>NC_133658.1:242549060-243196560 GCF_037893015.1 Macrotis lagotis | reverse complement strand
CTCTCTCTCTCTCTCTCTCTGTGTGTGTGTGTGTGTGTGTGTGTGTGTGTGTGTGCTCCCTCATTCCAAAGACTTTAATTAGTCTCTCCTGAATTCAAAGACACCCTGTACTGCTTTTCTAGCCTTATCTCAGCTAATCAAACTGGTTACTCATCACTCCCTTTTACATAGTTAATGCTTTCTTGCCCCTTTGTTCTTGCTCACCTGGTCTTACCTTTATGCATCTCTGTCTCTTGAAATCCTGCAGATTCTTCAAGGTCCAGATCAAAAGTCATCCCATCTGTGAAATGCTCCCTGACACCTCATCCTGTCATAAGTGACCTCTATTTCCTAGGACTTCATATATAATACTTCATATCTCTCTTATTTCCTTTGTATATGTTTATTCTAGCAATTATGTAAGTATTATAGTTATTGAATATTTGTACATATATTATAACACCCCCCCCAATTTTTGGACTGTAAGGTTAATGAAGACAAGGATTAATCTATTAGGCTATAATTACTATGTTACCTTTAGGGACTAGCATAGTGCTTTGCCCATAATAGTATGTTTTGCTCCCTGAAGGTAGGGGGTTATAGTGAATGATCTAGTGAGGAACATTTTAGGTAAAGGATTCTGGGAGAATAGAGTCTAGGGACACAAAAGTAGCAGGAGGACCAATATATTTCCATAATTCTTTGGGACTACAGAGTCTCATTCTTTGAGAAAAGAGTCCTGAACTGCTTGCACATAATGTAGGAACATCTTTGAAGTTGGACATTTTTGAAAAGGCATCCTAGGAAAGCCAAAAAGGAGAAATAAGAAGGAAATGAAGAACACAGGACTACATCCATCTCAGGCTCATCTCTTTACCTGTTAGCCTGGATCAGCCCTAAGCTTCCCTTCAACTCTAAAGCTAAATCTATGGTCCTATGCTCTACTTCCCTTTATATTATTCTTAGCCATCTTGCCTGTCAACTTACCATCAAGCCTGAGTCATACCTTTCATGGACATCTTTCCTTACCACACCATTGTTCCTTAATTCTTGGAAAGTTCCAGAAATAACTAAGCTCAGATAAGGACAGATTCATATTCTGTTCCTTTAGTACATTACCATGGAAAGAGCAACAGCTTTGAATCAGAGGACCCCCATTCAAATCTGGCCTCTGTCATTTACTATGTTACTTGGGGCAAATCATTTAATCTCTTTAGGCCTAAGTTTCCTCATCTGTGAAATGGGGAGAAAGTAATTGTAGATGACCTTTATGATCTTTACAACTTGAAATCTAGAATTTTGAGATTCTTTGAATTCTGCAGTCTCCACAGCTAAGATTTGAATTTAAGTCTTCCTGACTCTATTACCTAGCACAATTCTACCTCACCTGATTTGAACTGCTAGAATTGGGATTTCAGCAATGTAAGGAACTCTCCACTGAAACAAATAGAAGCTCTGTATGAATTGGTAGATCACCATCATCATCATTATCGAAGAAATAACAATTATAGTTTTTATGGAATTTTAAGGATCACAAAACACTTTACAAATATTTTCTCATTTGTCATCACAATGATCCTGGGAGGTAGGTGCTGTTACTGTCCCTAATTTACAGATGAGGAAACTGAGGCAGAAAGAGATTAAATGACTTACCCAGGGGTACACAGATATATATAAGATTGAATTTGAATCCTTTTGACTCCAGGTGCAGAACTCTCTAGTCACTGAAATCTCTAGAGAATTGTCAGAGGCTCCCAAAGGAATAAATAACTTACCCAGGGTCACATAGCTGGGTTAAAGGAGGGAATTTGAACCCAAGTCTTGCTGATTCCAAGCTACTCTAAACCTTCTATATGAATGCATATGAATGCATATTCAATCATACTGTCACTTGGTTAGTCTAACCATCTTTATCATTTCTCCAATTTAAGTTCCACATTTTTATCACTATACTAAAATATTTCTTTTTTGAGGTTACATGTATTTCCTCCAAGTGGAATGCAATGGTGTCTTTTCAGTTTTTAATCCTTAGGGAATGCAGCATAAAATACTGGAAAGAGCACTGTCTCTGGAAATAGGATCTGAGTTCAAATTTTAACTGGTCAAGCCTCAGTTTCTTGAGCCAAATTGTAAAATGAGGGTGCTGGACTGGATATTCTCTGAAGTCCCTTACAGATCCATATTTATGATTCTTCTGTCTCTCTTGGTCCTGCATCTGAATTTTTTCAATTTCTTCAAAAGTCTTTTCCCTTGGCTTGCAAGTCATCTCTTCCTTCTTTTGTTTATCTCATTTCTCTTCCACTTACTATTTATTATGTAAGTCTCCAGGGGCCCCTTTAAATCCCCAACAAGATAAATCCAGATCATTTGGGACCAAACATATGGACATTCAAGTCATTAGCAGCTGATATTCCTGCTTAATTTCACCCCCCCATTAGAAGCTAGAATGTGAGCTCCTAGAGGTCAAGGACCATTTTCACCTTTCTTTGTATCCCCATCATTTACTGCAATATCTAGTACATTGTAAGTATGTGATAAATGCTTGATAACTTGAAATAGAAATTAGGAGACCTGATTTCTGGATTTTCCACTAAGATTTTATTGTTGTTATTGGGTAGCTTAGAATGTGTATAAACCTTTATGATATCATTTTGGAATTTTTTTTTGCAAAGATACTGGAGTGGTTTTACACTTCCTTCTCCAACTTATTTAAAAGATGAGGAAACTGAGGCAAAATGAGGTTAAGTGATTTGCCCAGGTCACACTGCTATTAAGCATCTTGAACTCATGAACTTGAGTCATACTGATTCCAAGCCATTCTCTATCCACTCACTACTTTTTTCATTCATTATAGGATTCTAGATTTAAAGTTAGAAGTGAAGGGGCAGAGCCCAGATGGTGACAGGAGAGGACGCTCTCAATCAAAACTTATAAGCGAAGGACTCTAACTAAATTTTTGAGAGACAGAATCCACAGAGGGATGCAATGAAGCAGTTCTCCAACCCAAGGTAACCTGGAAAAGAGCTCAGCTCCCCAGGATTGGAGGGGTGGCCTGCCAGAGCGAAAGAACTTCAGCTTCCCGGAGGGCACTGGGAGCCATGGCTCATGGCAGCAGGGGCAGTTTCCTGACCTATACCCTGGGGGAGCACCAGGCACAACTTGGGGGATCAGCAGGGGGACCTCTGCCAGAGCAAGCACATGAAGCCCAGCCCTCAGGGCACACAGCCAGCAGTTGGCCCAGGCAGCCCCGATCCAGAAACCAGAAGCAGAAGCTGGTAAGCTGGAGCCCCCAGGGCATGAGTGCTGAGCCTAGGGAGGGGAACAGATAGAGACTGCCCAGCTCTGTCTTCTGTCCCTGAAACAGGACTCCAGGGTTCTGACCACATTCAGATCCTGATCGCAGTCTAGGCCCCCTGTAGAACAGCAGCCCCCCCCCCTCAGCCCCATGGCAGAGTGGGGCACTTATGGTCAATCACAGACCAGGAGGGAAGACAGAGCCTCCCACACTCAAAAGCTCAGGAAGCACCCCAAAACCAGGCACAAGCTAGAGAAATGAGTAAGCAGAGAAAAAAGAGGAACACCATTGACAAATATTTTGTCTATGATCCCAAGTAGGATCAAAACACTCAATCTGAATATGAGGAAGTTCAAGCTCCTGCATCTAAAGATTCCAAGAAAAACAGAAATTGTGCTCAGGCTATGACAGAGCTCAAAAAAGATTTTGAAAATCAAGTGAGGGAGATAGAAGAAAAATTGGAAAAAGAAAAGAAATGAGAGAGATGCAAGAAAAACATGAAAAAGAAGTCAGCAGCTTAGTCAAGGAGATCCAAAAAAATGCTGAAGAAAATAACATGCTAAAAACCAGCATAAGTCAAATGGATAAAACAGTTCAAAAAGTTACTGAGGAGAAGAATGCTCTAAAAAGCAGAATTGGCCAGATGGAAAAAGAGATAAGAAAGCTCTCTGAGGAAAACAAATCCTTCAGACAAAGAATGGAACTGAGGGAGATTGCTGATTTTACCATAAATCAGGGCACAATACTTCAAAACCAAAAGAATGGAAAAATTAGAAGAAAATGTGAAACATCTCATTGAAAAAACAACTGATATGGAAAACAGATTTAGGAAAGATAATTTAAAAATTATTGGAATACCTGAAAGTCATGACCAGAAAAAAAGAGCCTTGACATCATTTTTAAAGAATTACTACAGGAAAACTGCCCTGATATCCTAGAAGCAGAGGGCAAAATAGAAATGGAGAGAATCCACTGATCTCCCTGAGGAAAAAGATCCAAAAAAAACCCAACCCCCAGGAATATTATAGCCAAGTTCCAGAACTCCCAAGTCAAAGAGAAAATATTACAAGAAGCCAGAAAGATACAATTCACATGTCATGTAGCTGCAGTCAGGATCACACAGGACTTAGTGGCAACTACATTAAAAGTTCATAGAGCTTGGAATATAATATTCCAGAAGGCAAAAGAGTTTAGAATGCAACCGAGAATCAACTACCCAGCAAAACTGAATGTCCTCTTCTTACAGGGACAAAGATGGACTTTCAATGAACCAGGGGAATTTCAAATGTTCCTGTTGGAATGGCCAGGGCTGAACAGAAGGTTTGATCTTCAAATACAGGACTCAGGTGAAGCATAGAGAATGGAGGAGAAGGGGAAAATATGAGGGACTCGATGATGAACTACATGTGTTCTTGTATAGAAAAATGATACTGATGACACTCATATGAACCTTCTCATTTAATAGAGCAGGTAGAAGGAGCTTTTATAGATGAAGCACAGGAGAAAGCTGAATTTGAAGATATATTTTAGTGTAAAATGGAGTTAATAGATAAAAGGGAAATATAACGAGAGAAAGAAAAAGAAGATATTTCATATAATAAGATTTTTCTTTATTACAATGAGCAATTTCAATGATATAGAAGGGGGGAAGGCAAGGGGGAATGAGGGAATCTTTGCTCTCATCAGAGGTGGCTAGGAGAGGAAACAGCATATATACTCAATGGGGTATAGACATCTGGAGTAAGAAGGAGAGAAGGAGGATGGGGGAAGGGGGAGATGTGAGTGATGGAGGAGAGGATGGACCATGGGGGGAGAGTGGTCAGATATAACACATTTTCTTTTTTACTTCTTGCAAGGGGCTGAAATTGGATGGCCTATCTGGGACCATAGGGCTGGGTGGATACTGGGCCTAAGGGCCACCCCAGGACTGGGGATCTGTCTGCTGTGCCACTCAGCTACACTACAGCAGAGTCAGAGTGAAAGGAGAGAGAAAATAAAGCACATGGTATAGTGGAGAAGTACAAATGGAGGGAGTTGTGATTGGCAATGGCAAGGTGGAAAAATATGGAAGTAATTTTTGTGATTCACTTATCATAAAAAATGTGATCCACTTGCAACAGAGCTGGTGCTGTTGGAACACAGACTGAAGCACAATTTTATTATTATTATTTGGGGGGGGTGTTGCAGGGCATATGGTGCTGGGTGGCCTGCTTGGGGCCGCACAGCTGGGTAATTGTTGGGTGTCTGGCCCAGGGACTAGTGCTCTGTCTGCCACTGGGCCACCCCTACTATTATTATTATTACTATTTTATTTTATTTTGAGTATTTTTTCTTTTTTGGTTTTTGCAGGGCAATGGGGTTGGGGTGGCTTGCACAGGGTCACACAGCTGGGTGATTGTTGGGTGTCTGGGGCTGGATTTGAGTTCGGGTACTCCTGGCTCCAGGGCCGGTGCTCTGTCCACTGCGCCACCTGGCCATACCTACAATTATTATTATTATTATTTTTCTTTTCTTTTAATTTTAATTTTTTCTCACCCCTTTACTTTATTGCCCATGTGGGTCTATATTTTTGGGGGGGAGGGGGTTTTATGTTTACTCTTAAACAAGAATATTTTAGTAATGTATAAAAACATTATTTGTCTAAAATAATAAATAAATAAACAAACAAATAAATAAAAATAAAGTTAGAAGTGAGTCAAAAGACTAGTTGAATCTAACCCCCTATTTTACAGACAAGGAAACTAAGGCCCAGAGAGATGAAGCATCTTGCCTGAGGTTACCTAACTAGTAAGTATCAAAGGTGAGATGAAAGCCCAGGTCTTCCTGACTTAGGACCCAGCACACTATATACAAAATACAACCTTCACTAAACATCTTCATCAGCAAATAAAATCAGGTAGTTGGACTAGATGATCGATCTCTAAAGTTCTGTTCTACCCAGAAGCTCTATGATTTTCTTTGGATCTGTAAAAGATGACAGGATTTCCGTTCCTTTGTATCTCTTTTGAAGATATCAACAACTCTTAAGGACTTGATTATCATCTTTACTGTTCTCTATAGCTACATCCCCAACCTAATTTATCTACACAACACTGGTCTGAATCAATGACTGCCTGCTGGATAACTCCATCTGGATGCCCTGCTAGCATATCAAACTGAAGATTTGTATCTTTGCTAAAAAAAAAAAGGTTATAGACTGCCTGCCTGGAAAGAGAAATCTGCCCCATCCTAGATTCTCAGGGGTATTAGAAAGTGGAATGACAGTATGTCTTCTTAGAATGACTCTGTGACACTTACTTTAGTTAGAGTTAATCAAGATCTGTACACAATCCCCAGGTGATAGAATGAGTTCTTCCCTGTGCTACTTATCATAGGATGTTTGGTTGTGAACAAACTGAAGACCAAGCAGACAGTGATGTTCCATCAGCATCGATGAAGCCCAATGAATAGAGTTTCTTCAACACAGAAATGACAAAATTACGTGGCCTTGGAATGCTTTGAGGTTTAAAACCTATTGGTGAAACCTCCTCAAGATTGGCCTGAATATCATGAATTTAGAGCTGGAAGGAACTTTAAGGTTCATCAAGTCCAATCCCATACTTTTACAGATGAGAAATCTATAACTTGGAGAGGTTAAGTAACTGTCTTGCAGGCAGGTTTAGAACCCAGGATTGTTCCCATGGCTCCCAATCTGACCCATAGGAGTCCTGTCTCAAAATAAAAAGTCATCTAGACATTCTGGTATCAAAATAGAGAAAACTAAGTCTATTTTCACTTGACATTTCTACATAATTTCATATTGAATATTTTTAAAATATTACTATCACTAAACTTTTTTTTTAGGTTTTTGCAAGGCAAACAGGGTTAAGTGGCTTGCCCAAGGCCACACAGCTAGGTAATTATTATGTGTCTGAGACCAGATTTGAACCCAGGTACTCCTGACTCCAAGGCCAGTGCTTTATCCACTATACCACCTAGCCATCCCCACTAAGCTTTTTCACATAGAAGTCTTTCACATTGCACAGACTATCAGGGTTCTATGGTTTTTTGGGGGGAAATACTGGGTCAGGGGCTTGGTGAGGGATCAGTAATGTGGAAGTACACTTCTGCTGATCTGAAAGCAGAGATTCCTAACTTTTTTTGGTTTCATATCCTCCTTGAACAGTCTGGTGAAGTCACAGCATCTCTCATCTCTGTCTTCTCTGAATTTTTTCATTGCATAAAATAAGATATATAGCATTACAAGGAAATCAATGATAATTAATTATTGAATATATATATACAAACACACAGACACATATTTAAAGTTCATGGATAGGATAATAATCTTTGTCTTAGATCAATGCCCAAAATATCAGATAGAGACCACCCAGAGAGGTTCTGAATAGAAGATTATTGCCCCAAAATTGGTCAGGAAGAAAGATCTGTGACTCATTCCAGACAGGCGTCTGGAGAAGTAGGAACCTGGAGTCAAGGTCATCCAATGAGTCACACTCCAGCCCCAATGGAACAAAGAAATATACTGGGGCTGGCCTAGGGAGAGATGAAAATAACAGAGTATATTTATATAATTTTACATATACTCTTTCATTTGTTCCTCATATCAACATAGGGAAGGTAGGTCCTATTATCTCTGTTTTATAAACAAAAAAATCGAGGCTCAGGGAATCTAAATAAATTGCCCAAGGCAGAGCCATAATGAGGGCAAAATGACCAGAGTTTTAACTCTGGGTGTCCACATGGGGGGATCTTTCTAAGTCAGGTAGCATAATCATCCCTACATCAAGGGTTCCATAACCATGGCACTCTTCCCTTTGAATTTCATTCTTCCTTGCCATTGTTTATTCCCCCTCAAATGGAATATTTGTCCCTCCAATTCTTACTAGAGAGTGGTCATAGGGTAGTACTATCATACCAATTATCCAAGTTCACAACCTCAGTCTTTGATCCCTCACTCCCCCTTCCTCCTGTATCCAATCATTTGCCAAGTCCTGTGATCTTCACAGTGTCTCTCACCTCTGTCCTCTTTCCATTTTCAACACCAACCCATAAGCTCAGGTCTTCACCTGATTCTGCTATCCCTTTAAACATAATGTTTTTCTTAGCTATCATCTTATTTGACCCCTTTGTAGTAGTCATTCCTCACCTTATTCTGGTAAAGCCTATTGTCCTTTCCTCAGAATAATGTTTTTAAGTGAATAAAGTAAAATACATAGAAGTTCAAAAGAAACTAATTATATTGAATTGTAGTTATTAATTATTTTTTGTAAAATGTTCATGAATTTCAGGTTAAGAATTCCTGCTCTATAGTATCTCTTTTGAAGATATCAACAACTCTTAAGGATTTGATTATCATCTTTACTGTTCTCTGTAGCTACATCCCCAACCTAATTTATCTACAGAACACTAGTCTGAATCAATGACTGCCTGCTGGACAACTCCATCTGGATGCCCTGCTAGCATATCAAACTGAAGATTTGTATCTTTCTCACCTCCAACCTAATTGTCCTCAAAACTTCCCTAGTTTTGTTTCCATCATCTTAGCCACCAGAATTCAATCTCAGAGTAACCACTGATTCTTTTTTTCATCTTTCTGTCACCCTCTCTATCACATAAATTCCCAAGACTTATCCGAAGACGAAATCTCATCCCCATCCCCCTCACTCCCACCCTGGTGCAAGCCTTCATTATTTCTCACCTGGACTGTTACTTAGACACTTACTAGCTGTGTGACCATGGACAAGTCCCTTAACTTTTCTCAGTCTCATTTTCTTTGTCTGTAAAATGAGACTAACAATAGCATCCATCTCACAATTGATGTAAAGTATTTTGCAAATGATTTAACACTGTATAAATGTAAAACCTAATCATCATTGTCCTAATCTGACAAGAGAATATAAATAGGTTAGAAAAAAATATTTTAAAGCAAGAGTTCTTAACTTGGGGTGAATTTTTAAATTTTTTTTTGATAATTATATTTAAATATAATAGATTTCCTTTGTAATCCTATGTACTTTATACATTTCGAAACATTGTTTTCTGAGAAGGGATCTATAGGCTTTACCAGACTGTAAAGCAGTTCATGAAACAAAAAAGATTAAGTGAGGGGGGGTGGAAGCTAGGTGGTGCACTAGATAGAGCCCCAGCCCTGGAGTTAGGAGATCCTGAGTTCAAATCCAATCTCAGACACTTAATTACCTAGCTATGTGGCTCTGGGCAAGTCACTAAACCCCATTGCCTTGAAAAAAGAAAAGAAAATAATACTTGTCCTACCCAGAAGTATATTCATAGAAGCTCTTTTTGTGGTGACAAAGAATGGGAAATAGAGAGATGCCTATCAACTGGGGAAAGATTGAATAATTTGTAGTATATAAATATAATGGAATATTATTATTCTGTAAAAATTGATGAGCAGGCTGTTTCAGAAAAACCTAGAAAGACTTATATGAACTGATGCTAAGTGAGGTGACCAGAACAATGTATACAGTAACAGCAACATTGACTGATGATCAATTATAATAGTCTTAGCCCTTATCAGCAATGCCATGATCATATATAATTCTAAAAAAACCTATGATGGAAAATGCTGTCCACATTTAGAGAAATAACTATGGAATATGAATATCGATCAAAGCATACTATTGTCACTTTTTTAAATGTTTTTTTTGTTTTTGCCTTCTCACAGTTTTTCCCTTTTATTTTTATTCTTCTTTCACAATATAACTAATTTGGAAATATGTATAACATGATTGTATATGTGTAACCTATATCAAATTATTTGCTAACCTTAGGAGGGAGGGAGAAAATTTGTTTTACATATAATTAGAAAAATAAATTTATTATTTAAAAAAAAGAATAATTGTTCTAAAGACACTGGACAAAGTACAATAAATGTCCTTTAGGGATAAAGATAAAAAATATCATCTTGCTTTATGAGTGATCGACAATGGTCCTCAGTTCCTTGAGGAAAGATTGATCTATGAGATTGCCATGCTGAATAATAAAGTCCCAAAGGTATTGAGCAATGGAAGCTTTGCTTACCTTTATATACTGTTGTTTGTTTTCTAAAGAACCTTACATAGATTATTTCATTTGATTCTCACTACAAACCTGCGAGATGGACAGTGCAAGGGCTGGAAAGGCAGCATGGTGTGGTGGAGAAGGCACTGGATTCAGAGTTAAAAAACTGGAATTCAAATTCTGATTCCCCACTGGTGAGCCATGTGATGTAAGTCACAATAATGAACATCAGATTTCTCATCTGTAAAGTGAGAATGTTGGACTGGTTGACTTTCTTATACTAAAGCTATAATCTTATGATTGAGGAAGGAACAGGTTTAGCAACCTCTGGCATTCCTGAGCTTTGATACCATGATTCTGCTGTCTTCTTTCTGAAACATTCCTCCACTGTGACCACTGGTGAGATCCTTCTAGGGCTGCCATTTTTGGGACCAAATCCAGATCAGCTTTGCTTTGGTCTGCTCCAGCCTGAGCTTCTGTCTCTCTTTTGCACTGTATTTTTGCCCTTTCCTCTACCCTTCCCCTTTCAGCTCTCTTTTATGCATTATCTTCTATTACAATTTGAGCTCCTTGAGGATGGGGTGGACTTTCTTTTTTCTTTGCATTTTTATCATGTGATTAGTACCCAATAATAATTGCTTAACACTTGTGCATTGTTACTGTGCCTAATTCACTAAGCTATCATTTAGCATCTGACTGATCAGCAAAGGTGTAACTACTTTTCTAAATGTTATTAGCAAAGTGAATAATAGTATAAGTTCATTGAAGGTAGAAAACAAGTCTTTTTAGATTGTCTGCTATGCTGTTTAGTACTTTGTTATGCAAACAAAAATATTTAACAAATTGTTTATTGGAGTTTGCTATCTTTCTATTTTTGCAAACAGTTTATGTAATATTGGAATTATTTTTTTGAGTGAGTGTTTGATAAAAATTCACATGTAAATCCATTTGATCTTATACTTTTTGTTGTTCTTTTTTTGTTTGGGAGTTTATTAATTTTTTCTTCAATTTCTTTTTTCTCCTATTCGGGCAAGTTATCTGCTTGTTAATCTATCTGAGTATCTAAAATTTATATAAATATCTATCCATTTTATACAACTTAACAACATGGTTACAAATTGGGTAAAATCATTTCTGATTGTTCCCAATTTGTCATCTTCAATTGTTGTGAATTCTTCTTTTTCATTTTTTTGATACTAATAATTTGGTTTTCCTTTTTTTAAATCAGACCAATTGTTTATCTATTTTGTTTTTTTAAAGAAATAGTTCCTAGTTTTATTTATTTATTGGAAATTTTTTGCTTTTAATTTTGTAAATCTCTTCTCTGATTTTAGAATTTCTTATTTTGTATTTAGTTGGAATTTTCTGATTTGTGGTTTTTCAATTTTTTTTCTTTTGTCCATTTCTTTGATTTGTTTCTTTCTGTTGTTGAAGAGGGCATTTTTAACAGCTTCTAAATAGTGATGGTTTGCCTCATGAGACTCTGTCTTTAGAGGTGCCATGAGGTCTAGGGAACAGGTTGGTGCTATAGTTACAGAGGAACTGAAGTGCTGGAATCCTTCACTTATTATAATAACAACCAGCACTCCTCTATGGAGTACCAAAGCACTTCATATATATTCATTGCATTTAGCCCATTTTATTGTTGAGGGAAAAGAAGAATCAGATAAGTGATGTGATTTGTATTAATATGACCAATAAATAGTAGAATTAGGATTAGGTAGATCACCTGGCTGATAGTCCAGCAGACTGAGCACCACACTAACCCTGCCTCTGTGGTGAACCAAACATCAATTAATCAATAAATAGTTATCAAGCATCATACTTGTGCCAGGCCCTAAAGATACAAAGATTTAGCCTGAAGCAGTTCTTATTCTTGGGGGTATCCATTATATCAAAGGAAACTCTATGTCCACAGATAAATAAACAAATAAATAGATAGATAGATAGGTAGATAGATAGATAGATAAATAAACAGACAAACAAACAAATAAATAGGCAGGCAGACGGACAGACAGACACAGACAGATAGATAGATAGATAGATAGATAGATAGATAGATAGATAGATAGATTATCCTGGGGGCACTACTAGGCAGAAAAATCAGGAAAGGTCTTAAAAATCAAGGTGGTATGATGGCTGAGCTTTGAAGGAATTTAGGAGTTTTAAGAGGCAAAAGTTTTATATATATATATATATGTAGGGAAGGCATTATGAGCATGGAGGAAAGGATACAGCAATGATTCTGAGATGGAGGAGCATCAAGTAGGTCAATTTTGATGAACCACAGTGAACCTGAAGGAACACAATATGTAATCAGCCTGGAAAGATAGGCTAGAAAGGTTTCATGTATTCTGTTCTTGCTTTAGGAAAATGTTGATATTTGTTGATATTTGTCAAGTTAATAGTAATAAAAAGGAAATTTCTTTTAGAAAGATAGTTAGGCTGGAGTAAGATTATGAAAGGTTTAAAATTCAAACAGAGGAGTCTCCATTTTATCCTAGAGTCAATAGGGAACCACTGAAGGTTACTGAGCAGAGGAATGACACAGTCACTTGGGTTTTGGGAAAAGTCACTTTGGCAGCCATGGAGGAGGGATTGAAAAGGAGATAGTTGAAGTAGAACAGTTAGGAGACTGCTGTAATAGCCTACACAGAGATGGAGGCCTGAACTAAAGTAGTAGTCATGGAAGTAGAGAGAAGGGATAAATGGGAGAGAAGTTATGGAGACAGAATCAATAAGAATTGGAAGGGGTAGAGGGAGGGGAAGAAGACGAGGAGTAGGGGAGAGTTCTGAAGTTGCAAACTACGTCACTGAAAGGATAATTGTGTCCTCAAAAGGGACACCAATTTAGGAGATGCACTGGTGAGGAATCCTCTTCTGTTTTATTTGGCCCTTGTAGTTTTTCCTGTTGCAGAGAGGTCTTTGTTCAATCACTGGAACAATGAGAGAGTTGAACTGGGGTCTTGTGGGTGTTGGAGCCATTGGCCAGACTCCAAAAGCTTTATCAAATAGGAATAATCTAGACAAGCTAAGAATTATATGGAAAAAAGAATTTGGCAACTGTTGAAGACTCAGACTTATCCATAGCCCTGCTTGAGAGTATCCTATCTTACTTCCTTATTTATACATGTCCAGTCTATCTGTCTCTCTGTCTCTATTTCTCTGACTCCCTCTTTGGTTCTTTGTCTCTCCATCTCTCTTCTCACTGTTTTAAACCAATGTGGTAGAAACTTAGTTTACCATGTCATTTAACTTATTTATCTAATCCCTGCTGGACTATGTCACCATAATTAACTCCTCAGTGAATCATCAGAGCATTAGATGTAACAATCCAAGGTCCCAAGGGCTCAGGGCTATATTCTATCTGAGGCTCCATTCTTTCATCAGTAGTTTAGACAATGAGAAAGAGACTGAAGTCAGTCAACTCTTACAGGAAAGAGTTTGGTGCCACCCATAAGAGACAGTTCAGTTGAATGGATTTGGAATTGAATAAATGACCAAACTCAAATAGTGGCCATTAATATCTGGCTATCACCATGGAGAGGGGTCTCTAAGGGAGTGCCTCAGGGATCAAAATCAGAATTTCAGGGTTAGAAGGTACTTCAGTGGCCAGCTAATTTATTATAACTCCAAAGAATTCAGCCTCTAGCAATCCTTAACAATAGATCATCCATCCCTTACTTAAAAATCTTCGGCAGAAGAACATGGAGCTATGGAAAGAGTATTATTGACTCTGCCATTTATTTACTACCTGTGGTTTCTACCTTCATAGCCTTTTTCATATGAGCCCCCTTCTCTCATCTGACACTACCACCACTGTGGCCTGGGCTCTCATTCACCTCACACTTGGATTATTGCAATAGCCTGTTGGTGGGTCTGCCTGCCTCAAGGCATTCTCCACTCTAATGCATCTCCCACTCAACTATCAAAAGGACCTTCTCTTAGATGGTCTGACCATAACTACTCAAGAAACTCTAATGGCTCCCTATTATCATCAGGATTAAGTATAAAATTGTCTGGTATTCAAAGTCCTTCATAACATGACCCCTTCCTCCTTTCTAGTCTTTACACACAACCCTGACCTCTAAAATCTGATAACGCTGGTCTCCATGGGATTCCTTGAACATGAAGTCTCCCTCTCCTGACTGCAAAGATTATCACTGGCTATTCCTGAAGTCCTCTTCCTCATCTCTGCCTGTAGATCTCTCTAGCTTCTTTCAAGTCTTAGCTGAAAGTCTTACCTTCTACAAGAAGTCCTTCCCAATCACCCTTAAACTTAATGACTTCCTACTGAGAGTATCTCTCATTTATTCTCTCCAAAGGACAGCTAATTGGTCTAGTGGATAGAATATCAGGCCTGGAGTCAGGAAGACATGAGTTCAAATCTTCAAACTGAGTCTCAGATACTTATTAGCTGTCAGACCCTGGGCAAGTCACTTAACCCCATTTGCCTCAGTTTCCTTATTTGTAAAATGAGCTAGAAAAGGAAATTGCAACCTTTGGGATCTTTGCCAAGAAAACCCAAAATGTGGTTAAAAAAGAATTATACATGATTGAAACAACTGAATAAAAACTTCATATACATATGTGCATATATGTGTGTATGATTACATGTATGAACATACACAAATTCAATTTGCACATAGCTATTGGCACATTGTCTCCCCCATTAGCCTGTGAGATCCTCAAGATGTTTTTTGTTTTTCATTTTCTTAGAAGACTGACATGGGGGGGGTGATGCCATGACAAGCATATGAATTGGACTTGAGTGATGTAGTGCTGTGCTAAGTCATCAGCCTCACTTTCTCCTCTAGAGCCATCTTGATTCATATGGTGATGACCCTGGATGCCAGGCAATCTGGATAAATGATTTGCCCAAGAATACACAACAATTAAGTTTCAAGTAACTGAGGTAACATTTGAACTCAGGTCCTCCTGACAGGGTTTGTCATCTATTCACTGCACCACCTAGCTGTACCTAGTGACTTTAGGAAAGTCACTTTAGTAGCTGAATGGAGAATGAATAGGAGTGGAGAGAATCTTGAGGCAAGCAAACCCACCAGTAGGTTCTTGCTATGAGGTGATGAGGTTTGTACCAGGTTGAGGAGAGAAGAGGGAATATTTGAGAAATATTGCAAAGGTGAAACTGATAGACCTTGGCAATAGCTTGGCAACAGAGGGAGTGAGAGATAGTGAGGAACCAAGGAAAATTCCTAGGCTTCAAGACTGAGGAGGATGGTGTTACCCTCTATAGTAATAGGAAAGGAAAGAAATGGGGGGAAAGAAATGAGTTCTGTTTTGGACATATTATGTTTAAGAAGTCTATTGGACATTTGCTTCAAGATGTCTAAAAGGCATTTGGAGATGAGATTTTGGAGGTCAGTAAAGAGATTGGGGCAGGAATAGGAGATTTGAGAATCATCAGTATAGAGATGGTAATTAAATCCATGAGAGCTAATGATCTCATTAATAAAGTAGTTACAGAGAGAGAGAGAAAAGAGCCCAGGACAGAATCCTGACTAAAGGACCCAGTCTGGAAGAGAATGGAGGAAAAGAAACAGAAAGGTAGGAGGAAAATCAGGTAATCCTAAACAGAAGAGAGTATCAAGAAGGAGAGAATAATCCACTATGTCAAAAGCTATAGAGAGGTCAAGGACAATGAGAACTGAGAAAAGAAAACACTTTTTGTGATAAGGTAAACCTAATTAAATCTGTGAGGAATTACACTACAGAGAATTCATAAAAATTATGTTAACTGTTACAAAAGTTTCTCAAAAAAATGTTACTCAACATCAAAGAACTGATAATCAAGAAAAATACTAGCAATGTCTAATTTAAGTGTCCGTGTTAAGTATGTTTCCTATATGTCATAATTATGTGTTTGTGTTAAGTATGTTTTCCACAAATGTCATAATTATGTGGTTTTATTTCTTTCTTCATCTATTCTGTAACTTTTTCATTTCCTGAGGGAAGTAAATATTTTCATTTACTATAAATAAATACTTTTGTTGATTTTTTTTAAAATTAAATTTTGAAAGTACCTAACAGATTCTGGCATATAGTAATAAATCAATAAAGGCTTGTTCACTTCTTTCTATCATATATTTGTAAACTTAAAAAAAATTAAACACAGGACTTTAAATTTATTCTTTTAAAATTAATTTTTATGATTTTCATCCAGTAATCTATCCCCTTGAGATAATTTTGAGATATAATTCTTTCATTTCTCCTAAGAAAAAGCAGTGGAAGAGGCATGGGATTAGAATGAGAGGACCTGGGAAAGACTTGAACCCAAATAATCCTGATTCTAAAACTTACCTTCTACCTAATATGCCATGCTACCTCTCTAAAATTTCTGCCATTGTGAAAATAATCAGAGTATTTTAAGATTTTCAGTTAAGTAGCATCACTAGAGAGATATTAACATTAAGAAGTCACTTAGAGGGACAACTAGGTAGAGCAGTGGATAGAGCACTGGCCCTGGAGTCAGGAGTACCTGAGTTCAAATCCACCTCAGACACTTAATAATTACCTAGCTGTATGGCCTTGGGCAAGCCACTTAACCCCTCATTTGCAAAAACTAAAAAAAAAGTCACTTAGAAAAAAAAATTTAAAAAGAAGTCACTTAGAATGTCAAAGATCATTGAGAACGATGGGAACCAAACCGTCATTTTGGAACTAGAAAATAGAAACTTGTCTCGTGAACTTTTCCCTGGACATATCATCCAGATGTGCTACACAAGCCAATAAACCAACACAAAAGCCCTCAGAGGTCATGTAGCTCAAACTTTATCAGATCAAAAAACTCCTCTACCATGAGAGGACCTACTACCAATGCACCATGCAAACAATACATGAATATAGGTTGAAAGAGCTAGGCATGTTTAGCTTGGAAAAAAAGAAAACTCATGGGAGACAGGATAGTTGTAAGAGAAGAACTACTGTCTAGGAACATACTCTCTGGTCTTATCCAGTATGATAATATATATGTCTTTGTGGCATCAAGAGTCATCAAAGAGTTGGTCCTTCAGAGCTTGACAACTTATTCAACTACCTATTCATTGAAAGACAGGAAATTATTTCAGCACACTGTGCTTTGGTCTCTTGTGCTATAAAATGGATTCTGCCTCTTTCCTTTGGCTCACAAGTAGGATCAATGAGGACAGATGCTTCCTAGAGTTTTTGCTCAGCGGAGGAAGAAAAAGAAAAGAGAAAAACATGCCTGTATATGTGAAAAACTCCCTAATAGTAAGAGCTGGCCAAAAGTGGAATATAGCTGCCATGATGATGTTTTTTTTGTCCTTCATTCTCATAAAAGACCATGTCATCAGGGGAGGTGATGCCATGACAAATACATGAATTGGATTTGAATGAGGGCGTGCTATGCTAAGTCACTAGCCTAACTTTCTCCTCCAGGGTCATCTGAGTCCAGTAGCCAGATATGAATCAGGATGACTGGAGATGGTCTTGAATGTGAGGCAATCTGGGTTAAGTGACTTGTAAGATAGTAGGTGTCAAGTGTCCAAGGCTAGATTCCAACTCTGGTCCTCCTGACTCTTAGGCCAGTGCTCTATTGATTGAGCTACCTAGCCACACCACCCTGCTATAGAGAGTGATTCCGACTCCCTGGAGGTTTTCAGGTACAAGCAAGCAAGCAAGACAGTCCCTGCCCTTGTGGTGCTTATATTCTAATGGAAGACAGCTCATGCAGGAGGCTGAAAAGGAAAGATTTGGGAAGTAAGGTAGAGACTCAGTTGCAGGCAAGATAAGGCAAAGTTTATCTATACCTCTCTAACTCTATCTCTATACAAACTATAGCTATATATACACAATATGTATCACATATATGAAGTATATGTTATATATAATATATACAAAGTATATCCATTTGATTGTATGTATACTCACCCACATATACATTCAGATATATGTGTATGCATATACATATACCATTGTAAAAATACCAGGAATGTGTCAACACATTAACCCTCCATTTTATCCTTTAACTAGACTACATTCTTTTTCACTCATACATTTCTCTGATGTCTTTTTCTCCAGTTCTTCGAAGTTCCTATTCTGATGATATATATCACAACCTGTCCTCCCATACTCCCCAGATCCTGACTGTGTGATGTTTGTGTATTATTCCTATTTCTTTGTGTAATATTCTTATTCCTTTATAGACTCTGGTGTTCTAAGGCTTATAATTATGTAACTTTGGCATGAAAAGAAATGAGCCTGTATTTCTGAGAAAAGTTTAGGTCTCTAAAGAATCTTTCTGATTTCTCATAGGCAATATAGTCTGCTCTTCTTGGAACCCAAATCATCATTCATTTTTATTCTGTCTTGTATACCTAATGAAAGAATAGTTCTAGAGGTTTTGTAACCAAGTGAATTTCATAATTAGAGGAAAATGAAAGTATAAAATGATATTTGAAAGGAGGAGGGAAAGAACCTTTGGGGAGACTACGAACAAGAAGTTGTCTGGAGAAGGAAAGATAAGAGGAATGAAGGCAACAAACATTCTCACATATTAAGGCTATAATTCAGAGAGTGATAAAACCCTCTACAACCATTGAGAACAAGAGAATGTACATTGTGAAATTGTGATGGAGGATGTTTACCTTACATCAAAAAGGATTCTAGCTAATTGAGATTTACCCATTTAGGGAAATTGATAACTCCCAGAGTTGGGGGTGGGGAGTGGGAGGGAATGTAGATCTTCAATGGCTGGGGGCAGGGGGGGGACTAAGACTGAGGACATTTCTTCATTGTGTATAGCATTTATAAAACAAAACAAAGCAAATGGGCTTATACCAAACCCCTTTTTCTGTTTCAATATTATGACACTTTTTAATAGAAAGCAGATTTATTGTTCTGTGATTCTATTTATGAATTGTTTTAAATATTTAATTTATAGTTTAAGATTTTAAGTAGGCTCTTTTATTTCCTAGGTTGGTCCCCCCAACCAATAGGGATTTGTAAAATTGTAAAGGAAAAAACTGGATTCAGAAAACAAAATTTTATCAATTATAGATGAATCAATGAATAAAAAAATTAATTTGTGCTAAGTAACAGTGATAAAAATAGAAAAATAAGACAGTTCTGCTCTTAAGGAACTCATATGCTAGAGGAGGCTTCCATTTGCAAGTCAAATGGAAAGGCCTCCATGCTCTTTAGGATATGGTGAAGCACATGGACTGCATCTTCTTAGATGTTATTACCACAGCTAAATTCAGATCTATTTCTGGAATACTGAACCATTTGACAGTACTAAGAATTTGGGTGGCAAGAATTTTTTTTCAGCTCCACAGTGGCTGTAACTAAATCCAATAAGGGCTTCCCCCTTATTGTTTTCCCAAATGAGAGCTGTGGTTTGGGAGTGAGGAGAGGTGGGCTCGTCCTGAGCCATGTCCATCTGGGTCTGAGGGAAGGTGATATAGTTGAGGTGGTTTGGCTTGCTTAATACATACCATCTCCTAACTTTCTCTTATTTTCTTTTTCCTTTCTCTCTCTCTCTCTCTCTCTCTCTCTCTCTCTCTCTCTCCTCCCCCTTCTCTGCTCTCCCCTCCCCTCTCCCCTCTCCCCTCTCCCCTCTCCCCTCTCTCCTCTCCTTCTTCCCTCCCTACTTCTCTTTCCTGACTTCTCCCCCGCCATGGGTCTAATCCCATCATCATGCACTATAGGTTAAACCAGTCTAGAGCCATCAACCTCTTGCAGTCCTTAAAATCAATGGATGAATACCAAGCCAGGTGCAAAGAAATAGGACACTTAGGAGAATCATAATTGGTGCAGACAAATTCAATTTCTACTGAAGAGATATTTCAGTCTTCACTGAATGTAGAACCCTTCTGGGCCCAGGACAAGATACAAAGTTTCAGTAAGGCAATCCTTGAGCCATGAAATTTAGAGTTTAATTGGGAATATGACACATGACGCCACTTCCCTAAAAAAAATCATAATACATGTTAAGTGCAGAACAGTGCTAGGTGATCTCTGTCTTGGGAAAAATCATGGTCAACTGGGGGAAAAAGAAAGGCTTCATATAGAGGTGGCATTTGAGCTGGCCTTTAACTAATGGGCAAGAATTCAACAGAGTAGGGAGAGGGAATTTCAGGCACAGGAAGAGATGAAAAATGGCATGGAAGTAGGAAAGCCTCAGGAGGGTATGTGGGACAGTGAATAATCCAGTTGGGTTTATATAGACAGTACATAGAAGATACAAAATAATGCTAGAAAAGTAGGTCAATCCTCCTCTGAAGAATTTAGTCCCCAGGCAGTAGGGAGTCCTTAAAAGCTTTAGAACAGAAGAGTGATGTGATTTAATATATGAGCAAAACCTGGAGGGGAGATAGCTTTCATTATAAAGATAGAAAGACTATAGCTAACATTCCTATAGAAGTTTAAGATTTGCAACACATTTTTGCATGTTATCTCATTTTGATACAAATAACAACCCTGTGAGGCAGAAGGCTATTCATCTCTATTTTACTGATGAGGGCATAGACATTAAGTGATTTGCCCAGAGTCACACAGCTAGTAAGCATCTGAAGCAGAATTCAAACTCAGGTCTTCTAGTTCCAAGTCACAAACTCTTTCCACTGCACTGTCTAGTTCTGTCTTAGTCAGTTGAACTATGGATGAAGATATTGTCAGACACAGTAGGTATATTGATTAGTTTTGCCATTGTTATTTTTCTCTTTTTTCTTTATTAAAAGAGATGGTGTAATAAATGGAATCATTTATGATCACTGGTCCAATGATCAACCACAGACAATCAGGCCACAGGCTTACAAATTACGACACTCTCCCCCTGCCAGATTTGGTGGAGTTCTCATAAGCTGATAAACAAATGACCCAACCCTAAGGTGGTCCCCAAAGGGCTTCCTCTGCCTAGGTTCAAGGTATACTTCAGATCCCAGGGCACTGAGGCAGTGCCCTCCACCATATTTCCAAACCTTTTACTGGCACTCCTTTCTCATCTTTGGGACAAAACTTTGTCATCCTGTTGCTTGTAACAGCATTGGCCATGTGTCCATTTGTAAGATTGCTTTTATTTCTTTCCCTAAGATATAATTCTGGCTAGTTACTGCTCTAATAAATGCTATTTCTCATGTCAAACTCAGAGCAGTCATTCAGATCAAAAAGTCTAAAGGATTTATTGATTGCTCATGCCTCTGAGATATGTGTGTGTGTGTGTGTGTGTGCGTGTGTGTGTATGGAGATTACTAATAAAACAAATTTTAAAAAATAAGATTGGAGGGGGAAGGTATGGATGAATACAATGACTGGGATGACAGAATTAAAAAAAAACAAGAAATCTAAACAAGGGAAAGCAAAGTAGTTCTGGGAGCATGAAGGGAAAACCATGCTGTAAAATACAGACATCTCAAATTTGTATGTTGTAAATATTTTCTTCACGAAAATAATAAAAAGGGCCTCACTGTGATGAGCACTGAGCAACAAGTTAAAAAAATTGACTATCTCTTAACAGATAGAAAATGACTGACTGACAACATGGAAATCACTGCAGAATTGGTCATCTGAGTGCAAACTGGTTAGGAAAAAATCAATATCAAATTAGAAGAAAGGAAGAAATGAAGAGAAAACAGTGAGTGTATTTTCAGAACACAACTGTGGATTTTGAAACGTGGAAAATAAGCAAAAGCAGACATTGACCATGACTCACCATTACTTGGAGAAGTTTAATTTTTCTGATGATCAACACAACAAGGAGGTCAAAAGAGTCTAGAGAAAAACTTAGTCACCTCCTGGATAAATGGAGATTTGACACTGCCAAGGGCAACAATGGTTTAGCTCCAGAGGTGTCAAACTCCAATGAAAATGGATCTTGGTTGACTTAGAAAACATGTTGACATGTTGGTTGACTTAGAAAACCATACATTAATATAAACAAGGTTGTTTTGTATTTTTATTCATTTTGTCAAATATTTCTCAATTATATTTTAATCTGGTAGTACACTGGAGTTTTGTGGACAATTTTCAGCTGCCTATCTGATACCTCTGGTTTAGCAAAGAAGTTATTTTCATATCCCTGGGGAGTCCTGTGATAGAAGATTAAAAAGGGTAATAACTCAAGAAAAAAAATGAAAGGCAATTGAGGGGGAAAAGATACTGCAGAGAATTAGGTACTAATTCATTGCAGGTGGAGCATTCCCAGAACATCTGTAGACTAGATGTCCTATTATCAATTGGGTGAGTTCTTATCTCTAAGACCCCTATATAGGTTTACCAGCATCCATTCATCTCTATCTCTGTCTCACCTTGTTCTGGTACTAGATTCTACAGAGTTTTATACCCAGTATCTTAGACCTACCTGCTGTTGGCTCTGTTCCTCCAGATTGATCTTCACTTCTAGGGATTGACGAGCTTCCAGGAAGGCCTTCCGATGCTTGCGGTCAGCCATATAGTAGGACATGATGCCCACGATGATGGCGCACAGGTAGATGATAACATTAGCCAGGATCTGTATTCCAGGGGGAAGATAGAAGAACCAAGAGTAAGGAACATTCCAAGCAGGAAGGTGGGGAAAGAAAAGGAGATGAAAAAAGATGATGAGGACATGGGGTTAGTGCAACTATATCACCAGATAGCTATGGTACCTTGAATCCTAGTAATTTTTCTAATTTGATTAATGGAGTGCAATGGATTACTCCTCTTCCTTCATCTTCTCTTCTCTACATTATTCCAATAGCCCCTTAATTGATATTTTTGCCTCAATCTCTTTCCCATCTAACCTACTCTCCACAGAACTGTGTAAGAGATATTTCTAAAACATCTGATTACGTCACTCTCTTGATCAGTGGAGTCTGGTGGCTTCTTATTGCCTCTAATCTTGAATAGAAATCTGACATTTAAAGCCCTTCATAACTTGGCTTTACAACCTATCTTTCTTGGCTTATTATTCTTATTATACTTAGTTCCCTTATGTGCACACTATGAGCTATTTCCCCCTACATGAAATACCATCTCTCTATGAATCTTTCTATCAGTTGTACCCTATACCTGAAATATTAATAATCTAGTACATACATATATATATATTTATATATCACCTATTGAATGCCAAGCATTATACTAAACACTTTACAAATATCATCTCATTTGATCCCCCCAGCAGATCTGCAAAGTAGGTATTATTTATTATCCCATTTTACTGATGAGGAAAATGAGGCAAACAGAAGTAAAATGACTTGCCCAGGGTCACATGTTTACTTAGTGCCTGAAGAAGGATTTGAACTTTGGCCTTCCTGACACCAGGCCAAACATTGTGACACCTAGCTACAATATACTACCTCCTTACTTCTGACCCATACTACCCCTAGATTATGTCAAAGTTTGACTCAAACACCATCTTTTACATAAGATTTTTCTTGATATTTGCAGTTGCTGATATCAACCTCCCAATAAATGACCATATTTTTACTTTGTATGTGCATATATTTATCCTGGGTAGCTAGGTAGACAGAGATAGAATACTGGATCTGGAGTCAGGACAACCTGGGTTCAAATCCAGTCTCAAATGCTTATTAGCTTACACGACTCTAGACAAGTTACTTAACCCTGTTTGCCTCAAATGAGCTGGAGAAGGAAATGGCAAATCACTGAAGTATCTTTGCCAAGAAAACCCCAAATGTGGTCATGATGAGTTGGACACAACTGAAATGACTGAACAAGTATTTACTATGATGTGTGTCCCAAAAGTTCAACTTCAGAAGTATAAACATTTTTTAAAGTCAATTGTTTAAAATTATAAAATATCGATCTCTTATTAAAATTCACCATCACCTTGAGCAAACTTTGCTCTGGCTCATTTTCAAAGCTTTAAAAAATTTACATCAGCTACTGCTGAGGTTTTTGAAAGGATTGTCTTGGTTATCCTAGCCTTAAGAGGGGCTGGAACAAAAAAATTAAAATTTTATTATTTCAAATTCACAAAACTAAATAAACCTAAAAGAAACTAAATGATTAGATTAAACTGTCAAATGATGTTTTTTATATGTTTGTAGCATTTATAAATTTGAAGTTAAATAACCTTAAAACTGCCCTAAGACTTTGGGGACATTCTGTATATAGAAAATGCATATATATATATATATATGTATATATATATATATATATATATATATATATATATATATATATATATATATATATATATATTCCCTCAATAGGTCAAAAGTTACACTGAGCCTCACTTCCCCATCAGTTAAATGGGGATAATAAAAGAGACACTTCTGTCTTTCAAGGCTGTCATAAGGATCAAATGACAGGATGATTGGGAAGTCTTTTGGTCTCCCTGCCTCAAGTCTCTCCCTACTCCAGTCAATTTGCCTCTGCCAATGTGATCCCTCAAGAGCAGGACTATCCCCACTCGGCAAACTCCAGTGGTTCCCTGTTGCCTCTGGGATCAAACAGAAATGTCTCTTTAGCTTCTAGAGTCCTTCACAACTTGGTTCCAGCCTATCTTTCCAGCTTCATTGGATGTTATTCTTCCCTCTGACATTCTGTAATCCAAACAAACAGGATTTTTCTTGGTTCTTCATACATGAGACTATCTACCTTCTCAGGACTTTTGCACTATTTGTCACCCTTCCTCAGAGAATTTTTCAAGACTTAATTTAAGTATTACCTTCTACATGAAACTGTACTGATCCTCACCACTCCCAAACTACTGTATATTTGTTATTTTTATATTTATTCAATTTGTATTTTCTATATTCAGTATGTTCACTCATTTTCTCACCCATTAGAATGTCTTTATTATTTATATTCCCAGTACCCTGTAGTGTGCCTGACAAATAATAGACACAATAATTTCTTGTGGGTTATTTTGTAACTTTGACATGCTATATAAAATGAGGAGTTTCAGGACTCCATTTGTCTTTAGCTTTGGCACCAAGCAATTCCCATGACTTAAGACAGCTCTGAAGACAGAACCCCATGGGGCCAAATTATCACCATTTAGAAGTAGTTAAGCAAGCAGGAATCAAGGCACTGGACTTGGAGTTGGAGGACCTGCCACCATTTGCAACACTAGCTGCTAGAGCAGCTCTATAGGTCAGAGGTCTTAAGAAGCACAAAGGTGATGCTTTATTGGATTCTTTGCATGCTGATGGAGTGGATGAGAATCTTATTAGTAAAAGTTTCCTGAGCCATCAGGTTGTTATGTATATTGGCTTGTGAATGTAGTCTCATGGGTATTTCCCTGGAGTAAAGGAGGAAGGGGAAACTCTGGCATATGGTCTCAGGGGAGAAAGTTTTGGCAAGGAGAAAATCAATGGTGTTTCATCCTAGAATATTTAGTGGTACCAGAAGAAAACAAAAAGCTGAAAATCTAGGTTTGAAAGCAATGTGACCCCGTGGTGACAAACTCAAATATCACATTTGGTTCCAGTTGATAGTATTCAATGGAAAGAGCCCTGACCAAGGAACCAGCAAACTGAGATAGGTACTTCAGCCATGCCACTAACTCACTGTATGACCTTGGGCAAATCCCTTCCCTCTCTCTGGGTCTCAGTTTCCTCATCAGAGAAGGTAGATGGTAGGTATGATAGGGAACCCCTGAATATTTTTAATAAGGGAATGTGTCTGATCTGTGCTTTGGGAATATTCAGTGGAAGTTTAATTTGGCAGCAAAATAGAGGAAGAAATGGAGAAGGGACAGGTTGGAAAGAGGGAGATTAATTAGAAGGTTATTGCAATAGGTCAAGTGAGAGGTGATTATGGCTTCAACAAGAATGGTAGTGTTAATACAGAGAAGAGAATAGCTTAGAGAGGAAGAATCAAGAAGACCTGGCATCTAATTAGATATGAATGGAGGGATAAGGAAGGGTCAAGAGTGACTGATTAGGGAGATCAGGTGAAAAGATGGTAGTATTTTCAACAGAAATGGGAAAGTTTGAAGAAGTATTTTTAGGGGAGAAGAGTTCTGTTTTAACATGTTGAATTTGAATAGCCAATAAGTTGTTCAGATGTTTAGCTGGATGTTGGGGATAAAAAAGAGTGATTAAAGTTGGTTTTTATAGTTTGGGGAGTCATCTGTGTAGAAATGTTAATTGAATTGATGTGGAGTAGAGAGCATACTTGGCTTCCAACCAGAAATTTCTGGGTCATGTGATTTTGAGTCTGACCAGACAGCCTAAAATGGGTGATTCTAATCTGATCTGGGTAATTCTAAGCTGGTGCCTCTGGTTCTGTGGGGTTAAAGGGCAACACAGTAGTTGGAGGTTCTCCAGATGTGGATATCTATTAAGTTCCCCTAAAATGTAAACTTACCTTCCAATTAAATTTCCCCTACCCCCTTTAATGTCTTGAGGTTTGAGAAATCAAATAACTAATGTTGTTTGAATTGCTGGCATATTAGATGCTCACATAGGATTTGTCAGTTCAAAAATGTGTTTTAGAGCATTTAATTCAACCTCCTTACTGACAAATCTGAAAGCTTTAGTTCACTGGTCTTGTGACAGGTCTTTCAAGTCAACTAAACAAACATTCATTAAAGGCTACCCACACACAGGTTCTCAAGTGGTTGTTGAGAAATCTTGTTTCCTTACTGCTTGCTTTTCAGCCTGTTCGAAATATGAGGATAAAACACAGAATATATAGCTAAATTCATATTCATCACTTGGTCGAATAGCTTAAACTACTAACTACTGAAAATTGGCCTCCACACAGCCTCCAGATTATATTATTCATCCCTCTATCCCTTTGTTCAGTCTATATGAAATCACAGTAGCAAAGCCTTGTGAAGATACAAAGATTTGAAATTTAGAGTCTTAGAATAAGAATAATAAGAGTTGATGTTTCTGATTTGTAGCTTTTCTAATTTTTAGTCATATTTCCAATACATTGATTTGTTCTTTCTCTTTCATGTTTATTAGAGCATTTAGAAATATCAGATTCCTCCTAATGACCACATTAGCTACATCCTATAAGTTTCAGCATGTTGTCTCATCATTTTCTTTAACGAAACTGTCTATAATAAGTGATGTTTCAAAAGTTTCTAAGTGTATTCCAATCTCTGTCCTTTATAGATGGGAAAATGGAGGCACCTGTTGTAGATGGTATTTTCAAGAAGTCTGGCCAGAAAGAGATTTCCAACTCATTATGACTCAAATGGAACCCATTAAGTAATCCTCTTTCAAATATCTCTTATTACTACAGGGCATCCCTTAAGACACCCAGATTCACGTTGATTTTACCCTTTCCCTTGTCTTCACTCAAGCTATCTAGCAAGTTGCCAAATCTCATCAATTCTCTCTCTCTGTGGCATCCTTTTCATTCATTCCCTTCTCTCCAAGGAGAGAGTCACTGCCACAGTGACATATCATTTTTTTTAGGTCTTTGCAAGGCAAATGGGGTTAAAGTGGCTTGCCCAAGGCCACACAGCTAGGTAATTATTAAGTGTCTGAGGTCGCATTTGAACTCAGGTAGTCCTGACTCCACTGCCAGTGTTCTATCCACTGCACCACCTAGCTGCTCCTCCATATAATTTCTTGCCTGAATGATTACAATAGTCTCCTAATTGATTTTCCTGCTTCCAGACTCCACCCCCCCCCCCAGTCCAAATCTAAACTCTTCTTGGCTGCCAAAATAAAATTCCTAAAACACAAACCTATCAACAAACCCAGCAGGAAGAGGAAAGAATGAGAAATTCCAATACTTTTCACACAAATCAAGACAGATCTAAACATAGAAATAATAATTGCTCATGGGCAGGCTAAGCTGATATTATAAATATTACAATTTTACTTAAATTAATTTACTATGTCCTTCATTTGGGGAATGGCTTAACAAACTGTGGTATATGTATGTCATGGAACACTATTGTTCTATTAGAAACCAGGAGGGAATTCAGGGAAACCTGGAAAGATTTGCATGAACTGATACTGAGCAAGATGAGCAGAACCAGAAAAACATTGTACACCCTAACAGCAACATGGGAGTGATGATCAACCTTAATGGACTTGCTTATCTGGAGTGCAACAACCAAGGACAATTTTGGGCTGTTTCACCTCTATCCAGAAAAAGAATTGTGGAGTTTGAACAAAGGTCAAGGACTATTACCTTCAATTTAGAAAAAAAAAGCCATTATTTTATTATGTAACGTTGCTATCTCTTATACTTTATTTTCTTCCTTAAGAATATAATTTCTCTCTTATCACATTCAACTGAGATCAGTATATACCATGGAAACAATGTAAAGACTAACAGAATGACTTCTGTGGGGGTGGGAGGAGGGAAGCAAGAATAAGGGAAAAATTGTAAAACTCAAAATTAATAAAACTTTCTAAAGAAAAAAATTAATTTACTCATTCAGTATCATACCAATCAGACTATCAAGGAATCATTTTGTAAATCTAAGAAAAAATAACAATGAAATTTAGGAACAAATGAACTCAGGAGGACTTGAGTTCAAATCCAGCCTCAGACACACACTTGACATTTACTTAGCTCTGTGACCTTGGGCAAGTCACTTAACCCCATTGCCCTACAAAAATTAAAAAAAAAAGAATAAAGGTCAAGCATATCGAGGATATGAATGAAAAAAGTAAAGGAAATCGTACTAGATTTTAAACTATATTGAAAAGGATTAATCATCAAAACAATTCGTTATTGACTAAGAAACAAGGTGGTGAATCAGTAGAATAGATCAGGTATACACTACATGGTAGTAAATGACCATAATAATCTATGTGTGATAAATCCAAAGATCCAAGTTTGGGAGGTCAAAATGCGTGTATGATTTAGTCATGAAGGGTGATATCACAAGCAAATTAGGGGAGCATGGAAAGTCATACCTGTTTGATTTTTGGATAAGGGAAAAGTTTATAACCGAAGAAGAGATAGAGAGGATCAAGGAAAGTATAATCAATAATTTTGATTATTTGAAATTAAAAAGAGGTTGCAAAACCAATGCTGCCAAAATTAGAAGGAAAAAAAAACAAAGTAGGAATGAATTTTTATAATTTTCTCTGATTAAGGTCTAATTTCTCAAACAGTAAGAAAACTAAATCAATTTTATAAAAATAAGAACCATTTCCCAAGTGATGTCAAAATTGATAAATGGTCTTCTTCTTCAGAAGAAATCAAAGCTCTAACTATATGTAAAAAAATGCTCTAAATCACTCTTGATTAGAGAAATGCAAATTAAAACAATTCTGAGATACTACCTTATACCTATCAGACTGGCTAACATGGCAGGAAAGGAAAATCACAAATGCTAGAAGGAATGAGGAAAAATAGGGATGCTAATACACAGCTGGTTGAACAGTTTGGAACTATACCCAAATAATTATAAAAAGTACACATGCCCTTTGTCCCTGTATCACTACTGTATCCCAAAAAGATCAAAGGAAAAAGACCCATATGTACAAACATAATTAAATTAGCTTTTTTGTGGTATCAAAGAAGTGGAAATTGTGGGAATACCCATCCTTGGGAAATGACTGAACAAGTTGTGGTATATAATTGTGATTTATTACTATTGCACTATAAAAAATAACAAACAGGATTATTTCAGAAAAACCTGGGAAGACTTATGTGACTAACAATGCAGAGTGAAGTGATCAGAACCAGGAGGTCATTGTATTATGATTAACTGTAAAAGACTTAGCTTCTCAGATCAATATAATGACCCAAGACAATTCCAAAGGACTCATGATGAAAAATACCATCCATCTCAAAAGAGAGAATTGACGGACTCTTGAGTTTACACTGAAGTATAATATTTTTTTCACTTTATTTTACTTGCCTTTTTTCTGCATGGCTAATATGGAAATCAGTTTTGAATGATTTCATGTGCATAATTCATATCATATTGCTTACTTTCTCAATAGGTAGGAAAGGGGCTCAAAGGAGGGAAAGAATCTAGAACTCAAAAAATTTTTTTAAAAAGAATGTTACAAATAAAAATTTTTTAATTAAAAAAAAACACAGACCTGATCATGTCACTCTTTTGCTCAAAAATCTTCAATGGCTCCTTAGAATAAAACACAAACTTGCCTTCCTAATATTTAAAGACCTTTGGCCCCCCTCTACCTTTCTGAACATTTTATACTACTCCACTCTATATACTCTATGACTACATCAATCTGATAATTAGTTATATTCTTACTTTGTCACTTCTGTCCTATCTCCCTGTTTAAATGAGCACTCTCCTCACCTCTGCCCACTAGAATCCCTAGCTTCATTTTAATGCTCAGCTCAGGTGTAACTTCCTACTGAAGCCCCATCTAATATTCTTCCCTTCTCCCTCCAACAATGTTCTCTCCCTCCTGAAAAACTTTGTAATGAAAATCACCATACATGCTGTTTCTTCACACATAAAAATACACACAAACATATTAAATGGAACATTTATTAAAAGTTTATTTATTAAGAGTTTATATTTATCTATTTGCCAGACAGTATGCTAAGTACTAGGGATACAAAAGAGCCAAAAGTCAGCTCAAGGAACTCATATTCTAATAAGGCAGACAATAAGTAAACAAACATGTACAAACAAATCACATATAGGATAGGATGTAGGATAAGAGAAGGAAGGCACCAGAATTAAGAGGGGTTGAGAAAGGCCTCCTTTAGAAATTTTTTGGACACTTAAGAGAGTCCTAAGGTAGAGGGAAGGAAAAGCATTCCAAAAGGCATGAGGGATAATCAGAGAAAATCCCCAGAGCCAAATTTTATGGAAGATCAAAAAGGTCAGTATCACACAGCATTTCAAGTCTGTTGATTTGGTTGGAATGGAATTTCATCACCTCTAAAAGATAATGCCTATTCTTCAACCTGGCTCTGAAGCCCTCTATAGTTCCCATGTGCCCATCCAGATCTTTTTTCCACATTATTTTCCTTTGCTTACCTGACTTCCCTGAAGAACTGGTTTAAATAGTTCTCAAATACATGTTCTACCTTCCATCTCTCTCCTAAAAGACACTCCTTCATTTTCACCTCTAAAAACTTCAAGAATTAACTCAGGTATCACCTTGTCTTAATATTGTTGGTTATTAATTCTCTCCTCTCATACCAGAGGAAGCAGAGGGAATAAGCATTTCCATAGGGCCAACTATGCATAAGGCAATGTGCTAAACATTTTACAAATATCATCTCATTTGATTTTTGCCACAATGCTGGGAAATAGATTCTGTTATCCTCATTTTTTAGATGAGGAAACTAGGAAAGGTTGAGTGACTTGGCCAAATTCACACACAGCTGTTAAATGTTTGAGGCCAGGTTTAAATTACTATGTATTTTCTATCTGTATATATGAGAGGCAGCATGGAATGGTGAGTGGATAGGACTAAATTCAAATCCTGCCACATATACTTTACTAGCAATATGATACTGAGTCACCCTAATTTCTCTATATTCCATTTCTCCATCAAATGGAAGAGGGGAAGAGGGCAAGGGTTGATGCAGATAATAGTACATAAGACATAGACCTCCTTTTTACATCATTTTACAGATATGGAAAATGAGGCCCAGATCTCTTTTAATTTGCTACTCTGTTTCCTTTTATGCCCAAACACATTGTATTCAGGTCCCATCTTGAGAATTTATTCCAGTTTCCTGATATGGAAATTAAAAAAAATAATCCAAATAGTCTTGGCTACAACAATAATATAGTACTGTCATGTGTGAGATATATCCATTCTTAAATTCATGAATATAAAAAAATGTGTACTGTTTTCTTATTTCTCAAAAAACAGTAGTCATTATTTTTAAGTTTAAAAAAACTAAAAAGTTAAGTGTCTTGCAGTCTGGTATAGTGGATAGAGGGCTGGCCTTGGTGTGAAGAAGATCTGAATTCATATCCTATTTCTGAAGTATACTGGCAGTGTGATCCTGAGCAAGTCACTTAACTTAGGTTTGCCTCAGTTTTCTTATCTGTAAAAACACTGGAATAATAATAGCACCTCTCCTCTCAGGGTTGTTGTGAGGACCAGGTAGGAAAAGGTTTTGAAACTTTTTGCAAATTGTAAAGCACTATATAACTGATACCTATGATGTTGAAGAATGTGTTACTGGGGAATTACTAATGTACCCCAGTGAAGGGAGTTTCCTCTTCAGGAATTTGGGGAATTCACATGTCCATACCAAAAGAATGTATAACTATTAATAACCTTTCCTATTAGAAAAACAAAATCCAAGAATCAGGATTTGAAGGAATCTAAAAACTCTAGTTCAAACTCCCAGACAATGCAGGAGTTCTTTCTCTAACATCCTTGATATTTAAGGTTTAGAAAGCACTTTATATAGATTCATAATTAAGTCTCAAAACAACATAGTAAGATAGGCACTGAAAATATTATTACTTCCATTTTTTCAGATCAGGAACCCAAGGCTCAGAAATATCAGATGATTTGTTTGTGGTCACAAGGCTAGTAAGGTCAGAAGTAGAAGTCTTCCTGACCTCTAATCAAAATGTCCTTCAAGTGATGATCCGTCTATCCTTGAACAATTGTTCCTTGAACAAAAATTATGTACTTGTCTCAATTTTGAAATGCTATTAACCTTTGTGGAAAAAAGAGAATTGACTCATTCTGTATAGCTCCAGGTTTAGCTAGATGGTACAATGGTTAGAGAACTAGATCTGGAATCAGGAAGCCTGAGTTCAAATTCAGCCTTAGAGACAGTAGCTAAAAGATCTTGAGCAAATCACTTAGCTAGCCCTGTTTGCCTTAGTTTCCTTATCTTTAAAATGAGCTGGAAAAGGAAACAGCAAACCACTTCAGTATCTTTGCTAAGAAAAACCCAAATGGGATCATGAAAATTTGTACATTACTGAAACAACTCAAAAACAAATGATGCTTCAACTGAGACCAAGAGGTGGAAGTTTCATAGATGATTTCAACTCAACAAAGGGAACAATTTGAGTTAACCAAAAATGGAATGGGTCTCCTGATGAAATAATGTGCTCCCCATCCTTGTACATATTCAAGAAATTGAATATATACCTATCAGGAATTCTGCTAAAAAGATGCCTGTGTTGTGTGGAAGACTGCCTAAATTCTTAGGTACTTCTATGCCTAAGACTTCAAGTAGTTTGCAGCACAGTATATTATATGAAATCACCTCCAAGGTCCCATTGTAGAGCTATTAGTTGATAATATATTGGAGTCATTTGCCCTAGAGATCTTTAAAAATGGAATTGATGCCCATTAGGAATAGCTTAATAGCAGTTTTGCCTGGAGACAGAGAAATAACCAATATAACCTCTGGTGGTTCATTCCATCCTGAAGGTTCTATCACAATTTTGACTATAATGTTATCTATAAGCAGAGTTTAACAATTACTCTTACAATATAGATGTGACTACATTATGATTTCCCCCCAAATCCAAGGTCCCTGGAGAAATAGAAATGAAGGTACCCTGGCTAATTCCGGGTCCTCTTGTCTTAAGGAACTCAGAGAAGATATTGTTTTCTACTGCCTGGGGAAGGTGCACTGTAGCATCTCTTCATTAAAACCTGTTTAGATGTTTTGGGAAATGAAAAAAAAAAAGACTCAGAGGAACACTGTGGCAGGAAGGGACCAGGGGAAATGATGCCTTCAGAGCTGAATCTGATTTCTTATAGTATATAGAGAATGAGACCTGAGTTCTCCTCCACAGAAGTAGAGAAGACAGATACCTGGATGGTCTGACTGAAGCTTGCCAGAGTACCTGAAATGCCAACCAGAGGAGTCATTCCTTTGGATTAAGGAACTATTTCCAGAAAGCACATAAATTAAACTGAGATTGGGCCCAGACTTTTGAAAGGCATTGTTAGTTATTGTAGCTGTTATTTCAGACACTTTGTGACCCCATTTAGGATTTTCTTGGCAAAGATATTTAAGTGGTTTATCATTTCCTTCTCCGGATCATTTTACAGAGAAGTAAACTGAGGCAAACAGGGTTAAGTGACATACCCAGGGTCATACAGCTAGTAAGTATCTAAGGTCTCATTTGAGCTCTGAGTCAATGCTCTAACCATTGTACTATCTGGTTACCCAGAGAGTGCTAGAATTTGAATCAAAAAGACCAGATTTTAATCCTGCCTCTGATACTGGGTGTCCAATGACAGCTTATTCATTTTCTATTAGACTTACTTTCCTCATATATAAAATGAAAATAATAGAATCTATAGTATCAACCTCATGGGGCTCCTATGATACTCAGATAATAGATGCAAAATGATTTTCCGAAAAGTTAAAGTACAACAAAAAGGCAATTACTTTAAATGGCATCCTTCAATCAACAAGGAGAGTTATCAAATTAAATGGTCCCATAGAAGTCCCTTCAGGTTAGGACACAGGTCAATGGATACCACTGATGAAGGGTCAGTGGCAAGTATGGGGCAATGCACAAAGAGAAGGGGCCCAGAAGGAGGCTGTGGGCAGCAAGTGGTTAACATGTAAACCCTGGCCTTTGAGACTATAAGACTGGCCCTCAATATGATTCTACTAAGAAGTCTAGGGTCTTGGGATCCTCAAGCAAACCTTGCTTGAGAGAATTTTTTAGACACCAGATATTCCACAGAATAACCTATGTAAATTTCCATGTATAGTGCTATTCTCTTAGTACAGCGAGGTGGATCAATGGTTAGAGTCTCAGATCTGTAGTAAAACCTGAGTTCAAATCTGGCTTCAGACATTGACTATCTGTATGATCCTGGGCAAGTCACTTAGCTCTCTGATTGCTTCAGTTTCCTCATCTACAAAATGAATTGGAGAACAAAATGACAACTCTTCTAATATCCTTGCCAAGAAAACCCTGAGTAAGGTCACAAGAGTCAGGACTGAAATAATAAGAAAAGAGCTGTTCTTTGGCTTTCAAAATTACAAAGCTGAAAGAAATCTCAGTGATTCATTTTCTTGAATCCCTAACTTCATGATGAAGTAACAGGCCTAGTGAATTATCCGAAGTCTTACAGCAGATTAGTACCAGAAGCAGGACTAGAAACTAGGTTTCCTGAATCGTAGTCCAAGTGTTCCTTCTATAACACCAACTACAATATTCATCATACATATCTTTAGATTTGCAGAATACTTTACAAATATTCTCTCATTTGACCCTTACAACAACCCCAGGAGGTAAGTTCTATTATTATAATGCCCATTTTACAGAAGAGGAAACTGAGGCAAAGAGGTTAATTGACTTGCCTACAGTCATACAAGCCACAGACAAAGTGACATCTGTTCAATAACTTAAAAAGGTCAAGGTCTCCCACAGCATCCAGGGCCATTTCCAATCCCTGATCTGTATCTGGCCACTGGACCTAGATGGCTGCAGATGAGAAAGTGAGACTGGTAACTCTACACAATCCTTTCTCACTTCAATCCAACTCACTTGCACATTATGGTATCAGTTCCCTGAGGTCATGGTCTTCTTAGAGAACAAAGGGCAAGCAACATCTAAAAGTATTGTCTGAGGCAGTTTTGAACTCACTACTCTATACACTGTCTACCTAGCTATTTACATATTTCATGAAATGAGTGAGGGTGGCAACTGGAATAACTCAATATCACAACAAGCCATAAAATGTAGCTATATCATAATTTCATCTAAATTCATATCTGAACCCTCTCAACTTCACCTGATCTGGGGATGTAAGATGGATGAAGGCTGGTTAGGACTTGGATTGAAGACCTTGGCCAATACAGGGAGCTGTAAGTTTTCATGATACTTGGGAAAAGGTATTAGATGTAGAGTCAGAAAACATGCATTCAAATCAAGCCTCTGATACTTTGGGCAAATCATTTCAATCTAGGTCTCAATTTCTTCATCTAAGCTGACAAAAATGGGAAAATGAGAAATTCTGGAGGGGAAGCGTCATGAGGAAATATGCACATTAAGACATTGCTGGTGGTGCTATGAATTGGTCTTAACCATTCTGGGAAACAATTTGTAACTCTGCTCCCCAAAGTCACTAAACTAAGTATACCCACTGACCTAGCAATGCCACAACTAGACCTTTACCCCCTCAAAGAAATTAAAGACAGAAGAAATAAATCCACATAGACAATAATATTTATAACAGGTCTTTTTTATAGGAGCAATGAACTGGAAACTAATGGAAGACTTCTCAATCAGGAAATAGTTGAATAAATTATGGTGTTAGAATATAATTGAGTACTATTGGGGTATAAGAAATGATGAAAGAGATGGGTCCAGAGAAATCTGAAAAGATTTGCATCAATGGATACAGAATCAAGGGTACAAATTCAGGAAGATAATTTATATGATGACTAGGGTAAAGACAAAACAGTGAAAATCTTTGGTACTCTGAGCGATGCAATTATCAACTACTATTACAAAGGACAGATGATAAAACTATCCTCTTGAAACACAAGAAATAGACACAGATTATAGAATAAGACAAATATTATTGGGCATAGCTAATATGGGAATTTGTTTTGCTTTGCCATGCCCTTTCATTATGAAGAATTTGTTTTGCTTTGCCATGCCCTTTCATTATGAAGAATTTGTTTGCTTTTTTTGTTTTCAATGAGGGGGTATTCTGAGGGAAGGGAGAAATGGGAAAGGAAGAGGAAAAAGTTTTGTTCATTGAAAAAAATTAAGATTCAGATTTTTAAAAATATGTCCTCAGTCATAAAATTAGGGTACTGGACAAGATTATCTCTAATGCCCCTTCTAGCTCTAAAACTTTGGCCCTGTGACCTGTATGTAGCCTAAGTGTTTAGTCTTCTCACATTTGACTGCCATCATTTCCTAGGACATCCTTTATTCTTTTGTTTGTATTTAAAATCTAATGTTGACACACTTAAAATGAGCCTCTGCTGTTATCCATTTCAATTGGAATTGCCCCTGTGGGGCCTCCCCAGAGCCCATGACAGCATGACAGGATCTCCTGAGGCATCACTGCCCCTGTGACAGCACACTGGGACAAAGACCAATCCAGGAACTTTACTCCTTGAAAGAAAGAATGGACAAATGCAAGGAGACCAATGGAGCATGAGTTTTAGTTTTAATGTCCTGAAATCTGAGAGTTCCAACCCTACCTTAACATTTAAAAATATACTTGCAACTCCATAGGCACAGGCAGAACTTCATGTTTGGAGTTTGCAAGAGGCTGATTTGTTTTTGTTTTTCCCCCCTTGGGAACCATTTAGCCATAAGAGAGGCTGGGCAGCTGAGCTGCAGGAGAAAAGCAGCAGATGTTGCCAGTAGCACCAACAGAAGGTGTCAGCCTTTCCCTTACTCTGAGGATGCCTGCAGTCAATAGACAAAAGTCTCTGGGCTTCTGCTTCGAAACTGGTCCCTACATGGTGACTGTAGAACTGATTGCATCAGCAGAATAGAAAGCAAGAATCAGATAAGTCCTCTTCACAGAAGAACAGAGCAGCACCTGGGCACCTGATGGCTTCCCTCTTTTGAGTTCCCCTGTCTCATATGTCTTCCAGGAAAAGTATATTATGATAGACTGTGTTTTAGGCTTCCTGAAGCCTTTGGGCAAAGAAATCACCTAAGATCTTCAAGCAAAGCCTAGATGACTCTTTGTGTTGTGTGAAGTAATGGAAGGTAATTTGGGGGAATATGTTGGACTAGATAGCTGCCAAAAACTCCTTCCAATTTGGGAATGATGACTCCTGCCACAAAGTCAGTGATAGCCGCAACCCTGAAAAGGCCTGAATCCTTTCCATTTCCTACCAACTGTGCCTGTTTCAAAGGCTGAGGGACTTTGACAGTGAGCAGTCATGGAATCCTGATATTTTCCCTTTAATTAGGGAACATTTCCACCAACCATGCCCTGTTATATATATATATATATATATATATATATATATATATATAGGTGCCCTGGTTACAACCACAAGGATCTGAGCCCCCAGGCATCAAACAAAGCTGTGATTATTTGAGAAGGAGAGAACATCAGGGTCTTCATTAACTGTTGCTATGTAGAGGCTCATCTGCACAATGGTCCCCTTGACAACCCTCACAGCTATGAGAAGTTTCTGATACACTGCTTTAGCAGAGTTCAGCTACCAATTGTCCAAGATTATACCAGAATAGAACCTTTTAAAACAATATTGAAATAGAAGGATTTTAAATAGAAATTTAAACTGGAAGAGTTGAAGTATGACCTGGGAGACAGAGTGCTAGAATGTCAGAGGACCTGGTTTAAATCCCAGTTCTGTTAATTACTGCTTCATCTCTCTGACTTCAGTTGTTTCCTAACAGGGAAAGGACTGGGGGGTTTTTTGGTTTGCTTATTTAGTTATTTTTCATTTGTATCTGGCTCTGACCTTTGGGTTTGGGGGTTGGTTTTTTTGGGAAAAGATACTGGAGTGTATTGGCATTTCCTTCTCCAGCTCATTTTACTGATAAGGAAACTGAGGCAAACAGGGTTAAGTGACTTGCCCAGGGTCACACAGTTAAGAAGTGGCTTAGGCCAGATTTGAACCCAGGAATATGAGTCTTTCTTACTCCAAACCCAATACTCTATCTACTGCACCATTTGGCTGCCCCCAGGAAAGGGCAAAGGTTCCTTTGAGCTCTAAATCTATGAATCTGAAATCCTCACAACAGCTCTGGGAGGACATAAGAACCAAAGGTACTTTCCCCATTTTACTGATGGGGAAGCTATGACTCAAACAGGCAAGTTAAGTGACTTGACCAGGACCTTATAGCTGTTTGTTCCATCTCAGAGGCAGAATTTCTACTCTAATCTCTCCTGATACCAAACCTTCACTTTCTGTCACCAATGAGATAATGTATCAAAAATTGCAGATTAATATGCAAACAAGTAACACTGGTACCCCATTACTTATTTCTTATTTTCATACCCATTCCAACTCCCCAGAACCCTTATACACAGACATTTACTATAATACCTCATATGGCAACATTAACTACCATGAACACAGTCAAAAAAAAACCCCTAAACAGGGGGCAGCTAGGTGGCACAGTGAATAGAGCACCGACCCTGGAGTCAGGAGTACCTGAGTTCAAATCTGGCCTCAGACACTTAATAATTACCTAGCTGTGTGGCCTTGGGCAAGCCACTTAACCCCATCTGCCTTGCAAAAACCTTTTTAAAAAAGCCCTAAACAGTAGAAATAGATGTCATGAAACCTTATGCATCATAGAGTCTCTCTCTTACTTTATATGTAGGGAGTGTATGTGATCCATTGAGAAGAACACTGACTCAAGTGTCAGAACACCTGGTTTGAATATTTAACTCTCTGGGTGAATAGTTACTATTTGTTTGACTTCTATGGAACAGTTTTCTCATCTATAAAATGAGGGTGTTGGAATCAACCTCCATAATCTCTTCCACAGTTCTAGAAAACTTTTTTACAGTTTCCAATTTCATTGCAGATTCATAAGTAGCAAATTAGAATAGGAAGCTAGAGCATCCTAGAGGCAGATCCTCGAAGACAGAAGAGAAAAATCAGCCTGACTTTAAAGGAAGAGGAAAAAAACACCTAGAAAATAAGACAGGAAGATTCATAAACCTGGACAGGGCGGAAAAATAGTGCTTATGTCTCAAAGGAATCTCTGGGGCACCATTATGTTGTAGCCCTGTCCAATAACTGATCCTAAACAAGACCCAGAGCCATCAAACAAGGATCCATGATGGTCAATAGCAACCATTTAAGGAGGCAGGGATGGAGGGAAAAAATTCCATTAAAATAGTTAAGTGAAAAGTTTAGGCACTTAAGTAACTAAGCTTCAGTTGTATGGAAAATTTAGTTAGAAATGGGATATGAAATTGAGGGATGGAGTAAAGGAATTGAGAGTTCATATTACTTAGTCTGATTCTTCTCTGGAAAGGAGAAGGCCAACACTAAAGGAGAGAGCTATATGATTCATTGGATAGAAGGCCAGTCTCAGAGTTGGGAAGATCTGGGTTCAAGCATTATCTCTGACTCCTGTTAGTATATGGGCCTAGATAAGTTACTTATCAATGATCTGGTTAGCTCTCTTGAAGGACAGAAGATATTCACCTGTTTTGGCAGTAGTATTTTGTCAATCACAGCTTCAGTTAAAAAAGGAGTATATGGAATAGCTAATTCCTTGATGATGCCAGATTAATAAGGCATTGTTACATATGCATCCATTTATATATACATCCTCAAAAGGTAGTTAACATGTATAACCTGGTAGAGGAGGGAGAGAAAGAGCATATAAATGGTTATAGGTCATTGTCAGACTATAGTCTGGTAAATAAAAAAGGAATGTGATAGTGAATGGTTAAGGGGAAAAAAGGACAAAGTTAAAGAGATGCCATGTTGATCACAGGCTATTAGAACAAATAGAAAAGAGTGCTTGTAACTCAGAGCATTTAGATTCTTCTTCTAAGATACTGGTACCCACTCACATCCTTCCCAAGACAGAAGGAAGAGAGACACTACCTGGTCAATAAAAGTTACAATGGACAGACCAGTCCTTCAAACCAGTCCTTGTGGATTTTTACTTGCACACTATGATTATACATAACTAGAGCAAAAGACTACTTATTTCTATCCTAACACATACCATGATGACAACTTGATCATTAAATTCATTTATTGTAAATCTTGAAAATGAAATGCTTACTTTTTTTTTAATTGCACAAGGTTAGAACTTATCTGGCAGTCAAGAAAAAAATAATCAAGGAAAAATATACAAAGTACTTTGGATATATTATTTAATCCCCAAACAACTTTGTGAGGTAGCTGTTATTAATATACTTATTTTATAGATGAGAAAACTGAAGATGAAAGATTTAGTCACTTGCTCAGCATCGCACAGCTATTAAATATCTGAGGAAAGAATTATCCTCAATTCTTCTTGACTCTGAGGCCAGTACACTTTCCATTTTGCCATTTTATTGCTGCATGGACCTTTATAAGAATCAATTTACAGTCTTATTTTCTTTTCCATCCCCTACAACCCTTAACACAGTCTTATACAAGGCTGATGTTCAGAAAAAAATGTTTATTAAATAAGCATTTTAATTTAATCTTTAATAGACACTCTTCCCATGCATTCTAAGAAGTCAATAAATTTTAGACTGAATATATGCTAAGGAAATTATTCATGGTATTAATCCCAGTGATTTGGGAGCAGCATTTCAAAAAAAATACAAATGGAATAATTTGATCCTCAATGATGCCATATGAATGATTATATTGCATTATATATATAGTTATATACAGACATTCCAAAGAAGAGATATAGGTAGTAAGATTAATGTTTATAGTTATATGCACACATTTCAGAGAGTAGCTGAGAGAGTGAGAAGGTAAATAGAAAGGAAAAGAGAGGGTATACAAATGGATGAATTGGATAAGGTATAGACAAAGTCAAGGGGGGGAAAGTCTTCACTATTGAAGTGAGGTTTTTTTAAGCAAAGACAGGAAAAGTCATATTTTGGGTATAATATAAAGAAGATTTCTGTTCAAATGTGAATTAAACTACTCATTACACAAGATTCTGGGGTTCTGTAAGAAAGATAATCAAATTTTGGCTTTAAAAAATTACCAATAAAAATTTTCTTGGTATGTTTATATAGTAGACATAAAGAATGGATTTTAGGGACTCAGAACTGAATTATGAGCTTCCAATAGGCCAAGTATTACTCTGATCACTGGATTCAATGTAATTTTCTCCTTGTCACCCAATTCTGTACTTCGGTATGAATTAGACCTCACAAATAGTTACACCTTCTCAACTACATTGCTTTCTTTAATTATGAATGACCTTTCTACCTCAGACTCCTGACTGATTGCACTCACATCCCTCTCCTTTTATCATAGATGGCCCATGATAGAAGAGGATCAAATGAACTAATTCCTATAAAGAATTTTATAAACATTGCTATATAAATGTCAGGAAAGGTACTTTGGTCTAGAGCAGGCCTGAGTCAAAAGACCAATGGCATAAGAAGGTCCCTGCAATAATGAGATCATATGTATGGTTAAAAAAGAATAATAATTGGGCAGCTAGGTGGCATAGTGGATAAAGCACTGGCCCTGGAGTCAGGAGGATCTGGGTTCAAATCTGATCTCAGACACTTAATAATTACCTAGCTGTATGGCCTTGGGCAAGCCACTTAACCCCATTTGCCTTACAAAATACCTAAAAAAGAATAATAATCTTATTATTATTTATCAAGAAGTCAACACTTTCTATATGAATAATTATAGCTTTCATTTACAGAAATTTTAGGTTTACAACACTTATTTCCTTTGACCCTTGTAAAAACACTATGAGATAAATGATATTTTGATCCTTATTTTACAGACAAGGAAACTAAGGCTCAGAGAAATTAAAAGGTAGCATCTGAAGTGTGATTTAAAGCTAGGTCTTCCCGACTCCAAACACAGCATAATATCTATGCCTCTCATAAACATTTTCTCTCTGCTTTCACAGCCCCCACCCTGGTGCAGACCCTCATCACCCTTTTATAACCTAACTTGGACCCTTCCTACCTTTCCAGTCTTTCACCTTACTCCCTTCCACATATTCTACAATCCAGGGAAATAGGCTTTCTTACTGTTTCTTACACATATTAATCCATTTCTTGACTTTTTCTTTGCAATGACGACCACCCATACCTAGAACATTCTACTTCCCCACTGCTGCCTTCTGGCTTCCCTGGCTTCCTGCAAGTATCAACTCAAAACCCAACTTCTGTAAAAGACCTATCCCAGCCTCCCTCCCCCATCCCCACATGCTGATGCCTTCCCTTTCATATTACCCCCAACACTTGTACTTATTCCAGTACTTATACATACTTTTATATACATATCACATATATAAATATAATGTATAAATATAAATATATAAGAATAAATATATAAATATACTTTTATATACATATCACATATATAAATATATTTGTCTGTACATGGTTGTTTGCATGTTGTCTTCCATTATAGACTGTAAGCTCCTTAAGGGCAGGAATGATCTTTTGCCTTTCTTTCTATATTCAGAGCCTAGCATACTGCCTAACACATTGTAGGAACTTAATAAAGATTTCCTTGACTGATTGTATGCTATGTATGCTCAAGATGACTGAGCTTTTCTCTGTCTTTGCATTAGGATATCCTAGAAATGGTCCTTGATGAGACTGTGGGCTGAATCTTTGCCAGAGGGTTTGACTGGCATTTAACATATACTGAGCAAGTTCTTAGCCTCTGCTCCTGCATCTCCCCTAATTATGCCCCCATGCCCAAGTCTCTGAAATCCTCCTAATCCCTTGGGAAGGCTTTTCTTCCATCAAAAATATCATACTGGTGTATGGAATCCACAATCCATGATTTATATAAGAATGGATTTCCTCTATCTCCTTAATGTCTACAAGAATGCTTAAAAAAACCTCATCTATTTCTTAATAAAAATTTTCTCTTTTCCCTTAATAAATCCCACCATTTCCCATCCCCTCCCAAACACATACAAAGAAATAATTTAGCTAGATTGAGCCAAGTTCTGAAATTTTGAAAATATTTCTAGGATTCAGCTATAGTTCAATGGAAATTCCAGACAGATCAATATTAATTCTTTCAAAAAACATTATTTAAGAACAAACTGTGGCAGATGCTGAAGATACAAAGATAAAAATGACAGTCATTGAACCTCAAAAAGTTCTTCTAGGGATATGTCAATGAGGTGAGATGCTACAGAGAAGCAGAAAGAACTCTGACCTTGGGGTCACAGAACCTGAGTCTGAACGAAACTCTGCCTCTTATTGTCCTTGTTATGATCTTGAGCAAGTCACTTCCTGGCTCCAGATCTCAAGATACTTATATGTAAAATGAAAGGTTTAAACTAAGTGGTCTCTGAGAACCCTCCAAGTCCTAGATCTATGACCCTGTGTATATTGTTTGGTTGTGTCTGACTCTACCTGCCCTCATAGTCACTTGGTATATATGTATACATACACATGCAGAATATACACACATATATGTGTATGTAAATATATATATATATATGCCTATGTGTATATTTATGTATATGTAGTAGGGATGAAGGGGAAGAGAAAAGCTCCAAGAAATGTCAAGGAAAATAAGAAGATGTCCTTTATAAAGTAGGACTGAGGCAGTTAGATCTTTGCTTCAGGGTCTCATGAAAAGCTGTGCCCTAGTGCAAACACCATGAATAAGAGCTTGGTTCTCAGTGTTGGCAGATTTGTGACCTCACTTTGATCAGGCCATCCAAGGTTGAACAGACTCTGGGTGATTGAGTCACCATAACCAAATTCAAGAGAGACTAATTTAAAACCAGAATGCCAATTTATTAAATTATAATGGGAAATATGTCTCTTCTAATGACTGTAACATTTGCATTCCACCAACTAGGATGAGGATGAGGAGACAAAAGGAGGGGGAAAAGAGGGAATAAGTATTATTGTGTTAGGTGCTTTTTATAAATATTCTCTCATTTGATTCTCACAACAACCCTGCAAGGTAGGTACTATGGAGGAAACTGAGGCAAACACAGGTTAAGTGATTTGCGGAAGCTGATTTGAGCTCTGGTATTCCTGGCTTCAGGGCCTGCATGATTCACCACCTTGGAGATATCAAGATGCCTTAGAAATAGAATCAGAATAAATAAAATAAAATAAATAAAATAAAATAAAATAAAATCAGAAGTGAACTGGTTCCATTCATGGAATGTGGAGAGTAGGTACTGTTTCATTTGTGAGTCTGGCACATAGTAGGCATGTAATAAATGCTTGTTGATTCATTCATTTATTCACTCAGATCCTCTGACTCCAAACCAGGCCTTTTCCCCATCTGCACCAAATTGTCTCTATCCAAGAATACAGTTTTATTTTTTGTTTTTGTTTTTTTTTTAGGTTTTTGCAAGGCAAATGGGGTTAAGTGGTTTGCCCAAGGCCACACAGCTAGGTAATTATTAAGTAACTGAGACCAGATTTGAACCCAGGTACTCCTGACTCCAAGGCCAGTGCTTTATCCACTGCACCACTTAGCCACCCCCTACAGTTTTACTTTTAATTGATTATATTTCAAGGGACTGTCTCTTGTGACATATATGTAATCTCAATAAACTACTTCCAAAATTCAGAGTTTAGGATGATGATTTCAGGAAAGAATTTCTAATTCAATATATTTTTTGCTAAATCTCAGATTCCTAAAAGCATAGACTTCAAAGTTGAGAGATTCTTAGTTACAATTACAAGGCATGGCACTGATCTCATCTATAGGAGTTGGTTTGCATCTCTTGGACCTGGAGCCTACTATCCATTATATGTTTTTCAAGAAAAGTTTGGATTGCATCAAAAGAAATGAAGGGGGGAGTATGACTAGGTGGCACAGTGAATATAGCATTAGCCCTGGAGTCAAGAGGACTTGAGTTCAAATCCAGACTCAAGACACTTGATACTTACTCTGTGAGTAAATCATGTAACCCTGATTCCTCACATCCAGGACTATCTCCAGTTGTCCTGATCCATATCTGGCCACTGGACCCAGAAGACTCTGGGTGAGAAAGTGAGGCTGGTGACTTAGCACAGCACCCCTCACTGAAATCCAATTCATTCTCGAAGACCATGATATCTGATAGATGAAGGACAAGCATCATCATCAATTCCCTTACGCCGCCCCCCCCCCCGAAAAAAAAAGAGAGAAAAGAGAAGGAGTTCTGTACCAAGGTTTATCCCAGGAGCTTCCTCTGGCACAATAAATCTCAACCACACATAACCTGGGGTTTTTCCCTAATCCTTGGACTGGATGACCTATTTGTCATTCCTAGGTAGGATAACTTAGACACTGATTAAATATATACTCTATTCTAGGCTCTGTATTAGATGCTGAGAAAGGCATAAATGAAATAGTACCCACTCTGAAGGAGCTTGCACTCTTTTTTCACCACCTTCGGGCAATTGAGTTAAGTGACTTACCCAGAGTCTCACAGCTAGTGAATCTCTAGTGTATGAGACCACATTTGAACTCAAGTTCTCCTGACTCCAGGGTTAGTTCTTATTCACTGCCCCACCTAGCTGTCCCAACTTACATTCCAATGGAGGAGACAGCATGAACATATAAGCATGCATGAAATATATATAAAAGCAACCTTGTAGAGGAAAGGAAGCAAGATTCAAATGGGAGAAAACTGGAAAATCCTTACTCTCAAGGAGATACAAGTTGAATCTTAAAAGAACCCAGAGGGGAGCACTGGTCCTGGAGTCAGGAGTGCCTAAGTTCAAATCAGGCCTCAGACACTTAATAATTACCTAGCTGTGTGGCCTTGGGCAAGCCACTTAACCCCATTGCCTTGAAAAAAAAACAGAGACTCCAAGAAGTGAAGATAAAAAGGGAGAGCATTCCAAACACTGAGTTCAGTCAGTGCAAAGGTAAGAGTGACAACCAGCAGGCCAGTGGAACTGAACCATAGAGTATGTGAAGGGGAGCAATGTTTAAGAAGATCAGGGTTAGAATAGATGATCTAGAAGGGACCTTCCACCTCTGAAAGAAGATGGTAGTACAGTAAAAGAAAGATCTCTGGGATATCTATGTCTGTAAGAACTAGAGACACTTTTCTCCATCAGTCAGATTCTATAGGGTCAATCATATTGGTTTCTTTGAGGTATGAGAAAACCTAATAAATTCATCCTAGTTTGGAAATTGTAGCCCTCCCCCAACTCCTTTCCTTCTCCCATTGCAGACTGGGAACCCTCACCTTTTCCCTCTGGGCCTCCTTTGAATCCAGGGGAATGTTTCCAGCTTCATGAGGTGAATCATTTTGAGTTGTAAGAGCACTGAGAGATCAGCAAATCTAACCATCTATACCATCTTGCAAACTCACTTTTGACCTCATTCCTCAACTGAAACTGCTCCCTCCAGAACTGCCAGGGCTCTTTTCAATAAGAAATTGGATTACTTTTTCTCAATCCTCCTTCTTCTTGACTTCTTTGACACTGTTGACAACCTTCTCCTCCCTGGGTTTCTGTGACATTGTTTTCTCCATTCTTCTTTCCCCGCCCTGTCTTTCTTAAGGGCCAATTGTTCAATTATCCATCTCCTGCCCATTAAGTATGGGACAACCCACCACACCCACTCCCACCAAAGCTCTATTTTTTCAATACCCATCTTCAGAATCTCATCAGCTAGCATACATGAGATTTCCAGATGTCTATAGCTCACCTTAATCTCTCTCCTGAGCTCCAGTTCCACATCATCAGCTTGTATTAGAACTTTTAGTTAGATACCCTTATGGTCATTTCAAATTCACTATTTCTAAAATAGAGCTCATTATGCACACCCTTCTTCCTAACTTTCTTGTTTTATTTCCAGTCCATCTTCCTTATAGTCACCTAGATTTACAAACTCAAAGTCATTCCTAACTCTTCTGTCTGTCTCTTAACCCAGTCTCTGTCTCTCTCTGTCTCTCTCTGTCTCTGTCTCTCTCTCTCTCTCTCTCTCTCTTTCTGACTCCCTGTCTCTCTGTCTCTCTTTCTCTGTCACACACAAACACACACACACACACACACACACACACACACACACACACACACAAACAAAATCAGGTGCCAAATCTTATCAGTTCAGTCACACAGCTGACTCCTGAATTCATCACCTCTCACATGCACTATTGCAATAGTCTTTTAAATGGTCTCCCTACCCACAAAATCTCTCATCCAATACATCTTTCATACAGCTGGACAGAGATTTTACTAAAGGACAGGACTGACCATGTATTCTCCTGCTCAAGAAACTCCATATGATCCCTTGGATCAAATATAAAGTTCTGTTTGACATTTTAAGCCCTTCCCAGACTGTCTCCAACCTGCCTTTCCAGGTTTATTATATATTACTACCATCAAGGATTTTACAGCTCAGACTGGCTAATTGCTCTGCCATGTACACATAGAGATATGCTGGTAAATGTTTATTAACCAGCTCCTCAAAAATTCAAAGTATACACAATATACTATTAAGTTTAATTTGCATAATTAACATTTTCTTTTAAAATCTAAGCAATCAACAAAACAATAAATCCAAGACCTGATTTATAGCACTTATCAATTTCAGAGGTTTTAATATTCATGCTGAAAATTTAACAGTTAGCTTGAGCTGGCTTTGGTACCTCCCTAGCTTTTCATGACATTCTGACTTTCATCTCCATGCTGCAGCATAGGTTGTCACCCTCATCTAGAATATATTCCTTCCTCATTCTTCAATTTTAAACTCCCTCACTTCTTTTAAGACTCAGATCCATTGTCACCTCTCATGTTAAGCCATTCCTAATTCCTCTCCCCCCCATTGCTGATGTTCCCCTCATATAGATTTATGTATGGAAATACAATCAACATACACAGTAAATATATGCGTGTGTGTGTGTGTGTGTGTGTGTGTGTGTGTGTGTGTGTGTGTATTTGGCCCCACAAGGGCAGAAATTCTTTGTTTCTTGTCTTCTTAGCCTCATTGTCTACTGCATGCCACAGTAGCTCCCTAATAAGTGATTGACAAGGCAGAGATCCTTCTAATATCACCCTTGTCTATAGCAATGCAATCTTTGTTTGAATACCTCTGGTAAAAGGGTATTCACTACTATGCAAGGCAGCGCATTGAGGGGAAGCTCGTCCTGGGGACTGATTGAAATGCATATCTGGAATTCTAGAAATAAGATCAGGGCTGGAGACAGCTTTCTGGAAGTTACCCTCAAAATAAGGAAAATTGAGATGGAATAGTAGAAGGCATTGCTAGAAGAGAATCCCCTAAATCTGATGAAATGACTGGTCTTAGCTTTAAGGAAAAAAAATAATAGTTTATAGTGGGTAATATCTTCCTTGACTACATGCAGGGCAGCCTTTGTCGCCTATGCCCATAGTAGTTATTTCCTATTTGTAAAATGAAAGCATTGGGATAGCTCTCTAAAGTCCCTTCTAGTTCTAAATCCTCTGATCTATGATATGGAGAAAAATATTAAAAGGCCCTAATAATGAGTTTCAAATTGATGAAGAATAAACACTGAATTGGATGGAATTAGACAAAGTTAATTTTAATTTTGAAAAAATTGGGGGGTCATGGGGGTGATGATCAACCTTAATGGACTTGTTCATTCAATCAGTGCAATAATGAGGCACAATTTTGGGGTATCTGCAATGGAGAATTGCATCTATGTCCAGAAAAAGAATTGTGGAGTTTGAACAAAGACCAAAAACTATTACCTTAAATTAAAAAAAAAATTATCTACATAAGATTTTATTAAAATTTTATTTAATTTAATTTATTAAAATTACAAAAATTTTGTTATCTCATACTTTTTTTCTTAAGGATATGATTTCTCTCTCATCACATTCAACTTAGATCAATGTATATATGGAAACAATGTAAAGATTAACAGACTGCCTTCTGTGGGGAGTAGGGGGAGGGAAGTGATATTAGAGGGGAAAATTGTAAAATTCAAAATAAATAAAATAAAAAAATTGGGGGGAATTTCATTAGAATATTAAACTACTAGATCCAAAATTCAATTGTTATTTTTATAATGCTACTAAAGAGTTGGCTGTAGGCCCTTCAGAGGCAAGATTTGAGAATCCACTAGAAGCTGGCCCTCTATCCACTGAACCACATTGCCTTCATTTACCATCAGCCTTCTCCTTTTCTGAGAAAAGGCAGGCTATGTGACATGAGCTCTCAGTTCCCTTCCTCCATCCCTCAGAACTTCTCAATATCATATCCAATTCCTAACTAAATTCTCTACATATCTGAAGCCTCAACTTTTCTCTTAACTACTTTAATGGAATTCCTTCTCAAATGTATCATGCACACCTGTCCATCCCTGCCTTCTTAAATGGAAGCCACTGACTACCATGAATCCTTCCTTGGTGGTTGAGTCTTCCTTATTGAAAAGGGCTACATTATAGTCATACCCCCCCCCACACACACACACCCAGGGATTCCTTTGAGACATAAGGACTATTTCTTCCCACCCTTAATGGCTCTGTCGTTTTGTGAACCTTCCTGTTTTGTTTTCTACTTTTTTGATCTCTTCCTTTACAGTGAAGTTGACTTTTGTCTGTTTCTGAGAGCCCCCCCCCCCCCCCAGGAAGCTCTTTCTTCTTTTGTTGTTTGGAATCTGCTATGAGCTTTAGAAACTGTGAAAAAAAAAAGGAAAACAGGAATGTAGATTTGGGGATAAGAAGAGACCCAGAAACTCACCTGATGCAAATCCCTCATTTTTAACATAAAAATGATAAAATGGAAGAGCTGGAATTTGAACTCAATGTCCAACTCCATAGCCAATGTGCTTTCTAAGGGGCCCTCCCATAAGTAGAGTATGTAGGCTTTTTAATTCATGGGGTTTGTTTCATCTATTTTCACTTTCAAAGCTTTTTCCTTGCTTGCAGATAGTTGCCATATAACTGAGTTTTTACTTTATGTGGGAATACTATAACAGGAAGAGCACAGACTCTGGAATCATAAGAACTGGGTTCAAATCCTACTATAATTGTCATCTGTGTAACCCTAAACCCCCCTGGACTTTCAGTTTCATCTCTGTAAAATGAAGGGGTTGGATTAGATGACTTCCAAGGTCTCTTTCAACATTAGTTCTATGAGCCTATGTCTGGGTATATAATAGTGGTAAGGGTTATTTGCATGGTGCTTTACCCCTTACAAAGGACTTACCCCATACGTTATCTGATTGTTGACAACATGTTAGTAGAGTGATTGATCATTGCTTCGGACATGGCATCAGGAAAGACATGAATTGAAAATCCTTCCTCTGCAATTTACTAGCTAGGACATCATGAGCAGCTAGGCAGTGGATAGAGGGCTGGGTCTGGAATCAGGAAGACCTGAATTCAAATCCAGCCTCAGACAGTTACTAACCTTGTGGCAAGTCATTTCAACCTCTGCTTGCCTTAGTTTCTTCATCTGAAAAACGGGGCTAATAATAACACCTACCTTGCAAGGCTGTTTTGAGGATTAAGTATGATAATAACAGTGCCTGGCAGTTAGTAAGTGCTATTCTATTAACTAGGCATATTATTTTTATAACTATGCCTGCCTGAGTCATAGTTTCCCCCAATTATAAAATAGGGAGAACAATACATTTCTAGGGTACCTCATAGAGTTATTCATGAGAATGACAGATCTGAAGCTTATAAAATAGGGAGGACCGATATATTTGTATAGTACCTCATAGAGTTATTAATGAGGATAATAGATCTGAAACTAGAAGGAATCTTAAGAGAGTATTTAATCAAAGTCCTTCATTTCACAGATGAGCAAAGAGAGGTTAAGTGACTTGCCTGGGTTGAAATTTAAACCCTGGTTTTTGTCCTTTGAGTCCAGAAACATTCCTTTATATCTCCATGCCTCCTCCAAAAGCCCAAAAACATATGTATATGTGTCTAAAAAATGTGAAGCACTTTACAAACCTTAAATGTTATATAAATGTCAGCTACTATTATTTGCTTTTGTGGGTAGCAGGGACTCTGTTATTACACCCATTTCTTAGTTAAGTTCTGATACTTAAACAACTTGTCCAGGGTTAACAGACTAATAAAGACAAGTCATCTGATACCTAATTCAGTTCTTCCTTCTCCTCACTCCATATTAGATTTAACTTTAATTCAACATACTTTTCACCATGCCAGAGAATGTATGCACAAAGGATAATATCCCTGATAATTTAGGTCATAGAGCATCCCCAGCTAAAGTGCTCCTAGTAAATTACCTGAAAGGTGTACCCTGAGGAATCTCCCCTGAACAACAGAGTGGACAACAGGCCAGCATAAGGTTTCATAGGATCCAGAACTTTCCAAAGAAAATCATGAAACAAAAATAACCCCAAGAAAAGAAAAATTTATATCCAAACAAGAGATAGAGAGGATAACAGAAGATAAAATCAAGAACTTGGATAAAATAAAATTAAAAATTTTTTAATATGAAAAAATCCAGTATAGCTAAAATGAAAAAAATGGAAAAAATATTTACAGCAAGTTTCTCTGATGATGGGCTTATTTCTAAAATTACATAGGGAACTGATTCATATTTATAAAACTTAGAGCCATTCCCCAGCTAATAAATGGTTTAAGGATATGAGCAGGTAGTTCTCATAGGAAGAAACCTAGGCTACTGTAGCCATATGAAAAACAGTTCCAAATCACTAATTTAAGAAATGAAAATTAAATCAATTCTGTGATTTCTTCTGACATGAATGAAAGTGACAAACAGAAAATGATCAATGTTGGAAGGGTTGTGGGAAAATAGGACCTGTTAATGAATATAGTCATTCTGAAAAGTTATTTGGAATTATACACAAAAAGTTACTAAACAATGACTGCCCTTTGACCCAGCCATGCTGCAAGGTATACTACTAGATCAAAAAAAAATTAAAGAAATAGAAAAAAGTCTTATGTATAAAAGAAATTTATAGTAGTTTTTTGGTAGTGGCAAAAACTCAGAAACTAAAAGGATGTCCATCAGTTGAAGAATAACTAAGTAAGTTGTGGAATATGAGTGTGATCAAATTCTATTGGGATGTAAGAAATGAAGAAATGAATTATTTCAAAAGGACATGGAAAGACTTGAAAAAACTGGTACAGAGTGAAGTGAGCATGACTAGAAGAATACTATACCATATTATTTGTCTTATATATTATGTTATACCATTAATGTTTTTAAAATGAACAAGTTTAAGGACTTTTATGAACTGATGAGGAATGGAATGAGCAGAACTAAAACAAATATTAACTTTGAATGCTCTAAGAAGTAAAATTAATAAGACTATCCATGATTTCAGAAAATAGATGATGAAACACTTTCTACCTCCGAGAGGAGAGTTGAAAGATCTCAGGGTTCAAAAATTAAAATATATGTTTATATTATATATATATATAATATACATATTTTTATATAGCCAATGGAAGGCATTTGTTTTGCTTGACTATACGTGCTTATAAGAAATTAATTTTTCAGGGGCAGCTAGGTGGCGTAGTGGATAAAGCACCGGCCTTGGAGTCAGGAGTACCTGGGTTCAAATCTGGTCTCAGACACTTAATAATTACCTAGCTGGGTGACCTTGGGCAAGCCACTTAACCCCATTTGCCTTGCAAAAAAAAAAGAAATTAATTTTTCTTTTCTCCTTTTTTCATTGAAGCAGGTGGTAGAAAGAAATAGATTTCTGTAAATTTTTTTAAAGTTTTAAATAGAGGTGGGGGTTGCTATAGACATGTAATGCATATTCTCTCAGATGAAGTCACTATATTCTTTTACATAATTTACTGTTTAATTATAGTAAGCCTTTCATGGAGTGGGGTAGTTTGTAAATGTAATATAAAAACAAAATACATCAATAGAATTTTTAAAAAATAAACCATCCTAAAGAAGATCAGATTGTGGTCATCTGCATTTTTAAATATTGGTTCACCATAGGACTGTGAGAGGTTCTATCATGGGACTATTTGCCCATTCTAGGCTTCCATCACACTGCCTACCATTATCTTCCACTCCAGGACTCCTTCCCTTCCAAAGTTATCATAAATTCTCCAGCATTATTTCGATGTAAAGATTTCTTAATTTGCTCTTTCATCAATTTTCAGGAATTTTTAGGATTATCTAATTCAATCCCCTCATTTTACATATGAGGAAACTGAGGTCCATATTGTTTACAGAGGAATGTCATTTAGTCTTGGTTCCTCCTTTTCTTCAGTTTAAAAAGTTTCCCAGATTCCCATTTGCTGACTTCTCTTCATCTTGTTTTTTTTAAATTAATTTATTTTTGAATTTTGCAATTTCCCCCTCCCCCCACCTCCCACAGAAGTCAATCTGTTAGTCTTTACATTTTTTCCCGGCTATACATTGATCTAAATTGAATGTGTTGAGAGAGAAATCATATCCTGAACATCTTGGTATTTCTGTCCCTAGCAGTCCAGTTGGTCTGACCCCTAATCCATATAGTCTCCTAGGTAGCATAGCTTTTCTGAAGGTTTCCAGATGGATTAATTGACTAATTAATTAATCAAGAACTCACTATGTGTCAAAGCCTAGGGATACAGATACCAAAAGCAAAGAAAGTTCTTACCTTACATTCTAATGGGTAAATCAAGATATAAAAAGGGAGTAATAGCCAGAGAGGAAAAGTTTGGGGATGTTCAGAAAGTTATGAGAATGGTGAAGAATGGTGATCAGGGAAATAGATTGAAATATCCTATTCAGGAACAATGGCAGAGTTGATTAGATTGTGTTTCAGAATAGCAGGAGGAAGGATGAGAGGAAGAGATGGCTGCAAAGGCTGTAGAAAAGCAATGGTTAGAGTCAGGAGTGAAATGAAATCGTGCCTGGGGAGGGGCAGTCACAAATCAGTTCGGCATAACCCATAGTAATCCATGTGATTCTTGAGGGGTCAAAAGCCTTCCCATTGCCCCAACCAAACCATTCTCCAGAAAAATCTACCACATTGTAAGCACTTAACAAATACTTGAGGATAGGGTAGCTAGGTAGTGCAGTGAATAGAGAACTGTCGTAGAATTCAAATAAGGCCTCAGACACTTAATGCTTACTTAGCTGTGTGACCTTGGGCAAGTCACTCAATCCTGTAAAAACAAACAAACAAACAAAACAAATCCTTGATGGTTAATTGATTCATTAGCCTTTAGAAATGTAATCTCTAGTCTTAGAGAACTGAGACTCTAAAAGGATTCAAGTCTTACCTATGATCCATAGTCACTTATTAGTGTCAAAGGTGGCATTTGAACCTGGTCTTACTAATTCCAGGTAAAATACTATAAACTATACTACAATGCCTTTATAACACCCTCTAAAATATTCGCTTAAAACCCTTTAAAACATTTCTGAAATATAATATTATGTTTCCCTGCCTTTGAAAACAGAATATAATTTAATTTTCTTTAAAAACAATCTCTGGGTCTACCTTGTTAATGCACAACTAAGTCTAAAATTGAATCAAATTGCCTTGCACTCTTGCTAGCTGTGTAACCTCCAGAATTTAGCCACTCTACTTCTCAGCTTCTCGTAGGTAAAATGAGGGGGTTGGTCTAGATAATCTCTAACCTCCCTTCTTGCATTAAATCTATGTTTTGTCCATTTTCAATGAAAGTAGCGTATGTCACAGATTAATAAATCAGAATCTGAGGCAATGTCTTCTTGACTCCAAGGCTGGGCCTTAGCAAGTTCTTATACCCTCATAATCTGGTTTATTCAGGGAATGCTAACCCTTTAATGGATTAGCAATGGGTCCTCCTTACTCTGGGGTACCCCAAGCAAGGCAAATCAAAAACTACCAGGAACTCTGGAAACCAGAAGCAATAGACTTGATACTTCAAAGAATGCTTCTGGTGGAAAATCAAACACACTAATGGGGAGGCTGCTCAGAGCCTTGGGGTCAACCTAATATTGTACTAAGAGGTGAGGCTACAAAGACAAGTTGTCCCTAATCTCAAGGAGCTCACAATCTACTGGGGGAAGCAACATGTACAAGTAAAATGTAGACAGATTAATTTGGAGATTCTTGGGAAGGTACAGGCATTAAGGAGAAATGGGAAAGTCTTATTACAGAAGGTAGGACTTTAGCTGAGATTTGAAGGAGGCTAAGGAAGCCTGGAAGCAAAGATGAAATGGGAGAATTCCCAGATATCTACTGGAAGCCATTAACGAATGGGGAAGAGAAACAAAAGATTTATGCTAGTGTATGGACAATGGAGCAACCCAGAGACTCAACTTTGTCCACATTTAGCATTAGGGAATTGGCAAGATGTGGTTGACTCTGTTAGGCTTGGAAAGATAGTGGTCAGCACTACTGAAGTTGTAAACCACTGGGAATCTTGGAGCTTCTTCAGAACCCTTTCAGACTGCAAAGCAAAAGAAGAGAAGCTTCAGTTGCTCATTCTCAGGATAGTCACCTCTTCTTTAGGGGAAGGGAGGGTTTTAGCCATAACCATCATTCCAACTAGGGATACAACTGTTGAGGACAAAAAAGAGACCCTTTTAGAAATACAAGGGTGAAGAAGAGTTGGGAAGCAGAGACAGAAAGAGAGAATTTGAAGTCAGGAAGACCTAAGTTCAAGTCTTAATTTTGATACCTACCAGCTGTGTGACCCTGGATGAGTCATATAACCTCACAAGACTCTAAACATTTCTCTAAGACTATAAATTCTGGGTTGCTGATCCACATTGGAAGTGGGAGTTTCCACAATGACGAAATCACAAGTCCAAAATAATACCAAAAATAAACAAACACAAAAGTACACATTTTTTTAGTGGGAGGAGGGAGGAAGGGACCAGAATTATGATTTCATCTGAATAGAGAACTGCCAGTGAAAAAACTCCTACCAAGGCAGAGCAGATCCTTGTCTGAAAGTCAGACTCATAGAAAATTGTCTAGGAACCCTGAGAAGTTACGTGACTTGCCCAGAGTCACACAGTATGTCAGTGGCAGGACTTGAACCCAGGTCATCTTGACTCAAAGATTTACTCTTTATCAACACTCTAGTATTTTTAATGCCAGAAAATTCTCTTTAGGGCAGATAGGTATTTTGAAGAAGGATTTACAATGCTTTGCACATCAATAAATGCTTAAAATTTTGATTGAATCTACAGCTTCAAACCATTAGAGAGAACCACACAGAGGCTACCATTTTCCCGTCTTATAGAGGGTACACAAATGCCTTGGCCCAGCTCTGCTCAGAGAAGAGTAGTGAGTGAGGGATGGATACTTACCTCCCTTAGCAACTCAATGCCATCCAACTGTTCCTGCTGCTGCTGGGCAACAGTTACCCCCAGCACCAGAGTGTGGATGCAACAGGAGACCACGGAGATGAGCACGATAGGAGTCAGGCTGAGGGGCAGAGTGATGAAGAAGGAGAAGACGAAGAAGGCCTGCCAGCCCACCGTGTCACTGGCTGCATGGGAGCGAGCAAAGTTCAGGCCAAGATATGAGAAAATCTGGGCGGTGATAAGCAGCCACAGCAGGTAGGGGACCACCTTCCTGCTGACTCTGTCTGGGAGAAGGCCCTTCTTACAGAGGAAAAAGAGGATGATGTCCAGCAGTAGCCCTACCCCGGCCACCACAATGGGAGCCAGCTTATCAGGGGAATAGACCACAGCACACATGATCACCACATAGCAATCGAAGAGGATGGCAAAAATCACCAGAACCAGGAGGGTCTCATGGCGTTGCCTCTTGAAGTAAGTCTGATACAGGTTCTCCAGGGACTCTGGGATGAAAGTCAACCGCATAAAGCGGGGTAGGCAGAGGCAGGAGCCTGTGTTCCTGACAGAGATTTCATGGGTCCGTCCACCCGGCCGATCAGGATCTGAAGGCAGGCTGACCGAGTACTCGGCCGACTGTTCAGCCGAGTACTCGGGCTCGGAGAAGCCCTGGTTCTTGGGCATTCTATTTCCTCTCAGGTCTACTCAGAGAACTGGAAAGGGGAGGATGGTGGACACTTCTTCCGGTTAGCCTGTCCTACCAGGAGCCCATCAGGCCTAGGGATAATTTTCCAAGGACCTTTTCTTGTCTGGGCTGAAGAACAGCCTTTGCTGACTGGAATGGAGCTTGGTTTGAGGTTTTCTGAGCAGCAGGTGGGACTGGCTCCTCTGAAATTTCAAAAGACAATTGATAAGGGAGAGGTCCTCCACTCTACCCTGTTTGTTGCTCATGCCTCTTCCCTTTTGACCCTTCCATCCTCCATAAGCCAGTGCAAACTCTCCACTGCAAGAGGCTGCAGAAACAAACCTTACCCACCCACATCCTCTCAGTCACACAACCCTCTCCCCTCCCTGTCTCTTCTAGAGGCCTGGCAACCTCTCCCTTTACTAGCATTTGGTTTCCTCTCTGTCATTCAATAAATATTTAAGAGCCTCGTCTTTGTAAAGCACTGGCCATCTTTCAATCTCTCTTTTTAAAGCTCTGCTCCTCTTTCCTTTACCTATTCAATTCACTCCAGGCCCAAATCTTGAGGATTTGAAATAAAATGTGTTTGGAATGGAGAGAGAAGGGGTGGGTGAAGAGAAGAGTGAAGGAGACAGAGATGGGGAGAAAGGGAGAAGGGGAGAGAAGGGCTGACCGGGAAAGAAGGTAAAGGGGAGAGGAAAGAAAGAAAAGCAACCCCTGAGAATCCTACCTTCTCCCTGTCCCTTCCGCCTCCCAAGCCCGAAGTAGAAGTGAGAGGGCACAGATACACACCCCTTTACATCCTGCCTGGGTCAGCTCCAGTTCCCCCTGTCTAAGCCTCTCTTCCCCCAGCAGATGAGAATGAAGGTGGGCCCTTCCACCCCCCTTCTGCTGGGGTTCATTCTCTCTATTTACCTGTGCGAGGTTGAGGGAAGACCCTCCCCAGCTCAGTCGCCCGTCCGGATAGTGGGATCAGTGGGGCCGCAGGCAGGCAAGCGGGAAAGTCGGGGGTCCCCAAAGCCTTGAGGGGCTGCTTATCCGTACACTCCTCCTCCGCGTAGGGCGGACGCCTCCATGCCCGCCGGCAGCGCACCGGAGCCTGGCAGCAGGTCCCACCCCACGGTCCTCGGCTGCTGGGCTCTGGCTGGGAGGAGGTCAGGACGGTCCCTCAGCATCCAGATGTGCCCAGCCGCAGGGGGAAGGAGGAGGAAGGAGGCGGTAACGGAGGAGGGGGAGGGATGGAAAATCCAGGGGAAGCAGCCCGCGCGGCGGGGCCGCTGCCTCGCTCGGCTCGCGGGGCTCTCTCTCCCCGGGGCTGGGGCCGGGGCCGGGGCCGGGGCCGGGCCGGGGCCGGGGCCGGGGCTGGGGCCGAGGAGCGCGCTGCCTCCCTCCGCAGGGGCCGGCACAGCCCGCCTAACGGGCGTTTAGACGGCAAGGGGCTCCGCGGAGACGCTCCGGCAGCGGAGGCCGGGCCGGCCGGCTAGCATCCTGGGCGGCCGCCCCCAGCCCCTGCCCCCCGGCCGCTCCCGAGCTCCCCGCGGGCCCCGAGGCAGCCGCCCCTCGCTCTTCCTGCTCCTCTCGGCGCCCGCGCCCCGGCCCCCGCACGCCTGCGGGAAGCCCCCCGTTACAGCGCTGGCTGGAGAGAGCGAGCCCCTCGGAGCTCCCCGTGAATCGTGCCCCCGGACCCACCGACCGCCGGAGAGCCGGCCTCTGCCTGCTACGCGCTCTCCCCACCCGGCTGGGGTTGTTTTCTTTCTTTCTTTTTTCTTTCTTTCCCTTCCCTGGCAGTGGTTGCTGCGTTTCTCTTCCGTCCCTCCTCTTTTCCTTCCAAAGCTAAGAGAGAGTCCCTGGGAGACTGCCGGGAGGTGGTTCTCAGGGGGCTGGAGGAGGAGTCAGTCCCCTCCCTCCTAGGATCAAGTCACAGAGTCTGGGTGCAGAGAGGAGGGAGTCTTCAGACCTGGGGACTCTGGGGGACTTGACATAGGTGGAGATGAGAGAGAGAGAGAGAAACAAGATGAAAAAAGAGAGAAGAAGAGGGGAGAAGGAAGGGGAGTAAAGAAGAGATAACTAGAACGGGAAGGAGAAAAAAAGAAGAGCAAGAAAAATACAAGAGAAGGAAAAAAGAAGAGGGTGGGGAGATGGGACCGAAGAAAAGAGAAAGAGAAGGAGGAAGAGAAGAGGAAGAGGAGGTTGAGAAGAAAAGGAAAAGGAAGACGAGATCCTTAAAAGTTAAAATTGAAAGAAAGCATAAAGGTCAGATCATGAAAACTGTCTACACTATTGACAACTCCAATAAGTGGTCATCCAACTTCTAAAGACCTGACACAAGAAATTTACTTTCCCTACCTAGAAACCTACCCTCATTGTCAATCAATAACCATTTATTATTAAACGCTTAATAGATGTAAAACTCTATTAAGCAAAACACTGGGAAGACTAATACAAGTGGAAAAATAATCTCTACTTTCAAGGATCTTATATTTTGAAGATAAGATACAAAAGGAAAAGTGTTTGAGAAGGGGTTAACCAGCCCCCCCCCCACCTTTTGTCAAGTGGGAATCCGGCTTTCTACAATTTCAAATCAGTTCTATTCATCAAGTGTCAAATAGAAATTTCCTAGTAGTCCATTTCTCCTGAAATTTTTAGCCCCTTCCCCACTTTTGAGTTCAAAGGAAAGGAAGGGGACAGCTAGGTGGTGCAGTGGATAGAGCACCAACCCTGAAGTCAGGAGTACCTGAGTTCAAATCCGACCTCAGACACATAATAATTACCTAGCTGGGTGGTCTTGGGCAAGTCACTTAACCCCACTGCCTTGCAAAAAAAAAAAACCCTAAAAGAATTTTTTTTAAAAAGACGAGTTCAAATCTAGCCTCAGATATTCACTATCTGTGTAACTGTGGGTAAGTCACTTAATCTCTGTTTTCCTTAAACTATTGGAAAAGGAAATAGCAAGCCACTTCAGTATCTTTGCCAAGAAAACCCCATTTGAGATCACAAAGGCTCACATGTGACTGAACAACAATAAAAATCTTAAATGATCCCACATCATCCAGTCTTGGAAAGTTGATTATTTAAACCCAAGTTCAAGAATTTACATTTATCTCTATCAAGCTTCATCTTACCTTACTTGACCCAGTGCTTTAGTCTATCATGGCTTTTTGGATCCTGATTTTTTCATTCAATATATTAGCTGACCCTTCTAGCTAAGACACTGATAAAAATGCTAAACAATAGAAACAAGGAGAGATCCTTATTGCACTCCCCTGAGGACTTATTCTCAAACAGACATTAATAACTAATCTTTGGATCCAGGTATTTAACCACTACCATATTGTCTAAAAGAATGGTATAAAACCCCATCAAATTTTAGTAAACTATATCTATGACACACTATCAATCTAGTTATCCTGATAAATCATATGTCTCCCATGATTTGTTCATACAGAAGCCATACTATCTGCTTCTGATCATTGTTTCTTTTTTTAAACTATTTACTAGACATCTCTTTGATAGCATCTCTGGTTGCAAGTAAGGGCTTTGGTGGATCTCCTGATCTCAATAATCACCTACTAATTAAAAGTCCTTATAAATATTATTCCCACAATTCTCATTCTACTAGAATTAGGAAAAAAAAATACAGAAGAAATCAAACCCTTTCCCATTCTGAAGGACCTTTTCTATTGTCCACAGTTTTTCCAAAGATCCCTGACATTAGGTATTTTTTCCCTCAGTATTCTGGGGTTTAGTTCACTGAAGTCTTAGGATTTGAACTTGTCAAGAACAACTAGGTGTTTTTTCACTATCTTCCTCTTTACCTTGGATGTCATCTGCCCATTAGATATCTGAAATTCAACATGTTCAAAACTTGAACTCATGTCTTTTTTCCCCAAATTCTTCTCTTCTTTCCTTTTACTGTCAAGGGCACCACCATGCTTGCAATCACTTAGGCTCTCTTTATTCTCTCTCTCTCACCCCCATATCCAATCAATTGTCAAGTTCTTTTGTTTCTATCCTCACATCTCTTGTATATACAGTTTCTTTCTTTAGATAGAGCTACTATCCTAATGCACACCCTCATCATCTGAAGCCTGAACTATTGTAATAGGAAAATGGTTTCCCTACTTCAAATCTCCTCACTCCAGTGCATTTTCCATTTAGCTATCAAATTGATCTTCTCAAATTCCAGGTATGACCATGCCACCCCTATATTTGTTCTACTCCAATAGCTCTCTGTTACTTCTAGGATCAAATATAAAATCCTCTATTTGAAATTCAAAGCCTTTCATAACCTTGCCCCTTCCTATGTTTCTAGTCTTAATACACTTAACTTATCTAGTCCTACTTCTAACATCCTTTGTGATCCAATGACACAGACTTCCTTGCTATTGCTTAACAAGACAATTTACCACATTTTCCCATGTATAAGACACACCTTAATTTTGGGGCCCAAAATTTGGGGAAAAATGTATTACACAAAATTATTGAACTCAAGTTTTATTTATCATGAAATTCAAGAACCTTTTGCTCATAGCTTTCAGTCATTTTGGGACAAGTCTGATGCATGTACGCATGCTTAGTCCATTCTGTTTCATGAATCTGAAGCACCAATTGTGTCTTCCTTTGAAATCAGTAACTTCTTTTTCATCAGCAATTCTTCTTGCCTCAGGCTGAACCATCTTTGTGAACACAGGAATTCCAAGACCCTTTACCCTTCACTCCATCTCTTCAATTCCCTCTCTAACACAGGCCATTTGGCTGACTTGCCTCTCATGTCTTTATACTGCCATGGCATTTTCAGTAGGATTTCTTCTTCCCATAACCAGTCTCGGATTTCTTTCTCAGTTGGATGAGGACCAGACTTATGTTCAGCAGCATGATTTGCATTCACTTTTTTAAAAAAATTATTTGCTTAAGGCAATAAAGTTAAGAGTGACTTGCCTAAGGTCACACAGCTAGGCAATTATTAAGTTCCTGAGATCAAATTTGAACTCAGGTCTTCCTGACTCCAGGGCCGGTGCTCTATCCACTGCACCACCTAGCTGCCCCCTCCTTTCATTTTTTGCAACCTGGATCACTTTGAACTTGAATTTAGTACTGTATGAAAATCTTTTCTGAACCATTTCTGAGCAGAACGTGGCAAAAATGTAATCTAATATACTGATAACAAATGCAAAACAATGAGCACAGAGAAACAAGCAAAAAAGCAAGAATGCAAGTAAAAAATCAACAACCACTTATAAGATGCTCCCAGTTTTTAGACCCCAAAATTTTCAAAAAAGGGTGAGTCTCATACATGAGGAAATATGGTATCTCCCAGCTCTTGGGCATTTTCATTAGTTGTTCCCCATATCTGGAATTCTCTTCTTCCTCCTGGCTTCCCTGCTTCCTTCAAATCTTACCTAAAGTCCCATATTTTCCAAAAAGTCTTTCTCAGTCCTCCTTGATTTTAGTACCTTTCTTCTGAAATAATCTTCAATTTCTCCTCATATATCTTGTTTATACATAACTGTTTAAATGTTGTCTGCCTCATCAGATCATGAAAGACTGGAAAGCAAGAACTGAATAAAGGGTTTGGAGGTGGGGCTTACCTTTCTTATATCCTCAGCATTACACACATGCAGAACATATAATAAATGATTAATAAAAACTCATTGACTTATTTACTTCAGCAAGACCTTCCCCTAATATGTCCCATCTTTATATAGGCAACTTTATTCCCACTATTCCTCAACAGACATCCTCCACTCACCAGACCATTGTTTTCTTCTTAGCTCTGTGACTTGACTTATTCTTCTCCCTATCTCTTCATCCAATTGGGGATGTTCTTTCTCATCCCTCAGCCTATCTCAATTTAGCTTATTCTTCAAGATCTTGCTCCCCTATCTCCTGGGAAAGTCCTTCACCTGCCATGAAGTCTTCTCTGATTATTTTAGCCCACACTGATATCAAAGTTAAATGTACCTAGGAGTGGTCCCCATCAATGCTCCCTCTAGAATGGCATAGGGTTAACATGAGTTAGGAAAGTTATAAAATTAGAGTAAAGGTAAAAAGAAGTAGTAACAGGGCATTTCCTTTAGAGAAAAGAGAAAGGACAGAAAGAAATTGGAGATTTTTTTAATGGCATCCAACAAACAACAAATGTTTATTAAACGCAATTTGCCATGTGAGATGTTTATAAAGACAAAACAGTTTCTGCCTTCAAGAAATTCATGTTCTAATATATGTTATGTGCAAATGTAAATTCATCAAATATTTATTAAAGCCTTGCTATGTGCTGGTTATAATGTGCTAGTCAATGGAAACACAAAGAGTTTTAAATTACACAGAATCTGACTTCAAGGTGCTTAAGTGGGAAGATGGGGGTAGAGCAGAGGATACATAAATAAGTATATATATATTTATACACACATATACATATATATATATATATATATATATATTAAGTAGAAGGTAATGGGGGGGCAAAGAAGAGATCCTGACATTTTCAGATACCAACCACAATGTGATTTTGCATATATTGACTCCACTTTCTGAATTTTTAGAAAGAATTATCTTCAGAAGTAAGATTGGTAGGCTCTTAGTAAACCACAGTCAATCTGTTGCACAACTTGTCATTTCTACCTTCGAAATGCTACATATACTGGATCAAATAATTTTATCGCTCTGATAAAATTTTCCCTCTCCTTAAAAAAAAAAGAGTTAGGCTAGATGATGATGGCTAAAAACTCTTCTATCTCTAGCATTCTAGATTCCTTCTCCAAGTCATAATCAAATCCCCCTCAAATAGTGCTACTTAATAAATGATATAGACAGGTTATTTTTCCTTGGAAGAATGTTTTATTTAATTTGCACCATTCTGACTATTATTATTGCTATTATTATTATTGTTATTGTTATTATTATTATTATTATTTTGGAATGCTCAGTTCTTAATTCAAATCACTGTAAAATTTCAGCTTATTTTTTTCTCTCTATCTCAAATATAATCTCTTGACAGCTCCACTTCCTATCCAAATTCTAGTTTTCAGATCCAAATCACTTTGATCAGGAACTTGTAGAACTCATCCCTTAGATTTGTTCTCTGTTTATTCCATGAATAGCTGATAATAACAGTTTACAAAGCATGGAACTTTTGACTACTTTTTATCATGATTGAGAAAGCTAGATGGTAGAGGCAATTGAATGATGAACTTGGAATCAGGAAAATCTGAGTTCAAATCCTGCTTAAGACATCTGTTAATTTTGTGACCCTAGGCAAGTTGCTTAACCTTTTTCAACATCTGTTTCCTCAACTGTAAAGTGGGAATAATAAGAGCATATTTCCTCAATGGGTATGAAGAACAAACAAGCATATATAAAGTACTCTAGATTCTGGCTATTTTAAGGCATGGTTGGCATACCACTTATCGCTGCCTTCATTTATTCATTTGATGGTTATCAAGGCCTTCCTATGTATGTGTTATGTGCTGCACACATTTCCCTGAAATTAAATGATTTGTTAATGGAGAAGTCAATACTTTCAACAGTTCTGAGTTGCCTCATATCCAAAGGTTCACAAAATCAGAAATTTAAAACCAGAAAGGACTCTATTATCATGTGTACCTCTTCAGTAGATTAGGAAGCTGAGGTCCAGAGAAATAAATGATCTGTCCATGGTCACACATGCAATTAGCAAAATGGGGGTTAAAACTAGGGTTCTCTGACTGACTACCTTAAACTGTCTCACTTCCAAATTTCCTTATTTTTCTGAGACTGAGATTTAGGGAGACTGCCCTCTTATCAGAGAAGCCTTTGTAGTCTGTGTAAAATCACTCTTCACCTTGTACGTTTTCACAGTGTACACCAAAGTTGATGGTAGAGGACATTTCTTCCTTTCTCCAACCTTAGGTGCAGTTTATGATGACTTGCAAGAGGAGTGCCCTGTGCACTGCACAAGAATAATTCCTACATATTTGGGGGGGGCAATTTTTGGATACAAATTCCAGGTTGCCTTCTGCTTTTCTAGTTCCTTTTCCAGGCACAAATCAGAGACTGGAATGTCTATAAAAGTAAATGTAGAGTTACATGAGAAGAGGACTTTCCTAGATTTAGAACATTTCTAGCAAGTAATCCCAAATTCAAGAGTTCAGATATTAGCCTCCTGAAGGGAGATTTATATAACAATGTGCATCTATTCCCTTCTCTTCCCTCACACATGCTGTTATTCAGTCAGTCTCTTTGTGACCCATTTGGGGTCTCTCTGTGACTCCATCTGGGGTTTCTGGGCAAAGATATTGGAGTGTTTTGCCATTTCCTTCTTCAAATCATTCTTTAGATGAGGAAACAGAGGCGATTTGGGCTATTTACCCAGGTCTGTCAGGGTATTTACCCAAGTCTCTGAGGGCAAATTTGTACTCAGAAAGAGGAGTCTTCTTGATTCCAGGCATGACACTATCTGCTGTACCATCTGGCTGCCCATTTCTGCCATCCTAATTCACACTCCCATCATGTCTTACTTGGGATATTACAATACATACTTATTTACTTATTGGAGTATTACAATAGCTTCCACATTGATCTTACTTTTTCAGATCTCTACCTGTTTCAATCTGCACAACCACCAAAGTAATTTTCCTAAAACATGGATTTGACCATGCCACTCCCCTGTTCAAAAGCCTTAACTATTCCATTTCCTCCAGTATTAAACATAAACTTTGTCATTTAAAAATCTTCACAACCTGACCCTAACCTACCCTTCTACTTAATACACATTTTTCCCTTTCATGAGCCCTATAGTCCAGACACACTGAATTTCTTATTATTTGTCATTTTCAGCATTGCTTCTGGTTCCTCTTTGTGTTTGATTAAGCTACTTGCATGATTATAATATATTCTCTTCTTGCCACCTCATAAAGTCTCTAGTCTCCTTCAAGATTCACCACAAACACTACCTTCTATTCAAGACCTTTCCTGATCCCCCCCAGCTGATAATGCTCCACCTACCAAATCAATTCATCTCTATTTTTTATATGTCTAGAAATGTATGCATAGTTTCCTCCATTAGAATGCAGGTTTCTTGAGGTCAGGGATTGCTTCATTCCTGTCTGTTATCCCCACCACCTAGCACAGGGCTTGTTAAATAGCAGATACTTAACAATGTTTGCTGATTGATCAATTGATTGGAAGAGAGAATGATCAAAAGAAGATGACCCTCAAAAGATATGCAAAGACAATTCTCAGAGGAAGAAATCAAAGCTGTCTATAGTCATATGAAAACTTACTCTAAATCATTATTGATAAGAGAAATGCAAATTAAAGTATCTCTGAGGTACCACCTCACACCTCTTAGATGTACCAATATGACCAGAAAAGATAATAATCAGTGTTGGAGGGGAGTTGGGAAATCTGGGACACTAATGCATTGTTGGTGGAGTTGTGAACTGATCCACCCTTTCTGGAGAACAATTTGGAATTATATCCAAAGGTTATTAAAAATGTGCATTCCCTTTGATCCAGCAATACCACTACAGGTCTACATCCTGAAGAAATCATGAGAAAGAATAAAAATTCCACATTAAAAAAATTCATAGCTGTTCTGTTTGTAGTGACAAAGAATTGGAAATTTGAGAGGATGCCCATCAATTGGGGAATGGCTAAACAAATTGTGGTATATGTATGTGATGGAACACTATTTTCCTATAAGAAATCATGAGGGACGGGACTTCAGAAAAGCCTGGAAAGACTTGATTGAATTGATGTTGAGTTAGATGAGCAGAATCAGAAGAACATTATACATACTAATTACAACATGGGATCATGATCAACCATGATGGACTTGCTCATTCCATTGGTGTAATAATAATGGAGAATACCATACCAGAGAGGGAACTGTGGAGTTTAAATGAAGACCAAAGCTTATTATCTTCAATTTTTTAAAAGTTGTCTTATGTAATATGTAATTTTGCTATCTCTGCTGTTTTCTTTTTTTTTCCTTTTGAATCTGATTCTTCTCTCACAACAAGTTCACTTTTGATCTATGCTTATCATGAATGCAAACATAAAGCCTTCTGTTTTGGGGGGAGGGGAGGGAGGGAGAAAACTGTAAAACTCAAAACTTCACAAAATAATTGGTGGAAACTACCATTGTATGTAATTGGAAAACAAAATATTTATATAATTTTTAAAAAGAAGATGATGACCTGTGCTCAAGGACAAAAACCAGGGAAACAAGAGATCTGAACCTAGCCCTTCCCGCAATGGATATAAATTCATGCAGGACAGTGATAAGAAGATTCCTTATCTGTAACTCTTTTACTTCCTTGGGGTAAGTCTAATGGACTGAGGACTTGGTGTGTTTCTGGATCTTTTTATAAAGTGAGCTCTTTGCATCCTACACATTTTCTATGGAAATAAAGGTCATCTCATACTTGATCCCCCTAACGTACATTAGGTGCCTTTGAATGAGTTGAAGATGCTTTTCCCCACATTAAGTAGACATACTAACTATTACTATATCAGGAGCATTCTTAGAAGATTCCAAGGGATTCACTAGATTTGGGCAATGAACTGAAGAGAGAAACTGACCCTTTCACGATCATGCCCCCAGGATTGGTCCCTAGTTTGTATGAGTTCAGAGTTCTTAGAGTGGGTCCTAGACCACAGAGATAGGGAGGGCTTCTCCAATTCTGAAAGGCATTTGGGAAATAGTAATGTCTCGTCTCTATAATAGAATAGAGATGCTACAGTAACTCTGTATAATAGAGAGCTACATTAACTCTGCCTTCCTCTCATATGCTTCCTCTGGATCTGGAAATACAAAAAGTGGGATAACCACCTTTAACTCCTGTAGCATCATTCTGCTACAGCTACCTAGAACTACCTGCTTCCTCCTCAAGCTCCCAGGTCTCCTTCATTTATCTCATAACCGATTTCTGCCTCATTGCATCAGATAAAGCACAGTGCTGTTTCTGTCCTTCCATTTGCTCAATGGGGCCTCTCTGTGAAGGCATGGAGCTGTAGAATGGAATTTCAAGTTTAGAGAACAGTTAGCAGCCCACTTTGTTTGGAATGTAAAGGTCCCATAAGAATAGGGTGAAATAAATCTAGAAAGGTAAGTAGGAGCCAGATTTTAGAGGGATTACATGCCAGACTAAAGTGTTTCTATGTGATACTAGGGGCAATTTAGAATACCGAATGATTTTTAAATAAAATTTTATTTAGAGTTTATGCTTTTATATCACCTCTATGTCTACCTCTATCCCTCCCATCCTTCTCCCAGAGAGCTGTGTTTTAAAAGATGAAGAAAAAAAGTTATGTAAAATTAAGCAACATATAGGAAATGTCTGATATTCTATCTATGCAGATTCCATACCCACTCTCCTTCAACCTCTTAAAAAAAGTCAAGGGAGATGCCTTCTCACATATCTTCTTTGGAGCCAAGCTAGATTATTATAATGTTGCAGTATTCTGTTTTAATTGTGTTGTTGTTGTTTTTCTGTTTACATTGCTGTAGTTCTACTCCATTTTCAATACTTCTCTGTATTTATCATGTTCATTGTTTCTTACAGAACAGTCATATTCTTTACATTAATTTATCACAATTTATTTAGCCATTCCCCACTTGACAGGCATCTATTTTATTCCCAATTCTTTTGGTATCACAAAAGTGCTGTTAGTAGACATGCAACTTTTTAAAAATCTCTGACCTCTTTTACCATAGACAAGAATACCTAAAAGTGAAATATCTGGGTCAAAGATTATGGAAATTTTTGTCATTTTCTTTAAATAATTCCATATTGTTTTCCAGAGTTAGAGCCATTCACAACTCTGCCAACAAAGTATTAGTGTGCCCATTTCCCCAAGCCCCTCCAACATTGATTATTCCCATATTTTGTCATTTTTAGTCAGCTATCATTTATTAAGCACCTACTATGTGCAGATACATAAGAGCAAAGTATACAAAGAAAGGCAAAATAAAACACTCCCATCTCTCAAAAAGTCCACAGTCCATAACAGACTGCTTTCTGTGGGGAGTGGGAGGAGGGAAGCAAGATTAGGGGACAAATTGTAAAACCCAAAATAAATAAAATCTTAAAAAAAGTTCACAATACAATAAAGGAAACAACATGCAAAAAAAATTGTGTACCAACAAGACATATATAAGATAAACTAAGAACTTTCTCAGAAGGAAGGCACTAAGATTAAGAAGGATGATAAAAGACTTCTTACAGAATGTAGCTGAGACTTGAAGAAAACCAGGGCAGCAACGAGATAGAAGTGAGGAGGGAGAGTCTTACAAGTTTGGAGAATGGCCAGTGGGAAGATCTGATCTGAGGAAATAGAAAGTCAGTGTCACTGGATTGCAGAGTATGTACAGAGAAGCAAGGTATAAGAAGACTGGAAAGGTAGGAAGGATTCAGGTTATGAAGGGCTTTAAAAGCCAAACAAGATTTTCTATTTCATCCAGGTACCAATAGGGAGTCACTGGAGCTTTTTAAGTGGTGGGAGGACAGGATAACATGATCAGACCTTTTGACAATCAGTTTTGACCATTGAGTGGAGGATGGAATGAAGTGGGGAGAGATTTGAGACAGGGAGACCTACCAGCAGGCTATTGCTGATGAGGAGAATGTATCCAAGGTGGTGACAATGTCAGAAGAGAGAAGAGGACATATATAAAAAATGTTACAAAAGTAGAAACGAGAAGACCACAAGTGATAGGGTATGAATGGGGTGGGGTTAGAGAGAGTGAGAAATAGAGGGTGACAAGTAGCTTGCAATCCTGGGTGATTGAGACAATGTTGATTTGGAGCATTATTTCATATTAATCATTTGCAAGTATACTTTTGGGAACTTTTTTTCCTGATAATATCTATTGCCCCTGAAGATTTTAGGATAATGTTGTGAAAACTGTGAACAGATTTTTTTTTTTTATGAATGTTTGGCAAAGGAACTACCTGTTGGAGTGGAGAGACAATGAAGGAGAATGCAAATGCTGAGTAATACTGATGGCTCTCAGGGAATGCAAAGTTTCCAAAAGTACCCAGAGCTCCTTTGGGGAGAAGCACCATAGAAATGCACACAACAAGCTCCTTGGCAGTCTGCTGGGGATAAGAAGGAACAGAAAGAGAATTAGAATAATACAAGGTAACATGAAGAGATCAAGAATACAGGGAAAAGATATTTAAACTGGGATTCGCTATCTTTCAGAAAAAAAGGGAAATTAACCCTCTATTAGGAGAGAGGCTAAGGTACAGAGTACAAAGTCATATATTACATTTATTTTATTGTTCAGTCTTTTTTTTTATTAGCATCTGACTCTTCCTGTCTCCATTTGGGGTTTTCTTGGCAGAGATATTGGAATGGTTTGTCATTTCCTTCTCCAGATCATTTTACAGATGAGAAAACCAAAGGCAAACCATTTAGTGACTTATACATATCTTATATTAACTAAAAAATAATCCTTAATTATATACAAATGTGTTTGTTATTTATATATTAATTATATTAACATATACCAGGTCATATATTCTTATAATTTAAAGCTAGAAAGAACCTTCACTTTACAGGGAAAAAAATTGAAGGTTAGAGTTATTCCACTAGTAAGTATATGTGGTAGGATATGAACCCAGGTCTTTCTGTCTTAAAGTTCAGTACTTTATCCACTATGATGTAGTGCTTCTATTGGCAAACTGGATGAAGAGAGAAGCTGTATAAGAACCAGATTTTTAGAGTACTGTTAAATGTTTAACAATTGCTCTCTCAGGAGAATAATGTACACAGGGCACAGTTCAAAATCAAATCTGTATTACTAACATCTCCATCATTTTCTCAATTCCAGTTGATTTATAGTGTTTGCTGATTTTCAAGGTATAAATGCTCACCTTGAAAATTTTTAAATCAGTTCTTGAGAGTCATTTTAGCTGACTCCCAGAACAGCCCAGAAACCAGGTCATAATGGCTAATATCCCTATTTATAAAGATATGCAAACTGTTTTGCCTATATTATATCATGTTATCTTCATGAGAGATCTGTGAAGTAGGTATCATTATCCCAGTCTTGCAAATGAAGAAACTAGGGCTGAACAAACATAAGTGATTCACTTAGATCAGTCACCCAGTAAGTATCTGAGGATATGAACTCAGATTCCTGATTCCAAATTCAAGCCTGTCTATTATTTTATCTATCTGTCTCAGGTCACCGTAAATTTATAGGCTTCATTAGGCCAGAAGAGCATTAGAGATCACTGAGTTTAACACCTTTATTTTTTTATATGAAGGAGCCCAAATAACTGAGGTTATTTTTCCAAGGTCATTGACTGAAAGAATTTCATAATTAGAGAGGATTATGGCAGAAGTCTTTAACTTTCCTTTTGTCATGGATTTCCTGGGTGAGTCTGTTGAATTCTCTAGACCCCTTCTCTGAAGAAAGTCTTTAAATGCATAAAATCAAATGCATTGAATTATAAAGGAAATTCAGTTATCAATTTTTTTAGTTAATGGACTCCATGAATTATAGCATGCTTCTCTCATTTCCAGATGACAAAGCTGAAGTCAGAAAAATCCTACCTTGTGACCTAGCTGTGTGACCCTGAGTAAATCACTTAACCTCTCTGGCTAACCTTTCTTCATAATAATATTACTTTCCCCTTCATTTTTTGTTTTTTTTTTAATTTACATTTTTATTTATTTACATATTCCTAAAATAGTCTTGTAAGAGCAAACATAATTCCCCACCCCCTACAAAAATAAAAATCCTCAAGAGAAATAAAGTGAAAGAAAGAGGAGAAAAAATGTGCTTCAGTCTGTGTTCTGATACCATCAGCTCTGTCTTTGGGGTGGATCACATTCTTTATCATAAGTCCATCAAAGAAGTTACTTCCATAATTTTCCACAGTTGCTATTGCTGATTTTAATTCCCTCCACTCATTCCTTCTCACTACCATCTATTATATTTTTTTTCCTCTCTCCTTTCACTCTGTCCCTCTTCAAAAGTATGCTGTGGCACAACTGTGTGGTGCAGTGGACAGAGCACCAGCCCTGGGGCCAGGAGGCCCCAAGCCTTCATCCTACCCAAGAGACCCAGCAACCATCCCGCCCCATGGTCCCAGACAGGCCACCCAATCCCACTACCTTGCAAAAAATAAAAAAGAAAATGTTTTATATCTGACTATCCTCTCCCATGATCTACTCTTTTCTCTATCACCCATACCCCCCTCCCCCATCCCCTTTTCTTCTAGATTTCTATGCCCTATTAAGTATATCTATCTATCTATCTATCTATCTATCTATCTATCTATCTATCTATGTTGTTTCCTCTCTGAGCCATTTCTGATGAGAATGAAGGCTCCTTCATTTCCCCTGCCTTCCCCCCCTTTCATACAATGATTGTAAAAGGTATTTCTTGACTTTTACATGAAATATCTTAGCCTATTCTACCTCTCCTTTCCCTTTCTCCCAGTACATTTCCATTTCACCCATTGACTCAATTTTTAAAATATATCATACCTTCAAATTCGGCTCTCTTCTCTGTCTGGATATAAAAGATCCTTCTAACTGATCTAGTAAATGAAAAGGTTCATATGAGTATTATCAGTAACATCTTCCTATGCAGGAATACACACAGTTCATCATCATTAAATCCATCATAATTTACCCTTCTCATCCAACCTCTATGCTTCACCTGAGTCCTGTACTTGGAGATCAAACTGTCTGTTCAGCTCTGGTCGTTTCGACAGAAACATTTGAAATACCCATTTCATTGAAAGTCCATCTTTTCCCCTGGAAGAGGATGTTTGGTTTTGCTGGATAGTTGATTCCCAGTTGCATTCCAAGCTCTTTTGCCTTACAGAATATTATATTCCAAGTCCTATGAGCCTTTAATATAGCTGCTGCTAAGTCCTGTATGATCCTGACTGAAGTTCCATGATATTTGAATTGGTTCCTTCTGGCTGCTTTTAATATTTTTTCTTTAACTTGGGAGTTCTAGAACTTGGCTATAATATTCCTAGGGGTTATTTTTTTTGTGATCTCTTTCAAGAGGAGATCAGTATAGTCTCTCGATTTCTTTTTTGTTTTTTGGTTTTGTTTTTTAGGTTTTTGCAAGGCAAATAGGGTTAAGTGGCTTGCCCAAGGCCACACAGCTGGGTAATTATTAAGTGTCTGAGACTGCATTTGAACCCAGGTACTCCTGACTCCAAGGCCGGTGCCACCTAACCACCTCTAAGTCTCTCAATTTCTATTTTACCCTCTGCTTCTAGGATATCAGGGCAATTTTTGCTGTAGAAATTCTTTTAAAATGAAGCCAAGCCTCTTTTCCTGATCATGACTTTCAGATAGCCCAACAATTTTTAAATTGTCTCTCCTGAATCTGTTCTCCAGGTTAGTTTTTTTAATGAGATATTTCATGTTTTCTTCTAGTTTTTCATTCTTTTTGATATTGTATTATTGTCTCTTGATTCTTTGCAAAGTCATCAGCTTCCTTTAACTCCATTCTACATTTGAAGAAATTTTTTTCATCAGATAGATTTCTTATCTCCCTTTCCATCTTGCCAGTTCTGCTTTTTAAGAAATTCTTCTCCTCATTAACTTTTTGGACACATTTTTCCATTTGACCTAAGCTGGTTTTTAACATGTTGTTTTCTTCAGAATTTTTTTGGATCTCCTTGAGTAAGCTGCTGACATGGTTTTCATGTTTTTCCTGAATCACTCTCATTTCTCTTCCCAATTTTCCCTCTATATCCCTTACTTGATTTTCAAAATCTTTTTTGAGCTTTATCATAGCCTGAGCCCAACTCCTATATTTCTTGGTCACTCTGGATGCAGAAGCTTGACTTTCTCATCTTCTGAATGTGTGTTTTGATCCTCCATGGGGCCAAAATAATCTATGGTCAGGTTCCTTTTTTCCTGTTTACTCATTTCCCCAGCCTGTGCCCTGGTTTTGGGGTGCTTCCTGAGCTTTTGAATATTACTGGAACACCCCTGCAAGGACCTCAGTTCCTTCAAGATCTTATGAAAGAGGGCATCTAGGTGATGTGGTAGATAGAACCTCGACCCTGGAGTCAGGAGAACCTGAGTTCAAACCCAACCTCAGATACTTAAGAATTGCCTAGCTGTGTGCCCTTGGGCAAGTCACTTAACCCCATTGCCTTGCAAAAAAGATCATATGAGAGGCTATGACTGCTCTCCTGTCCTGTGCTCAGGTCTATGGATGACCACAAGCATTCCCCTCCTCCCTGGAACTGTGAGGAAGATTCCTGCTCTGTTATGGCAGTATGGGGGCCCAGACTGTGACTGGGGTTTGAATATGGACAAAGAAGCAGAGTCCTGTCCCAGGGACAGAGAACAGGCCTCAAGAGTCTCTCCCCTACCCCCTTATCTTCTGTGGGCTGAGCACTCTGGAAGTAGCTGTGGGGGGGTGCTCCCTGCTGGGTGGCTCCATGGGCCTGCTTCCATTTCCTGGGTTGTGCTGATGACCATAGTTGCGCTGAAGACGGAGGCTACACTGAGGGCCATGCTGGCTCCCACTTACTCTGACAGAGGTTTCCCTGCTGATCTTCCAAGTTGTTTGGTGTTCCCTGGGTTGGCTGGTCAGGAAATTGTTTCTGCTCCCAGAGACCCAGGCACCCCACAGGCTGCTCCAGGGCAATGATCCTGTCTACACTGCTGCCCCTTGCAACTCCATGGAACAAAGCCTTCCCACGATCTTTCACGTTACCCTGAGCTGGAAAATTGCCTCACTGGATCTTTCTGTGGGTTCTCTCAAAAATTTAGTTAGAGTCATAATTTTATGGTTTTTGGAATATTTTGGAGAAAGTTCCTAGCAAAGGCTGTTCTCATGTCACCATCTTGGCTGTGCCCTTCTTGTCCTTCATTTTCAAAAGAAGACCACAACATCAGGGAGGTGATGCCAGGACAAGCACATGAATTGAATTGGAATTAGGGAAGTGCTGTGCTAAGTCACTAGTCTCACTTTTTCCTCCAGAGCCATTTGGGTCTAGTGGCCAGATATAGAGCAGGATGACTGGAGATGGCCCTGGATGCCAGAAAATCAGGGTTAAGTGACTTGCCCAAGGTCACACAGCTAGTAAGAGTCAAGTGTCTGAATCTGGATTCGAACTCCTGTCCTTCTGATTCTAAGACCAGTGCTTTATCCACTACTCCACCCAGCTACCCTCTTCATCAGATGTAGTAAAGTTGATTGGGTTATGGGGTTAATCACAGGGCACCTCTGTTTAAAGCTCTCTTACAAACCTGGGTCTCTGACTGTTTTTTCCTACTTTGTTTTTCCTTTCCTAAGTAGGTAGCAGATCATCATACTTGAGGATGTGTCCAGGCATTGGAGACAGTTGTGTGAGTTTAAGGGCAAGAGAGCCTAGGTCCCACTGAATAAAACTGACTGGTAGAGAGAAATGTTTCCTCATTAGAGAAGATGGTTATCAAAAAAAAAGGGGGGAGATCAAGCCCCTGTCCTGGAATATAATGGACTTTAAGGGAAATAGTACAGAACTGAGAAGAAAGATAAAATACCTTATCATCAGTTCTTCAAATTGCTATACTTTCTGATGTTATTCTGTTATCAGCCTCCCGGAATATTTTAACAGTTATCTGTTTTTACCAAATTCTGTTTTAAATCCTTCTGTCAATGCACATTGTATCTTTTATATTTATCATTCATGTTGTGTATAAGAATAAAATACCTGCCCTATAACTGATTTATATTGTCTACTGTGTACTTTTTTACTCCCTAATTTGGAGAAATCTAGAATCTCAGATTTAAATAATTTGTTCCTGGATCAGTAAAAATCAGGAGTGGAGCACTTAATAAACTGAAGAGATTGAGAAAAGGGAGCTAAGCTCCCCAGAACTGAACATTATTTAACTGGATGCAAGAGAGAGGGACTGGAAGCAAAAGAGTAGGACTCTCTAGCAGAGAAAAGAAGGGGGTGAGTGCCCTAGCTCCTAGGACCCTACAGTAGTTCCTTATTATTCCATGTAAAAATAGGGGATTAGTGACAGAAAAGAAAAATGATAAATGTTGAATGGAATGTGGGAAAATTCAAGCAGAAACGTAAAATTGGAATGTTGAACTAATCCAAACATTCTGGAGAGTAATTTGAAACCATGCCCAAAGGGCTACAAAACTATAAATAATCTTTAGTCCAATATTATTCCTAATTAGGTCTTATCCCAAAGAAATAATAAAAAGGAAATATATCTATTTGTACAAAAATATTTATAGTACCTCTTTTTAAAACTTTGTTTATTTAGTATTTTATTTTTCCCCAGTTAAATGTAAAAACAATTTTTAACCTTCATTTTTAAAACTGTGTTCCAAATTCTTTTCCATCTTCCCTCTTCAAACTCCCCCTCCCCATCACTGAGAAAGCAAGCAATTTTATATAGGTCATAATAGTTGTGCAAATCATTTCCATAATAGTTATGTTATGAAAGAAAACTTAGACCCCCCCCAAAAAAAAACTCTAGAAAAAGCAAAGTAAGAAAAAAATAGTCTATATTCTGAAAACTATCAGCTCTTTCTCTGGAAATGGATAGCATTCTTTATCATTAAGTCCTTCAAAGTTGTTTTGGATCATTGTATTGTTGAGAAAAGCTAAATCATTCACAGCTGACCATCTAATTATAATAATAATAATAATAATAATAATATTGCTGTTATTTTTTGTTGTTGTTGGGGGTTTTTTTTTTGCTAGGCAATGGTAACCCCAAAGCCACACAGCTAGGCAATTACCAAGTGTCTGAGACCAGACTCGAACCCAGGTAAGGGCCGGTGTTTTATCCACTGTGCCACATAGCCACCCCTGTTATTTTGAATATAGTACATTTCACTTTGCATCAGCTCAGGTAAGTCTTTCCAGGTTTTTCTGAAAGGATCCTGGTCATCTTTCCTTATAGCAGAATAGCTTTCCGTCATAATCACAAACCACAATTTGATCAACCATTCCCCACTGAAGGGTATCAATTTCTAATTCTTTGCCACCAGAAAAGAACAGCCACAAATTTTGTATATATAAGTCTTTTTCCTTTTTGTTTTTCATTTCTTTTGAGATACAGATCTAGAGGTGGCATTGTATAGCAGTTCTTTGGCGGTGGCAAAGAATTGCAAATTGAGGGGATGCCCATCAATTGGGGAATGACTAAACAAGTTGTGGAATATGATTGTGATGGAATACTATTGTACTATAAGAAGTGATGAGCAGGATGATTTCAGAAAATCCTGGAAAGAATTATATGACCCTCAGTAAAAGTAAAGTAAGTGGAACCAGTACACTGACTACAATTACAGCAATATTGTATAATGAACAACTATGAATGACAGCTATTATCGGCAACACAGTGATCTGAGAAATGCCAAAGGATGATGAAAAATGCTATCTACCTCCCGAAAAAGAACTGATGGAGCCTGAATGCAGATCAAAGCATACAATTTTTCACTTTCACAAAGGGAGAGGGATATTTCAAATTTTCTTCCATAAAATGATTACTGTGGAAATGTGTTTTACATGGTTGCACATGGGAAAGTTATATCAGTTTGCCTATTGTCTCAGAAAGGGAATAAGGGAGAGAGAGAGAGAGTGAGAATTTGGAATCAAAAAAATTTTAAATGAATATTAAAAATTGTTTTTATATGTAATTGGGAAAATATTATTTTTAAAAAAGAGGGGATGTACTTGATCACCTCTAAAGTTCCTTTTAAGAACAACAATGATAACAAAAGAGAAATTTAATAGTTTAAATGTAAAATCTTCTATTTGGGTTTTTAAAAAAATCAACTTCACAAGTTTAAGACTGAGAAAACTTAGGCAATAATTCCTATGGGGGTTAGGAGGAAACTAGGGTTTTTAGTGGATCAAAAATTCAATATGACAGCTAAAAAAAATCTGAGATTTTAGGCTTCATTAAGTGAGCCATAGTGTCAACTATATGAAAGGTAATAGTTTCAATGTACTCTGTCCCCATTAGAGTACATCTGGGATATCTTGAGTTTGGTTCTAGGCACCATATTTTGGGAAGGATGTTTGCTGCATTACAATCTGGGAAGGACAACTGGCAATACAATAGGCTTCAAATCTAGGCCACAAGAAGATCTGTTAAAGATGCTGGGTATGTTTGGTCCAGAGAAGAGGAGGCTTAGGAGGTAGATGATGGTTGTGTTCAAGTGTTCAAAGGACTTTCACGTAGAAGTGGAACTCTAGATGTTCTGCTTGGCATTAGAAGGCAAAAGCGTTGCAAGATGCAGAAAAGTGAATATAGCTAGACTTAATAGAAAGATTTTCTAATTTTTAAAGGTTTCAGTAGGGGACTGAATGGGCTGCCTTGGAAACTGGAGGGTTCAAGAAGAAGTACAATGGCCACTTATTGAGTATGTTACAGTGGAAATCCCTTGAGTATGTGGATTGGATTATTGTTTGTCCTTTTTTGAAGAAGACCAGTGACTTCATGGGGGTCATGTGTGATTTGTGTGTGAATTTTTAAATGAGGCAGAGCTATATAAAGTCATCATGGATGACTGCTGAATTGCTTTCCAAATCTCAGTTCTATGATTCTTCTCCTAGTACTCATCACTATTCTCTAACAGAAGCAGGTTTAGACTTTTTTTTTCTAAAATAAAGAGCCATTAGCTAGATTCACTTGGGAGTCTTTAGGGACCAAAAATAACTCACAGAGGAGGGCAGGAATATGAGAAAGTTGAACACATCAGGTCAGATAAAGGACACAAACTGAAGGAATGCCAAGGGCAAATGATGCCCCTGCACAGAACAGCAATACACACAGGCTATGGAAATCAGTTACCTCATTTCTACTATCTTCTCTTGGAGAGGCAATATGATGTGGTGAAAAGAGCACTGGGTTTGAAAGTAGAGGGCCAAAGATCAAGTCATAGCACTGTCCCTAATTCCTGTGTGACCTGGGACAAGTCATTTAACTTTTCTGGGTGATGGACCCTGTTTCTTTATGGGTGGTTCAACTTAATGGATTCTTAGCTCTCTCCTTGCTACTAAGATCCTATGACTGAAGTAAAGATGGGGTAGCAAGATGATGCAGTTGGTAGAGCACAAGCCTGAAGTCAGGAGGACCTGAGTTAAAATCCAGCCTCAGACATTTACTAGCTGTATGACACTTTCCACTAATAATTCTATGCTTCTAAGATGCTATTGGTAAGGGGAGTCTGATTCCAAAGTGTCAATTCATGGTTTGAAGTTGACCTGGAGGGAAGTGTCCAGAGACATCCCACAGGACTACCCTGGCCCTGTCCTTTTTAGCAGTTTTATCAGTGACTCAGGCATCCACACAGAGGCATACTTGTCCAATAAAACCAAACTAGGAGGAATTAGAGATTTAAGGTTGAAAGAGATAGATATTATTAAGTTCCATCCTTTCATTTTTCAAATAAAGAAATAGAGACTCAGAAAGATTAACTGATTTGCCTAACTTCATATAAGTAGTAAATTAAAGATCTGGGATTCAAACCCAGGTTTTCTTACCTAAACCCAGGCTTCCTTTCACACTGTGCTGTGAGAAATTGAAGGATCAAGTCTCAGAATTATTCCTTCAGGTCAGATGACTTGGATCAGAATCATAAAGATGGAATTTAAAAGGATAATTGTAAAATCCAGAATTTAGTTTTTTTTAATTGTTCAAATATATGATAGAAGTAAATAGGTATTTATGAAGCACCTGCCTTATGCTAGTGCTTTTACAAGCTATTTCATTTGATCCTCACAACAGTACTGAAAGAGCATAATAATTATTATCCCATTTTATAATTGGGGGAAACTGAGCCAGACTGAAGTTAAATGACTTGCCCAGGGTCACACAGTTATCTGAGGTTCAATTTGAAATTAGGTACTTCCTGGAATTAGGCGCTCTAGCAAGTTTCATGCCTGCTGGTAATGAACTGATTTACCAGAAGTTCACATAAAAATGATCTTGGGGTTTTAGTTAACCACAGTGTTTTAATGTAATTCAATAGTAAGCTATAGATTCTTTAAAAAATGTTAGGCTACATTAATTTAAGAATTTGGCAAATAGTCACTAGCACAATGTTTTGCACATTTTTCTTTTTGTTGATAAAAATTTTTGAGTTAATTATGTTGGACCCTAAGTGATATAAGGATGGGTAAACCATGTTAAATACTGTGTTTCATTTTGTCATAAATAAGACCTGGGTTAGCTACTCAATGTGCTATCCCTGAGCAAGCCCCCAGGTGGCACCCTACATTTGAATTACAAGCTCAGGGAGCTGTAGGCATGGAGATGTAAGAAACAGAAAACATCAATAAAATTATTTTTTAAAAAAACCAAAACTATGACACAAAGTGATTAAGTGACTTACTCCAGGTCATACAGGTAATGAGACTTTAACAGGCTAGAATATGGAACTAAATCTAAGAAAGAAGGAATGCATTACAATGAAATAAATTCTTTTCAAGCTTGACCCAGGAGAAGAACTTTAAAAATGAATCTCCCTTCATTCTTTGCAGAGATAGAGGGCCATAGGTTTTCAGACATAATTGAATTAGTTTTTCTGACTTTTTTCTGACAAAACATACCTTATCCTGCATTCCTGAACCAAGAGGAGAGAGGTATGCTTTATTGTCAATCATCTGAAGTCAAATTTAGTCCCTCCTACCCTTTTTCCATTCCCTCACCTACTCATTCTAAAATTCCTTCTAGTTCTTAGATTCTAGGAGTCTAGGACAGGTACATTCCCAGCACAGTCAACTGAGAGAAATAATTCACTGTCTGGTGTTTGATGAGGCATCAGCAACCATTGACAAGACTCTGCCATGCCTATGGGAGGGGCTATATAAAGACCCCATGGCCTCCACCAGAGTCCTAGCAACCAACTATAGAGAACAAACATAACCCCATTTACTGTTTGTATTGATCTACAGGGCAATTAAGAAGATTTTTTAATTGAGCATTTCAGTCTGTAAGCAGATTTCATCAGTTGAGTAAAAACAAAGAGAAAGTCTTAAAGGCATCACTAGCTATGGTAATCCTCCTGTCTTTGAATGCTTTGGTTATTTGGTGTGTTAGTAATTGCAGAAAAATCTAACCTAGCAACACAATAAAACCTCTTGGGAAAATAAATTGGAAACCCAGTTTTTATGCTTGTATTGCTTGGGATCAAGGGTTAAAATAACAGAAAAATTCAAATGCTGGCTTAACCTTGCTCCTGCAAGAGGACAGCTACACCACTCTAATCTGGGCAGGAATCAGAAGGTACAGTTGGGCAGGGCCCACTATGGGAGCTGGTTTTTGACTCAATTTCATCCAGCCCTGGGCAGATCTGAGGTCAGTGGCAGTTCAGGGAACAGGCTTCTATAACATTCCATTCAGAGAAAAGTTCTGAAGGAGATCAAAGAATCGTGAACAAACCATCAAGAATTCTTTGCAAAAAAATAGAAATAGAAAATGCTTAGTTCACTGTCCAACAAATAGTTATGTATGTTTCCAATCAATTTAATTACATCTTGCATCCAGTAAAAGGAAAGGGATGGCAAGTAAGGATGGGGTATAAAGCCAGGGAAGGAAGTTGTAGGACTGCACAGAGTCAGCCAGGGATTCCCCCAGGATATTCCAATCCTACCAGGATTGCAAAGGCAATGAGGGTGAGGTGGAAGAGAACTACTTTGGATTTTGGTTGGTGTTACAGTAGCCAGAATACCAAATGATACAATTGATATGAATTACTTTGCAAACCTAAAATAACTACATAAATGTCATATAGAGGGGCGGCTAGGTGGCATAGTGGATAAAGCACCGGCCTTGGAGTCAGGAGTACCTGGGTTCAAATCCAGTCTCAGACACTTAATAATTACCTAGCTGTGTGGCCTTGGGCAAGCCATTTAACCCTGTTTGCCTTGCAAAAAAAAACCCCTAAAAACAAAAAATAAAAAAATAAATGTAATATAGAATAATAACAGAATTAGGGAAGATTTATACATAGGTATATGTGTTTATATATGATGCATCCATATATTTATACACATACACATGTACCTATTATGCACATCCACAGTAGGAAGAATGGAGTATTTGGAATTAGAGGTCCTGGGTTTGAGTCCTGGCTCTGCTATTTACTACTTGATTTGATTGTTTGTCCTTCATTGTGGAAGAAGACCATGATGTCAAGGGAGGTGATGCCATGACAAGCACATGAACTGGATTTCAGTGAAGAGGTGTTGTGTTAGGTCACCAGCCTCACTTTCTCCTCCAGACCCATCTGGGTCCAGTGTCCAGATATGAATCAGGATGACTGGAGATGACCCTGGATGTTTTTACTGTTTATGGAACCTGAAGTAGGTCACTTAACTTCTTGGGAACTCACCTATGGGAAGGGACTAGACCTAGGATTTCATTTATATAGAGAACTCCCAGATAAGGAAATTTCCTTCACAAAGCAAGTCAGTACCTTTTCTCCAGAGCCTTAGAACACCTGCCATTTTGAAGAGTTGCCTAGAGCACCAAGAAATTAAAGGATGTGCCCAGATTCTTAGGCTGTGTCAGAGGTAGTACTAGAACTCAAGCCATAGATTCACGGATATAGAATGGGAAGAAGCATTAGAAGTCATCTGAGCAGTGGATTTCAGAAAAACCTGGAAAGACTTACATGAACTGATGATGAATAAAGGAAGAAGAACCAAAAAAACATTGTACACATTAAAAGAAACATGGTATAATGAACAACTATGATAGACTTAGCTTCTTCAGCTGTTCAATGAGCAAAAACTATTCTAAAAGAGTTATATTGGAAAATACCATCACATCCATACAAAAAACTATGGAGTTTGAATGAAGAACAAAGTATACTATTTTCACTTTTAAAATTTGTTTTATTGTTTTTCTTTTTCATGTTTTTTTCCCTTTTGTTCTGATTCTTCTTTCACAATTGTCTAATTATGGAAATACGTTGAACATCATTGTACATATATAACCTATTTCAGACTACCCACTATCAGGGGGGAGAGAGGAGGAAAGGGAGAAAGGGAGAAAAATGAGGAACTCAAAATCTTACAAAAAATGAATATTGAAAACTAGTTTTACATGTAATTGGAAATTTTTTTAAAAAAATATAATTTTAAACATTTAACATAAGCAATAAAGAAGCACAGTAGAACAATTTCTTTTTTAAAGTCATCTGGTCCACTCACTTTACACAGGACAGAACAGAGACCTAGAGATGTTAAGTGACTTTCTACAAATCCCACAAGTAATAACTGTCAGAACCAGGATTCAAATATCTGAATCCAAATAACCTATTCTTTTTTTTAATTTTTATTAAAGATATTATTTGACTTTTACAATTTTCCCCCAATCTTGCTTCCCTCCCCCCACCCCCACCCCACAGATAGCACTCCATCAGTCTTTACTTTGTTTCCAGGTTGTACCTTGATCCAAATTGGGTGTGATGAGAGAGAAATCATATCCTTAAAGAGAACAGAATTCTCAGAGGTAACCAGATCAAACAATAAGACATCTGGGTTTTTTTTTCTGAATTAAAGGGAATAGTCCTTGTACTTTGTTCAAACTCCACAGCTCCTTATCTGGATACAGATGGTACTCTCCTTTGCAGACAGCCTAAAATTGTTCCCAATTATTGTGCTGATGGAATGAGCAAGTCCTTCAAGGTTGAACATCATTCCCATGTTGCTGTTAGGGTGTACAGTGTTTTTCTGGTTCTGCTCATCTCACTCAGCATCAGTTCATGCAAATCCCTCCAGATTTCCCTGAAATCCCGTCCCTCCTGGTTTCTAATAGAACAATAGCGTTCCATGACATACATATACCACAGTTTGCTAAACCATTTCCCAATTGAAGGACATTTACTGGATTTCCAATTCTTTGCCACCACAAACAGGGCTGCTATAAATATTTTTGTACAAGTAATGTTTTTACCCTTTTTCTTCATCTCTTCAGGGTATAGACCCTGAAGTGGTAATGCTGGGTCAAAGGGTATGCACATTTTTGTTGCCCTTTGGGCATAGTTCCAAATAGCTCTCCAGAAGGGTTGGATGAGTTCACAGCTCCACCAACAGTGTAATAATGTCCCAGATTTCCCACAACCCTTCCAACAATGATCATTATCCTTCCTGGTCATACTGGCCAATCTGAGAGGTGTGAGGTGGTACCTCAGAGAAGCTTTAATTTGCATTTCTCTAATAATTAGTGATTTAGAGCATTTTTTCATATGGCTATGGATTGCTTTGATCTCCTCATCTGTAAATTGCCTTTGCATATCCTTTGACCATTTGTCAATTGGGGAATGGCTTTTTGTTTTAAAAATATGACTCAGTTCTCTGTATATTTTAGAAATGAGTCCTTTGTCAGAATCATTAGTTGTAAAGATTGTTTCCCAATTTACTACTTTTCTTTTGATCTTGATTACATTGGTTTTATCTGTGCAAAAACTTTTTAATTTAATGTAATCAAAATCATCTAATTGGTTTTTAGTGATGTTCTCCAACTCTTCCTTAGTCATAAACTGTTCCCCTTTCCATAGATCTGACAGGTAGACTAGTCCTTGATCTTCTAATTTGTTTATAGTATTGTTTTTTATGTCTATGTCCTGTAACCATTTGGATCTTATCTTGGTAAAGGGTGTGAGGTGTTGGTCTAATCTAAGTTTCTTCCATACTAACTTCCAATTATCCCAGCAGTTTTTATCAAAGAGGGAGTTTTTATCCCAATGGCTGGACTCTTTGGGTTTATCAAACAGCAGATTACTATAATCCCCTCCTGTTTTTACACCTAGTCTATTCCACTGGTCCACCACTCTATTTCTTAGCCAATACCAAACAGTATAATTTTAGATCAGGTAGTGCTAAGCCACCTTCATTTGCATTTTTTCATTAAGCTCCTGGCAATTCTTGACTTTTTATTTCTCCATATGAATTTACTTACAATTTTTTCTAACTCATTAAAGTAATTTTTTGGAATTTTGATTGGTAGGGCACTAAACAGATAGTTTAGTTTTGGTAGAATTGTCATTTTTATTATATTAGCTCTACCTAACCATGAACAGTTGATATTTGGCCAGTTATTTAAATCTGATTTAATTTGTGTGAGAAGTGTTTTATAATTGTTTTCAAAAAGATTCTGAGTCTGTCTTGGCAAATAGACTCCCAAGTATTTTACACTGTCTGAGGTTACTTTGAATGGGATTTCTCTTTCTAGCTCTTCCTGCTGTTTCTTGTTAGACATATATAGGAAAGTTGAGGATTTATGGGGGTTTATTTTATAACCTGCAACTTTGCTAAAATTGCTAATTGTTTCCAGTAGTTTTTTAGATGATTTCTTGGGATTCTCTAGGTAGACCATCATGTCATCTGCGAATAGTGAGAGTTTTGTCTCTTCCTTCCCAATTCTAATTCCTTTAATTTCTTTTTCTTCTCTAATTGCTGATGCTAACATTTCTAATACAATATTGAATAGTAGTGGTGATAATGGGCACCCTTGTTTAGCCTCTGATCTTATTTGGAATGCCTCTAGCCTCTCTCCATTGAGTATAATGCTTGTTGATGGTTTCAGATAGATACTGCTAATTATTTTAAGGAACAGTCCATTTATTCCTACACTCTCTAGTGTTTTTAATAGGAATGGATGCTGTATTTTGTCAAAAGCTTTTTCAGCATCTATTGATATGATCATATGGTTTCTGATAGGTTTGTTATTGATATAATTGAGTATACTAACAGTTTTCCTAATATTGAACCAACCCTGCATTCCTAGAATAAATCCTACTTGATCATAATATATTATCCTAGTGATGACTTGTAGTCATTTTGCTAAGATTTTATTTAGGATTTTTGCATCTATATTCATCAGGGAGATAGGTCTATAATTTTCTTTCTCTGTTTTAACTCTTCCTGGTTTAGGTAACAGTACCATATTGGTTTCATAGAAAGAGTTAGGCAGAGTTCCATCTTTCCCTATTTTTCCAAAGAATTTATATAGGATTGGAACCAATTGTTCCTTAAATGTTTGGTAGAATTCACTTGTGAATCCATCAGGCCCTGGAGATTTTTTTTTAGGGAGTTCAATAATGGCTTGTTGAATTTATTTTTCTGAGATAGGGTTGTTCAGGTATTTAATCTCTTCTTCATTTGACCTGGGCAACTTATATTTTTGCAAATATTCATCCATTTCACTTAGATTATCAAATTTATTGGCATAAAGTTGGGCAAAATAATTTTGAATTATTACTTTAATTTCCTCCTTATTGATGGTGAGTTCACCTTTTTCATTTATAATACTAGCAATTTGGTTTTCTTCTTTCTTTTTTTAAATCAAATTGACCAGAGGTTTATCAATTTTATTGGTTTTTTCATAATACCAACTTTTGGTTTTATTTTTAATTCAATAGTTTTTTTGCTTTCAATTTTATTAATTTCTCCTTTAATTTTTAAAATTTCTAATTTGGTATTTGATTGGGGATTTTTGATTTGTTCTTTCTCTAATTTTTTTAGTTGCATGTTTAGTTCATTGATTTCCTCTTTCTCCAATTAATTCATATAAGCATTTAGAGCTATAATATATCCCCTGAGAGTTGCTTTGAATGAATCCCATAGGTTTTGGTATGTTGTTTCATTATTATCATTATCTAGGATAAAATGGTTAATTCTTTCTATAATTTGTTTTTTGGTCCACTCATTTTCTAAGATGAGGTTATTCAGTTTCCAATTTGCTCTGGGTCTATATCTCCTTGGCCCAGTATTGCATATGAATTTTATTGCATTGTGATCTGAGAAAGATGTATTCACTATTTCTGCCTTTCTGCAGTTGATCATTAGGTTTTTATGTCCTAGTCCATGGTCAGTTTTTGTATAAGTTCCATGTACTGAGGAGAAAAAGGTATATTCCTTCCTATCCCCATTCAGTTTCCTCTATAAGTCTACCATATCTAATTTTTCTAACAATCTATTTACCTCCCTAATTTCTTTCTTGTTTGTTTTATGATTTGATTTATCTAGATCTGATAGTGGGAGGTTGAGGTCTCCTACTAGTAGAGTTTTGCTGTCTATGTCTTCCTGTAATTCTTTCAGCTTCTCCTCTAAGAATTTGGGTGCTGTCCCATTGGGTGCATATATATTCAATATTGAAATGACTTTATTGTCTATGGTACCTTTTAGGAGGATAAAGTTTCCTTCCTTATCTCTTTTAATGCTATCTATTTTTGCTGCTACTTTGTCTGAGATAAGGATTGCTACCCCTGCTTTTTTTACTTCAGCTGAAGCAAAATATATTTTGCTCCAACCTTTTACCTTTACTCTATATGTATCTCTCTGCTTCAAATGTGTTTCTTGTAAGCAGCATATTGTAGGATTCTGTTTTTTAATCCACTCTGCTATTTGCTTATGTTTTAAAGGAGAGTTCATCCCATTCACATTCAAGGTTATGATTACTAATTCTTTATTGCCCTCTGTGCTATCTTCCTTCTGTTTGTATTTTCCCCCTTTTCCCCCCTTTTATCCATATTCCCCAGTATTTTGTTTTTGAATACCACCCCTTCAGTGTGTTTGCCCTCCTATATCACACCCTCCCCTTTCTTTCCCCTTTCCCTGTTCCCTTCCCTTCCTTTTGTTATTTCCCCTTATTTCCTCCACTCCCCTTCCCTTTCTCTGTTCCCCCCTCCCCTTTTCCCCTTTTAGTTCTTGAAAGGTTAGATGTTTTATAAGTTAACTGAGTATGTGTAGGTTGACTTTAAGCCAAGTCTGATGAGAAGATTCAGGTGTTTCTCCTCTACTCCCTTCTTCCCCTCTATTACCATAGGTTTTTTGTACCTCTTAGTGTAATGAGATTTGTCCCATTCAATCCCCTCCCTCCTTCCGTCTCTTTCCTGTCCCCCTTTTTAGGGAGGTAGTGTATTTTTTTAGATCATTCTAAGTCATAGAAAATTCTGAGTGTCTGTCCCTTCTAGTTCAGTATATTCTGTTGAATAGAGTCAAAATTCCTGAGAGTTATTAGAGTCTTTCTCCCCAGTGGAGTTAAAGCCAGTTACATCCCATTAGATATCAGTCTTATGGATAGGTCATGGATGTCCATCATTTCTGGCTAGGTATATTTTCTCTGTTAGAGTTACATTTCTCAGGATTTATGAGAGTTTCTACCCCCCCCCCCCCATGCTGGGATATAGCCAGTTTCAACTTGCTGGATTGCATTTTTTTCCTTTTACCGCCCCCCCCTTTTTTTTACCTTTTCATGTGTCTCTTGAACCTCCTGTTTCATATCCAAATTTTCTGTTTAGCTCTGGGATTTTCATCAGAAATTTTTGGAATTCTTCCATTTCATTAAATGTCCATCGTTTTCCCTGGAAGAGAAGGCTCAGCTTTGCAGGAAAGTAGATTCTTGGCTGCATTCCAAGCTCCCGTGCTCTTTGAAATATCTCGTTCCAGGCCCTTCAATACCTTAAAGTTGATGCAGCCAGGTCCTGCGTGATCCTTACTGCGGCTCCTTGATATTTAAATTGTTTCTTTCTGGCTGCTTGCAGGATTTTCTCTTTTATCTGATAGTTCTGGAGTTTGGCCACAACATTCCTTGGTGTTTTCATTTTAGGATCTTTTTCTGGTGGGGATCGATGTACTCTTTCAATAACTACTTTGCCCTCCGATTCGATGATGTCAGGGCAGTTTTCCATCACTAGATCCTTTAATATTAAGTCCAGGCTTTTTTTCTCTTCAATGTTTTCAGGAAGTCCTATAATTTTCAGGCTGCCCCTCCTCAATCTATTCTCGAGGTCAGTGGTTTTGTTGATGAGGTATTTCACATTTGCTTCTATTTTTTCTATTTTTTGATTTTGTTTAACTGACTCTTGCTGTCTCGTGGAGTCATTAGTTTCTGTAGACTCCATTATTTTTTGGGGGGAGGAGTTTTCTTCATTAACCTTTTCCAATTGGTCAATTCTACTTCTGAAAGAGCTTTCCATTTGACCAGTTGAGGTTTTGAGAGAATTAATTTCTTTTTGCATTTGCTCATTGGAGGATCTGAGAGAATTGTTCTCATTTTGTAATTGTCCAGTTCTACTTTCTAAGGTTTTGTTTTCTTGTTGCAAGGTATTAATTGTCTCCCCCAAATTTTCCAGTTGATTTTTAAACTCCTTCCTTATTTCTTCAAGGAAGTCTTTAAGTGCTGGAGACCAGATTGTATTCTCCTCAGATGTTCCAGGTCTCTCTGGTTTGGGGTCTTTCCCTTCCAGGAATTTTTCCTATGGATCCACCTTTCCGCTGACCCTTCTTCATTATGCTAAGACCTTGAGTTGGGTGGGGCTGGTTCACCTGGGCTTGGGATCTCTAAAGGCTTTACTGAGTGCAGTTTCTCTGGTTGGCCAGTAGGAGGTGCTGGTTGCCCTCTCTGGAGTGTCTGTGACCTTGGTTGGGAGGCCTTCTCCCTTTGCTTGAGAGAGGGAATTGGAGCTATTGAATTCTTTTGCCTTCAATCAATGGTGGGCTTTACCCTGGCCTGAGGTGATTCCTCAGCTGGGCTGGTTCTTCTGCTCACACACCTGGGCCTGAGGCAGAAGTAATTTGCATTTTTTTGGGAGGAGGCCTCAGTGCAATGGAGGTGTGGGCTCAGAGTTTCTCAGACCAGAGGAGCCCAGGATGGTGTCCACAGCTCTCCTGCACCAGACCTTTCCCCGCAGCCCCTTCCCCAAGCTCCAGGGGGACAGCACCAACACCAGTGCCTCTGCTTCCCCGCGGACCCAAGCCCCCTTCGTCTAGCCCTACCGCTGATCCAGCAGGTCCAGCTCTCGGGCCCTCAGACTCCTGGTTCTGATTCAGCTGATGATCTGGCTGATCCCGGGCTGATCTTCCCTTGGAGCTCAGACTCACCCGCCAATATTCAGCCAAGGCTGCTGCGGGAGACAAATGCTGAGGTAGATTTTCCTCTCCTGGCTTTTCTTTCTGGGTTTCCTGGTTTGGATTTCTTTTAAGAGGTTTGTTTCATGTGATAGATGGGGAAGAGATCAGGAGACTTTAGAACTGTGCCTGTCTTCTCTCCGCCATCTTGGCCAGAAGTCCAAATAACCTATTCTTTCTACCACAGCATGTTACCCCCAAGCTGATTTAATGTCTCTCCTCTAGCCTCTCATTTCTTATTATCATAATTAGCAGTACTTGTTAAGAGAAGCAGATCCAAAACAATATTTTAGTGTTCAGTCATTTTTCACTCTTGTCTGACTCTTCATGACCTGGGGTTTTCTTGGCAAAATTACTGGAATGGTTTGCTATTTTCTTCTCTAGCTCATTTTACAGATGAGGAAACTGAGGCAAATGTCTTGCCCAGGGTCACATAGCTAGTAAGTGTCTGAAACTAGATTTGAACTTTGAAAGATGAGTCTTCCTGACTCTAGTTCCAGTGCTCCATCCACTGTACCATCTGATTGCTCATGATCCAAGGAACTCAGCTATTAATTTCACAGAACCATCATACTTAAGAATTAGAAGTGACCTGGGTGGCCATCTAGTCCAGTACCAAAGGAATACCACTATTGTTGTGTCATATGTATTCCAGGCTAAGAGCTATGAAGGGTTAACACAGAAATAGTTATGTGCTTTAACAAGCAAGATGTGCTTCAGAGCTTAGACAAGGGAGTAGCTGCATGTCTGAGCTAAGGAGGTACATTCCTAGGCTCAGATAAATAGCACATTCTGAGATAATTACCTTTTGCACTTTGTTTATCAAATCACTGTTTGGTTCTCAAAACAATCACCTAAGACATACACAAGGATATGCATGTGAAAAAAATGCTTGCTAAAACGCTTATGTAATTGGTTATGTAAATGTAGAGTATAAAAGTATGTATCCTGTGATCAATAAACGAACCAGCTTATGCATCATATTGATGTCATCCTGAGTTCCCTCCTCCGGACTCAACATATGGTGACCCTGACGTGAGGGAAGTGAGTCGAATGGGGAGAAGACATCCCGGTATGAGTTGGTAGGGAAGTGCTGAACACCCCCTCACTCAGCGCTAGAAGAAAAGCAGACGTGGCCACGGCTGACCTGTGAGTCAGGGAATTTGGGATGGGAATGGCTGATCAGCCACGGAGCGCATTGCACTCAATACCTTAGAGGACTTATCGAAAAAATATGACCTGCCTGTTAAGAGATCAGAAATTTCCTGGGGATTACACTGGGGAAGAGATAAGGGCATAATTACTAAGACTGAAGAACTCTTCTCCTTGGAAAAATGGGATAAGCTGGGAAAAAGCTTATGGGAAACAGTCCAAACTAAGAACAAGGAAGCCCAGAGACTGGCAGAACCGTATGGCACACTGTGCAAAAGTGTCTATGATGACATTGAAAGTTTGTGGGCTTGCCCCACTGTGACTGATGCTGAAAGGACCCCTATTGGAGGAAGTTCGGATGTGCCTCCTCTAGCAGAAAAAGCGTTAATTAATCCCCGCCGCCACCTGGCCTGGAAGAGGGTGGGCAGGCGGGCAGCCCCAGAGCCTTCCCGCTGCCTCTCACAGGCTTTTCAGATCAGGGGCCCCGGGCCACCTGCACTCCACCTGGGTGCATGGAGGGGAGGAAAGCCGATCCTGTTCTCCCCCTCACAGAGCCCCGCCTGCTTCGTGGCCAGGGCCCCGAGCTCCATTAGTCAGGCTGCCCCGCCTCTGCTCTCTCCCCCTGCTGCATCCTGCTCATCTCAGCCAAGGCTTTGGCGAAAACCTTCAACCTGCCCCTGACACAGACGAGAATGATTGTTGCCTCTTGCCCTGACTGCAGTACAACGACTCTCCTGCTTAATGAGGACTTGACTCAGCAGCCACCGTGAATCATCCCTGGGCTGGCGGAGGAGGGAGGAGGATTTAACCCCCTCCCACCCCCCTTCATGTCCTTGTCTCATTCACCTCGGTCTACCTAGCCCGACCGCCGCTGACAGGGCTCATCAGGATGTTAAGAAATACTTAGCCTTGTTTTTAAAAGAAAAGGGGGAGGTTGGGGGATCACCGCATAACATAGTGACCAAAGTGATTTATGTTTTGAACTGGCTTAACCCTAAGCACTCTATCTCAGATAACAAGCCTCTTTACTTTCACTTTTCAAAGAACATAGCACACTTTGCCAGTGTTGACATTTCTGTCTCTGTTTTTGATCCTAAGACTGCCCAATGGGCCAATTCCTATCAGTTACTAACCTGGGGATGAGGGTATGGGTGTGTTGTTTCAGGTTCATCGAAACCACAGTGGGTTCCTGCAAAGTGGGTAAAACCCTCACCTGAAAAATGATACTTCTTCTGCTGGCACTTGCATCCTGCCTCGCTACGGCTCTTGTGACTCATCTGATTCCTAAGTATCTACAGCATCAAATGTGTATCTCCCTGAAATCATCTGGTGATCCCTGCAAGACATGCTTCATAGGGATCCCCCTGGACCCAGAGAACATCAAACAGAGACTGAAAGGGTACTATGGACAGTTAAGGGGAACATGTAGGAGTTTTCAGCAGTATAGTTCTTGTGTATGTATGTGTGATAAACAGCAAAATTATACCTGACCATCCCTGAAAAATAGTTGTAGATTAAGAGTTATATTAAAGGCTTTAAATAAACCAACTACACAGGAGCCACAGGAAATAAATCTCTTGTGGAACGTTCCCCCTGGAATAAAAGAGAATATCACTCATCTCCCACATTGTAGTCTTGTGAGCTCCCCACAACTTTATAATGCTACAGGAGTTTTTATATTTAGAGGTTTAGAGTATTTTAAAGAAAACATGCCTTGGGATTCCCCTAAGTGGGAACGATTCACTAATGTATCAGGGCATTCTCATTATTGGAATTTATCAAAAACAGAATGGGGCCCCTTGAAGTACAAATTGAGGGAGCGAAGTCATTACCCTCTGGAGTATTCTTGATATGTAAGATAAGGCATATAGCTCTATCCCATGGTGTCCTATAGGAGGACCTTGTTATCTAGGCCAATTAGCACTAGTGTCCACAACATACCTTAATTTCTCCAGAAGCCCTAGGAAAACAAGGAGCATTCCTCTGGCTTCCAACTGTTATAAAAATGTTAATTTTCTATCAGTATCAGAAACAGTAGCCACATCCCTTTTTATCAGTATCAGAAACAGTAGCCACATCCCTTTTTCACACCAGGGGTAATGGCATCTATTAATTATAATACCATGAAAAAACTTGTATGTTGGGCAAAAGCTCAGACTGACATTACGTCCATGACTTTAATGGATATAATTACGGATGTACAGAGCATTCACAAGGCTACACTACAAAATAGAGCTGCAATAGATTTCTTGCTTTTATTACATAATCATGGTTGTGAGGAATTTGAAGGCATGTGTTGCTTTAATATTTCAGATAATAGTGCTTCAGTCTATGCTAAAATTAAAAGGCTACAAGAAAATCTTGATAAAATAACTGTACATGAAGATTTCTTTAAGGATTGGTTAAAATCTTTAGGATTACCTGCTTGGCTTTTGGCAATTGTAAAACCTATAATTGTAATTTGCTTAATACTTGTTATAGTCTTGTTGTTTGGACCATGCATCCTTTTGTGTTGTCAGACATCCTTAGAAAACATGCTCTCCCAGGCCTTTAAATGAAAAGGGGGAGATGTTGTGTCATATGTATTCCAGGCTAAGAGCTATGAAGGGTTAACACAGAAATAGTTATGTGCTTTAACAAGCAAGATGTGCTTCAGAGCTTAGACAAGGGAGTAGCTGCATGTCTGAGCTAAGGAGGTACATTCCTAGGCTCAGATAGATAGCACATTCTGAGATAATTACCTTCTGCACTTTGTTTATCAAATCACTGTTTGGTTCTCAAAACTATCACCTAAGACATACACAAGGATATGCATGTGAAAAAAATGCTTGCTAAAACGCTTATGTAATTGGTTACGTAAATGTAGAGTATAAAAGTATGTATCCCTGTGATCAATAAATGAACCAGCTTATGCATCATATTGATGTCATCCTGAGTTCCCTCCTCCGGACTCAACACACTATAAACATACTTAACAAGTAATTAACCTCTATTTGAAAGACTTTCTTTTTTTTAATTTATTTTTATTAAAGATATTATCTGAGTTTTACAATTTTTCCCCCATCTTGCCCCCCCCATGGAAAGCACTCTGTCAGTCTTTACTTTGTTTCCATGTTGTACATTGATCCAAATTGGGTGTGATGAGAGAGAAATCATATCCTTAAAGAAGAGAAGAGAAGTGTAAGAGGTAACAAGATCAGACAATAAGATTTCTGTTTTTTTCTAAATTAAAGGGAATAGACCTTGCACTTTGTTCAAACTCCACAGCTCCTTATATGGATATAGATGGCACTCTCTTTTGCAGACAGCCCAAAATTGTTCCCAATTGTTGCACTGATGGAATGAGTGAGCCCTTCAAGGTTGAACATCACTCTCATGTTGCTGTTAGGGTGTACGGTGTTTTTCTGGTTCTGCTCATCTCACTCAGCATCAGTTCATGCAAATACCTCCAGGCTTCCCTGAAATCCCATCCCTCCTGGTTTCTAATAGAACAATAGTGTTCCATGACATACATATACCACAGTTTGCTAAGCCATTCCCTGATTGAAGGACATTTGATTTCCAATTCTTTGCCACCACAAACAGGGCTGCTATAAATATTTTTGTACAAGTAATGTTTTTACCCTTTTTCTTCATCTCTTCAGGGTATAGACCCTGAAGTGGTAATGCTGGGTCAAAGGGTATGCACATTTTTGTTGCCCTTTGGGCATAGTTCCAAATAGCTCTCCAGAAGGGTTGGATGAGTTCACAGCTCCACCAACAGTGTAATAGTGTCCCAGATTTCCCACATCCCTTCCAACAATGATTATTATCCTTTCTTGTCATATTGGCCAGTCTGAGAGGTGTGAGGTGGTACCTCAGAGAAGCTTTAATTTGCATTTCTCTAATAATTGATGACAGAGCAATTTTTCATATGGATTGCTTTGATCTCCTCATCTGTAAATTGCCTTTGCATATCTTTTAACCATTTGTCAATTGGGGAATGGCTTTTTGTTTTAAAAATATGACTCAGTTCTCTGTATATTTTAGAAATGAGTCCTTTGTCAGAATCATTAGTTGTAAAGATTGCTTCCCAATTTACTACATTTCTTTTGATCTTGGTTACATTGGTTTTATCTGTGCAAAAGCTTTTTAATTTAATGTAATCAAAATCATCTAATTGGTTTTTGGTGATGTTCTCCAACTCTTCCTTAGTCATAAACTGCTCCCCTTTCCATAGATCTGATAGGTAGACTAGTCCTTGATCTTCTAATTTGCTTATAGTATTGTTTTTTATGTCTATGTCCTGTAACCATTTGGATTTTATCTTGGTAAAGGGTGTGAGGTGTTGGTCTAATCTAAGTTTCTTCCATACTAATTTCCAATTATCCCAGCAATTTTTATCAAAGCAGGAGTTTTCATCCCAATTGCCAGACTCTTTGGGTTTATCAAACAACAGATCACTATAATTATCTCCTGCTTTTACACCTAGTCTATTCCACTGGTCCACTACTCTATTTCTTAGCCAATACCAAACAGTTTTGATGACTGATGCTTTATAATATAATTTTAGATCAGGTAGGGCTAAGCCTCCTTCTTTTGCACTTTTTTCATTAAGCTCCTGGCAATTCTTGACTTTTTATTTCTCCATATGAATTTACTTACAATTTTTTCTAACTCATTAAAGTAATTTTTTGGAATTTTGATTGGTAGGGCACTAAACAGATAGTTTAGTTTTGGTAGAATTGTCATTTTTATTATAATTAGCTCTACCTATCCATGAGCAGTTGATATTTGGCCAGTTATTTAAATCTGATTTAATTTGTGTGAGAAGTGTTTTATAATTGTTTTCAAAAAAGATTCTGAGTCTGTCTTGGCAAATAGACTCCCAAATATTGAAAGACTTACAAGGAAGAGGAAACTACTCCCCTGGGAATGTAAGTGTGGGGTCTAAATCATCCCATCTGATACACTTATCAGGTGAGAACATATCTCAATTGTTCACTAGTTGTGAAAAATTATCTGAACAGATGTTCCCCAGGTACACAAGGAAATCTGGTTTGGATTGAATTTTCTATATAATAGAAAAACTATTCCTGACCCAGGGATTCAACCAAGCAAAGAGGAAAGAGCATTCCAACTAAATCCCTGAAAAAGAATCAAATGAGGGCAGGGAATATAGGGCCTCAGTTTTAGTTTCAGTTGCTTCTCCCCATTCCATTCCTTACTTCCATCAGAAAAAGATCCCATAAACTTCTGAGGTTCACTGAACTTATCTTTTTCCTTCATTGTGGTTGCTCTCTATAGTATCTAACTTTGGGGGTAGATACATAAATGGTTTTCTTTCCCTCACTCAATTTTTTTTGGTTAAAATCTCTTTTTTAAATCAGGGGGGAAGGGGGAAAGGAGAACATCTGGTCTGTGGCCGGTATAAGGCCCTCAAAGTCATTTGGCCTGGTACTACCACAGCAACTGCAGGTAGGACTCGAAATTCAATAAATCTGGGAGCTTTTTAGGGGTGAATTAATTGTTTGACTAAATGTAGCAAGTAAATGATGTTTATAAATATACAAATGATCCTTGGCAGAAAAATGGTTCCCCAGCCCTAGCTTAAATTGTAAGATATATGGCAAATACATTATTTTTTTTTAGGTTTTTGCAAGGCAAATGGGGTTAAGTAGCTTGCCCAAGACCACACAGCTAGGCAATTATTAAGTGTCTGAGGTCGGATTTGAACTCAGGTACTCCTGACTCCAGGGCAGGTATTCTATCCACTGAGCCATCTAGCCACCCTGCAAATACATTGTTAATAGTTTTTGTTAATTATACTCTATTTCGGGTCAGGAATATCATCCCTATATTCTAAGCCATGACCCAAAATTCAAATCCTTTTCTTCCCAAATTAATTTTTTCTCTCCTACATCCCATTCTTTTAATGGGAAACAATGTAGAAAACACATTTGCCTAAAATGTCATAATAGTTGCCAATACTTTTTGGGTTCCTTCTGAAAGTGTCATTTATGTTTTACATAAATGGACAGGAAATGGGAAGTTCTCACCCATTTCCATGTCTTGTGAGGTTCTTTATTGTGTTTTGTATGCATATCCCAGGAAGACCAGGAGTCTCCGTTGTTATTAGTTCATAAAATAATTGTCTCAGTGTCTCTAAGGAGTGAATCACTTTCATTTTATTAGTTTTTACAAGGCAGTGGGGTTTAGTGACTTGCCCAAGGTCACACAGCTAGGTAATTATTAAGTGTTTGAGGTCAAATTTGAATTTAGGCCCTCCTAACTCCAGGGCTGGTGCTCTATCCTCTGCACCACATAACTGCCCCTTCCTAGCAGTGAATTATTTAATTACTACCTCTTTTCTTCCTCTTCCTCCAAAGTGTGTTCTTTCACCTAATGACTTCTGTGACTCTACTACATTATATTTCAGAAGACAAATTTCTTCTTCCTCAGAGATACAATTGTCTCCTCTTCAGAAAAAGACAAGTCTGTTCTTAAGCTCTTGTTCAGTTTTTTTTCCCTCTCCCTTTCCTTTACCCTCTGTAGATTATGCTTCCATTCTCCATCATCTTGATAAAGGTCAAATCTTTTCATCTCTTTCTCATATCACATTGAAGCCCTATGTTTGTTTTCTTTAGGGACATTTTAATTCTCCTTATATCTCTGAGTGTGGAGAGGTGTTCTTCAAGTACTTTGATCTTCTACAGGAGAGAGCACCCTATATTTGGAACAAAAATACTAATCACAAGTATGGCAGAAAAATAAATATCTTATATTTTATGTGAATCACTGGCACAATTTCTCTTACTTCTCATAATGATTGAGATTTTGAGTCTTTTTTTTTTAAACCTACTGATGGATTTTTACATATCAGCCCTAAGAACCTGGTTAAAACTTTTACAGCCAACAATCACCATTTACCTTGACAACTCTTCCCCAGTTCCTTTACTCGGTCTCAGTAACTCCACTGACATACTTATCTCCCACAAAGTCTCCATCCAATCCCTGGTCTTTCACCAATTTGCCATTTCCATTAATAATACTATTAATTTGTTTATCTCTGTAATCATTATGCCTCCTTCTTGTCTTGCCCAGTCCTGCTAACTACCTTATCCTTCTAGAGTCCAGTTCTCCAAATTTGACTCCCTCATTCTCCTTAATCCTTTTATAATCTTGATCTTTTTTGAGCTTGTTTTTATCTTCCTTCTTTACTTACTTTTTTGTTTTCTTTCATTTTTTCATTCATTTATCTATTCATTAATTTATCCTACTTCTTTTTCAAACCAGAAATAGAATCTGGACCAAAATTTAGAGATTATTCCAGTTTCTCCTAAATTTTGCCAGATATTTTCTTTACAAATTGTACCTCAGTCCTGCTTCCTTAGCCCAAATTCCTCTAGGTCACCTACATTTTCTTTCTCTCCTTGTTTGGCTCAAATTTTCTCTTCTCCTGTTTTTCCCACATAGCCTAGAAGTGAAATAGGGCTGAGGTGGCCATGATATTTTACAGATGACAGAGTAATTGTAGAGCAAGGTCTTAGGGAGCCAGCTTTGTGGGTATGCTTAGCTAGCTTTTGAGACCCTGAATGTAACTCTAGTGTGCAATGTTTACACACCATCCTAACTGCTCTCCTTTGAGGATGGAATCTGCGTCCACTTGAAGCTGTGTGTGCTTCTGGCTCATGTGATATGGCTGGCCAAGAGTTAGGGAACATATACAGCTTAGAGGATGGGAGGGTAAGGTGCTGAAAAATTAGGGCTAGGGTCAGCACATGTTGCCTGCATTAATGAGAACAATCTCTAGGACATTTCTCCAATCAAAGAGTAAGTTATTACCAGGGAAATAAAATCCAGGCTCTCAGAGACCTAATACTAATAAGAGAGGAGTTTTATCATATATAAAATAAGAGATTGTATCATTTGCAAGGAAAAATATCCTAAAAATTCTGTCTATAAAGAGAATGAGCTCCTTGGGATATAGAGGGTTCTGTCTCACTGAAGGCTTTCACGAAGTCAGGTGTGGAGCAGTTAGCTGGCACAGTAGACAAAGCACTGGTCCTGGAGTCAGTAGGACCTGAGTTCAAATCCAGCCTCAGACACTTAATTACCTGTGTGACCTTGGGCAAGTCACTCAACCCCACTGTCTTGTAAAAAAAAAAAAAAAGAAAAGGAAAAAAAGTTAGGTGAACATTTGTTGATAATATTTTAGGAAGGATTGTTCCTGAGACCTGCATTGGATGAAAGCTATGAGCAGACCTTCCATCTTTATCTTGTTACCTTGAGATTGCTTGGAGTCTTAGACATATTGCTAGTCTAAAACAGTTTAACAGGTTATTGATGGATAAAATCTATTCTGTCCAATTTCAACCCTTTTTTAAAACTCACCCAGAATCCAGTTATGCCCTTATAAGTCTGGGCATAGTTTGGAAGAAAACTTCCATTGTGAAATGGAAGAAGTTTAAGGTGTTAATGAGGTTTTAAAATAGCTTTACATATGCTATGCCAAGATCCCTATATAAGGTGAAAATGCCTCTCTGAACTCAATAAAAATGGTTGAATATACAAATTAGTCAACCTAAATTACCAAGCCCTGGACAAAGAGTGAGATATTATAAATGGAGATACAGGAACGAGAAAGGAGAATTTTGCTCTTCCCTTCCCCACATAGCTTTGAAGGGAAGCTAGTGGACCACTAGGAGACACTGCATCTAGAATAGCACTTTCTAAACAGAAGTGAATACAGAGGGTCAGTCATCTGGAAAGGAAACAGCTTCAAGAAGTGTGACCTCCTTGGCAGCAGAGAAGAGAGTTAGTCTTTGTAGAGTAGATCCTGGGAACCTAGTCAAGCATCCATGTAGCAAAGATTCTGAATTCAAGGGGTGACAGATAAGGTCTATTGAAAAAGACCTTCCAGACACCATAGCAGCAGATGCTGTGAACTGACTTTGCAACAATCCTTAGGAGTGGTTCCTTTCACTGCATTCTAAATTTGTTTCTACTCTTCCCATGAAGCTTATGGATAATTGTGAAAGAATATAGCCCAGGTTTATGGGGGAATCCAAATGTTAAAGTGACATCTACCAATTCATAACTTTCATTAAAACATCATTAGCAAATTTGTATTGTTAGAAATGTTTTTTAATAGTACTGTTGAACAGATCTTTACTGGATGCCCACACTTTAGTCAACTTTTCCTTAGCAGTTGAAGACCAACCCTGATACTGATTTTTAAAAATTTTGGCATGAAAATAAGCTGTAGATAATACATGTCCTGTAATCAGGGATGAAGGGAGGGGAGGATTCGAAAGCTGAACTATTTATAAGCTTGAGATGAGGTTTGAAAATAATGCTTCTTATGTGTTACTAACTACAAGAGACTCTGAGTCTTCACTATAACCCCTCCCCCCAAAGTATAACAGACACAGTGGGTAGAGTTTAGCTTTAGAGTTAGTAAGACCAAGATTACTTCCTGTCACATAGGTGTATGAGCATAGGCAATTCATTTTACTTTTCAGCATTGCATCTGACCTCTTGTCAGATGAGTTGCAGATTCTGTATAAGTGAATTTTCCATGCTTTGAGGTTCCTACACTGATGAATTCACTAGAGCCAATCCTCCCCCAAATATGCACATTTATAAAAATGATGTGTCCTCCCCTTGTGGGCTGTCTCCCACATGGCTGTCTCCTTGGCTTGTCCCTAATACAAGTTCTTGGTGATTTGAACAGAGCAGATTGTCTGCTGCATTAGGATCTTTTGGAGTACATGTCTTGGATAGTCTATCTTACAAATTCTATTAAATCTACTTCAATGGATTCATGATGTTTGTCTTGCAGTTCATAATCATTTATCTCCTTATATCCAGGGTGACTTGGAGCTATATCTTCCTGTAATTTCTTCATGGGGGAAGGGCATGACTGGGCAGCTTCCTTTAGATCTTTCAACCTTGTATGGACAAGACTGGAGCACCAAGCTATCAGTTATCCAACTTTCTCACTGTGATTGGCCTTCATTCCTTTTTGGATCATGTATCTCTGATAAGATCCTTTATGCCTTTCTGTGCAGTTCATTGAAAAACATGTATGAGTAACTTGCAACTTCAATTCTTCAAGAATTGCAGTATTCCAAAACTTGTAACTGGACTTTTTAGAGAGGTGGTATAAATTAACACTGCAATTTTCCAGAGTTGTTTTGTCCTCCTATTCAGTTCTGAGTCCAATTTGTTATCCATCTACAGTATCTCAATGGGTTGTCCATCTCACCACATACAATAATCATGCTTCAGTCAAATGTTTTTGTTTCCCATGTGTGCTTGGTACTTCAGACTTTTTTGAATAATCTTAATGATTGTTGCATTCTGAACTTTATGCTATCAACATGTCATCCACTAAGCTGGAGGACCTCACCAACTAAAGAATTTCTCTTCAATTTATACTTTGCCCTGAATATTTTTTTAAGATTTTTCAAGGCAAAAGGGGTTAAGTGGCTTGCCCAAGGCCACACGGCTAGGTAATTATTAAGTGTCTGAGGTCGGATTTGAACCCAGGTACTCCTGACTCCAAGGCCGGTGCTCTATTCACTGCACCACCTAGCCGGCCCTGAACATTCTTTATGACAGTGGCAAATAATACCTTTGTGTCCTTGGGCAAGTCGTTTAACCCTATTGTCTTGCAAATCCCTCCCCTCCAAAAAATATCTTGTTTTATTACTCTGGATATCAACAGAGGACTATGTGCTCATAAATCTTAAATTTAAAAAATTTATTTGCAGTGTGATAAAGAATACCTTAGTAAACAAGTAGAATGTGTGAATTTTCCATTTAATAGGTTAAATGATTAATCTGGTTAAATCAATCAAAGAACAGTAATTTATTAAGTGCCTACAGTATTGCTAGTACTCTGCCAGGTTCCTGGTATAAAAAGACAGAAAAAAAAAATCTCTTTTCTCTAGGGCCTTACATTCTTTTCCTTTTTTAGTTTTTGCAAGACAATGGGGTTAAGTGGCTTGCCCAAGGCCACACAGCTAGGTAATTATTAAGTGACCGGATTTGACTTCAGGGCCAGTGCTCTATCCACTACCACCTAGCCACCCCAGGGCCTTACATTCTAATGAGAAAGCATGTGTGCATTTACAGAGTAAATAGATTAAGAATAAATATGAGGGGCAGTTAGGTAGGACAGTGGATAGAGTACCAATCCTGGAGTCAGGAGAACCTGAGTCCAAATCTGGCCTCAGACATTTGATACTTATTAGCCGTGTGCCCTTGGGCAAGTCACTTAACCCCATTGCCCTACAAATCCCCCCCCCCCCCAAAAAGAATGTGAAACTATCCAAGGTTGATACAAGCTAACTAAGGAGAATACTAATAATATTACCAAGAGTAAAGATGACCCTGTATTAATTTAGGGTCCTATTCCTCTGAACTTTCATTCAGATATATACAACTGTACCATGAAATTTTTCAATATTTTCTTTAAGCTTCAATATTTTATCAATCATAAATCTTCAATCTAATAAATTATCAACCTTAGAATTCAAGTATTTTGAAGGAGGACTCATAAATACAAACTTCATATTCTATTTTTTGGAGGGGAGGGATTTGCAAAGCAATGAGGTTAAGCGACTTGCCCAAGGTCACACAACTAAGTTAAGTATTAAGTGTCTCAGACTGGATTTGAACTCAGGTACTCTTGACGCCAGGGCCAATTCTCTATTCACTGTGCCACCAAGCTGTCCCTACTTCATATTCTTTTTTTTTTTGAAAGGCCATGGGAGTTACATGACTCGCCCAAGGTCAAAGATGTAAACAACTAGTCTATGACTTAGCTACTGTATACTTGATTAGATGCTGCTGTGTCACACACAAATATAGAACACTGACAAAACTTTTATGTTCGAAGTTTGGTTTTTACTTTATAAAAATACATAACTTAAGGGTAAATAACAGTCTCCATTCAAGACAAACATTAGCTAGATTAAATATTTTTAGGTATTTCATTTCCACAAAAAGAAAAGAAGATAAATAAAGTAGGTATTAAGTGTCTGAGGTCACATTTGAACTCAGGTCCTCCTGACTCCAAGGCCGATGCTCTATCTACTGCACCTCTACTTCATATTCTTTGGAGGTTTTTTGTAGGTTTTTTCAAGGCAAATGGGGTTAAGTGGCTTGCCAAGGCTACACAGCTAGGTAATTATTAAGCGTCTGAGGCCAGATTTGAACTCAGGTACTCCTGACTCCAGGGTCGGTGCTCTATCCACTGCGCCACCTAGCCGGCCCCACTTCATATTCTTTAAAGCAATCCCAGATATATAAAAACAAACTTAATGGGATAATACACCATTTCTTTGAAATTCTGCACAGAGAAAATAAAAAGCTTCAAAGTCAATAAAAATAAGCATTTAAAAATAAAACTTTATTAGAAAGTAGCTAGTAATCTAAAAATAAAGAAGCAATTTATAAAACTATAAACCTCAAGTTACCTCCTAAAACTACTCAAGTATAAAAAGTAAGCTTAGAAAATACATTTCTTAAAATATCACAGACCAAAACAGAAACAAAAACTTCCAATGTGTTTAAGAAGTGATAGGTAAATGGATTAAGGATATAATCCTTAGGGATTTAAAAAAAATTAACTAGATTCCTTACTTAATGGATTAAGTATCTAGTTTCCTCTTCTTAGCATAGAATATACCAACCTGAGGACCACAGATTTTTCTAACTTTTTGATGACCCATGATGGCTATTACTCCATAAACTGAATTTTGAAGATTTTTTCCCCTTTCTCTTATCTGAAGGTTTAGTTCTTCTGGTTTCTGACTCTCCATTGACAGTGTCTGTCTTTTTATATGAAGACTTTCCCTTATCCAGGTTTCAGTTAACTGGTTTATGTTATTCTGTATATTCAGTATAACCTGGATAATAGATTATCTAATTTAGGAAAACCAAACTGAAAAATAGCACCTTTTGAAAAACTCAGGGCATTTTAATAAGTTTACAATAATATGATGGAATCAATTGTTCAACAAAGCATTGATGATTATTCTCCCCATTTTAAAGATGCAAAAATTGAAGCATCTTTTTTTGTCAAGGATGTAAACAACTAAAACAACTATAACTGAGAAGTGTTGTAGTCAATGACTCAGCCACCGTATTCTTTATTAGATGCCACTATGTCACACACAAATATAGAACACTGACAAAACTAGTGTGTTTGAAGTTTGGCTTTTACTTTATAAAAATACATAACTTAAGGACAAATAACAGTCTCCATTCAAGACAAACATTAGCTAGATTAAATATTTTTAGGTATTTCATTTCCACAAAAAAAAGAAAAATAGGTAAATTAAACCTAAAGATTTGAAACAAGGTTATGCATGACATTCACATTTCAAGAGGGAACAATACCAGAACGGCAGTCATCACAAAAAAATGTTATGACTTATTAGAACATGTCCATTTTATAAAAGCAATAATTTTTAACAATATGGCCTTTATTTGCATGGCTTGAAATTGCAGTTTGGTTTGCTGGAAACAATTTGATTCGTAAAATATTAGAAACGTGACCTCTTTCCCTATCTAACATAAGAATCTCTAAATTGGTTTCAAAACAAAACATTAAACTTCTATGAAGCATGAGCTATGCTTTCAAATTCCTATATTTTCCTTTTCAGAAAACTGATAATGAAAGGCATCTTGTTGGATACTGTCTATCTTAAGAGTTCAATGTATAATATACTGTTTGAAAATGTTGAAAATGGTAATGAAATGGAAAAAATATTTAGTGTTGAATCACAGTTATTATCACAGAATATTAAGTCAGAAATAATGGAAATGTTAAGGTATTTAGGTATGTTATTAGATTAAAGCAACATCTTTCTTGAGCTTTGTAAACAACTGCTAAAATATTATATCTTTGTGACCTAAGAAGGAATGATTTATTTTCCAATAAGAACTGCATTAAACTATTATTTTTATCCTGATCCCATAAAGTTCTCTGAAAGAAACCCAACTGGCTCAAGAATTCCAATAAGGTTGAATTAATGTATATATTCAGCAGGAGGTTGTCAGATTAATACTTTGAGGTCTGCAGGTTTTCTTAATGAAAACTGACTTAAATGCCAGTACTTGCCAAACTATTATTTCATAGAAAAACATGCTCTGGTTCTATCTTCAAATTTTACTCAAGGACTATAGTAGTAACTGCCAGGATCCTGAGTTTAAAATTAAAACTCCAAAATATAAAGGGCACAGAATTTCAGTATGTAGCAGTTACATTTCTGAAGTTGCTAAATGTGGAAAACAAAGACTTCCTAGTCCTATAGATCAAGATTGAGCTTTAAATTTCAAAGAACTATATTTGCATTGAAAAGATAACAGCTGAGATACTCACTGGAATTCTACCTGCCATATTTAATCATTCATGCACTGGAGCTGTGATAAATTGACCCATCTACTATTATATCAAAAATGATTGGTAATTTTGCTATTTTTATTGTGCCAAAGAATTCAGTATGGTTTATATACATGGCGATATGATTTTAGTTCTTTTTTATAAATTTCAATACTGTATTTAAATATACTCAAGACATATAAAGCACATGCCAGGCTCATAAGGACTCTAATTTGGCTAAGGGTCTGTTACACAGGTATACTATGTTGGCAACAAATATGTGTAGCTCGGTGATAGAGGCGAGCTATAGGGTCAAAAGAAAACTTCACACAAGCAAGGTATTTTAAAAGTGCTAAGACTCACAAATTAGGACCAAAGACCCTAAATCTAACCCTAGCTACCTGAAAGTATATCCAATCCCATCAGACCCCTAATTCTGAGGGGAAAAGTAAGAATCTTTAAAGCATCAGTAAGATAATGACATTAGAGCTTGCGAGTGATGGTTTGGTTTAACTAAAAACAAAGCAAAAAGCAGCCTGACTCTTAACAGATGAAAACACTGCAACTTTAAGATGGATATTGCCACTGGCTTCTGATAATCTGGTCTGTCTCTTCCCTTAGGCTGTAATGTAAGCTCCTCTTGGCAAGTCTAAAGGAACCATTATTCATGTTTTTTTGTACAATAAATGGGTCCATAGACCTTAAAAGACCAGTTAAACCAATTTTTTAGCAGCCAAAGAACATGAAGCATATTCATAAAGTAATCAGATGTATTACATAAAATTACATGTGAAAATCTTTATTACTTTATAGTCATACTTAATGAGGTTCCTCTAGGCAAAATTAATGTTATTGTTTCTTAAGAAATACTGCTATATAAAAACTAAAGTGTCCAAGAAAAAAAGATGTAATAAACACTTCCCTTTTCTCTCCTAACAGACTCTCTTTTCCAATTCCATCCCAACATTCTCTCCACCTTTCAGACTATTTAAATTGGTTTGGATAGCATGCCTAAACTAGAGGATGGAGACTATAGTTACTAGAAGTATGGGGAAAAGAGAGAAAATGATGGTAGTAGCTTGCCTGCCCTTTCCCCCTTTCTACCCATTTGTGGAGGGTGTTTTCCCCAAAGCATTCAAGGCATATCTTGGACAGAACTGGTCTCTCCTACTGCTACAATGATTAATGCCCAATACTTGAGCACTGACACCAAACCTATCTCTGTGAGCATACCTTCCCATTACTTTTGGTCTGTGGCTTGATCCCATGATATTGTCTACTGGTATTGACTAACATTGACCAAGAAACGACAGCAGTGGCTAAGGTGGAATAGGCAGTTGGTGGCATTCCCAGACTTCAACCTATCCTGGGGTGGGCAGGATTTATTTCCCTTGTTAAGTAATTGGAAAGATACTGAAGGGAGAAGAGGTTCATGAAAAGAAGAGAGCTGCCTTCAATCAGCCCATTTCACTGAAACCAGAGAGAGATGGAATTTATTATTTTAAAATAGTGGTTAAAATACCACTCAGAATTCCTAAACATTCTCCTTTTACTTCGAGAGGAAAAACAAAGAAATTTCTTCATGATGTGGTATCATGAGAAAATGTTCTATTGCCAGCCTTCATCCTTGATTTATCACTCTGGTGATGAAACAAAGGAAAATATGACAGATTACTCTTGCCCCCTGGCCTCACCTGAGTGAAGGGTCTATGAAATGATATTATACCATGTTTATAAATAAATAAAAGTTATAATATTGTTTTAAAATGAGTGATATGAATTATAGCTCTTCGCATCTAGCACGTTTTTTTCTTCAAAAAGTTCCAAAAAATAGTGATGAGAATCTGAAATCGTGTATACACAAATGGACAGAGCAACAAGCCTTGGTGAGGTTTCAATTCTTTTTCTCTGGGGGCAATAGAATTCTCTAGTGAAGACAAATACTTGTCTGTTTCCTGTTGCATTCTAGGTTATTTGATATTTTTCAGGAGGGCTGTTCGGGCATTCACAACTGCCTTGAAGGCATCTTCACTGCCTGGAGCCATACACTTGTCAGGGTGGAGAAGCACTGCAAGTTTTCGATAAGCTTTATTCACCTCATCCCTGGGGGGAAAAAAAGGTAGTTATTTATTATTAATATGGTAAGTCTTCAAGTATTTTATTTTAACTTCTACTAATACTTCTTCCAATTATTATTTAGTTTAAATCAATACTCTGCATGAAAATAATTTTTAAAAATAAAAATAGGCAGAACAGCTAAGTGGTGCAGTGGATAGAGCACTGGCCCTGGAATCAGGAGGACCTGAGTTCAAATCCAGTCTCAGACACTTAATAATTGCCTAGTTGTGTGACCTTGGGCAAATCACTTACCCCCACTTTCTAAATAAAAATAAAATTTTAAAAATACTTAAAAATTAAATTAAAATAGGCAACACATAGTAATACAAAAAATTCATATTAGTAATACAAAAAATTCATATTAAAATCATGAAAACTAATGGTTGGGATGCAAAGCAATACAATATGGGGAAGCTTGAAGAACACTGCAACAGTTGTAAGAAGACATGTATTTAAGACTTGGATTTACTTTATGTGATTGGGAGAAATAAATCTTTCTGGGCATTAATTTACTTGTATAAAAAATAAGAGAGATGGTGTCTAAAGGTGTATGATTAAGTAATCAGAGTGGACAAGAGTTAATAAGGGAAAGCTTCGTGAACAAGGTTCTCAAGAAAGAGAAGTATGATAAGGATTTTGCATCTCACTTGGGTAAATAGCAAGTATAAATGTACAGAGGCTAGAATGAATAGATTGTGGTCATGCAAGTCTGTGTTGAAAAGCAATGAGAATATTGTTCTGCAGAGGCAGAATTAGGGGTAGAAAGCACCCCCAGGTACAACATGCAGAGCTGCAAAGTGAGAAACTCTTCTGAAAGAGATTTTGTACAGTGGAGCACATTTCTAATGTCTGATAATTTCATTCTTCTCTGCACAGAGAACTCTTCATTTGTGAAAAGCCAGACTTCAGTGAAGTCTCAAAATTCAGAGTCTGATGACTACGACTATGAGGTGAAGACAGAGCAGACCCTGCCCTGACATCATCCAGTCTATGACGGGGTAGAGGATTCCAGCATCAACCATCAAAGCATCAAAGATGCAAAGACAGATTAAGCTAGACAAATGGAATTTTCCATTATGACTACTGATTTACTTTCTTCCAACCTCTTAGATTTTAGTGATCTGAAGACATATTGATAATAATTTGGCCTAGTCTTCTGCTTTACATGTACATGTTAAAGCATAATACAAACGTGAACTCCTATTGAAGCAACCCCAGAATCTTCTTTTAGTCAAAAAAGGACTTACCTGGGTTCTGAGTTCAGTTCAAGTTGTTCAAGGACCTCACCATCAGCGACTCTCCACAGTCAGAGTCAAGGTGGCCTTAGTCATGTCTTGCATAGTGAGGCTGACTATCCACTGAATCACCTCCTACTGTATTGAAAATATCTCCTTACCAAATAATGTGTATGGGTAAGGGTTTCTTTCGGGAACTGCAAGGGACTTCTGACATTCTTCTAAGGACAACAATGGCTCTCCAGAAGATATGCTAAATAAATTTATGTTGTGTTGTGCAAATCTTAATGTACTATGTAAATGCTATTTATTGTTACTTTTTATTATTAATCTATGCCAGCTCCAGTAAGGATAAAGGACCATGAAAGTTCCTTCTATTACCTAAGTTGGCACTTGAGGTAGAATACTGATGATCTGAGGTGCCTGGCTATGTCCATATACAATGAATTGGTCCAGGCAGATGTGGGAACCAACCAATGTGTCTATACTTATTTGATAAATAACTGACTTCAGATTCCACATTGTCATGGCAAAGCTAGTCACATGATGGGGGTTAAAGAGTATATTTAAGAGTATCATGTCCAGCCTCATCTTGTATGCAAAGCCATCTTGGTAGGGAATGATACAGGGATTAACCTACCTGCCACTCATCATCTATTCCATAGACTACCTATTTCTAACTATTGAGTTTGAACTGACAGACCCACACGTATTGTGAGTCTGAGTTTTGGTGGACTCTGGAAGCTTCCATCAATTTTAGGAACTTGTTATTGGTTCAAAAGTCCAGTTTTAAAATGATCAGGGGACACTCACTACAGATTGAACTTGTGACCCAGGAGACTAGATAAATCTATTCAGATCTAAATAGAAACCATGAACATTATTTTTATTAGTACTAGGGATCAACTGGCTCAGAAGAAGTCAGATGAATAAGAGAACCAGAAGAAAGAAGTACAAGGGACAAGAAAATGTCCAGGAGCAGAAAGTGGTTAACAGCATAAAAAAATAGCAGTAAACTCAACTGTGGAAAAAAAAAGAACTGCTAATAAACTGTAAGTGCTGACGAATATAGAGACAGTTCTAGTTGAATGGCAGGGTTGGAAGATAGTTGGCAAGGAGTTGAGGAATAAGAGAAAGGCAATGAGTATATAAATGTCTTTTTCTATGAGTTTGACTGTGAAAGTGAGAGGAGATATAAGATGATAGCTTAAGGGACTAGGAGGATAAAGTGAAAGTTTTTTAAGAATAGGGGTGAGGTTATTATAATTATATTTCACAGGGAAAGAACCAAGGGATATAAAATACCAAAAATGAGAAAGCAAATCACTCAAGGGGGCAAGCTTCCAGAAATATGAGGGGATGGGAGCAAGGGTACAAAGTAGAGCCTTGGCAAGGAGAAGGGTCACCTCCTCTGAGACTATGGCAAAACAGAAGAGCGTGCCATGTAGAGATGTTTAGGGAAGAAAAGGGAGCTTAATTTTCTCATTAAGTACAGCTAAGAATACTGGAATAGGGATATATAGAGAGCATGAAGCTAAAGAGAAGAATCAAAATTGCTACTTTGGGGAGCATTATAGAAATTTGAATAGGTAGAAAAAAGGACTGCTGAGCAGCAGTTGAAAGAAGATCACATAACTCTGTAGTGGATGATGACATTTTCTGATGAGTGAGCAGCACATAAAGATAAGGTCAGTTTTAATAAAGTATAAGTAGTATGATGAGAAAGGAGTAAAGGATTTAATGGTAGAAGTTCCTGAATCATTGAACTGTTTAACTACAGGATCAATTATTTGAAAAGAGGAAAGTGAAGCCAGAGAAGGAATGACAGAGAGGGAGACCAGGACAAAGTAGAAGGGCAGCAAGTCATGGTGACAGCCTAGGCAGAATAAGGCAGAAGTGGGGATGAAAGGGTAAGAGGTTATAACTAGAGATAGAAATGGGGAGGTCTCACAATTGGGAAAGCAAAGTTTATGGTTATGACCACCCCTGAGAAAAGCTGAGGTAAAGGGAAGAAATGAAATGGAAGCTGAGGAGGTTGATGAACTAGGAATCAAAGTGTTTGAAAAAAGATCAACATATTTGAACACCGAAGTTTCCACATTTAAGGAAAAGGCTGTGGCACAGGAGAAGGCTTACCAAAGAACTAAATAAAGGATGGAGATTGGTCTGAAGACTCACAGATCATAGAATTGCAAATTTAGAACCAAAAAGTACCTAAAAGGCCACCTAGTCCAACCTTCTCATTTTACATCTGTGGAAAAAGAGGTCTGGCAAGATTAGGTGGAATGTCTAAAGTCACACAGGTGGAGGCAGCACTGAACCCAAGCCTTCTAATTCCAGGTTAAGTGCTATGTCTGTGACTTAAAATATATAGAGAACTTAATAAATGTTAGTTGGCTGAATGCAACAAAGATCTAGACAAAGTGAACTGCACAGAAAGAAAGCTTGCTAAGAGAAGGGAGTTTTTGACTTGGGAAAGAATTGGTTGCCTCTCAATAAAAACTGGATCAGAGGCTGAACAACCACTTGTGGGGAAATGATGGTTAGATATAGATTGCTCTAGATTGTCACTCATATCCTTTCTAACTTAGATTCTATATTTACTGTCCAACTAGAGTTCTCCTATAAATTTGACCAATAAAGAGGTAGTGTGGCAGAATAGAGAGCAAAACTTGGGGAAAGAAAGACATGGGTTCAAATGATGGTCTGTGTGAACCAGGGGAGCAAATCACTGACACAACCCCAGTAACTCTTTAAGACTCTAAACTGAAGAATCTTAGTCAGCACTGGTTCAATTTCCTGCATCAATGAAATCACTGATGCATCAAAACTCCTCTAATACTGAACTGATTAAGAGCCCGAGGGTGGCACCCCAGCACTAGGGATCCTGAAATACTATTTACCTTGTGGCTCCAGGCTTGACTCCCAACATATCCCAGCTATCTTTGCTGTTTCGAATCCTGCGAATGTTATCAGCTTGCTCTTTGGTGAAACTTACGCTGATGTTTGTTACAGGACGTTTTCCACCATTTTCACAAAAATCAACTATGGCAGAATAAAACATCTGTAAACAAAGCATTATGGAATTGATCTTAGGAAAACTGGATTTGGCACTAATTTTTTATGTCAGTGAGGCCTGTTAACACTGCTAATCATCTTTATAAGTTATGAATGAAGGGGCTAAAAGGTGTTAAGCACAGACAATGGAGGCTTCCCTCTCCAACCAGGTCTACCAGCAGAAAAAGTTGCTGTAGGGAATCCTTGTCCCCAATTTTTATGCCAATTTCCTGCTCCCTTTTCTTCTCCCCAGCTATCCCCAAGAGGAGACAACCAGGGCCTATACTTCAGTATGACTCTTAAAGACTCACTTCTCCCTTCTAAATGGTTGTAGACATGCTTTTTCTGTTGTTGTGTCTTCATTTTTGAAGACCAGTGACATTATAGGATGATGTCTTGATTCAAGCATGAATTAGACCTAAATGAGCTAGAGCTGTGCAAAAACTCATCAGCCTCGCTTTGTCCTTGAGTGTCGTCGAAGTCTAGTGGCAGGACAAAAGTCAGGACAATGGTCTGGAATGCAGTGGTCTTCTAGACTGTTCTTGATATCCCCAACATGGCTGATCAGAATGCTTGTATGGCTAGCAAGTCCCCAACTACAATTCTTTTGGCAGTATGTTGGTCCACAGGGTCTTGCCCTACACAGTAAAGGGCCATTGAGCCTTGTCATCTGCTTTTCCATTATGAATTCTAAAACCTCAGGTACTGCCTTGACCCCTAAAGTCCACCAGAATTTTCCATTTATCCTGTCCCTCAGCCCTTTTATATGTATTTCCCTCACTTAGAATGCAAGCTCCTTGAGAGCTGGGGTTTTCTTACTTCTATTCCCACACTTGTGGTGCTTGGAATACAGTAGGTGCTTAATACATGCTTTCTTAACATGTTAATGTTTTGCTATTATAAATTTTGCAAACAGCAAATAAACATGAACATTTCTATATATGATGAAGAGCAGCAAAAAACTATTGGAAGTTGCTAGTTATACAAGGTGATTGGTTTTTTAGGCAAATGGGCTTAAGTGGCTTGCCCAAGGCCACACAGCTAGGTATGTATTAAATGTCTGAGACCGGATTTGAACCCAGGTACTCCTGACTCTAAGGCTGGTGCTTTATCCACTACACCACCTAGCCCCCCTTTATCCACTACGCCACCTAGCCACCTGAGGTGATTTTCTAAACTGTGTCCCAAAGTCATACACTTTTCTGTCTGTCCCTCAGACCTTCCTTCCATTCTTTCCTGTTCATTTAAAAAACAAATATATGCTTTACTGGCAGGTTTTTATTCTCTAGGGTCTTTAATGCTTTGTACTCTTCTTCCTCTTTCCTCCACTAAAAAAAAATGCTGTCTCATGGCAAATAAGGTCAAGCAGAACAAATGTCAACCTGGTCTGCATCTTGTGCTGAGCCTTTATTTCTCCATTGCTCTGTTAGGAGGAGGACAGCATACCCATCACTGGTCTTTGGCAGCTGTGGCTGCCCATTGCTCTGATTGACTTTGCCTGGGTCTTTCACAGTTGGTTTCCATTATAATGCTGTGCTCATACCCATTGTTCTCCTAGTCCTACCTACTTCATTCTGCATTGGTTCATACAAGTCTTTCCAGATGTCTCTGAAACTATTCCTTTCATAATTTCTGTATCTTCTATATTACTCTAGAAGAGGAGATATAGGAGCAGTGAGGTGGCACAGTGGGTAGAGCACTGGCCTGGAAACAGGAGGATACTAACTAGCTGGAGGACCTGACTGCCTCTCATCCAGGGCCATCTCCAGTCGTCCTTATCCATATCTGACCACTAGACCCAGATGGCTCTAGAAGAGAGAGTAAGGCTGTCACTCAAATCCAAATCACATGTAGGCCATGGCATCACCTCCCTGAGGTCAAGGGCTTCTTCAAGAACAAAGGACAAACAACAACAAGATTCTAATAATACATTCACATACCACAACTCCTCAACTGATGGGAATCTTATTTTCCAATTTTTTGTTACAATAAAAAATACTATTTTTTAAATCTTTGAATTAAAAAATCCTTCTTTCTTAGATCTCTCTGGGATATAGGTCTAATAGTGGTATCCCTGGGTCAAATGAATGCATAGTCTTGTGACTTTTTTGATACAGTTTCAAACTTACTTCTAGAATGGCTGGAATAATTCAAGCTTCCACCAATAGTGCACTGGTGTCCCAGAGAGGCTGCTATGGGTGCAGTTAAAATACTGCAATTGGTTTCCTTGCCTCAGGTCTCTCCGTACTCTAATTCATCCTTCACTCAGTCTCCAAGTTTTAATTCTCTTAACCAGAGATCTACTGTATCACTTCTCTAATACATTTCAGAGTCTTCCTCATGCTGCTTGATCAAACATAAATGCCTTTCTTTAGCTTTTAAAGACTTTCTTAGTTTTTTTTTTTTTTGCAAGGCAATGGGGTTAAGTGGCTTGCCCAAGGCCACACAGGTAAGTAATTATTAAGTGTCTGAGGTCACATTTGAACGGTACTACTGACTCCAGGGCTGGTACTCTATCCACTGTGCCACCTAGCTACCTGACTTTTAAAGACTTACTGCCCAACTCAAACCTATCTTTCAAACCTCAATGAGGATTACTCCCTTTCCCAGATTTTATGATACAGCCAAACTAGTCTTTTCTTTGTTCATCACATGACCCTCCATTCCATCTCTATCCCATCCTTGCATAGTCTTTCCCCTATGTCTGGAAAGCATTCCCATCCCACCTCTGCCTCATACAATCTCACCCTTTCTTCAAGGTGCAGCTGAAGCACATTCTACTTGAAGCCTTTCAGGATTACTACAACAGCTAGCATCCTTACTCTCAAATTATACTGAAGACCTCTTGGTATTTATTTGTATTTATATGACTAGGTGGCACAGCAAATAGCAATGACTGGGTATGGGCCCAACACACCAGCACCATCCATTTTCAGGACTAGTTGATTGGGCAGTTGAGTTGTTACACACTCCTTAGCAGATTCCAACTTTCGTGACCTGCTGTCTATATCAACCGACATGTTTTCTGGGGTCTGATGAGTATTAGCATTGGATGTCTTAACCTGGTCAAAATAGAAAAAGGTTTCATGTGAACTGTAATTGAACATGAATCAGTCAGTCCTAAAAGACAAGTGCACCATTATGAAGAGATGGGTGATGAATTCCATTGTCCTCAGCCAATCAAAAGAGTGTCTGGTTTAGATCCCTGAATCCAGAGTGGTAGAGATAGGTGCTGTGAGGCATCCAGTGCAGTTACTGATCAATCCCAGAAAAGCCGGTGGGAGTCCAAAGGAGAGTTCTCTTTCCTTTGTGAAAGGCAGAGCCACCATGGAACGGGTTTGCCCCAAGAGAGGGACCCACACCTTGAAAAGCATCGAGGTTCCAGCAGAAGCTGGTGGGATCGAGTTCTAAGAGTGGACTAACAGCAGAGCAGTATAGCCCTATGAATGGCAAGCTGACGTTATCCAGATCTTAACAATTCAAAGATAGAAGGTTTGAGAAGAAATACCATACTGGAGATCAGTCCATTGAGGTTACGATGTACCTGATAGTCACATTCTGTCATTAGATGTCACATGCTGTGCTTGTCTGGTATTGCTGATATGCCACAGTGCCTTGCTGATTTCGGAAGAAATGAAACCATTTGAGGACAAGAGACTTTTGTAGCAGCCAGACATCAAGTTCTGGGATGGAATGATTCTGGTAAAGGCAAGTGAGAAGGATACCTTGCACTTTATAACCCTCACTATCATAAACATAATGGTGTACCTCAGGCCTCCAAACATTTGGGTGGTTGGTGTGATCCTCTTCAATACCTAAGGACATCCCCAATAGAATGTAAGTTGTTTTGTTCATCCAATTGGCCTCCCTACAATTTAGCACAAAGCCAAGCATACAGTAGGTGCTTATTCCTTATTGATAACTGCCCTCTCATCTTTTGACCATCTTTGCCAATGTGGCTGTATGAAGTGGAAGCTTAGTATAATTTTTATTTTTCCCATTATAGACTTGGAACAATTTTTTTTTATTAAGTGTCTGAGGCCGGATCTGAACTCAGATACTCCTGACTCCAGGGCTGGTGCTCTATCCACTGTGGCCACCTAGCCTCTGCCTTGGAACAATTTTACACATGGCTATTGATAGCTTGGATTTCTTCCCTTAAGTCTGTTTAGTGTTGTACTTGTAATTTATCTTTTGAAAAATGGATCTTGTTTTTACAAAAATGAATTAGTTTTCAATGGCTTAGATTTCAAAATGTATCAAAGAAAATTTTTGCAAATATTTTTCCCTCCTCCTCCTAACATCCCTCTCTTCTTTTTCCTTCTCTCTCCTCTTCTTGATTGGGTGACAGATCAGAGTGAGAAGACCTAGGTCCAAGTCCACCTCTGACACAGCCTGGTAGCAACTCTTTCATTCTCTCAATGTTCTGGGCAACTCTCTAAGTTTGTCTTGTAGAGTATATTTATAGAGTGAATATTCTACACTGATGTAATCACGGTTTCAATCTGTATCCTTCACAATTTCAAGTGCATTAATTGTGTTTATGCAAAAAATTTCAATATTATAGAATCAAAGTTAATCATTTTATCTCCCGTGATCTTCTTCTACTCTAATTTGTTCAAGTATTTTTCTCCCATCCACAGTTGGGCAATTTCCTTTCCTTATCCCCTAATTTGTGGACATTGTATATTTAGGTGGTTTATCTATTTGCAGCTTATTGTGGCATCAGAAGTTTGTCTAAAACTAATTTCTGCCAGACTTCTTAGCAGTAGTCCTAGTAGCTTTTTCTTAAATAGTCTATCTTTATCTCAGAAGTTGGAGTCTTCTTATTTATCAAATACTATATTACTATTTTTGTTTCTAGATCTTGTGTTCTTAATCTGTTGCCCTGATCAACTTTTCCATGTCTTAACAAATATCAAATAACATTGATAGTTAGCACTTTGTAGTAGAATGAATGAATGAAAAAGAATTTAAGTACTTGCTATAAGCAAAGTGCCATAGGAAGAACACTAAAAGAAAAGTAACCTAGTTTCAGTTTCTACTGCTGAACCATTTTGCAAGCCCAAAAACTTTGGCACTGAGAACTTTCTTTTTTGGACCTTCAGTCTCTGTGGCTGCTGAGGAAGTACAGTTGCAGAGGAACTTAGTTGCAGGCTGCTCTCTCATAAAGTTATACTTCCAAAAAGGATAGCTATTGAGATAGGCCAGAAGCTGGGTCAGAACAAAGAGGGGTTTACCTGCCTGTAACTGGAAATTAACTGGCTGGCAGAGGTGGTAGCAGACTCCTTCACAAGAGTTGCTCCTCTAGGACTGCTATGGTGGCCAGGCTGGAAAAAGAACTAATTGTTTTGAAGGTACTGCTATCCCCAGGGCTCTAGGGCCCACTTACCTATTACTGATTATTGGTAGGCAGCTGGTAGAGAGCTAGCAGGGAGAGAAGACTCATTCTCCACTGTGGTTACTGTCCTGAATGATAAGTGTGGTGGACAGACTGGAAGCAGAGTTGGTGTTATGGAAAGGGTTGCTTTTCTTGGGGCTCTTGAGTTTGCACCTGTCGGTCCATGGCAATTGGTTGGCAGTTGATATAAGATATAAGGGATAGGGATGGTGGGTCCTGTTTCCATAGGGATTATTCCCTTGGATGATGACTATGGCAAGTATGCTGGAGCAGAGCCAACAGTCTGAAGGATGTAACTGTTCTGTGGGCTTTTAGTTTTACTTGCTTGTCCTTGGCAGTTGGTATACACGGTGGCAGAGATGGCAGGTCCCTTTCTCCAAAGGATTTACTTTTCTGGGTAATAGCTGTGGAGGTTAGTTGGAAGTAGAGTCAATAGTCTGAAGGGTTAAGATGTGGTACTGTAAGGTCTTCTTCCTCTTTTCTTTCATTATTTTATTTGATATTCCTGATCCTTTTTTTTCCAGAAGAATTTTGTAATTTTTTTTTTTAGTTCTATAAAGTAAGACTTTTGGGATTTGACCAAATACTAATTAAGCAAATTAATTTGGATAGCACTGTCATTTGTATTAAATGGTCACAACTTGAGCATAAACCATTAACCTCCCCATGATTATTAGGGTCTGTCTATTTCCTTAAATAGTTTTGTTTCCTTAAAAAGGATATAGTTTTGTTTCCTTAGTTTTGTTGATATTATACAGAAAAGTTAATCTTTTATATGGTTTCTTTTTTCTTTTTTTTTAAATTCTACACTTGATATACATCAATTAACATAATTTTTTTATATAAAAAGAACAGATAAAAAGGCTTGGTACATGCAACTGAGCATTTCCATCAGTTTGCCCTCTTTTTAAAAAGCATATGACAAATTCAATATGCTGTTTCAGAAAATCAAATTTATTGTCTTCTTCCAAATTTCCATCTATTTTCTTAAGTTTTAAAAAAATTCTTCAACAACTCCTTTATTTTTCTTTACATCATTATTACTCATCTTCTTTCCAAATTCTTACTCCCATTAAAAAAAAAAAACAGGGAAAAAACCAACTCTTCTCTTCTGACACATAAGGACTGGTAAGTAAGCATGAATCTTATATGTTAGTCATATTTGAAAATGCTTATCTGATTCTATAACTAATTCCTATCACTTCTCTGTTAGAAGGTAAAAAGCATGCTTCATCATTAGTCCTCTGGAGTTCAGCCTGACTATTGCAGTGATAAGTTTTTAAGTCTTTTGAGTTTGTCTTTTATAATTATGTAATATGTCCATTATTAATTATGTAATTTCTGCTCACTTCACTCTATATCAATTCATACAAATCGTCCTAGATTTGTGTGAAAGGATTCACATAAATCATTTTTTATGGCACAATAATACTCTTTTACAGTCATATGCCACAACTTTTTCAACCATTCCCCAATTAACAAGTTATTGTTTCCCTCCACTCAAAAACAAAAACAAAATCAAAAAGTACCCCATGAGTGGCTTTGAAAATAGCTCTACTAGGGGTGGCTAGGTGGCGCAGTGGATAGAGCACCAGCCCTGGAGTCAAGAGTACCTGAGTTCAAATCCAGCCTCAGACACTTAAAAATTACCTAGTTGTGTGGCCTTGGGCAAGCCATTTACCCCATTTGTCTTGCAAAATCCTAAAAAAAAAAAAAATAGCTCTACTTTGAAAAGTCTTCATTCCAAATAAAGATGCTAACAATCTTAAAAAACTAAACTAAATTAATCACTGTAGTTCTGAACCATTTGAAAGGGCAAAAAATATATTAGCTACCTCCCTTCCTTGACAATATTTCTTTTAAAATTTTTACTATTAGTTTCTGAGAATATTTATCTATCAGACAAGCACAAGATTTACATTATTACAAAAGAATGATACGAGGTACTAGCACATTTTAATGCTATGAGTTTAAACTACAAAGGTTCAAAACATCTGTAGCCACTACCGGTGGGTTATTTGCTGTTAATACTGGGTTTTAGGGTTGTTTGGAAGGAATCTTTACTATGTTGACCTTTTCCAGACCAATTAATTTGGAATAAGCTTACTGTGGTACATGCTAGGACTTTAGAATACACAACAGTCACTAATATTCATTTGGTTACCAATGAACTAAGAATCACTCACTCAAAAAAAAAAAAACTTGATACATAGCCTTCAAGCAAATCATTGATGGTTCTGAAAGATATATATCATGGATGCAATTTCATTTCCACTCTCTAAGGCTATGATTCTGAGTCTACTTGAGGTATGTAGATATTTTCTTTTCTTGTTCAGAGACTAATAGGGATTCAGAACTGTACCATTTAGGTACAGAATCTGCCCAAGTTCTGTCATCACAGTAATCAGATGCTGGAATTGTTCATGAGGGAAGAATGACCTCCAGGATTAATTTTCTAGCTAAACGCTCAAGCTGGACATGCCTACTTTTGTGCCCAACCTAATCCACTGCTTTTTCTAACATTTCTCTTACAAATGAAAGTTTTCAGTAAGAAGCCCAACTCTCTGAAAAATTATACTTCAAAGTTAGCACAAAATTTTCAGGGAACTGCATTTCATTGTCTCACTTAAAGACTATGGATTCACACCAAGCACTACCTACCTTCTCCATCTCTTAACTCCACCCCCCTTCCTCAGGTCATTCATAGCAGAGTACTTTTTCACACACCTAATCATTTTAAGTACAACACTAACTTTCCAACCCCTCCACATACTCTGTCTGCTCTGTCACCACACACTGGGTGACAACCTCCTAGGGGCCAATATTAGAGGTGGCCCTTACTAATCCTTTATAACCATTATTAACAAAGTCTCAGTCTTTAAGGCACACAGATGATACCCCTTTCTAATCCCTCATTAAATTGCTATGCCCCACTGAGAGGTCAAAGGAAGTCTCTTATAAAATTAGTGCCTTATTTAATGGTCTATAATAAATAGATGGTAAATAAGGAGAAATTTCCTAACTCATAAAAGGACCAATTTTCTAGGAATAATGACCTACTCATTCACTTAGTAAATACATATTTTGGCTTGCTGGTTTCTTAGAATTTAAACTAAAATATGACATGGTCAATTCTGGCACAATTCTTATATGACTAAATTACCTGGAACATCTCATTGATTCCTTCTCCAGTTTGTGCTGACGTCTCAAAATAAAGGAACCCTTTACTTTCTGCCCAAAGGCGTCCTTCACTTTCATCTACACAGCGATGCTTGGCACAGTCAATCTTAAACGAGAAGGGAAAGAGTTGTATGTCACATTTTTTGTCATCCTATGAGAATGGCTTAACTAAATATTTCATTTAAAATAAGCACCAGTAAAGTTCAGTATTGTTGCTAAGTGTCATTAACAGGAATGAGGGGGGAGAGAAAAGGAAAAATGAAAAGGTAATAACAAGAAAAGGGAGGAAAGAAAATAAGAAAAAGAATGAGAAACACAGTTCATTGAGTAGCATGCATTGTGACCAACAGCTAATTCAGAAGGCACTCAATCATGAATATTCTAGTTTACCCTCTGCAAGAATGAACATTAGACAATTTATAGAATAATCACATAATAGATGAGAAAATGGAGAAAAAAATAATTATAATTATTGAATCGTGGTTAACAGAATCAATGATATTAAGAATGATTACAAATACTCTGTTCTTGCATAGCTTTAACTTTCTAACTGAATATTTAAATGGAATGGTCTCTATCTCCTAGGAGTTTTTAGTTATTGTGCTGTAAACAGGACACATATTATATTACCTATAGATGGATCTCAATGATTAGCTCAATTATAGAGACATAACAAAACACACTAAAAGTAGTTAACACAGTATTATGGAAGATTTTCTTTGTGCTTTTTGGTATAACTCATATAGAAGTACATACAGGGGCAGCTAGGTGGTGCAGTGGATGAAGCACTAGCCCTGGGGTCAGGAGGACCTGTGTTCAAATAAGACCTCAGACATTTAATAATGACCTGGCTGTGTGACCTTGGGCAAGTCACTAAAACCCCATTGCCTTAAATAAATAAAAAAAATTTAAAAGTATACACAGTAATCAACTTCATGTTTTGAGCTTCATGATCTTTAAAAAAAAACAAGAAAAATAAAGTGCTATAAAAATGATATTAAAGTTTACAGGGGAAGAGCTGGGTGACTCAGTAGATAAAACATCAGGCCCAAAGTCAAGAAGTCTCATCTTCCCAAGTTCAAACCTGACCCCAAACACTTCCTAGCTATGTAACCCTAGACAAGTCACTTAACCCTGTTTGCCTCAGTTCCTCATCTGTAAAATGGACTGGAGAAAGAAATGACAAACTACTCCAGTGTTTCTGCAAGAAAACCCCAAATGGGGTCAGGGAGAGTTAGACACAACTGAAACAACTGAACAACAAAGTTTGCAGTACATTTTACTTTTATTATCCATTTGTCTCACAACAAGTCTGTGAGATAGGACTCTTAGGCATCATTATTGACATTCGGTAGATAAAGAAACCAAACAAAGTCTCTAAGTGGTTAAATAAATTGTTTATCACCACAAAGATAATAAGTGACAGGATCTGAATGTAGATCTTCTTGACTCCAAGTTCAGTGCTTCATCCCCTCTGCCATACCACCTGAATATAACAAACTTAGGGGCAATGCCATACAATTTTAATACAAGGTTGCTTGTCTGTCCTTCAAAAGCAGTACTACTTTGCCTTGGATCAAATACTGTATTTGGAACTTTGTCCCCTGTAATAGAAAGGTTAAGAATAGTAAGTCAGGTCAGTACTATAGCAAAGAAGAAAGCTGAGTTGCTTGCAGATAAGCTGTGCCATACTATCATTATGGGGGTATAGTACCAGCATGTAATAGATTTGGAGAGACTACAGTGATAAAATATTAAATAAACTGGTATAGTCTTGTGGCATTTTGGATTGCTTATAGAAAGCTCCCAGAAAAAAAAAAAATTTAAAAATTAAAAAAAAAAGCTCCCAGGCAAGAAACTCTTGAGTATCAGGGTTCCTCAATTTTGATCAACTAGGTCCTATGATCCTTGTCTAGTAAATAAATTTTTTTTGACTTTTGTTTTGCAAGGCAATGGGCTTAAGTGACTTGCCCAAGGTCACACAGGTAATTATTAAGAGTCTCTGACTGGATTTAAACTGTGGTCCTCCTGACTTTAGGGCCAATGCTCAATTCACTACTACCCACCTAATTGCTTAAGAATTCTTAAGAAATTAGGGAAGGGTTCAGAAAATGACTTCAAGCAATATAGGTGTTACTGATTTTGTGATACAACATCATTGCTGCGTACCTTTATGTATGTTATGCTCCATTCATTATTATGTTGCGGTTCTTATGTTATATGAAAGATGTGAAATCTTATTTTTTTAAATCTCAACTATTAAACTTGGTTAACTAAATATTCTACTTTAATTTTTAAACTATTGATTCCTATACACCCCAAATGTTTATAGATCAGAATACTGACTTCAGGGTTTTTAGTTTCTTTCTTTTTATTTTCCTGTCTGTTCTTGTTTCCCATCTGTTTTAAAATTTTTGTTCATTTATTTACATTTTTCTTCAGTAGGACTGGGGCTTTCTCCAGAAGATGACTTGCATGTCCTCAGGTTCTTTCAGAAAGAGAAGTCAGGGTTGGGGAAGAAAGAGGTGTCTCTGAAGTTAAAGGCTCAGGATGATGAAAGAAGTGCTCTCAGTCCTTTTCTGGCTCCTGCTGCTGTTAGGTGGAGTGGATTCTGTGACAATGCAATATCATCCTTATGATGCTTTCATGGGAACTAAAGTACATAATGAGAATCCCATCACTAAAGTTTGTAGCAGTGACTTCCCTGAAATGCATGAGCTCTAGGAGTCAGTAATTAATTTAAGAAATTCAGAAATATGCATTGGAATGGAATGCTGGGAAGAAAGTTGCTTCTCCAACTCTGCAAGCTCTTGTCTAAAGAGCATTCCCAGAGAAACAAAAGTGATGCCCGAATGATTCACAATACAAAGATTCACATCCTACTTTCCATGAACCTGGATGGTTATGAAGTAGCTGCAGATCAGGGTCCAGACACAAATGGGTATCTTACTCACTGGAACATTGCCAATGGAATAGACTTAACCAAAACTTTCCAGATCTTCATACCTATGCACTACAATGAAAAGAGTGGGAGGCCCAACTACCATATACCCTTTCCAGTCAACTAGAGAAATCAGGTGACACCAGAGATTAAGGCTGTTATATAGTGGATGAAATCCACAATTGTTCTTTCTGCCAGTCTTCATAGAGGTCATAGCCTTCGTGAAGACAGTTTATAGCCAGTTACCCATTCATAACAAGGCTCATGACCATCAGGTTCAGAATTTCCATCATACTACCAATATTCCCAATCTGGGTGATAAGCTTTTCAGAATGTACATGGATAGAAGCATCTGGGCTGGAACTGTGGAGATAACTTTCCTGATGGTATCACCAATGGAGCTTCCTGGCATTCTGTCAGCAAGGGAATGTAAGACTTCAATTGTCTCAGTCTGAAATTAAGTTGCACTGTTTCCTCACCAGGAGGGGCTACAAAGGGAGGGTCTTGTCAACCAGGTACTGATTAGTTTCCTGGAAGAGATTCACCATGGCGCTAAGGGAATGATGGTGAAAATAGCAGTGGCATTGCAGGAGCAGTGATTTCCATTAAGGGGATTATTCGTGATGTCATTTCAGATAAAGCAAGGTGATTGGTTCTTCTCCTTCATTATCCAAGACCACCAAAATGACATCACTATGTTAGAGACAAATTACAGTGTGTCCGGTTGTGGCTGATCAGAGTAATATGAGTTCAGAATGTTCTGCCAGAGGCTGGGCACAAATAGTTCAGGTGAACACCTGGGGTGCTTATTCTAAATTTACCTATCTCATGTTTCCTTTGAGCTGCTTTGATTCTGCCTTCCTCATAAGATTGCAGAACCTCATTGATGAGGGCTCACCATGCTGGGTGGTCCTGTGCCAGTGTCTCCCATGCTGCACAATAAGTAGTCACTAGAGACAATGATTGTAACAGCTGACCTGCAGAGCCAAAGCAGGTTAACTTTCAGCTCATGAAAGACACTAACTACTAAAGAATCAAGTGGGCAAAAAGCCTGTAAAGGCTCCCTGGGGCAAAATCCTCCTAAAGAAGGTGGCATCCCAAGAAGCTGGCAAAGAGACATAGAGAGGCAGGTCCTGATTATGCAGCAGAGCTCAGCTCACTTCTGTTTTAAAATCAGTCATCCAGATCAGGATGAGAAAAGAGACCAAGGAGCACACTGATGAGAGCCTATTATGCCAGATATTAAATAAGATGAAGTTATCTATTAATTCAGGGGGAAAAAAGATACTTTTGCTTTTACATCACTTAAATTTCCCCATGATCCTCTCTTCTCTTCCCAGTGAGACATACCAAAGAATTAATATTTGAAAGAATGTTTTCTAAAACACAGCAAAACTGCTCAAAATATTAAAAAACAAAGCAAGAAATAGCTGTAATGCTTTATGCTTATAGACTTTAGATTTCTGCAAAGGAATGGAAGTATTTCTCATATCTCTTTTTATTAAGATATTTTTCCAACCACTTGCAATGATAGTTTTCAACAATCATTTTTTACAAGATTTCAACTTTTTCCTCCCCCTATGCTAAACATAGATCCATATTAATCACGGTGTGAAAGAATTGAATCAAAATGGGAAAAAAATACATAAAACAACTTTTAAAAATTGAAGATAATAAACTTTGGTCTGCATTTAAACTCTACAGTTTCTTCTCTGGATAAGGATTTTTTTTTTTTTTTGGTTAGGCTTTTGCAAGGCAAATGGGGTTAAGTTGGATGCTATTTTCCATCACAAGTCTTTTAGAATTGTGTTTGATTATTGTACTGCTGAAATGAACAGGTCCATCACAGCTTATCATCACCACCCAATGTTGCTATCAGTGTGTACAATGTTCTGGTTCTGCTCACTTCATTCAGCATCAGTTCATGCAAGTCTTTCCAGGCTATTTTGAAGTTACGTCCTTAATGATTTCTTTTTTCTTCTTTTCTTCTTCTTTTTTTTTTTTTAGGTTTTTGCAAGGCAAATGGGGTTAAGTGGCTTGCCCAAGGCCACACAGCTAGGTATTTATTAAGTGTCTGAGACCGGATTTGAACTCAGGTACTCCTGATCCCAGGCCGGTACTCTATCCACTGTGCCACCTAGCCACCCCCTTCATGATTTCTTATAGAATAGTCACATCTCTTCTTTATAGCCATACTTCATTCTTTGTCATTTTTACTGTACCTCCTGTCCTAAAACCTATCCAGAATTGACTATTTGTAATCTTTTGTCATCTTTGCCAATTTACTGGTTTTGAGATGGAACCTTACAATTGTTTTGATTTGTATTTCTTTTATTATTGGAGATTTAGATCATTCTTTCATATGGTTGTTAATAACTTGGAATTCTTCTTTAGGGAACTGTTTATTTAATTCCTTTGATTCCTCAATAGAGTGACTTTTGGTCTATATTTATATTAGCTGTCTATATGTAGGAGAACAAAACCTTATATAATTAATTTGAAAACAAAGATTATTTTCCCCCATTCAACTGCCTCTCTGCATGTACAGATTAATTTTATGTAACCAAAATTATCTATTTTATGCTTTGTAATTGCCTCTCTCCTTTGTTTAAGAAAACATTTCCTACTCAGAGCAGGAAAATGTATATAATCTGCTTCCAAATTTATGATATGATCTCTAATAATTAAATTATATCTCTATTTTAGAATGTAAAGTAGGATATTGGTCTAAACTTAATTTCTACTCAGTTACTTTCTAGTTTTCCTAGAAGTTATTAAGAGAGTATCTTTAAGTAATTTATTTTCAGATTTATTGAATAATATTACAGAATTTTATATTTTGGATTTCTCCTGTGAGAAAGAATTCATTTGAACTCCAACTCTATTCCAATCAGTTTGATATTCTACATAAATCATTAGGGGATAGATAGTGGTAGGGATGATAGTTGAGCAGTGAAGTGAGTCTAAAATGGGGTTGATGCACTCTTTGGTAAAGTAACCTTCATATTTTACCAGTGAAATGAAGAAGTGACAACTGTCTCTGTTATGGGTCTCAAATCTTTGTAATATTCACTACTTGTTTATTAAATTATGAGACTCACTTGCACAACACAAAAATGCTGATAAAGATATCTCCATCCTGTTTTGCTCAAATTCCACATTCAAACCCAGCATAGGTGAGATGTCTTGATGCTTTGGAAAAGTCCCCAATTTTTGTACTCTGGACCTCTCTCTTGACCACCATGAGTCCATCTTTGACCATTTAGTCAGTGAAGATGCCCCATGCTTCTTCACTCAATCTGTGACTCATCTCCCTGCTAATATGCCATTTTTTTGGCCCTTAAGAGCAAAGTCTAACAACCAATGAAATTTCTGTATTTCAACCATGTCTCTTTTACATATTAGAAACCCTATAAAAACAAAGTTCTGGAAGAAGGCAAGGATCTCTGATTTTAAGGAAGATGTTTGGTACACTTCATTAGAGGGGATCATAGACCCTTTAATAAAGTGCCACTGGATTTTTTATTGTAGTTAGGTCAATTTTAATCCCCACATTCCTAAGCGTATTCTTCTATGCCTTTTATCCAACATCAAATTATTTTGATGACTGCTGTTTTATAATACAGTTTGAGGTCTAAAATTTTTATTGTCACTTCACTGCCTAGTTTTTTATTATCTCATTTAATAAAAAAATTATTTCTTCAAATGAATGTTATTTTGGTTAGTTGTTCTGGAAAGTATCATTTTGGTAATCTGATCAAGTTTAGCATTAAACCTGAAATTAACATTGGTAGTATTATACTTTTTTTTGCTTTTAACATAAACATGTTGCTCTAATAGTTTTCAACTATCCTTGCATTGTAATATAAATCTGCATAATGAATGATTTCTTAGCAAAACTGCTGTAGTTCAACAGGATTTTATTTAAAATTTTTGAATCAAAATTCATTAAAGTTATTAGTCTATGGCCCTCTTGTACTTTTTCTTTCCCTGATTTTGGCATTAGGTATTTATTTGTTTCAAAAAGAGTTTGGTAGTACTTTATTACTCAAATTTGGAAAACAGTATATTATAATGGTACTGTTATATAAAAGGATTATAGAATTCTCCCATAAATCTACCCAGACAAGAAGTATTTTTTTCCCCTTTTTTTGTGGTTCCTTTTCAACTAGTACTCTTTTCTTTTTTGAGACTGAATTAATTAAGATTTCTATTTGGTGCATTGTTGGTTTGAGTATTTAATATTTTCTCAACAGTAATTTTCTATTTTCAATGTTATGTCACTGCAATAATAAGTTCTGATAATTATTATTTCTCTTGGTTTGACTATGATTTTACTTGTTCATTTTTTATTTAGTTGATTTAGTTTTCAGCCTTTTCCAAATCAATTAGCTAAAGTTTTTATCAGTTTTTGTTAGTCTTTTAATGAATCAAATTTTAGATACATCATTTATGCAATTTTTTTTCATTTTCAAATTTATATAATTCTTTCAATTTAGAGATTTTCTCTTTTGTGCTTATTTTCACGGGATTTGTTGGTTTTGTTGTTTTAATATGTGTTCAGCTCATTTATACTCTCTATTTTACTAACATTTATCCTAAGGAATATATTTTTCTTCCAAAGTTTACTTAAGCTGCATATCAGAAATTTTAGTATGGTGTTTCATCTTTATCACTACCTTTCACATAACTACTGATGTTACTTTTTCTTTTTTAATTATTTAAGATTTCATTAGTACGTTTCCATTTACTTATGTGTATGTTTGTCTAATCAGATTTGTATTTTTATAGTTCTATGATCTGTAAAAGGTGAGTTTTAGCACTTATGTGTTTTAATTATTTTAAAATTTCTCCAGACTGAAATACATGGTCTTTTTTTAATTAAAAAATATGGTGCTAAGTAATATGTATATTCTTTAGTAAACCTATTCAAACTATAAATTTTTTAGCTCTAAATTTCTAAAAAATTGCTCAACTTTATATTTTTCCTTTTTGGTTATTGTTCTGCTAGAGTGATTCAATCCAAAGAGGAACATTAAATTGTTTCTTCTATGTCTTTTACATTTTTATAGCAGGAAGGTACTACCAGTGTGAAGATCAAGACAGAAAAGTTATCTTATTGAAGATGGATCTGAGCTGAGTTCTTGAAGGAGGCCAGAAAATCCCATAAGATAAAGGTAAATGAGGAAGAAGAGCATGCAAGCCCTGGGTAAGAACCACTAAAAAGGTACAGAGCCAGGAAAAAGAGAAAATGTAAGAAGAATGGAAAGATAGAAAAGAAACAGTTTTAAGGGACTTTTAAATCCAAACAGTGCATTTTATTTTTGATACTGAAATTAAGAGGAAACCTACTGAAGTGATGGGGGAGAGGGGAGAAGAAAGGAAAAGGAGAGTGCCATGGTCAGAACTGAGTGTGGAAGAGAAGACTAGTACAGCTTAGGTGTGACTTGCTGATGACAAGCTATACCAGGGCAGTGGCTATGTGAGTAGAAAGGGAAGATATCTAAGAGATGTTGTAAAGATAGAAATGGCAAGATCTGGCAATATATTGTATATATGGGGTGAACTGATATGAGGAGATGAGGATGATAATGAAATTACAAGCTTGATTGACTGGGAAATGTTGGTTCCTTGACAATAATGGAGGTTATGGGAAAAAAAAAAGATGAGTTCTGTTTTGTACTGGTTACATTTGAGAGGCTTATGGGATATCCAATTTTAGCTAATCAACAAGTAATTTATGATGTGAGACTAGGGATTGAGACAGATAATGTTTGTCCTTCATTCTCAAAGAAGACCATGACATCAGGGAGGTGATGCCACGACAAGCACATGAATTGGATTTGAGTGAGGAGGGGCTGTGCTAAGTCACCAGTCTCACTTTCTCCTCTGGAGTCATCTGGTCCATTGGTCAGATATGAATCAGGAAGACTGGAGATGACCCTGGTTTCAAGGCAATCAGGGTTAAGTGACTAGCCCAAGGTCACACAGCTACTAAGTATCAAGAATCTGAGGCCAGATTCAAACTCCTGTCTTCCCAGAGTCCTCCTGACTCCAAGGCTGGTCAAGAGACATGAGAGCTAAACAAAAAGATCTGAAAATCATCTGCATAGAGATGATAATTGAATCCATGAGAGCTGATGGACAATATCAGCAAATAAGACATAGAATGAAGGAAGAGAGGGCCACAGCAGAGCCTTGAGGGGCACTCATGGCAAAAGAACATGATCTAGAAGATCCAGCAAAAGAAAATGACAAGGAATGGTCAGACAAAGAGAACCAAGAAGTATCGTAGAAATCTAGAGCATCAAGTATCCAGGAGAAGGAGGTGATGGAGGTGGCTGCAAAGAGGTCAGGAAGTATGAGGGTTGAAAATAGAACATAATTCCCAGTTACTAGGACTATAAGACAAAAATTCTTGGGAAAACTGGAAAGGAACCAGGAAAACAGACTAAAACTGGAAAACAGAATAAACTGATAAAACAGCATCTCACACCATACACCAAGATAAGGACCAAATGGATATGACTTAAGACCAACATCCTTCCCCTGTCCCCCCCCAAAATTAGAGGAGCAATGAAATTACCTTTCATATCTGTGGCTAGGATTCATGACTAATTAAGGGATAAAGAGAATTATGAAAGATAAAATAGACAATTTTAATTAAAATTTAATTAAAACTTTGCACAAACTAAACTAGTGCAGGTAAAAGAAGGAAAACAAGTAACTGGGGAAAATATTTAAGTAAATTTTACTGGTAAAGGTCTCATTTCCAGGATATATAACAAACATTCAAATTCATAAGAATACAACAGTTCCATAACAGATAAATGATCAAGGGATATAGCAGCTTTCTTTTTCTTATTATTGCAAATAATGTTAAGTACTAGAATGAAATGTTCTTTGATAGAATTCATTTATTTAGTTCATTTATGACTTGTTCAATTTTTTTGTTGATATGGAGTTATTTAAATAATCTATTCCTTTTCTGTTATTCTGGGCATTTTATATTTTTGTAAATATTCATCCATTTCCTTTAAATCATCATTTATCAGTATGTAACTTGGCAAAATTAATTCTAATGATTTCTTTTATTTCCTCTTTAATTCTTGTAAATTATCCATTTTCATTTTGCTATAATTTTCTTTTTCTTTCTCTTTAAAAAATTCTGGTTTCTGATTTTAAAAATATTATTATTTCAATTGTCTTTTTGGCTCTCAATTTTATTACTCTTTCATTTAATATGCAAAATTTCTACACTGTTATTTAGTTGAGAATTTTTGATATTCAAGTTTTTTAATTGCACAGCCCAATTAATGATTTGTTCTTTCCTTTGTTAATGAAAGTATTTAGTTATAAATTTCCCTCTCAGAACAGCTTTAGTTGCATATATCAAGTTTTACTCTGTTTTCTCACTTCAGTTCTGCCATTAATTTCTATTGTTTCTATTAAGTATTCTTTTACCCAATAGTGCTTTATATTTGAGACTCCAATTACTTTAAAATTCTTTTAAGGGGTTATTATTGATTATAATTTTTATTGTGTTATGATCAGCACATGATATGCTTAATATTTCTGCTTTTTTACATTTCTGGTGAGGTTTTCATGATCCCAAAATGATCAGTTTTTGTATAAATGACATGTATAGCTGGTGCAAGATAGTTGTATTTCTTTTCTATTCTCATTAAGTAAAAGCAAAGATCTATAACCCACCTTCCCCAAGAAGACTTTCATGTCAGTTCCTTTTCTCTAAGATAATCTTCAATTTATCCTGAATATATCATCTTTTTTATCCATAAAATTATATATATTAAATATTTTCAAACTGTAATCATTTGAATGTAAACTCCTTGAGAGAAAAGACTGGGGTTTGTTTTTTTAATACCTTTCTATGTGTATCCCCAGAAGTTAATAAAGTACCTAGAACACAGTAGGTACTTAATAAATGCTTAATGACTTAACTAAAAAGGATTCCTTTACCTTATCCTATTCACTCATTTTCTTTCCTTTCTGTCTCCTCTAAATTTTTATTATCTGCATCCTAATCTTTAGAGTTCTTTGCTTTATCTTTATTTGTTTTCCTTATAGAAATAAAGCTTCTAAAATACTTAAGTTCACACTGCTAAACAATTTATATGTTATTTCATTATTCCCTTTCCTTATTTTTTTCTCTTGTGTCTAATTCTTAAAAATATCAAATCCTCAGAGAGGCGATGGGAAGAGAATCACTGCTCTATGGTAAAAATGTCCCTTAAAGATTTGCAAAGCCCTTTACAAATATATCTCCTTTGAGTCTTGCAACATCCTTTTGAGGTAGGAACTACAGGTATTTTTATCCTTATTTAAAGAAAAGAAAACTGAGAATTAGAAATTAATGTTAATTAATTAGGCATTAACATGCCTCGAGTCATAGAATAAGGTGTGATAGAAGGCAGGATTTGAGTACAGGTCTCCCTGCTGCCAAGATCAGAATACTCTTTAATATTACATTCTGTCTTAAAATTAGACATGTAAGTGAGTGGGGCAGCTAAGTGGCACAGTGGATAGAGCACCAATCCTGGGGTCAGGAGGGCCTGAATTCAAATCCAGCCTCAGACACTTATGATCTAATTGTGTGATCTTAGGCAAGTCACTTAAACCCTATTGCCTTGCAAAAACCAAAACAAAATAAAATAAACAAACAAACAAAAAAAAAAACCCTAGATATGTAAAGCCCTAGAAAATAAAAAAATAGATAATTTCAGAAAAAAAAAGCTTCCTTTGTCTATTTTTCTTGTCTTTCACTTCTCTAGTTGAACTGCAAAATAATATGGCTTAATAGGAACAGCCACTAATAGCTATGCAATGGATCCCTCCAAGACAAAGGCAGTTGCTGAGATGGTCTCCAAAGGCAGTCTTTTCCCCCTAATGTATTTTGATGCCAAAACCAAAAGCCTCAGGTACAATAGCAAGGCTATTAGGCAGTCATGATGCCCACAATACAATAGTAGTTATCCTGAAGGTCTATTTTGAAATTATCTTCAATTCCTTAGAACACTGATGTCAACATTAAATGGAAACTGTATACTGATTTAGAAAAATCACAAATTAACATTATATTTTATTGCATTTTAATTTGTTAATCTTTTCCCAACTACATTTTAATTTGGTTCCAAGTGCTCCAGGAAAGTAGCAGGATCACAAGTTGCCTTCAGCATATATAGGACACCTCTACCCTAGAAGATCTAGGTCACACACTTCCCCCAAACTGATATTTCCGCAGTTTTTAGATCAGAAGATGGTATATTCAAATTCATATTCTAGACCACCTATTGATGGTCCTGAGACTCTCTCCAACTATGAGAATCTGCAGCTTTCAATGGGATAGAGAATGATCCATCCTCATTATGATACCCCATCCCCTGTGAGAATCTTATAAGAGTTAAAAATCTGACCTCCAATGATTATTAGGCAGTGTGTGCAACGATTGGTACTTGAAGTTCAGACCCATTCCTTTTCTTCCTTAAGAGTCAGCATCACTGTTACTGATATCCCTCTCCTCTTCAAGGGACTGGCAAATCACTTAAAATGCTGCCAAATCTCTGGTAAAATATAATACTGATATAAGTTGTTTTAGCTCCTCTTGGTTTTCAAAGCTAAAAACCTTACTCTCAACATATTATATCTAATCCTTTGATATATTCAGTTCCAATGTAATTACCTTATTGGCGCAGACTGTAAATATAATATTGTCCATGTTTCCATGAGGTCCAAGCTCTTGCTTCATTTCTGCCAGCCAGCCATCAAGAGCTTCAAAAGTGTCCTTCTGGCTAACATCATAAACTAGGATGACACCCTGTGTATCCTTATAAAACTCATTTCGAACCTATAAAAAGGTAAGGACATATACTTAGGTTTCTAATCTGTTCTAAAAATCTTCATAGATTTTGCACAAACAAAAGCAATGCAATTACAATAACAAGAAATATACAACAGAAAAAGTCTTTGTATTAAATCTCTTTTTAAAAATTTTGAAATCCAAAAACAAAGGAAATTGATATAGAACTAGAAAGTAAGTAGTGTGGTCAAAAGACAAAACAAACAATTTATGACAAAAGAAATATATACTGTCAATAATAATTTAAAAGAATAATAAAAATCCAATCTACTAATAATGAATCTACTAATAAAATTCATATAAAATTTGAACTAATAAAAAATTTTGCTCATATTTTGAAATAGTTTACAAAGCCCTTTCCTCACAAACATTCTCTGAAGTATAGAGAATCAAGCATCAAGTATTACCTCCTTAGATAAAGAACCTAAAACACAGTCATTAAAAACAAAAAGATTCAGAGCCTGAACTTCAACATAAATCTTGTACCTCCAAGTTAAGTGCTCTTTAAGTTGCCACTCTGACACATTGTTTCAAATACTGTTCATTTTCAATAAAGCTCCATAAAAAAATGAGCAAATTATAGTTATTTCCATCTAAGAGGTATTCTTCAATCTTATCTCATGAATAACTTGAATGAATATGTACAAGAAATGAAACATGGCACTAGAGTAACCAAAGGTCTCACTATTTAACTCTGAAAAGTTTACACTAATGATGACTTGAGCGAATGTCAAAAGAGCATGGGAAAACAGTTATGTCCTGATGTAGAAGGAAGAAAGTAGAATTAGAGGATGACACATAATGGCTACTAGGGTGCGAATGAAAACACTAAAATTAGTCTTGGTTTCAGATGATAAACTTAACTGCAATTTTAGAGCAAGGTGATCAGGAAGTGACTAATGTAAAAGAGAAGGCAGCAATAAAACATTTTTTTAAAAGAAAATTAATATCATCAGTAAGTTAAGTAAGATATCATGAAATAGTGAATACCATGGAAACAATGTAAAGACTAACAGAATGCCTTCTGTGGGGAATGGGGGAAGGAAACAAGAATGGGGGGGAATTGTAAAACTCAAAATCAATAAAATCTTTCTTAAAAAATAGTGAATAGAGAGCCCACCTCAAAATTAGGAAGACTTAGATTCAAAATCCTCTGAAAACAAACTAGCTGTGTAAGCCTACTTAATAAACTCAGTGCTCTAGGAAATGCTTCAAGACCCTAAATAGCAAAGAAGATGCTGAAGGAATTTCCTTATCCAGGAACTTCCTGCTAATGAAACCAGAAATTCAGGCCCCATCGCTATCAGTAAACTGCAGAGCAAGGAAGAGAGGAAAGGGCCTCTGTCTATGTGCAAAAAAGCACCACTCATGCTATTTCCAGAAAAAAAAATTTAACCCCAAGCTTGGCATGCTTACAACAGCATCGTGTTTTTCACAAAAGCAAGACTGAAGAATGAGGCCAGAATTTCAGGTTATAAGTCTTTAAAAACCAGGAGGAGGAAGAAACTTCAGTTTGTGGGTCAGGTCTAGCTATCAGGTTAATTTCATCTGGCCTGTTGTAATTATCTAAAGTTGAGTATCTGTCAGACAATTGATAACTCTATCACTAAAGCTTATTTAAACTGAATGCATATTTGAAATGGTCAGTAACAAGATATGGTACTTAAATTCCCTAGAGAAGTTTCTCCCTTGGTCATTCCCTCAGAGCAACTTTCTAAAGATATTAGACAGGTGATCAGAAGTAAGGCATCTTAAGAAGTTTGGATAGTAAGAGTGAAGAATCTACTATAGGAAATACAGAGAGACAGATGGACTGTTAAGCATTCGGTGATATCTTAAGCTATCAGGGATTGGGGTAAGTAGAAAGTTGATAGGGTTATGGTAGATGGTAAATCTTGATGAGAATTGGGGAAGAAGAAATTATGGCTAGTTTGGGACCAGGTTAAAGGACAGTAGTTTTGGCTTTTGAGGGAAAAAAAAAGTGTTCCTTGGAACAAGGGCTACAATTGGGAAGAATGTTAACTAGAAAGAGTAACCTAGGGCAGCTAGGTGGCATAGTGGATAAAGCACCAGCCCTGGAGTCAGGAGTACCTGGGTTCAAAATCCGGTCTCAGACACTTAATAATTACCTAGCTGTGTGGCCTTGGGCAAGCCACTTAACCCCATTTGCTTTGCAAAAACCAAATAAATAAATAATGCTGGCACATTTTGTGGGATCAAAAAAACTGAAAATAATGAGTAGATGTTGATTGTATGGAGAATAGATAAACAAGTTGCAGTACATCAATATAATGAAATATGACTACACCATAAAAAATGATAAATATGAGGAACTCAGAGCAGCATGGACCTATATAAATTGATTATTTATTATTATTGTTGATTGTAATTATTAATAGCTAAGCTTGACCCCAGAGAAGACCCGAGAAAATGCTTCTTTTTCTGGGTATCACTCTTCCTTCTTTGAAAAGACAAGAGGTATGGAATACTACATATACTGTCTGAAATGTCTGCTGTGTTTGTTGGTGCTGAACTATTTTTTCCCTTTCTTTATGTTTTTGTTACAAAGCATGGATCCCTGGGTAAGAGAAAAGGAAGGGATAAACTTGGAAATGAAGGTGATGTAAAAACTAATGAGATGATCAAGAGATTTCAAAAAGTTGCAAGAGAGTTCAAAAAGTTCAAAATATTGCTAAAGTTGTGCAAACAACTTTAAAAAAACCTTAAAAACAAAAATAAATATTAAGTTTTTAATATTTTTGGAATATGTACTTTTCTTGTTTTTAATAAGTATCTTGGTTAAGGTCTCAATAGTGGACTTCTGAATAAAAGGAGGTGAACAATTTAGCAGTTTTTCTTATACAATTCCAAATTCTTTTCCAGAATAGCTGAACTAATTCATTACAGCACTAGGAGTGGATTAGCATGCATCTCTTTATTGTAGACCCTCCTTCAATAAACTTTCTCATTTTTTATCATCTTTGCTAATTTTATAAGTATATATATTGAACCTCAGAGATATTTCAATTTGTAAATTTCTGATTATTGGTGATTTTGAACTTTTATAAATTAATGAAATTAAATTATTTGATAGCTTGGATTATTTCTTTTAGAAATTTGTTCACATGCTTTGACTACTTGTCTCTTAGGAAACGGCTACTAATCTTCTAGATTTTATAGCTGTACTAAATTAGAAATAAAGTGAGTTATGAAATTATTGAGAGAATACTTTATTTTTGTTATTTGATTATAGATCATGAAGGGAATATGACTTGAAAGGTAAGAAAGAAGGATTTTAAATAAAATGGATACCTATACATAGGGAAATGGTTTCACAAGTGTGCTATATAAATAGAATGGTATATTACTTTGCTCTAAGAAATGTATATTAGGAATATGTAGAAATATAAGAAGGTTTGTACAAACTAAGAAGCAAAACAGCAAGTCAGAAACATACAGGCTCAAAAATCTCACCACAGGTGATTACTGGTTATATGATCCTGGGCATCACTTAAACTCCCTTAAATTTCAACTTCCTCTTCTGTAAAATGGGACAATAACTATAGTTCTCACCTTACAGGGTTCTTGTAAGGTTCAAAGAAGATATATTGCAAAAGTTGTGCAAACCATTCCTTAAAATGATAAGCAGTATCTATCTGAAATCATCCTCAAACCCCTAGGAATATTATAGCCAAGTTCCAGAACTCCCAAGTCAAAGAGAAAATATTACAAGCAGCCAGAAGGACACAGTTCAAATATCGTGGAGCTGCAGTCAGGATCACGCAGGACTTAGCAGCAACTACATTGGAAGCTCGTAGGGCTTGGAATACAATATACTGGAAGGCAAAAGAGCTTAGAATGCAACCAAGAATGAACTACCCAGCAAGGCTGAATGTCCTCTTCCAGGGGAAAAAGATGGACTTTCAATGAACCAGGGGAATTTCAAATGTTCCTTTTGGAATGGCCAGAGCTGAATAGAAGGTTTGATCTTCAGATACAGGACTCAGGTGAAGCATGGAGATTGGAGGAGAGGGGGGAAATAGGAGGATGAACTGCATGTATTCCTGCATAGAAAAATGACACTGATAATACTCATATGAACCATCTCAGTTAATAGAGCTTTTATAGTTGAAGCACAGGAGAAAGCTGAATTAGAAGATAAATATGGTGTAAAAATGGAGTCAATAGAAAAAAAGGGAAATGGGATGGGAGAAAGAAAAAGGAAAGGGGGAATAGTCCAAGATATTTCACATAAGATTATGTTTATTACAATGAGCTATTGCAATGATATGGAAGTGGGGAGGCAAGGGGGAATGAGGGAATCTTTGCTCTCATCAGAGATGGCTAGGAGAGGAAACCGCATATATACTCAATGGGGTATAGACATCTGGAGTAAGAAGGAGCGGGGAGCAGGGGGAAGGGGTGGGGATGTGAATAAAGGAGGAGAGGATGGACCATGGTGGGAGAGTGGCCAGATATAACACATTTTCTTTCTTACTTCTTGCAAGGGGCTAGGATTGGAAGGCCTGCCCAGGACCACAGGGCCAGGTGGATTCTGGGCCTAAGGGGTGGTATGGGGGCTCAGGGCTTCTTGGCCCCAGGACCAGGGATCTGTCTGCTGCCCCACTCAGCGACCCTACAGCAGAGTCAGAGTGAAAGGAGAGAGAAAATAGAGTACATGGTAGTGGAGAAATAAGAAAGGAGGGAGTTGCGATCAGCAATGGCAACAGTGGAAAAATATGGAAATAACTTTTGTGATGGATTTATCATAAAGAATGAGATCCACCCATGACAGAGTTGTTGGTGTTGGAACAAAAACTCAAGTACATTTTTTGTTATTATTATCTGGGGGAGGGTGCAGGGCAAGTGGGGCTGGGTGGCCTGCCTGGGGCCACATAGCAGGGTGGTCTTTGGGTGTCTGGGGCCGGATTTGGACCCAGGTACTCCTGGCTCAAGGGCCAATGCTCTGTCTGCCACCCAGCCACCCCTACTATTATTACTATTTTATTTTATGTCTTTTTTTCTTTCTTTTTTTTGGTTTTTGCAGGGCAGTGGGGATCGGGTGGCTTGCATGTCACACAGCTGGGTGATTGTTGGGTTTATGAGGCTGGATATGGACTTCAGGTGCTCGTGGCTCCAGGGCTGGTGCTTCGTCCATTGCGCCACCTGGCCATACCTACAATTATTACTATTATTTTTTTTATTTTAATTTTTTTCTCTCCCCTTTACTTTTTTTGCCCAAGCAAGTCTATCTATATTCATGGGGGAGGAGGGGTATTTTGTTTACTTGTAAACAAGAACATTTTATTAATGTAAAAAAACATTTGTACAAAATGAGAATAAAAAATAAATTTAAAAAAAAAGAATACCTAATATAAAACATATAGATTTCAAAGGAAAAAAAATCATCCTCAAGCATTATATGCAATAGGGATAAGCTAGAGGCATACCCAATAAGATCAGGTGTGAAATAAGAATGCCCATTATCACCACTACTATTCAACATTATATTAGAAATCTTAGCTTCAGCAATAAGACAAGAAAAAGAATTTAAGGGGGCAGCTAGGTGGCGCAGTGAAAAGAGTACCAGCCCTGGTATCAGGGGGACCTGAGTTCAAATCTGTCTCAAACATTTAATAATTACCTAGCTGTGTGACCTTGGGCAAGTCATTTAACCCATTGCCTTGCCCCCCCCCCCAAAAAAAAGAATTTGAAAGAATTAGAATTAGGAAGGAAGAAACAAGACTCTCACTCTTTGCAGATGATATGATAGTATACCTAGACAACCCTAAAAAAACTAGGAAACTAGGACCAACTTTAAGCAGTTGCAGGATATAAAATAAACCCATATAAATCCTCAGTACTTCTATCTATTACTAACATTATACAGCAGCAAGAATCAGAGAAATCTAATTTAAAATAACTTCAGACAACATAAAATACTTGGGAATCTCCCTGCCATGGCAGATTCAGAAACTATATGAAAACAACTATAAAATACTTTTCACATAAATAAGATCAGATCTAAATAACTGGGTGAATATCAACTGCTCATGGATAGATCAAGCTAATATAATAAAAATGACAATTCTACCTAAACTAAACTACTTATTTAGTGCCATACCAAACAAAGTAACAAACAATTACTTTAGAGAGCTAGAAAAAATTATAAATAAATTCATATGGAGAAACAAAAAGCCAAGAATATCAAGAGATTTAATGAAAAAATGCAAAAGAAGGCAGCAGCCTTACCAGATCTAAAATTATATTATATTATATTATATTATATTATATTATATTATATTATATTATATTATATTATATTATAAAGCATCACTCATCAAAACTGTTTGGTACTGGATAAGAAATAGAGTGGTGAATCAGTGGAATAGACTAGGTGCAAAAGAGATGGCAGGAAATGATTACAGTAATCTGCTGTTTGATAAAACTCCAAGAGTCCAGCTTCTGGGCTAAGAACTCACTCTTTGATAAAAACTGCTGGGAAAACTGGAAGATAGTATGACAGAAACTAGGATTAGACCAGCATCTCACCCCTATACCAAGATAATATCAAAATGGGTACAAGATTTAAACATAAAAGACAATATTATCAGCAAATTAGGAGAACAAGGAATAGTTTATCTGTCAGATCTATGGCAAGGGGAGCAGTTTATGACCAAGGAAGAGATAGAGAACATTTTAAAAAACAACTGGATAATTTTGATTACATTAAACCTTTTTGGTTTTGCACAAACAAAACCACTCTAACCAAGATCAAAAGAAATGTGGTAAATTTACAACTAGTGTCTTTGACAAAGGACTCATTTCTAAAAGATACAGAGAGCTGAGTCAAATTCATTAAAAAAAAAAAATCAAGCCATTTCCCAATTGACAAATGGTCAAAGGATATGCAATGGCAATTTTCAGACAAAGAAATCAAAGCTATCTAGTTTCATATGAAAAAGTGCTCTAAATCATTACTGATTACAGAAATGCAAATTAAAGCATCTCTGAGGTACTATCTCATACCTCTCAGATTGGCCAATATGACCAGAAAGGACAATGATCAATGTTGGAAAAGATGTGGGGAAATTTGGGACACTAATACATTGTTGGTGGTGCTGTGAACTGATCCAGTCTTTCTGGAGAACAATCTGGAATTATGCCCAAAGGGCAATAAAAATGTGCATGCTCTTTGATCCAGCAATACCAACACATGGTCTGTATCCTGAAGAGATCATGAAAAAGGGTAAAAACCCCACATGTACAAAAATACTCATTGCAGCTCTGTTTGTAGTGGAAAAGAACTGGAAATGGAGGGGATGTCCATCAATTGGAGAATGGCTGAACAAATTGTGGTATATGTATGTTATGGCACACTATTGTTCTATTGGAAACCAGGAGGGATGGGAATTCAGAGAAGCCTGGAAAGACTTGCATGAACTGATGCTGAGTGAGATGAGCAGAACCAGAAGAACACTGTACACCTTAACAACAACATGGGGTTACGATCAACCTTGATAGACTTGCCCACTCCATCCGAGCAATAATCAGGGACAATTTTAGGGATCTGGGATGGAGAATACCATCTGTATCCAGAAAGGGAACTATGGAGTTTAACTGAAAACCAAAGATTATTATCTTCAATTTTTAAAAAGTTGTCTTATGTATTACATAATTTTGCTATCTCTAATATTTTCTTTCTTCCTTAAGGATGTTTTTTCTCTTGACACATCCAATTTTGCTCTATGCATTTCATGGGAAGAAATGTAAAGACTATCAGATTGTCTTCTGTTGGGAGGGAGGGGGGAGGGGGGAATTATAAAATTCAAAGCCTTGGGGAAAAAATGATTGGTAGAAACTACTATTGTATTTAATTGGAAAAAAATAAAATATTTATGTAATTTTTAAAAAGAGTTGTGCAAACCTTAAAGCCCTATATAAATATCAATGATTATTATTATTAATTGAAGCAGAGTTAAGTAAGTAGAATGGGAAGAAAGATGGACACAATGGATAGGAGTATTATATCCCTAGAAAACACCATTCCATCCTAGCCCAGATAATGTGGCTTATAAAATTCACTTTGCTTGCATCTTCTTACTCTTTCAATGACTTTCACCTGAGGTACTGTGATCTTGAGCAACACTAAGTCCCTTCCTTTCCTTCTCTAGGATATTTTTCATTTTAAATAAATTTTATTACTTCTATTTTTACTTTTTTAAAATATATCTTGGATACTATATCCAAGGTTCTCTTTCTTTTTCTTTTTTTGCAAGGCAATGGGGTTAAGTGGCTTGCCCAAGGCCACACAGCTAGGTAATTATTAAGTGTCTGAGACCGGATTTGAACTCAGGTACTCCTGACTCCAGGCCTAGTGCTCTATCCACGGTGCCACCTAGCCACCCCCCAAGGTTCTCTTAATCCAGAGATGGTGGTCTTCAGTGTACCATGAATATGTTCCAAGGAGGGGAAGGAGAGGGAAGAGTCATTTTGAGCTCTAAAACCTAGAAAATTTAGGTAAGGGAAACCAGAATTATTGTAATTTCCTGCTCAGAGATAACTTAGATAGCTTAGGGCAGAACTCAAGAAAGGTTACTTCAGCACCCTACTATGAAGGAAGGCTTGAAATTTATTTTTCATATTACTGAGTTCCTAAGACCTAACATGGATTTAATTATTTTAAAACATTTATATTAATTTTAAGAGTTAGGAACATATGTGAAAGGCAATAAAAATAACTGTTTTGCCTTTTTATAATATAATCAACAAATCTATTACTAATCCAATTTCAAGAGATGAGGTATGAAACACATACAAATAAGTATTTGTAATCAGGTTACAGCTAAAAGGAAAAATGACAAAATTCATGCCTACCTAGCTCTACATATGTAATATAACTACTGCTTGTTTTCAAACATCTTAATTTTTGCTGGTTATCCTTCCAACCTAAAATGTTTTCTTCTTCTCACCTCTGATTCTTGATTCTGATAATTCCACATTCTGGAGTAAGTCTTTCATCCTTCCCCCACCTCCATATTACTAATGCCTTCCCTTGGAAAAGTGGGCACCGTGGATAGAGCGCTAGGTCTAGAGTCAAGATGACTCTTTTTGAGTTCAAATCTAGCTTCAAGTCACTTAACCCTGTTTGCCTCGGTTTCCTCAACTCTCAAATGAAATGGAGAAGGAATGACAAAGCACTCCAGTGTCTTTGCCAAGAAAACCCCAAAAGGGTTACAAAGAGTCAGTCATGACTGAAAAAATTGAACCCCCACAACATCTCTTGGAGAACATCTGCTGGTGCCTTGTAGGTTATATGGATGGTTATTTGCATGCTATCTCCCCCACCAGAATATAAGCTCTTTGAGGGCAAGAACTTTGTTTTTCCCACACAACGAGCACCAGCATAGAATAAGCATTGATAAATGCTTCTTGACTAACAAAAAACAAAGTTCCCACATTCAGGATACTGCAAATAAAACTTTATTAAAAATAAAACAACCAGGGCAGCTAGGTGGTGCAGTGGATAAAGCACCAGCCCTGGAGTCAGGAATACCTGGGTTCAAATCCGGTCTCAGACACTTAATAATTACCTAGGTGTGTGGCCTTGGGCAAGCCACTTAACCCCATTTGCCTTGCAAAAACCTAAAAAAATAAAAATAAAACAAACACAGCAAACTTTTTGTTTCTTACCTCATAGAAGAATGGATGTCCAGCCATATCAAAGATGTTGACTTTGATTTCTCTATCTTTGATGTATATTCTGAAATGTACAAATGGAAATCATTTCAAAAGAAGTCAAAGTGTATGCAAAGCACATCCAGGGCTCTTTAAATTTGCATGTCATTTATAAATTTTCTTTAACTCTAACTCTCCTATCACACATGAGCTGGGAATGTAAAGGTTACTTGCAATCTTCCTCTGATTAGCTCAAGAGCTTTGACCTGCTTATTTTCCCTTTGGGTCAGTTAGTCTTTCCTTAGGAAACTTCTTTTCTCACCCTTTCCTGGTGCTAAACAAATTAATACGAAATTTAGTGCAGACATCAAATTGTTCAAGTCTACTATAGTTCAGAACTCCCAAGCTCAAAAGATCCACCATCTTCAGCTTCCCCAATAGCTGAGACTTCAGGTGTTTACTACCACTCCTGGTTATTTATGCATTTCCAAAAGTCAAAATTACCTTAAAAAATACTTATTTCTAAATATGAAACAACATCTTGTACAATATATATATACACACACAAAGAGAAGTTCCAAATGGGTACATGATTTTGTTATAAGGGGTGATATCATAAACAAATTATAGATCAAGAAAGAAATTACCAGTCTATGATGGGGGAAAAGTTTATGATCAAACAAGAGGAAGAGAGTATTATAGGAGGTAAAATTGACAACTTTGACCACATAAACTTTAAAACGTTTTGCACAAACAAAACCAACTTGGGGGAAATATAGGAATATTTGCCTATAGTCTTGCTAATTTGGATCAAGAAGGCTTGACACTGAAAATGTAGAGAATTGGCCTGCCTATTATTTAGGATTATTAAATAAAGACAATTACTCACATATACCCACCAACCAGATACCAAAGGGTCCAATGTGAGAAGAAAATCAAAAGAAAGATCCAATAATTCAAGTGAGAAAAAAGCCAAAAGTATAATTAAACTCACAGTTTCAGATACTTATACAAAGTACAAGTAACTTAATAGGTGAATTAGAAATCTTATATAAGAAGATAATTTCAACCTAATACTTATTACTGATACCTGCTGGAATGTAACTCATGGCTAGACTTAAGAAATATACAATGGAAAAGAATTAAATCAGGAAAGTATATTACTGTGATGCAAGCCACAAGTAAGTCAAAACATGATAAAGGATCAAGGGATGGAGAAGAGCAATTTTGAGGTAAGAACAAACTAGAAAAGAAAGAGATAAGTTTGAGAAAAAGATAACAAACCAAACAAGGAGACAGGATAACAATGGAAAATTATTCCATGATTCCAAGCTGCTTCCTGAAACAAAAACCTATCTTTTTAAAAAAATTTTTTTCTAAATAGCCTAGATTTATCCTTGAATCTCCCCCCCTCATCTTCTCAGAAGACTATATCTTATATGAGTTTTTTTTAAGAAAGAAAAAGAGATCTTTACAACTAATGATTCTGACAAAGGACTTGTTTCTAAAATATACAGAGAACTGAGTCATATTTTTAAAACAAAAAGCCATCCCCCAATTGACAAATGGTCAAAGGATATGCAAAGGCAATTTACAGATGAGGAGATCAAAGTAATCCATAGCCATATGAAAAAATGCTCTAAATCACTAATTATTAGAGAAATGCAAATTAAAGCTTCTCTGAGGTACCACCTCACACCTCTCAGATTGGCCAATATAACCAGGAAGGATAATGATCATTGTTGGAAGGGTTGTGGGAAATCTGGGACACTATTACACTGTTGGTGGAGCTGTGAACTCATCCAACCCTTCTGGAGAGCTATTTGGAACTACTCCCAAAGGGCAACAAAAATGTGCATACCCTTTGACCCAGCAATACCACTACTGGGTCTATACCCTGAAGAGATGAAGAAAAAGGGTAAAAACATTACTTGTACAAAAATATTTATAGCAGCCCTGTTTGTGGTGGCAAAGAATTGGAAATCAAATGTCCTTCATTTGGGGAATGGCTTAGCAAACTGTGGTATATGTGTGTTATGGAACACTATTGTTCTATTAAAAACCAGGAGGGATGGGATTTCAGGGAAGCCTGGAGGTATTTGCATGAACTGATGCTGAGTGAGATGAGCAGAACCAGAAAAACACTGTACACCCTAACAGCAACATGAGAGTGATGTTCAACCTTGAAGGGCTCGCTCATTCCATCAGTGCAACAATTGGGAACAATTTTGGGCTGTCTGCAAAAGAGAGTGCCATCTGTATCCAGATAAGGAGCTGTGGAGTTTGAACAAAGTGCAAGGTCTATTCCCTTTAATTTAGAAAAAAACAGATATCTTATTGTCTGATCTTATTACCTCTTAGACTTCTCTTCTCTTCTTTAACGATATGATTTCTCTCTCATCACACCCAATTTGGATCAATGTACAACATGGAAACAAAGTAAAGACTGACAGAGTGCTTTCCATGGTGGGGGGGAAGCAAGATTCGGGGGGATTATAAAACTCAAATAATATCTTTAATAAAAATAAATTTAAAAAAAAAGAGGAAGAGAAAAAATTTCATTGAAAATGATCAACAGGGGTGGCTAGGTGGTACAGTGGATAAAGCACCGGCCCTGGAGTCAGGAGTACCTGGGTTCAAATCCGGTCTCAGACACTTAATAATTAGCTAGCTGTGTGGCCTTGGGCAAGCCACTTAACCCCATTTGCCTTGCAAAAACATAAAAAAAAAATGATCAACACATTGAAAAAGTTTGTCTGTCAGTCAACAAACGTTAATTAAACTCCTACTTACATGCCAGGCACTATGCAAAGCAATGAAGATATTAAAAAAATGCACAGTCCCTGCATTCCAAAAACTCACAAAACAAGATATGTGCAGGACCAAGGTACTAGCATTAGACTAGTACTAGAATGGGAAAGGTTTCCTAGAGAAAACGGATTATAACTGGAATGTGCAGGAGACAAGAGAAACAAATCTATAGAAAATGGGGGAAGAGTCAGTGAAAATACCCAAAATTAGAAAATGGAATGCTACATTTAAGGCCTGAGTCACGGGATCCCAGAGTAGACTGAGGGAAGCGTGACATCAGAAGACTGGAAAGGTAGGGAGGGAGCCAGGTTGTGAGGGGCTTTAAAAATCAAATCTGTACTTTAGGAATATTAATCCGATATTTGAATGGAACATGGAGTGGGGAGAAGCTTGAGGCAATTTAAGAGTCCATGTCTGAAGTCATAAGAGTCTGCACAAGGGTGGGGAAGGTGGGGTCAGAAGAGAGAAGGGGATATAGATGAGATGTTACAAAGATAAAATCACAAAGACTTGGCAACCAATTGAATATGGGGGTGAGAGTGAGAAATTGAGGATGTTACCCAGGTTGCAAGACTGGATGACCAGGCGGATGGTGGTGTCCTTGACAGGGAATTAAGGAAGAAAAAAGAGTTAGTTTTGGACATGTTGAATTTAATATATCTTTGGGACATCTAGTTTTGAGTTGCCTAATAAGCGGCTAGAGATGCAAGTCTGGAGGTTAGGAGAGGGTTTAGGGTTAAATAAGTAGATTTATGAACTATCAGCTTGGAGATTCATATTGAATCCATAGATGAGATGACTAAGTAAAACAGAAGAAAGATAGAATAGAAGAGCAGCCAAGAGAGAGCCCTAGAGGTCAAGGAGCTCTCATGGGTAGAGCCAACAAAGGAGAGCGAGGAGAACAGGTATAATCTTACCACAGAAAACTAGAGAGAAGACAATATTAAGGAAAAGAAGATGATTGATAATATCAAAAATTGCAGAGAATGGATGAAGACTGAGAAAAGGCAGTTGATTTGATAATTAAGCCATCATTGGTAACTTTGGAGAGAACATTAATTCCACTGAATGAAGTCAGAAGCCAGAATGTAGAGAGCTTGACATTATATTCAATATACTTCATCTTTACCTTATTTAACTCAGGGCTCTATGAAGATATTCAAGTTCTAAAGGGACACTTGTTTCTTTATCTTCTGTTGGAATGTTAATATAATAACATCATATAGCCTTTTTCAAGATTTACCTTGGGTTTTCTTTGACTCTTGAATTTGCATTTGAAAGTTTCCACGTGGCTCTGGTCTTTGCCTCAGAAATATTTAAAAATGCTATCTAATTAAAGATTCATTCCCCCTCCCCCCTTTAGGATTAAATTCTTGGTGAGAAGCCTCTTATTTCTTCTTTGAAACATTTTATTCTAAAATTTTCTCTCATTTTTGGTAGAAAATGCTAAGTAATTTATGATACTGACAATTGGATTTTGGAGTCTTCAAATGCTTCTTTCTGGATGCTTGAACTATTTTTCCTTTGATGTGGGAATTTTGGACTAGCATTAGCTAGCATTTATATAGCATATTAATGTTTTATAAAGTACTTCAAGATGTTATCTCATTTGATCCTCTCAACAACCCAGAGAGGTAGGTGCTATAACTATTTCCATTTTTATAGTTGAAGAAACTGAGGTAAACTGAGGTTAAGTGACATGCCCAGAATCACACAGCTATCAAATACCTAAGGCTGGATTTGAATTCTGGTCTTCCTGACTACCTCCAGAACTTTATCTACTGCATCACCTAGCTTTACCATCTCAGAGACCTTTCCTTTTGAGTTTCTTTCAGGAGGTGATAGATATATATTTTTTCTTATCTTCTAGTTCTAAAAGAACTGGGCAATTTTCTTTTTTGAGTTCTTGAAATACATTGCTGAGGTTCTATTGGGATTTTTTTTTCTGGTCACAGTTTTCCAGGAGTCCAGTGAAACTTCCTTTTTTTTTTTTAACTGGTTTTCCAGGCCAGTTGTTTTGGATAACAGCTCACCTTTTATTTGTCTTCAATCTTTTGATTCTGTTCTAATATTTCTTGCTGTCTCAAAGTCACTGATTTCTTTTAGGTCTATTCTTGCTTTCAGAGAATTTATCTCTTGAGTAAGACTGACTACTTTCTCTTCTAAATTATTTATTCTCCTTCCAATTCTTTCTTCCAGAATTTTTATTTCAGTTTTTTAAAATTTCATGCTTCATTTCTTCTAGATATTGACGTAATTCTTGAGGAAAAAACATTTTTTTCTTTTGATTCTCTGCCTGCAATTATTGCAGTTTGATTCTCTCTTTTGAGTGATCTTTAGATTTATAATAATTTAATTATATTGATATTTTTCCTTTGATTGACTACAGTTTTAGTTCCTGAATTGAGGCTTGGTTTGAAGACCAGGCTCTACCTTCTACTGTGTTTCTGGATGGGGTGGTTGGCTCTGCTTGATTTCATCCTGAGTCCCCTGGATTCCTGTGCAGAGTTTCCCCTCCTAAAGGGGAAGTTTCAGACTGTTGGATCTTAAGAGTCTTCTCTAGCATCAAGACACAGCATTAGGGACGCAGAGCCCCTGGTCCATCAAGGATATCCTTGTCTGAATAGCTCACAGTCAAGGTCCACTGCCTGGAGCTTTATGACCACTCTGGGGCTTTCTGAGTGAACCTCCCCTCTTTCTGCCTCTGGACACAGAGCTTTGAAGGCTTTACATGGTGTTCATATCTTGGGTGCACTGATTGGCTTCACTGCCCTGCCACTGGCTTTCCTGGCTTCTCCCTTACCTATTTATTACCTTCTGGTTTCTGGAATGACTCAGAAAGAATTGTACTGTTGGTTGGTGATATCACCATGTTTGTGACAAATGACAGCATGTCTGACTGTGGCTGATCAGCCCAATGAGCTTGGAATACTTTGACACAGTTTGGGCACAAATAGTTCATATGAACACCTGGGATGGGGACTCTAAATTTATAGATGTCATGCTTCCTTTGAGCTGCTTCAATTCTGCCTTCCTTATAGAGTGCAGCATCATCATTGATGAGGGCATGCTATGTCGGACATTCCTATGCCAGTGTCTCCCATGCTTTTCACTCAATTCTTTTTTTTTTTTTTTTTTTTTAGGATTTTGCAAGGCAAATGGGGTTAAGTGGCTTGCCCAAGGCCACACAGTAGGTAATTATTAAGTATCTGAGCCCGGATTTGAACCCAGGTACTCCTGACTCCAGGGCCAGTGCTTTATCCACTGCATCACCTAGCTGCCCCTTTTCACTCAATTCTAAAGTTCTTCAATGAAACCTTCAGGGTGTCTCGGTATCACTTCTTCTGACCCCTTGTGAGTGTTTGCTGTGTGTAAGTTCTCCATAAAATAGTTTTTTTGGCCAGTGTACATCTAGTATTCTAACAACATGTCCAGACCATTGTAGTCATACTCTCTGTAGTAATGTTCGAATGTTGGGTAGTTTAGCTCAAGAAAAGACCTCAGTATCTGGTATCTTCCCCTGCCAGGTGATCTTCAGAATCCTCCTAAGACAATTTAAATGGAAGCAATTCAGTTTCCTGACATGGTGCTGGTAGACTGTCCAAGTTTCACAGGCATATAGTAATGAGGTACAGTATGGCAAGGTATGATAGGTTGCACTCAGGAGAGGTAAAAACCCTAATCATAAGATCATAGACAAACTGAAGAACTAAAATATGGGTATCCATTCTTTTAGGTCTGTGTCTGGGTCATTTCGCCCACCAAAAACTTGTCAAGGGCCATTATGGAATTTAATATTTATTTATTATTACAATGTACCCCTATTACCAATGAGTATAATAAAAAATGTAATAATGCCATATTAATGGGCTCTGAGGGCCACATGTGGCCCACGAGATGGATGCACCAGCACTAAAGCATACCAAGCTTAAGTATGTCTAAAATAAGCATAAAATCAAAGTAATTTCTGGTCCTCTTATATGTACTCTATCCCTAAACTTATCATCAATGTCATCACATAGATGTTCTCCTCCAAAATTACTACTGTCACTGAAGCCAAAGATGAATGGCCCACCATGGCAAAACTAGCAGAGTATACAACATCTTTTCTTCCATCTACCATTTGTTTCCTGGGCAGTACATTACTGTTTCCTAGTGGAAGGTTCCATGTTTTATACTTCTTCTGAATCTTGTCTCCCCACACCTGGAAGGCAGGTTAAAAAAATATTTCCCCATGAGAATGATGAAACCCAGAGAATTGAAGTGCTGACCTCATAATTCTACCTAATCTCTCAACCAGTCATTCAAACAACACTTCTTTTTTCTTTTCTTTTTTAATTTTTATTTATTTAAGGCAATGGGGTTAAGTGAATTGCCCAAGGTCACACAGCTAGGCAATTAGTGTCTGAGGTCAGATTTGAACTCAAGTTCTCCTGACTCCAGGGCCGGTGCTCTAACTACTATGCCACCTAACTGCCCCTCAAACAATACTTCTAAAGCACCTACTTGAATGCCAAGCAATATTATAGACATTGGAGATACAAACTCAAAGGAAAAAACCAATCCATCCTTTTAAGAACCTTCACATGTCCTTACTCTAGTATCAGTGCTATTTCCATTACACTCAGCTGCCTCCAGGATCTCACAAATGTGATAGAAATGTATCCTCCAGGAGACACAATGGAATTATTATTCAAATAAAGAATTATTAACCAAATGGTCTCCTGGTGGAATTCTTTAACCTCCATTGAAATCTTCTTTGGATTGCTCTTGGGTTGGGGAGACAACCCCCAGGGTTCATTAAAATTTTGCAGGGTAGGTCAAAGCTCTAACAAATCAAACCAAGTAAAAAAGGAAAATATGGATCAAGTTGTTACAGAGTGCATATGTTTATTGTCTAAGGACCAGAGGAGCTGAGCTTACAGAAGTTGATCAAAGGTGAGCTATCAGGTAATCAATACTTTTTGGCCATAGCAACTCATTAAGGGAGTGTCATAATGTACTTATTAAAGGAGCACTCAAGTCAGTGAAATCAGAAACTTTTAGGTATCAATTAAAAAACAAATTATAAAGTTTTTCCACATAGTATTTGGCAGATCAGAAATAACAAAAATACTCTGAAGATACACCTGCTGATAAGATAACATATGGAAATATCTGTGAATTCTTAAAAAGTTGCATCGGGATCTGTTTTACTTGACTACAGTATACTTTTTGTTACAGGAAGGTACTTTTATTTTGATGTAAAGGTAGTTGAGTGAGTAGTGGAGAAGTTCCAATAATTTTAAGAAGGAGGAGAAGAAATGACAGAAAGCATTAATACAACATTTAAAAATACACAGATGTGAACAGAAAGAAGCAAGTTCAGAAGAGGATACAGGCAAGCAAGGCAGTTTTGATACTATTATAATAGATTTATATTTTAAAAAGAAATTAAACATAATAAAATAAAAATTCAGTTTCACATGCAATTCTCTTTCCATTCTTTGCATACTGAGATTTTTGCATTAACAGAAACAAAATTTGTTAGAAGTGCCACCTGTCAACTTAGACAGTTCCTATATATTTGAAATGAATTTTTATTCCTATTTTCTCCTATTATATTACTATAGTTCCTACTTTGGAGTGAAATCTATAAAGTATAATAAAATAGAATTTATGATTTTCTGTGCAATTTATAATCTAAAAGAAATCATATACTCACTTTGTGACTCCATAGTCAATTCCTATTGTTGCTAGGTATTTGGGCACAAATCTCTTCTCACAATAGCGTTTTATAATACAGCTCTAAAAATAATAAAATACAAACACGTGGTAAATATACAGATTACATGCATAAAAATATAAAAATCAAAATTCATTGTTATGATCTATAAAAGAAGTTGATTTTAAAAGGCAACGATAAAAATACTTGAAGCAACCAAGAAATAAAGTACTTACAATTCAAGGAGGCAGAGAAAAAGATTTTTACAAGGCACCTGGGATAGATTCATTACAGCAGCTGAGCAATGAAATTACCTCTTAAATTTCCTAGCAGCTAAGGCAAAAGTTACATAGTTTTTATTGTTTGATAAAAAGAAATTATCAAGTTTGCTAGAAGAGAAACTTTTTCCTCCACTAATCTCAATGCAAAATTTATCACATAGGATAAAGTGACTGACAATGCAGAAAGTTTTCAATTACTGTTTTACAAAATACACCTAGATTCTGTTTAAGTGGGCATATTTTATAGCTGCCTTCTATAAAAGCTAAATTATAATGTTAAATCATAATTCAGTGAACAAACATCTCCAGTGAGATGAGATTATATAATCTTAAACATACTGCCTCATGGAATAATTATGCAATTTTATAGGGGCAGCTAGGTGGGACAGTGAATAGAACACTAGCCTGGAGTCAGGAGGGCCTGAGTTCAAATAGGATCTCAGACAATAATTACTGAGCTGTGTGACCTTGGGCAAGTCACTTAACCCCACTGCCTTGCAAAAAATGACAAAAAATAAAAATAAAATTTTTAAAAAATGGTTTCTATCTATATCTCATCATCACCAGAAATTTTCTACCTCAGTGATCTCTGAAACATCAGATGACTCTAACAAACCTCTCAAATGTTGGCTTGCAATTAGTTCATAGTTGAATACTGTCCAGAACTAGTGGCCATCATCACCAAATGATTATCTGGGTCATCATCCACCTCCTGTGTCCTGCTCCAAGCAACTGATAACCCAAATCAACAGATACTTCCCCAGTTCTATGGCTAACAAACTCCTACATATCCTATACTCCTAATCTGAGCTATTCAATCTCCATCCACTAAGATCAAAACCCCTTTCCCCCACCTTTCCTCAGATTCATTTCCAACCAGCTCAGACTTCCTCCTCCCCAATCCTCTGCCTCTGCTTTCTATCTATTCCATTATGCCTTTTAGAAGGATTATTCCTTTTTATTTAGGTTTTTTCCTTCTCACGATCTATCTTCTGGAACACATACATAAAAAAAATCTGCCAGTTTTCCCATATAAATAATGAAAAAAATACTATACTATTTATTTCACAAAGTTGTTTTGAGGATTAAATATTTTATATACACATATACATAAGTAAATATTTCGCAACCTTAGGGCTATGGAAACATAAGCTATTATTATGGGAGAGTTTGTAATTTTAAACATATTTATTCATTGCAAATGAATAAGTAAAAGCTTTTTACTGTTAAAGGAGTTAATTATTAATGTTTTTTAAAAAACCTTATAAGACTGTTGCTATTAATTTTAAATGATGAGAACACTCAAAAAAGTTTTTACTGCCAGAGCTAGGACAGGGAAAGGGAGAAGAAGCTACCTTTATGTCAAGGTTGAGGAATAGTAAAAACAAGATGCTATTTTCTTACAAAATAATTCCATATAATTTTATATATAAACCACTATCAACATGGGACAGTAAACTCTCCTTCCCTCCCTCTCCTCCTAGTTTAGACACCTCTGTGGCACAAGACTCCTAATTGTTCTACTATAAACAGGCAAACACTTGCAATGGTTTGTGCTGCCAAACCCATAGGCTCTGAGAACATTGTTTTTATTTCTCCTTATCCTTGTATTATTTATCTTGGCAAGTGACTTCCAAAAGAGTACCACAATTAGAAATAACAACAATCTGCAATAACTGTAGATTTATCTAACATATAAAAAAACACTTTATTTTTCACTGAATTTGTTTGGCTAAGTGCTAGTATTCACATATAATGACTAAGTTTTATCTGATGTGGATGATGAGATCTGGAGTTGAGGGGTGGCAATGGAGGTTATTTGGGTTATTTGGGGAGGGAGAAAGAGGAAGAAATACAGCTCGATTCCCCCTACAATAACTCCAACAACAACCTAAGAACACTAGACTAAGTAGTAATTATGAAATCAAAGGAAAAAACTACATTGGATTATCTGTTTACCCCAAGATCACAAATTTAACTTAGAAAATTCAAGATACAAAATTTACAAAATTCATTTTTTAGGAAAGTTACCAGAGCAAGGATCATTAGGATCATGGATTCGGTAACTAGAGATATGAACAAGGTCAAAAGTATGAAGATGCACAGAACTGACGTCAGACTCAATCCTCATTCAATCTCCCACTGCCACTTCTAAGTCAATGCCTGAAGCATAAACTCAGCATCATGGGACTCTTCTACATGGGCCAGGACTTACAGACTCTGCCTCTAGAGTTCCCAACTAGGCCAGCAATGACAGATAGCCCAGAATAGATTGATGGAAGAATGACAAGAATTTAATTAAAAAAGAAAAACTCTTATGAGAGCAGGAATGCCTAAGCCATAAACTCAGAAGAAGAAAATAACTCCAACACATCTATAAGTAAAGTTTCAAAAAAAAGCCAACCTATGTGTGGCCTTCAGCAAGCCACTTAACCCCGTTTGCCTTGCAAAAAAAAAAAAACCTAAAAAAAAAAGCCAACCTAGGGATAAGTTCAACCAGAATTCCTGCAAGAAACTCTGTTTGCTTGGCTTTTTTTTTACAAGAGCTAAAAATGATTTTATAAATGAAATTAGAGCACTAGAGGAAATGATTGGAAAAGAAATGAGAGCTAATTTAAAAAAAAAGAATTAAGGGGAGGCTAGGTGGCATAGTGGATAAAGCACTGGCCTTGGAGTCAGGAGTACCTGGGTTCAAATCCAGTCTCAGACACTTAATAATTACCTAGCTGTGTGGCCTTGGGCAAGCCACTTAACCCCATTTGCCTTGAAAAAAAAACCTAAAAAAAAAAGAATTGAAAAGGGAATTAACAGGTTGGTACAAGGATAAAAAAAACCTAATCCAGGCAAAAAGAAGAAAAGAAGGGCAAGCAGAAGCACTCTCATCAACACAATGACCAAATCATTCCAGAAGACTCATGATGAAGTATGCTACCTACCTAATGATAGAGAGATGATAGATTTAGAATTTAGATTGACACAAATTTTTGTGGATATGCTAGAATTAGAATTTGTTTTGCTTGCTTATACATGATTACAAAAGGGGATTTGTTTTTCTTTGGGGGGAGAAGGAAGATAAAGGAGAAAAAAGGCAGATTTTCACTGAGTGAAACAAATTTTAATTTTTTTAAATCTTAAAATAAATATACCCAGTTCCTTTAGAACTACAGAATAAAATAAAAATATAAAAAATATACTAATCATGTCCTAAAATAAACTCCAAAAGAAAATTCCCAGGAAAAGTCATAGCCAAACTCCAAAGCTTCCAGGTAAGAGAAAAAATACTGTAAGCATCCATAAAGTACCAAAGATCCCACAAGATTTAATAATTATCACTATAAAGAAATAGGGAACAGATTATGACATTCTAAAAGACAATGGATATAAGCTAATAACCAAGAATAACTTATCCTGCAAAACAGAGTATAATACTACAGGAGAAAATGAACTTTTAATAAAATAGAGGACTTTCAATCATTTATGATGGAAAGACTGGAGTTGATTACAAAATATGAATTACAACAAAGAGAAGGAATAAAAGAGAAATATAAAAAGATAAAATAAAGAAGGAAGGAAGGAAGAAGAAGAAGAAATCAACTTTAAAAAATAAAACAATTGGAATCTGGTGGGGGGCAGGAAAAGGGGACGTGATACAAGCATCCACTAAGAACAGTGATGCTTTCAGAGGTCATAGAATCAAATAAGATGGTGGGCCTGAAAGTGGTTTTTGTTATGGTTTGATTATCTTAAATGAAGAAAGGATACCCTAATGAAGAAATGGGGAATAGGAGGATAACATTATCTCTCATAACTAGGGAAAGCAACAAAAGTCCATATAACTTGGGGAAGAAGGGCAGCAGTACCACTTGAACCTAATTTTGAACTGATGCAGAATAAAGTAAACAAAACCAAGATAATGTATATCATAACAAAAGCATTATAAAAATAAACAATTTTAAAAGTCTTAAGAATGTTGATAAATGCAATGATCAGTCATAATTACAGAGAGTTAATGAGAATTCTACCTTCTTCCTGATAGGGAGGTGGTGGATATACAGAGTAAGATATACATTTTTGGACAAGGTCAATGTGAGAATGTGTTTTAACTGATTATATTTGTTGTAGGGGTGTTTTTTCCTTTTTTTTTTTTTAGAGCAGTAGGAGAGACAGAGAAAGGCAAGTGTCAATTGAAAAAAATTAATTTAAAGTTTATGACAATCAAGATTTGCCTCAAAGAACAATGGGGGGTGGCTAGGTGTTGCAGTGTTTAGATCACCAGCCCTGGAGTCAGTAGTGCCTGAGTTAAAATACAGCCTCAGACACTTAATAATTACCTAGCTGTGTGGCCTTGGGCAAGACATTTATTTAACCCCGGTGCCTTGCAAAAACTTTAAAAAAAAAAAAAGAACAATGGGAAGACATTTCCCCCTCCTCCTTCTTTGCAGAGGTGGGGGACTATGCATGCTGAACACTACAGATTATTTAATATTTTTTTAATATATTGATTAGATCAACTTAACTTTTTCTTGCCTTTTTTCCTTCTTTATTTATGAACTTTCTGGGAGGAGTTGGAGAGAGATACAGTGGAAATAAGTAGATCATATAAAAACAAAAGATAAAAATCATCTGATCCAAGACCATCATTTAATGAGACCCAGAGAGGTCAAGCATCTTTTCTAACAAAACTGGGAACAAGATCACTTTAATCCCAGTCATCATTCACTTTATAATCACTAATTAGGGGCAAGAGATTAAGCAAAAAAAACCAAACAAATATTTGAGACTAGTCTGTAGAAAACCTAGTTTAACTGCTTTAGGACAGCTGGAAGGAGCAAAAGGCAAAGTTGGAAGAGATCATGTTACCTAATTTTCAAATCTGATGACTGTTTCTCAGTCCTCATCCTTCTTGACTAATCTGAAGCATTTTTTTTTTTTTAGGTTTTTTGCAAGGCAATGGGGTAAAGTGGCTTGCTCAAGGCCACACAGCTAGGTAATTATTGTCTGAGGCCGGATTTAAACTCGGGTACTCCTGACTCCAGGGCCGGTGCTCTATTCACTGTGCCACCTAACCGCCCCCTATTATGAAGCATTTTGATCAGTCTCTTCTACTACATATTTATTCCTTTATGGGCTTTATGTCCCAGTTCTCTCTTGATTCCCCTACTGCTCTGCTCGTCTTGAAAGCTCTTTTTCAGTCTTTTATTAGAGCCCCAGAGTCTAGGTTGAATGGCAAAAATTATCAATGCTATTTTTTTTAAAGTTGAATATAAATGGTTATCAAGAAACAAAACCCAAGAAAGGTGATGAGAAAGTAAGAAAGTGCTTTAACACCTTCAAGTCATGATGCCTGAATGAACTACATTTCAGAACCCTGAAAACAAACTTGTAGATGTAATTCCTGAGTCAATGTCTGTGATTGTTGAAAAACTACAGAGAAGGTTGCAGGACTAAAAAGGTGTTAATGTTCTAATTTTCAAAAAGGAAAAGGTAATTTAGAGGGCTTAATGTTCAAGTCTGCAAAATGTTTTGGATGAATTATTGAAGATCTATAAAAATGTTAGAAAAAGAAAACTGGTGATCATTTTAAACTTACATCTGTTAATCAAGAACAAGTCATTACAGACTAAACTCATCTTTTTTTTGACAAGAACATCACATATATAATATACATAATATATACATATATATATATATAATATACCTAATTTTAGGGAGCAACCTATCAGTCTATCATTAAAAGTATTTTATGGACAAGATGAGGAGGGATGGATGTAGAATGGAATAGTTGTTATATTCAGAAGAAATTGTGTTATCTGATCAAAGGAGTATTAATAAGAGATCAATGTCAAACTAGAGGTAGGTCTCTAGTGGGGCACAGTAGGACTCTTTTTGTCCAACATTTCCTTCAATAACTTGGACTGAAGGTAAATATAGAATATTTGCCAAATTTGCAGATGACATAAAACTATGTTACAATTAATTTGCTTGTAATTGAGTTTAGCTTAAACCCTCAGTTCCTGATTAACTTCAAAGACTTAAATACTCTAATTAGGATGTTGCAGAGAGGAATTCTGTACAAGTATAGATTGGGCTAGATGTCCTTTGGGGACCCTTTCAACTATAAGATGTGATGATTTCATGTTTTTATGGGTAAGATGTAATGATGGAAAATAAGCTCTAATGAGGTGAGGTGGTAGGATAAGTCAAAATGTAATCAAGGGGTTTATTTTGGAGTATGAAGCATTGGTGGCATGGGGAGGAGAGTAGCCCAAGTGAAGTGGGGAGAAGGGGCATTTAGAGGGCAGTACAACCCCAAGTTTCTGAGAAAAGGGAAAAAGGGGCCCTGAGAGGAAAGAGAGAGAGGTAGTAGAGATAACCACCACCCACTTCAAAATTTTGCCTTAGGACATGCCTGGTTTCTTTTATCCTTTTCCCTTTTTCTCCCCCTCTTACAACACCCCTCCCTCTCTCCATCCCAAACATAGCCTGTCAGGTCCCCAGGAGGCCTGGCCTAATTCTGTCTGAAGTGTCAAGGAAAGAGGTGGGAGTAGAGGAGAGCCAGCCAAAGGGAAGTGACTAAGGGGAAATTCACCTGAAGGAAATTTCACACGCATGGACAAAAATAAGATGTGTACATTAAACTGAAGATTTGGACAAGGGTAACTTTGTGTGCACCTAGATGGAAATCATGCACCTGGTGCCACCACCAAAGTTCCCTCCAGTTTCATCCAAAGGTCTCTCCCCTGCCAACTCAGCTTCCTAAGGAAACATGGAAATAAACAGGAAAAAGGCTGGTTCCCTCAATGAGTACAAGAATGGCTGACATCAAACAACAAGCACTTATCAAGTGTCTTCTAGGGACCAGGCACATCAGCAGAAAAAGGAAACCCTCTCTGCCTTCACGTTTGACTGGAGAGGTCTGTGTTAAGAGAAAACGTCAAGGCAGGTCAAGAAGCACTTATTAAGTGCCTACAGTATACCAAGCACAATCTTGAGCTCTGGGAACACACACACACACAAAAAAAGAGGCAAAACAAGACCCTGTTTTCAAGGAGCTCACAGTGGTTCAGGGGAGATAACACACAAACTGATATGTAGGAACACAATAAATATGAGACACTCAAGGAAGGGAAAGCACTAGCATTAAGGGAGATCAGAAAGGCTTTTTGTAAAAGGTAGGAGTTGAAGGAAGCCAAAGAAGACAGGGGACTGAGAGAGAGAATATTACAGGTGTGGAAAACAGTTGGGGAAAAAGAAAGCAGTTGGGAGATGAATTGTCCTGTCCGAGTAACAGCAAGAAGGCCAGTGGTACTGGGTCATGGAGAATGAGGAAAGGAAGATGTAAAAAGACTGAGAACTCATCTTTCTCCCAACTCCTCCCTCTTAGAATTCCCCAGCTATCCTCCCAATAACCCAGATTTATAATCTCAGTGTCACCCTCAACCCACACTCAGTCACCTCACTTATCCAATCTGGGGACCAATCTAGTCATTTCCATCTCCACATCTATCAGGTCTGTGTCCTTCTTTCCACTCATTCAACCACTATTTAAGTTCAAGCTCTCATTAACTCTAGGCTGGACTAACCTCCTAATTGATGTTCCTGACTCAAGTCTTTCCCAACTTCAATTTATTCTCTGCAAAGCCACCAAAGTGATTTTCTTAAAATGAAGGTCTGATCATGCCCCCTCCCATATAAACTCTAGTCTAATGGCTCCCTCTTATCTTTAGAACCAAATATAAATTCACAACCTGGCCTTTTCCTAGTTTTCATATATAGTAATACCTTCCATAGACACTTTGGTTCAACCATAGTGAATGACTTCTTTGTTGTTCCTCACATTGGACACTGCATCTCTGTGCCTTTGCATTGGCTGTCTCCCTTGCCTGAAATGCATGTCTTCCTCACTTCTACCTTGTAGAACTCCTGATTTCTTTCAAGATTCAGCTCAAGCAACTCTGTAAGAGGCTTTTCCTGGTCATCCCAGCTGCTAGTGCCTCCTGTCTATCTTATACATGCTATGTATTGTGAAGCTAACTGAATATACACATTTTTTTCCCCATTAAAATATAAGTTCTTTGAGAGTGGAAACTATCTACTTTTCATCTTTGTAGATTAGTAATAGTAATAACAAGCATTTATATAGTGCTTGAAGGTTTACAAAATACTTTACATATGCTATCTTGTTTTATCCTCACAACAACCCTGGGGGTTGGAAGCTGTTGACCCCATTTTGCAATTGGGAAATAGAGGCAGGCAGAGGTCATACAGTGAGTGAATGTCAGAGGTTCATTTTGAACTCAGATCTTCCTGTTTCTAGGCACTGGACTCTGCCAGTAGCTACCTCAAAAATAAACCCACATCCAGATTGCAGTTTTGCCTAATTATTATCTTGGTTAATCACTTTGTCCCTCTGAATTTCAACTTTCTTATCTGTTAAATAGATAGACTTTTGTGTTACCACTCTCACAGGATTGTTACAAGGATCAAAAGAATAGCTGCAAAGAAATATGCAGAGTTTAAAGTATTGTTTTATCAGTTATAGTATCAGCTAGTAACTGTGACTTTTATGTGTAGTAAAAAGGTCACTGGACTGTTAAGTCAGATGGCCTGAGTTTGTTCCCTGACTGTGGGACCAGGATTCACACTATCATGTGTGTGACCAAGGTTAATCCCTTTCAACTGAATGAAAGTACAGGGAGGCAGATTTAGGTTCAACAGAAGAATAATCAGAGCTTTTCAAGATGGAAAGGATTTCCCTTGTCAGATAAAGAGCTCTTCTCAGTTTGGTTTTAAAGCAGAGGTTGTCAGGGATGATCCTTACATACCTGCAAAGATTCAAAAGGTCATAAAAATAGAGCTGGAAGAGATGTGAAAGGCCATCCTTGGATAGTTAGCTTCACAAGGTCTCATTTTGAAAAGGAAGAAACTGAGACCCAGAGGAGTTAAGTGATTTCTCCAGGGTCAATAATATGATAAAAGTGAAATAAACCTGGGTTCTCTGACTCCAGAATCTGAACTCTTTCTACTTTACTTCCATGGTTTGGTTTCCCTGGCTTTCTTCTAGATTCAAATCAAATCCCAGCTTCTGCAAGAGGTCATCCCCTCTCACAGTCTGCCTTCCATCTATTGAGTCTGCAAATATCTTATTGCCTAATTATTTACAAATTCTCTCTTCCATAAGAATATACACTTGGGGCGACTAGGTGGCGCAGTGGATAAAGCACCGGCCCTGGAGTCAGGAGTACCTGGGTTCAAATCCGACCTCAGACACTTAATAATTACCTAGCTGTGTGGCCTTGGGCAAGCCACTTAACCCCATTGCCTTGCAAAAACCTAAATAAAAAAAAAAAAGAAGATATACACTTAAGGGCAAGGGCTGTCTTTCTTTGAGTCCACAGGGTCTGGGGGGCTAGGTGGCACGGTGGATAGAGCCCCGGCCCTGGAGTCAGGAGTACCCGGGTTCAAATCCAGCCTTGGGCAAGCCACTTAACCCCATTGCCTTGCAAAAAAACTTAAAAAACAAACAAACAAAAAACAATAAAAGAGGCGTGGTCTGCCCTCAGAAGGGGGCAGCTCCCTCAGGGGCTGGATGACCACCTGTCAGCTACTGTCACCGGAGGCCCCGGCTGCACGGGCTCCGGCATCCCAAGATCCTCTCCCAAGTCGGGGCAGGCCCTGGACTCAAGGGGCCACGCGCTTCCCGGGTCACCTTGGACACCTCGCCGGCCGCCGGGGGGTCCGTTTTTCCCTAGAAGAGGCGGCGGCGGTTCTAAGCGCCTCGAAAAGGTTCTCTCCCGCCTTCCCCAGCCTGCCCCCCGGCGGGGAGAAAAGCGGGATAGGCCTGAAGCCTTTGAGTGGTCGCCGGGGCGGCCAATGAGCGGCGGCTCTGCCGCCCGGCCCCGCCCCGTGCCCCGCCCCCTCCGGGCGCCCGGGACTCACTTTCCCCACTTCTGCGTTGCCCATGGAGATGACTTTGATGCGCAGGGACTTGCCCGGCTCCTTCCGCTTCGGCATGCCGGCCTCCATCGCCCTGGCGGCCGCGGGGCCGAGGAACGGGAAGCAGTCGTCCTCTTGCGCTAAGCTCGCCCGTCTCTTGGGCCTCCGCCGGCCAGTCGGGGAGCCGCCGCAGTCACAGTCGCCGTGTCAGCGACACGACCCGCCATAGCGGGGCCAGGCTGCCGAGCGGCCGGCGCGCCGTGAGCCCCGGGCTCGCGCCGAGTCTCGCGAGGAGAGACGGGAGGGCGTGACGTCACTTCCCCTCCGCCGGCCCCACGGGCTCCCCGAGTCCTTGCGGGTCCCGAGCCGGACGTTCCGAGCCCCGAAGCGCCCAGCCAGGGCTGACCTGTCCCCGGGGCCTCAGTTATTTGCAGGCCCCCCGCAACCACCCTCCATAGGAAGGTTGGGATCCCCGGGCCCCAGGCCTGGCTCTGCTCTTGGGGCCCGTTTTCCGGCGCCCTCCACAGCCTTGCCCATCGCGCTTTTCATTGCTGGCATCAGCATGCACACCCCTGGAGAGGGGGGACGGCTTTGTGTCCCCGAGCCAACACTTGGGAAACCTTTCATAAATGTGTCCTCTGGCTCCCGAATCACGTAAAAAAGAGGTTTTGTTTGAGCCAGCCCCGGCCTCAAAAATACAAAGAGCAAGGTAACGATTCGGCCCCCACCCTTCGGGACCCCAAATTGTGGGATTTTCTGGGTAAAAATACCGGAATGGTATTTGTTATTTCCTTCTCCAGGGAACTAAGGCAAATGGAAGGTGAGTGTCCCACCCAAGGTCACATCACATCAAGTGTCTGAGACCGTGTTTGAATTCAGGTCTATTCTGACTCCACGTCCAGTGCTCCATTCCCTGAACCATCTAGCTTCTTCCAAAATAACGCAGATCAAGGGCGAATTTTATACCTCCACAGTCCACCACTACCCAGCTTCCATTTAGCCACTTAAGGCTCCTGGTGAGTACCCTTCCACTATCCTGGACTGAAACCTCATGGTCTCACTGGACTACAGAGCCATGTTAGAAATAGAAAAAAATTAAAAAAACCCAGTAGACTCAAGGTTAATAATAATAATAATGGTATTTGCTTAGTATATTAAGATTAGCAAATGCTTATTAATTGGCAAAGGATTTAACATTTCTCAAAGCTTCACAAATAACCCAGAAAGGAGGAATTATACAAATCTAAAACTTTGCAGGAATAGAGTTAAATAACTGGAGAAACCTTAATAGTTTATAACTAGGTTGTGCCAATATAATAAAAATGACTGATAATTTTCTCAGCACTATGTCAAACTCCCATAAGAATATTTTTTTATGAAACTAGAAAAATAATTTTAAAAATTGAAACAAAAAGTGGTAAGAAGGGAGTGGGAGGTCCTATCAATACCAAATCTCAAACTTCACTATAAAGCAGTAGTCATTAAATAACTATTTTAAAAAGGGACATGGAACAACACCCATATTAACTACATGTCACATACTACATAGAAGGAAACAAAAACACTAGCATGGAATTTAATAAGCCCAAAGGCCCTAGGTATTTGACTAAATCTGACTAAAATTCTTGGAAACTAAACAGCAATCTATCAGAAATTAGGTTTAGATCAATACACATCATGAACCAATTCTCTTCTCTGAAACTGCAACTATACTTCATTAGCTTGTAAACTCTTTGAGGGGAGGGACTGTCTTGTGCCTCTAGCTGTAATTCTGGCTGATTCAGCTCAATCATCACCTTCTAAGCCTTTTCTTATTCATCTGATAGTGCTCCCTCATCACCTAGCAGAATTTTTTATCTATTTTGTTTATGCCTTTGTCCAGTGGTGGTATTTCAATAAGTTGACAACTGCTTCTCTGCCCTAATGATGTTTTAAGTATACAAAAAGATATACCAAAAAGTAATTTAATACTTCATGCATTTAATACTCAAATAAGAACAGTAAAAGAGGTACACAAAACTAAGCAAATATATCCTTAAGGAGCAAAAGCAGCCACTTGACCACAATAGCCAATGTTGGAGCATAAGCAAAACCAAAACTCATTCTATCCTAACTTTTTTCTCTTCTATTTCCATGGCTTCCAAAGATAACCCTTGGTTCTTTATGTCCCAATTTTCTATTGGTTTCACTATTCAGGGAGCCAGTGCACTCATAAAATCTTGTAGGAATTTTTGGCTGAACCCAAAGCAGAAGTAGATGACAGCTTGTCACCCCTGGTTGTTTGGCACTTTTTATGTTATATGTTTATTTAGTGAAGTAACAAAAAACGAGAAAATTAAAATGTAGTATTTCATCAAAAGTATAATGAATTTTCAGAAATGAATAGAGATAACTAGGTGGTTTAGTAGATAGAATACTGGCCCTGGAGTCAGGAGGACCTGAACTCAAATCCAGGCTTAGACACATAATAATTACTTAGCTGTATGACATTGGGCAAGTCACTTAACCCCATTGCCTTGTAAAAAAATTTTAAATTAAAAAAAAATTTTAATGAAGAAATAAATATTACAAGCACAGCTCCTTCAATTTTTTTTCCAGTTATGGATGGAATGAGCTTTCCGACAGGCGCTTAGAAAACACTGTTGATGAACATGAAGAGTAAGGAAGATAAATTTTGATTTCTGCATTCTGCCCGATTACCCTGATTACAAGGTATATTTTAACAACTGGTTTGCCAAATTCAACATAAAATTAGGTATTGGTTCTGCCAAATTGGTGCAAACTGGCTGAATCCAACCATTGCCTATGTCAAATATACCTATTATACTCTCCATTGTGGACAAGATCCTACCAGAAACAATATTTATTAATTTATGATAATTCTAACTCTAAACATTTTTTCCGCTTAAAGAAGAGGAAAACTGTCCAAGCTGTAAAACATCCTCCTTCCCACTTCCCTGTTGTGTCCTTGGATAAAACATAAGCTATTTTGAAGTTACAGTTATATCATTCCTGGGCAATAGTTAAAATTACATAATGAATTAAAACTTAATTATAGAACTTTTTTTTTGTGCAAAGCAAGTGGGGTCAAGTGGCTTGCCCAAGGCCACACAGCCTAGGTAATTATTAAGTGTCTGAGGTCGGATTTGAACCCAGGTACTCCTGACTCCAGGGCTTTATCCCCTGCACCACCTAGCTGCCTCCTAACTATAGAACTTAAAGTTCAATTAACCCTTTGCTTCAGGAAACAGAATAATAATTAACTTTTGGTATACCCTTGGAGAATCACTTTCCTAAAACCCTTAGATCCCTCTTTGACTACTTACTCTTTTGAAGGATATTTCTTTCCAGCTGCTCAAAACTATCTTAACTTCCATGACCTGAAGTAATCAAAGAGACTTTTTCCTTCTCTTAGGTGGATCATTATCTTAATCCTTTCAGAGGAGTAATATCTCTGGTTTAACTGCTTAGTAAGCCCTTTTCAGGGCTGCTCATTTACCTTTGATATGCACCTCTACCACCTATAGCTCCAAGAATAACATAACACAGGAACAACACCCCAGTAGAACTGTTTTGGCAGATGGGCTAAAGCAGATTGAGGGTAACAGATAGGCCTCAAAGCCACCCATGATGTAAAGGGATATCTACTCCAAGCATATGAGTACTTCCTACCATTGGAATGGGCAAATGAGAATGGTTTGTTCCAACGGCCAAGAAGGTGGATCTGTGGAGAGTTTAGAGCTTCATCAGACATGGAAGACACTAAGGTCATCCATCCACTGCATCCTGGGCCATTGCCAGTCATCTTGACTTTTCTCTTACTACTGTAGCAAGAGTGAGGCTCTTTGTGCAACTCTGCCTCATTTAAATCTAATTCAACACCAGGTCACGATATCAATGTCATGTCATTGGTCCTTTTAAAAACAAACAAAAAAAAAATACCAACAACAATCCCTTCAGAGAATGTGGAGAAAAACTCTACCACTCTTAGGTGGATCAATTCAGGACCCCTAGACAATTTTATTCTCATTAATTTCTTCCAGGAAAGGTTAGTTCCCATATTCCATAATGAACTAAGGGAAGTCCAGCAAGGAAGGAAGAAGGATATTCTTTTGGAATTGATTAAAGTCTGATAAAAATTTTTCCTTTGGATTAGTCCAAAGACTTCAGACTAGTGTAATCACCATTGGTATGGGAATCTTTCCTTATTGGTGTAGATGAATGCCCTACTCTACATGAGAGACTAAGCAGAGTTGGGTGAGTACAGAAGAGTGTTCTTTTTCAGTCCTCTTTGGGACTCTTCCAGCTTCAAATTGCTGCAGGCTCTCAGCTTCAGAAAGGAAGATGAAAGAAACCAATCCCACTTCAAGTTGCTGAAGGAAAAGACTGGAATGACATGAGAGGAGCAGGCAGTCTCTATCATGTTCCTATCCCAACCTGTTGCTCTAAAGATTTTGGGGACCTACGCCTTGGATGAGATCCAGAACTGTCTCTGTTCTGTCTGTCTGTCTGTCTGTCTCTCTCTCTCTCTCTCTCTCTCTCTCTCTGTCTCTCTCCCTCTCTTGGTTGAGCTGAGTTATCTCCCAATAGTTCCATCACTCTGTTCTATCTGATTTATGCCTGTAAGTATACCTTCTCTGATTTTGATTTGCTTCCAATTTGGATAAATGGGTTTTTTTCAACTATTCACTATGTGTGGGGCGGCTAGGTGGTGCAATGAATAGAGCACCGGCCTTGGAGTCAGGAGTACCTAGGTTCAAATTGGACCTCAGACACTTAATAATTACCTAGCCATGTGGCCTATCAAACTATTCACTATGTGTGTTCATCATGGGACCTGATAATGGATGAGAAATGAGTCAAGTCTTAAATATAGAGCTTGGGGTCCTCCTCCCTTCTCCCCCAGTAATGCCAAAGCAATTGTCAGTTAGCTTGAATCTGACCATATCCCCCAGACTAATAATATTTAGGGGAGCAAATAAACATAATTCTAACCTGGTATTCCTCTCTATGCTGAGTATCCAAACCCCTGCTTCCACTCCTGGCAAGTTTCCCTTGGAAAAGGGGAGGGTGGGGGAGGGAGGAGGAGAATGTCTTTTCTGTCTCCCTTCCGACCACACAACACAAACATAGCCCTTTCAAGATATGTAGCCTTATCACCAGTGGGTCTCTCCACTTGGAGCCTCACTACTCAAGTGAAGTATGTTATACTAGGATAATTTTTAAATGATTTCTCAGTTTTTAATTAATTGAAAAAGATTAAATTCATAATTTTTCTATAAAGGAGAAGGGGTAAGGGTAAGTGGCATCGTCTAGTTCCATCCTATTCACCTATGTTGTTTCCATCAATAGGACTTAAGACTCTGTAAAAAGGTGAGAATTGATTCATTCACTTTTGTTCTTTTATTCCCAGAACCTAGCTGAGTGCTGTGGTATATAGAAGGTATTTAATAAATGTTGTTGATTGATTAATCTGACAGTGGCATGCAAAATAATAGTCCCTTTAATCAAAAAGACTTTCTAAGTTCTCAGTTCCTTTTTACAAAGTATTGCTATAACCTCATTGCTATAACCTTTTTTCCTACAAATCTGCATTTTCAGAAAATAATCTTCTGGTGCAAATTTGAACCACAGAGATAATAAAAAAAATCTAGATTATCTCAGTGATATGATTATTCCTAATTATAGCACTTTTGCTTGTCAGAGAGCATACATAGGATGTTAGAATTAGAGAATATCTTAAAGAGCATTTAGTTCAAACTTCTTATTTTGCAGATAAGAAAATAAAAAAGATACGAATGGAGGGAGTTGCGATCAGCAAAGGCAGCAGTGGAAAAATATGGAAGTAACTTTTGTGATGGACTTCTCATAAAGAATGTGATCCACCCACTACAGACCTGGTGGTGTTGGAACACAGACTGAAGCACATTATATTATCATTATTATTATTATTGGGGGGGGGGGGTGCAGGGCAAATGGGGCTGGGTGGCTTGCCTGGGGCCACACAGCTGGGTGATTATTGGGTGTCTGAGGCCAGATTTGGACCCAGGTGCTCCTGGCTCAAGGGCCAGTGCTCTGTCCACCACCCGGCTGCCCCTACTATTATTATTATTATTACTATTTTATTTTATTTTGGGTCTTTTTTTTTGTTTTTTGCAGGGCAATGGAGTTGGGGTGATTTGTGTGGGGTTACACAGCTGGGTGACTATTGGGTGTCTGGGGCTGGATTTGGGCTCGGGTGCTCCTGGCTCCAGGACTGGTGCTCCATCCACTGCGCTGCCTGGCCATACCTATAATTTTTTTTTAACTTTAATTTTAATTTTTTTCTCTCCCCTTTACTTTATCGCTCATGCAGTTCTATATTTTTTGGGGGGGGTATTATGTTTATTCTTAAACAAGAATATTTTAGTAATGTATAAAAAACATTATTTGTACAACATAAGAATAAGTAAATAAATAAATAAATGATAAAAAAAAAAAAGAAAATGGTCCAAGAGAGGTGAAATGCCAACGATACTGGCAACGTTACTACAAAAGCCTAAATCTTCTTATTAATTTTACTAACCCCCATTTCAGTTAGATTTGACAAGTGAAAAAACCAATTCATTCAGCTTTCTGATGTAGCTACAAAGATAATATGACAAGTCAAAACTCAGTATTAATATATATAATATATATTTTTTCCTAAAGAAAATATAGTCCTTTCAGAATAGAGAAGTGTTTGTATAAATTAAAATCTCCCCACAGTCTGTAATTTCATTGGTGTGAGACACTCCTGTTCCCTCAGTCAATACAGGTTAGAATCTTATCTACAGAGAGATGAGCATCTCTTAAGTCATATAGTGTATCTCAGAAGAAGAATTGTATTTTAGAATAAGATGCTGAAAGATGGCCAACTACTAAGCCTTATAAAGCATCAAATTACCTTTCCTTTAACTCATCGGGTTTGCTAAGGACCTTTGACAGAATAGTAAGAATTTTCCACTAGGTAAAAGGAATAACAGTAACTTTTATCTCTACCACTAGGTGACTCCCTGACACTATAAAACATGGGGAAATAAGTCCTGGTATAAAGTTAGGAAATTTGTGAGAACAGAGCTACAAAAAGGTTTTGTTGTTGTACATGTTTCCTATACTCTCCTAACTCCTCCTACCATGCAAAATCCCTTTAAAACACAGGTCCGGGGCCAACTCAACATGAAGCATTCCTGGATCCTCTTATTTATTTGTGTATATAATGTTCTATCCACCCACCCCAAGAATGTAAGTTCCTTGAGGGCAAGGATTGTTGTGGTTCTGATTTTTTGTTTTGTTTTTAATCTCTAGGACTAGCAATCCGCTCATACATAAAAGACCATACTAAATTTTTATTAAATTGCTGAATTCAATTCCTCAGGTCTCTGAGATTTTTGTCACAATAGTCAATCCTACATTCTAAGAGTATAGTTAATATTTTACTTATTTGAGAGAGCAATCCCTGTTCTCTCATACATGCAAACACCCACCAAAGCCCAATCATGCCTCAGTTTTTCTTTTTTCTGGAAAGAATAATGGAAAGTAGAAATATAGGAATGTTTCTCTTAAGAAGAAAATAGAATATGGCATAGTAGACATATAGATCTCCTCAACTCTTCAAATTTTATTTTCTTCATGACTGCATATTCCATCTCAACTGATGACTTTATTGACTGGGAGTGCAAGACGGTAGGTCATCTGGCCAACACCAGATGCTCAAGTCCTAGGCACACGTCATGAAAGTCATACTGGATCATGTGAAGAGGCTTCAGGCGTGGTAATCTTTCAAATATAATAATGGTCCAGCCTAAGAATTATAAAACAATCAATTGTTTTTACAAATCCTTTGTTATATCTGAGCAAACACTACAACTTTTTCCTATTCTCTCCTAAGATTTTTACACAAGTCTCAATAAATTTGTATTCTCTGACTCTTGAGTATACATTTAACTTTGATTTTATGCTACCTTATATCCATCAGGTTCTGTATATTTTATAGTTAATTATAGTTAATATATTTTGATTGCTCATCCAGAATAATCTGTACCAACAGATCAAGAACCATAAACCAGAATCCTAAAGCTTTTAATTAGCACAGAATCATAAAATAAATTTTAAAAGGAACCACCAGAAGTAAAATTGATATCTTACGATGCCCTCACGAGTACTTTAGATGGCAGTCAAACTCTCTGCTATTCCCTGTATATTACATCACATCTCTTACTTCTGATTCTCTCCTAGCTCAGTTACTTCTAAAAGAGACACCTTTTACAAGAGCCTCACTGATTCCCCCAGCTGTACCCCATACTCTCAATCATATAATCATAGAATTAGAGATTTAGAAGGGTTCTCAGTGACTTTTTTTAGGTTTTTTTTTTGCAAGGCAAATGGGGTTAAGTGGCTTGCCCAAGGCCACACAGCTAGGTAATTATTAAGTGTCTGAGACCGGATTTGAACCCAGGTACCCCTAGCTCCAAGACCAGTGCTTTATCCACTATGCCACCTAGCTGCCCCCTCTCTTTATATGACAGTCCTTAAATATATGAAACAGCTATCATATCTATTTCTAAACTTTTCTTCCCCAGGCTAAACATGTCTACTTTTAAATGATTTCATCCTGGTGGCCCTTCTCTGAACACTTTTTAGTTTTTTAATTCTCTCAAACCAGGGTACCCAAAACTAAATATATTTGAAATCTAATGAGACCAAAGTACAGAGGAACCACCACCTCCCTAATTCTGGAAACTATGCCCCTCTTTTTGCTGTCCAAAATTATAATAGCTTTTTTGCCTGCCACATCACACTGCTGACTCATATTGACATTGCAATCCACTTAACATCCCCAAATCATTTTAAGAACAACTGCTGTCCATAGCTTGCTTTATATATATTTGTTTGCATGATAAGTCCCCCATCAGATTTGAGCTCCTTAAGGGTATATAGAAGCACTAAATGTTTGATTCCTATTTCATCTTCAGTTCACTCCACTGCTTTATAGTCTGCCACTATTTTTTGGTTTTCTAATTCTGTCATACAATGCGTTAACTTTGTTTCCCAGTATTTCATCATCTGCACATTTGATAAATGTGCCATCTATGCAAGTCATTGATCAAACAGGGTCAATCAAGCACAGGTTTCTGGGGTCCTCCACTGAAGACTACCTGCCATTTGGACATTAAACTATCAACAAATGTCTATTGAACTCATTCAACCATTTCTGAATCCATATGACAGTATTGTTTATAATCCATATTTTCTCATATTACAAAAATTGTATGAAATACTTTATGAAAATCTTTGCCAAAATCTAGACAAACCACTATGAATTTAGTTTGTACATAATTTTGTTTTTACTCATTAATATGCATTACATTCCTCTTAAAGTTACCTGAAGGAATATTTCATTTTTGTCTTTGATCCCCACCACCAGCACAGTGCCTGGCAGACAACAGATGCTCCATTGAATTGCCCTGAATCATTTTTAGCTCCCTTGAAATAAAGGAGTAAAGTCACCCCCAGGCTCCTGTGCTGGAGAGAAAAGGACAACATGTGCTCCTAATGCAGCATAATGTCTAATGTCTAGAAAACCTTTCATTTCTACCTTTCTGGGGAGCTCACTGCATCTTTCTGCTCCCCTCTCCACTGCTCTCCCACTCCCAAAGCTGGAGGTCTTCTTTGCCTCTCAAGTGACTGCTGGTGCTGACATTTCCTATAGCCAACATCTGCTGCTGCTGCTTCTTTCTCCTTAGAATGTTCATATTCCTTTTTGAGACTCTCAAGCCAATTTACCTGAGGATAATCACCATGTTTCCAGATCTTTTGTTAGCTTCACAGTCATGCAAGCTCACATAAAATGGTCTCTAAAATGTTATGTAGGTCTGTTTTTCCTATCCCTACTAGTTAACTTTTCCACTTCTTGCTAACTAAACACTCCCATCGCATTCTCCATAGGAAGTCCCTCATGCTTCCCTGACAGGTTAAAGCAAGATAATTCCTCTCCACTCCTATAATGTTTCTTGTATCATGAAAATCAGTTTGACATCAATAAGCCAAGACTGGATGTAATAAAGAACTTAGGCCCTGCATTCCTGCCTCTAAGATAAAGTTCCAATCCCCCTAACCCAGGGCTTTTGTGCCTTTTTTTTTTTTGGTTGCTCAGTGCCCTATATTTTTTGCTTTCTTCCTAGTTCTCTGCCATGATCTAGATAACTAAGTCTATAGAGAGGTGAGGCATTAATTATTTTACTAGGTTAACATAGGTATAATCTCTTAATTTGCTTTTAATGAAACCTGGACATTATTTGTTTTTTTGTTTGTAGACTTTTCATATTTTAAGACAAAAGTCAACAACAAAAATCAACAACACAATATTCATCGACTCTTTGAGTCAGGAGGTTTTTTTTTAATTCTTCAGATTTCCTGATGCTGTTGCTGTGATAGTTCCTGGTGTCCATGGAAACTGCACAGAAAATGTGGGGAAGAGCAAGGAAGAAGAGAGCAGACAGCAGTCAAAGGAAAGAGCATCTGTGATTTATACAGGATGCCTCCCCCTCGCTGTACCTTTAACCCCTTCCCTTCTGTCTCATCCACTCACCTGCTTTCCTAGTTACCACAAAGAATAATGACTCTTTACCCTCTCCATCACCCATGCCCAGTTACCTTAACTCAGCAGGTCTGGGAAGAATTGGAAGTTAGACATGGATACAAAAACCAAAGGGCTTTCTAGAAGTCACTTCTAGACACTTCTAGGAAAAATGGAAGTCATAAAATCCATGCTTAAAGATTATTGACTTTACTCATGAGAGAATCCTCTAGACCAGGGGTAGAGAATCTTTATTTTCTGCCAAAGACCATTTAGATATTTATAACACCTGCTATATTTGTTCAAACATTTAATTAATTCACCCCTAAAAAGCTCCCAGATTTATTGAAATTTTAGTCCTGCCTATAGTTGCCATGGCAGTGCCAAGTCTTATATTGCCCATGGGCTGGCTATCCCAACCCCTTCTTTAGACCCTCATTCAGAACCTATTGAATATTACATCAAATATAATTTTAACAACCTTGGTCATGTTAGTGTGAGCATTTACAGACACAAAGATAATATATACATACATGTGCATTTGTGTATATGTATGTATATAAATATATGTGTGTATGTGCATACAAGTACATGATATGCAAGAAAGAAGTGGGGGTATATAGCAGACTTTCTTCAAAATCAAAAAGACCTAGACTCAAGTCTTACCTCTGAAATATACTAGGTGTTTGACTCTGAGCATTCTCATTGTTCCAGGCATTTCTCTAAGACCATAAACTGCAGAACAATAACTAACCTTCATTAGTAGAGAAAACTTCAATAGAAATTCCAGATACTGATAAAATGACAGATCTGGACCAAGAAAATAATTATACTAAAAAAAATTGAGGGGTGCTTATGTATGTCTGGGTCTATCTAGGTATGAATCTGTATGTTAATAATCATGAAGAAGTCTATGAACACGCCAAAATGTGTGATTTCAGTATATGAGAGAGTAGTGTTGTTTTGAATTTTGTGACTGTCGGTTTGTATGTATATTTATTATGTGTATGGCTATATGAGGACATCTGTAAATAAATTTACCATTTTCTCATATGCTTTAGTGTGATTGGGTATGGGATGTGTGAATGTGCCTGTGAACTTATAATATCTGTGTGCATATTTCTGTGACTATTATGGGATGTGACAGTGGGTCCGTGATAGAATTTGTTTGAATTTCTGGGTTAGTCTGCATTTTAAAGTGTCTTTCCTAGTCCAAAAGGTCAAGTGAGTTTTTGTCTTTGGGTCTTCTTGTATCTTTCATAGTTCCCCCCCTCCCCTCCTCAACTCTCCCTATCCTGTGTTCCCTGTATAAGACTTTGCTCTCAGTACGCTGTTAAATATTTCCTACTGAGACATCAATTAGTAGTTTCTAAAGGTATCATTTAAAGACTAATTTCTCCCAGAAACAAAAACCTATGCTTTAATAACAATAATCGACCAATGTAGTATAACTACATTGATAGCTATACTAGATAGCTATACAGAGTTAGCTAGCCATTCTTCTCTAAAAAATTAAAAATTAGCATTATCCAGAGGTCAGTGGAGAGGCATGCAGTAGGTGTTAACAGGCTACAACATACCACAAATAAAGAACTATAGAAATAAAATCTGTCATCAAAGACCCCTAATCAGAAAAATCATTTAATAAGAACAAAAAAAAAAACTGTTGTGTTATCCCTGGTGTTTCATTGACTTCTTCATGACATCCAGAGAAAGTAAAGAAGGCCTCAATATATTATTTAGTTTCTCTGTAGTGAACTTATGGTAGGACATGGACAAGAGTAGCTCATGATAGGCAGGTAAAAATGTGTGGAGAACTTCACTGTAGGAGGGAACATCTACCTGGATGGGTTTATATATGTATTTAAGAGTAAGGGATTCTGGAAGTTCAGAAATCTACAACAGTCCAAGGAATGGAGGCAGCTAGGTGGAGCAGTGGTTAAAGCACTGGCCCTGGGAGTCATGAGTACCTGAGTTCAAATCTGGCCTCAGACAATTATTACCTAGTTGTGTGGCCTTGGGCAAGGCACTTTAACCCCCACTGCCTTGCAAAAAAATTTTTTTTTCTGAGTCCAAGGAATGAATCCCTAATAATGGAATTTCAAAGGGGAGTGGCAAGTCAAGAGGGCCTGCCTTCCATTTCCCATACTCTATCATGTAGGGGTCTATCTATCTCTTTTATCTTAGAAAATTGGTCCTGTGTTTATGTGTGTTGCCTGCCTAGGTGAACACATTCATATTATTTTTCTATTTTTTCAGCAATTATGGCATTCTAGTTTATATATATATATATATATGTATGTGTGTATACATGTGTGCATGTGTGTATGCATGTATGTATTTGTATATTATGTATATATAGACACATATATATGCCTATAGATGTACATATGACTATTTCTACAAAAGTTAACTTCCTTTCCATTGATACTCTAGAAAAAAAAGATAACTTTTATTGCAAGCTGTGATCCAAGAGGTAGTGGTGGGGGGTGGGGGGGAACTACTGGAGTTTATTGACTGGGGGAAGGACATGGTCTGATCTGTACTTTGGGAAAAATCACTTTATCAGCTAAGTGGAGGGACTGGATTGATGTGGGGAGAGACTTGAGGAGAAGAGATCACCAGAATTATTGTAACATTTTAGGTGTAAAGTGATGAGGGCCTGCACCACGGAAGTGGCTGTATAACAGCAGTTATATTTCTGCTTCCTGAGGTTACAGTGTTTCAAGTTCCAAATCCAACTGCTATTCTTTGATCCTGAGAGCAGCAAGGAGAGAAAGAAGTTTAAATTATTTTATGATCCTTGCCTCTATTGCTCCTAATCTAATGGGATCTTGGAGATTTGAAGGTGAAATAGACCTTAGGAGTCATCTAATCCAACTTCTTCACTTTACAGCCAAGGCACCAAAGTCCAAAGAGGTCAAGCAAGTAGCTTCTGATCTCACAGTTGCTATCAGTCAAAGCAGCACTTGACCAAAGCTCTCCTTGACCCCACAGCTAACTCTTGATGCAGACGTTAAATAAGATAAAAGGTATTTTGTAACTATGAAGTACTATATAAATGTAAGTTTCTACCATTCTTTTAGCAGCTTAATCATATATCTGACACAAATCTGTGGTACACACTCACATACACAAAACCAGAAAGAAGAATAAAGATATGTATATATGGATCATATTTATCAGACTTGGAGGAGAGTGGTAGACAGGGAGACAAGTGTAAAGAGTTGGTCAAATGAAAATTTGAAAGCTAATGAGGAGGCGTGTTGTCTTTCTGAAGCATGTATCTGACATATGCCTGCAAAGACTCGTCAAACCCACTAAGTTCTTCCCACTTCTGCTGATTCATATAGGAACAAATAATAAAAGAAACTTGGGATGTATCTGTAATGACTTTGAAGTTCTAGGTAGAAAAGTCCCAGATACATGAGGACATAGTTGGTGTTTTTTCTCTTTTTTTTTAGTTAAAGGTCCCGACTTAGGAGGGGAAAAAAGTTCAATGCATAGTGTTTCCTAATTCAGATAATAAGACAGGGTCATGGTTAAGAGTTACAGGGATTTCAGTTTTCCAGAAATCAAATGGAATTTTGCTAATTTTGCTTAAAGAAGTTTTTTTCAGTTATTTTAGTCATGTCCCCATTCTTTTTTTTTTTATTAAAGATATTATATGAGTTTTACAATTTTTTCCCCAATCTTACTTCCCTCCCCCCATCCCACCATGGAAAGCAATCTGTCAGTCTTTACTTTGTTTCCATGTTGTACATTGATCCAAATTGAGTGTGATGACAGAGAAATCATATCCTTAAGGAAGAGACAAAAAGTCTAAGAGATAACAAGATCAGACAATAAGATACTATTTTTTTTTCCTACATTAAAGGGAATAGTCCTTGAACTTTGTTCAAACTCCTTGGATCTTTATCTGGATACAGATGGTATTCTCCATTGCAGACAGCCTCAAATTGTCCCCGATTGTTGCACTGATGGAATGAGCCAGTCCTCATGTCCCCATTCTTGACCCTCTTTAGGGTTTTCTTGGGAAAGGTATTAGAGTGATTTTGCCACTTCCTTCTCCAATTCATTTTATAGATGAGGAAACTGAGGTAAACAGGGTTAAGTGACTTGCCCTGGGTCACACAGTTAGTAACTGTCTGAGGCTGGATTTGAATTCAGGTCTTCCTGAATTCCTGTTGCTCTATATATGCCACCTAGATACCCCAGCTCAAAGAAGAGTATCTAATAAATTCTCTACATGACTTAGTAATAATTTCATTTTTAAAAAGGAAAGGAATCAAGAAGGAAACCTACTCTGGATGTGATTATGACTGTCTTTTGATGTGAGACAGATCAAAACCATGCCATCTTGGAATTTATAATAGCAAAGGAAATGAATGTTGAGCATAGTCAGCTATGTACCCTAGAATTAGGAAATTAGATTTTTAAATGTAGGGCAACTCAAAGGCTGGAAAGTTTGTTGTTGCCCACTTTTACATGTTAAAAAAAAAGAATGTAGATCTGAAGAGCAGAGAACAATGATCTTTATCTCTAACCTTAACTATTACACGTGTCCAGATTCATTTATATTACAATCATAAAACATTTTGCAAGTGAAGTGAGCTCTGTAGCAAAGCTTCCACACATTTATTTATCCAATCCCCATAAAATATGGTTTTTGGGGGGTGAAGGATAAGGGGGAGAGTAGAAGATCCACATAAGGAGTTAAATTATAATTACAAGAACTTTCTAAGTCTAAGTTAGATAGAAATTTGAGACAGGGGCTTCAATTCTACTATGAGTGGGAAGCAGATCAAAGAAGGATTAAAATGCCCGTGGGCTCTAATTAGCTGCTTGAATACTCTGTTTTCCAAGAGTTTAATCCCTTATAGTTAAAACTTGGAAACTGATAGATTTCTCTCTCAAAAAACAGTGAGATTCACAAAGCTGTAATCTGTGAAGGCTTTCCTTTCCCACTAAAATTGAAGTTTATACCTTGCATAATGTCCTCCCTCCCCACTTCATACTTCTAGACTACAGGAAAAAAAAAAGAACCCTGGATCTGGAGTCAGAGGACTTACTTTAAATTTGTAATTCTACCACTTACATTTTTATAATCTTAAAAAGTCACTAAGCCTTTCTTGGCCTTGTTTTCTTCAATTGCAAAATGAGGAAGTTGGATCAAATGACCTTAAGGGAACTTTCTATCTCTAAATCTGTAGTCTTTATAGATGGGTAAACTGGATTTTATCCAAAGGAAAACAACCAGGATGGTAAAGTCCTTGAGTTCACTTTGGAGCAATTGAGGGACCTAAGTATAATTAACCAGAAGAAGAAAAGAATCATGGAGGATATGGGTGAAAATTGTAAAAAGGTCCATTTAGGTTTGATGTCAGAAAAAAATTTCTAGAGCTGTCTAAGAATGGAAGGAACTGTTTTTCAAGGTGACGGCCTCTGCCTCCCTAGAAATCTGAATGATCACTTGTCGTGTACATTACTGGATGTTTTATAAACATTTTAAACATGTCCAAAACTGAACTAATTACCTTTCCTGAAAAATCTTCCCATTTTCCTATTGTCCCTGTTATCATGGAGTGTATCACCTTTTCTCCAGTTACCCAATCTCACAACGTGGGAATCATTCTCAAGTTCTGTGATACCATGATTCCTTTGATTCTATGATCCTATTATTTGCAAAGAAGGCCCAGGAGGTGGCAGTAGTAACAAAAACCCAGTAGAGAGAAAGAATACTGAATATTAGTGGATGTCAGCCAGTAGCAAACAGGCTGAGTTAATTGACATCACCAAAAGGAATTGGTGTCCCAAAAGCATCAGAGGCAGGAATATTTCAAATACCTAGGTTTTGGACATGTGAGTTCACTAAATAAATGATCTCTAATTTGTGAACCCTCTATGTGTCATTCTTCCCACTGATGGTATTTAAGAGAGAGTTTAGCCCAGGCTTTTGGAGGGAATTTTTTTTGCTACTTTTCTTACAATGCTATATTAGTAAATGCTTTTGCTTTGAACTTACCATGTCTTCTGGCTGACTAGTATAAGTAAATACACAAGAAGAGATTCTTGAGGTATGGTTTTGAATGGCTATAGAGCCACAGAGAACCTTAAACTTAGCTAAGTTTTTCTGGTGGCTCATATATCACAGAGATTTTCCCAGGTGAAGCAAAAAATTTGGAGATGGGCTAGATATGATCTCTTTACAAGAGATAAAAGAGTATATGGCCAAATGTTAATGGGAAACTTTCCAAAGCAAAATTCTAACTATACAACTTCAGAGAATACTGATGAAAAAGAAAAGAAGAAAGCATTTAAGAAACTCTCATGACTTCATAGAAAATTCTCTTATGCGTTCAGATTTTTAAAAGGGCACATTCAAAAGATGGTAATAAGAAGAGTACTATGAAGTTTAATGCCTGGATGAGAGGAAGATTCTCAAAATAAGGACAAGAAAAGGTTTTTAAAGCTACATTTGGTACAAAGAGAGGAACAAAGAAAGAATAGGCCCACTATTGACAGATGGCAGAAAAAGGAGTGAAACTACTCATCTCCTAATTTCCCTCTCTAATTAAGCAAGGGATTTCATTTTCAAACAAGGAAGAGAAGAAAAATTATACAAAGGAGACTAGGGCCCAAAATAGGTGAATAGATATTAAGAAAATGTCTTTTCTCTTTCTCTTAAATAGATTGGCTTCACTGGGAGCAGACAAATTGAATCCTAAGATTTTGAAAGAGCTTTCAGATGTGATTAAAAAAACCCTGACTGTAATTTTAGAGAAATGATAGAGAATGGAAAAAGTGCTGGAGGACAAAAGATAAGCAAGTGTTGTCTTTATTGTGAAATAGACACTATAGAATGGTAAGTTTAGAAGTCATTATCTGACAGAACTAAATTTTCAGAGCAAAATATTAATGAAATGATTGGTGAAGTCTTCAAAAAAGAAGGGCAACTATTGTTAGGCATATTATGCCCTAAGAAGGTAGAAAAAGAGAAGGGTCCTGTATGTGTAAAAATATTTGTAGCACTTTTGTGGAAACAAAGAACAGTGTATATCAAGCAAATGAAAAATTATTAAACATGTAATACATTAATGTAATGTAATATTAGAGTGTCATAAGAAACTAAAAGAAGAATTTAGAGAAACATAGGAAATTACAGGAACTAATATAGAATAATGTATGTAGAACCAGGAAAATAACATGCACAGTGACTACAGTAATGTAAGTGGAAAGAACCAAAAATGATATTGAAAACTATACAATTATTAAGAATAACTCTTTCTATCTGCCCATGTAAGGAGAAAAAAAATAAGTGAGGTGACAGCAGAGTGGACATACAAACAGAGCATGCCCACCAGAAGCAACCAATAATCTAGAACAAGAGGTGTTTCCTAAATGGGGATCCAGCCAAAGAAAAACTGCCAAGAAATTGAAAGAACATCAAATTTGTATACAAGACACCTGGAAAAAAACCATCAAAGACACCTATGTTAAAAAGAAGTACCTCTTTACCAGGAAGGTCCTCTTTTGAGGAAGGATCTTATCCAACATGGTGACTAAAATGAAGATGTAGAGGATGATTGTCAACCATTGTGACTATCTGTTTTATCTGTAAATGTAACCCATTCAAGTGCCACAAGGAAATGTCATGCCCTTGTCCCTCTGCTCCTGAGACATCCAAATTGGAGACAACATAAATGATAGTGATGGCCAGCCCCTTTGAAAAATGGGCTTATTATGCTAAAACAGATCACTAAAGTAGATGAGACCAAGAAATAGTTTTGAGCCCTTCCTCAAAGCCAATGAGTAGGTGATGGTATGGAGTGTTTGGTCTATCTTGTCCAACTGCCTTAATAATAAAAGCATCCTTCTATCATGAGAAAAAATGACTATAATGAATAAGCTTGGCTCTAGAGAAAATTAAAAATGCACCTCCCTCCATTTTTTGCTAAGGTGGGGAATTATAGGTGTAAAACACCTCCTGTATTGTTAAGTATAAATGACATCTTTGTTTGTTTTACTGAATTGTTTTTTTTTTAATTCCTCTTCCTACCCTACTATGTTGCTGTCCAAAGGAAGATAATTGGAATTCTGATATATGTACAAACGCTGTCATATTAAAAAATTGACTCTAACAGAATAAGAAAAGACATAGGGAGACATGATTAGCTGTATTAAATATTTGAAAGACTGTCATGGAGAAGAAGAATGAGACATTCTGTGTTGTTTCACAGACAGAGCTGCAGGAAATGGATGAAAGTTAAAGGGAGTAGTTTTTTTCTCAAAATAAGAAAGAATCTGCTAGTAGGTCTACATAGCAATGGAATGAACTGCTTCTCAATGCTATAAGCATTGGGAATAATACTTCAGTAAAGGCAAATGGACCAGCTGTAAGGTGTTAAAGAAAATGTTCCTATATCAGGTGAGAATTGGGCTGTTTGACCTCCAAAGTCTTTTTCAGCTTTAAGGTTCAATGGGATTCTATAATCTGTGTGTAAATAAAGATAAATGAGACATATGCCCTGCTTTCTAGAACCTTATGGCCAATAACACAACCTAAGTAAATTCTATAAGAGAAGCACAAAATTATATGGGAACATCAAAGAGTGAAAGATCACTTTCAGACAGAGGCATTGGGGAAGACTTCATGGAGGAGGATGTAGATCCAGAATAGCAAGATTCTTAAGAGACTTTTCTAGTCCAACCCCTTCATTGAATAGTTGAGAATCATGGAGGTGACATGCTGAAGTTAAGTGGAGTGGTGAAATTGAGATTTGAACGCACCCTTTGGGGGTGGCTAGGTGGCACAGAGGATAGAACACCGGCCTTGGAGTCAGGAGTACCTGGGTTCAAATCTGGCCTCAGACACTTAATAATTACCTAGCTGTGTGGCCTTGGGCAAGCCACTTAACCCCATTTACCCTGCAAAAACCTAAAAAAAAATACTAGTAGTTGAATGCACCTTTTGATTTTAGAGTTATTTTCTATTTTTCTTCACCTTATCTTCTAATGTTAAGTTTTCCAAATACATAATGGCTTAATTAGCAAGCATATGCAAATTATAATTATGTCACAAAGTATAGTAATGTCACTTGTGGGAATATCCCTATTCACCCAGGTGAATTCATTTTGTACTTAATCTTTATTAAGATGCTTATATGAAAATCGATGGGTATGTGAAAAGTCACAATCAGCATTAATCATTCAGTTACTTTTCTGCTAGCTCAAGCCCATGAGAAATTGTCATAGCAAACTGTCAGACCCTGACATTCTATCAATTCTGATTTTTAACAAGTTAGAAGCTGGGGCAGCTAGGTGGTACAGTGGATAGAGTACCGACCCTGGAGTCAGGAGGACCTGAGTTCAAAACCAGTCTCAGACATTTAACAATTACCTAGCTGTGTGACCTTGGGCAAGTGACTTAACCCCATTGTTTTGTAAAAAAAAAAAAAACCAAGTTATAAACTATGCTGACAGGGATGAGAGTGTGTGGTACAGTGGCAGGAGGACTGGATTTGGAGTCAACAGATCTGGATTTCAATCCTGGCTCTGCCACTTAATACCTGTATAACATTGTGCCTAAGACACTCCACCACTCTGGGCCTCAGTTTTTTCAACTGTAAAAATGAGGGTGCTAAACTCAATGAATCAAGTCAACAAGTCAAATCAATAAGAATTTATTAAGTAGCCATCACAGTACCAGGCACTGTGATAAATGCTGGGTATATAAAGAAAGGCAAAAACCAGTCCCTTCTATCAGGGAGATAAACAGCCAAATAAGGGAAATAAAATGCAAACAATCATGTGCAAACAAGATGTATACAGAATAAATTAGAGATAGCCAACAGAGAGAAGTTTAAGGAGGACTTGTAAAGGCTTCTTTTTATTTTTAGAAAGACTCTATTTTTTTAATTTTTAATTTTTTTAATTTAAATTTTTTTCCCTAATCTTGCTTCCCTCCCCCCTCCCCCCCCCCAGAAGACAGTCTGTTAGTCTTTACATTGTTTCCATGGTATGCATTGATCTAAGTTGAATGTGATGAGAGAAAAATCATATCCTTTTTTTTAAGGTTTTTTGCAAAGCAAATGGGGTTAAGTGGCTTGCCCAAGGCCACACAGCTAGGTAATTATTAAGTGTCTGAAACCGGATTTGAACTCAGGTACTCCTGACTCCAAGGCCGGTGCTCTATCCTCTGTGCCACCTAGCCACCCAGAGAAATCATATCCTTAAGGAAGAAACAGAAATATAGCAAAATTACATAAGATAATATTTTTTTTGAATTAAAGGTAATAGTCTTTGGTCTTTGTTCAAATTCCACAATTCTTTCTCTGGATACAGATGGCATTCTCCATTGCAGATACCCCAAAATTGTACCTTATTGTTGCACTGTTGGAATGAGCAAGTCCATTAAGGTTGACCATTACCCCCCATGTTGCTGTTATGGTGTACAGTGTTTTAAAGGCTTCTTACAGAAGTCTTCTGGAGACTTTAGGTAAGACTTGTTGGAACCCAAAAGACTAAAATGAGGGAGAGCATTCTAGGAATGGAGGAGAGTTGATGAAAATACCCTGGCTTGGGATATGGGGAGACATTAAGTATGTGGAAAAATTGAGGTCAATTGTCAGTGTATCTCAGAGTATGTAGAGGAGGAGTAAGATGTAAGAAGTCTAGAAAGATGGGAAGAACTGTGAAGAGTTTTGAAGACCAGAGGATTTCATATCTGATTCTGGGGCTAGTAACCAGTGGAGTTTATTGAGTGGGAAGATGTCTTCTATGAAATACAGGGTTTGCAAATATACTCCTCACTCAAATCTTCAAATGGATCTGTGATTTCTCAATGTGTATGTCCCCTCCAACAGTCTTTCCAAGTGTTCCTCTAGTCCACTATATTCTTCATCTCCAATATCTGATTTCAACTCCAAGGAACAAGATACTCCTTTCAGATTGACCTCTGATCTCATCACCATACAACTAACTCAAGCCTTGATTGATACTACCTCCCTCAGCTTCCTTTCCCCTCTGATTTGAAGGCTGGAGGATGGAATATCAAACTCCTCCTAATGCCTTCCTTTATAGAGGACATAAACTGGAGTTTCGCTCACACTCTATTCTCTATCTGCTACTCGGTCTGGTTTAAGTTTTTTAGAACAAAATAAACTAGGTGGTGTGGTGGATAGAGCACTGGCCTTGGAGTCAGGAAGATTGGAGTTTGAATCTAGCCTCAGACACTTGCTACTTGCTAGCTGTGTGACCTTGGGCATGTAACTTTTAACCCTGATTGCCTCACATCCAGGGTCATCTCCAGTTGTCCTGATTAATATCTGATCCCTGGATGCAAATGGTTCTTGAGGAGAAAGTGGGACTGGTGACTTATCACAGCACCCCCTCATTCAAATATGATTGATGTGCTTGTCATAGCATTACTTCCCTGACGTCATGGTCTTCTTTGAGAACAAAGGACAATCATCATCAACCCTTTCTTAGCCATTCTTAGCCTTTAGGTCTCCATTTCCCCCTCCCCTCTTTTCCATTTCTTTTTATATGCTATCTCCCCTCTCACATTAGAGTGTAAGGGCAAGAACTGTCTTTCTTTTTGGCATTTAGTATAGTGGCTGACTGAAGTAAGGCTCTAAATAAATGTTTATTGGATTGTCCAGTTCCCCACAAAGGAAACACCTCATATGCCTTCTTGACTTTCTCTTGATATACCAGTGGAGCAAATGGGGTGTACATATTATCCCTTGATCTTGTCACATTACCAAGTCATCTTTTTCACTCAAAGATTTCTTTTATATTGTACTTTACTGTTTTTTTAATAGTTGCCTATTTATTATGTATTACAGTCTACTCACACCAACCATTCATTCCTCCATTCCTGACATGAAGCAAGGACAAATCTTATAAATATTCTGGCTTGTTTAGGGGTAGGAAGGTTGTTATCCCTTATTATCTAGAGATTACCATTATTGAAACTTTTATCACATAACAAATAAAGATATATATATATATATATATATATATATATATAAAGCTAATATTCATAATTTGCATTTTCACAGAGCTTTGTCATTTCCACTTCCTCCCCCTCTTACAATAAACTGGAGTAGATAGTGAAAATATTCTTATTCCCACTTGTAGATGAGGAAATTGAGTCTCAGAAAGGTCAAGTTGATGGCCTATGGTAACATATCTAGTGTGGAGGTAGGACCTAAAAGTGTGGGTAGTATTTTGACAGACAGGCAAAGAGGAAGGAAGCTTTAGATAGAGGAAATAGTATGAATAAAGGCAGGAAAGGGAAGAAAGGATTCAAGGTCAAAGGGATAGTGTAGATAATTTGGAACATAGTTTTGTAAAGGACAGTGATGAGAGATCATGCTTCCGAAGAAAATTGGGGTCAATTTTCAGAAATTCTTGAGTTACCATAGATTTTATTCTATAGCTAAAGGGGAACTATGGGAAGTTTTTGAACAGAGAAGTGAATGGGGATATGCTTTAGGAAGATGGAGTTTTTTTGTGTTTATTTTTTTAATTATAAAAAGTTTATTTATTTTGAGTTTTACAAGTTTTCCCCTAATCTTACTTCCCTCCCCCCACCCCCACAGAAGGCAATTTGCTAGTCTTTACATTGTTTCTATGGTACACATTGCTCTAAATTGATGTGATGAAAGAGAAATCATATCCTTAAGGAAGAAACATTAAGTATAAGAGATAGCAAGATCAGACAATAAGATAAGTTTTTTTTCTAAATTAAAGGTAATAGACCTTGGTCTTTGTTCAAACTCCACAGTTTTTTCTCTGGATAGAGATACAGACAGCCCCAAATTGTCCCTGATTGTTGCATTGATGGAATGAGTCCATCAATGAGTGATCATCACACCCATGTTGCTGTTAGGGTGTACAATGTTTTTCTGGTCCTGCTCATTTCATTCAGCATCAGTTCATGCAAATCCTTCCAGGCTTCCCTGAATTCCCATCCCTCCTGGTGTTCCATGACATACATATACCACAGTTTGGTAAGCCATTCCCCTAAACTGAAAGACATTCACTTAATTTCCATTTCTTTGCCACCATAAACAGGGCTGCTATGAATATTTTTGTACAAGGGATGTTTTTACCCTTTTTCATCATCTCTTCAGGGTATAGACAAGATGGATTTTTTTAGTGATAGCTAGAATAATGACAATGGAAATGGAAGAGAGAGGGATGTGAGAAACAATGAGATACTGGAGAAGTAGAATGAATAGATGTTGGAAACTGATTGAAGATGAGAATTAAGGGAAGAATATATGTGTATATATCTGTATTGATAATCACAGAATAAAAGTATTTCCTTCTGGCAAATTTTGCTCAAAGTTTTTATTAAAAAGATAATCAAGCTGAGGGTATTATTACTTTAAGAAGTAATTCTCGGGGCAGCTAGGCAGCGCAGTGGATAAAGCACTGGCCTTGGAGTCAGGAGTACCTGGGTTCAAATCTGATCTCAGACACTTAATAATTACCTAGCTGTGTGGCCTTGGGCAAGCCACTTAACCCCACTGCCTTGCAAAAACCTTGAAAAAAATAAAAATAAAGTACAAAAGGTCATCAGCAAACAGAAGACTTTATGTCTACAGAGATTTGGATCTATTAGATCCATATTTTTTCATAACATCTGACTTAAAGGACATTATCATAAAACATCTCCTGAGGAAGGACATAAACTGTGGATTACCTAAGAATTACTTAAATTAGGATAGTTTTAAACAACTGAGCATCTTCCTAGGCAAGGGAATATGAAGTTTATGGAAAAAGACAGTGAAAGTACCGAGGCAACAGAAAAATGACAGTTTTAGAATATAAACTTAAACCAAGCTGGTTTCTATTCTATTTGCATGTAAATGAACACACATATATGTAGAAATATCTATCCTAAATGAGATTCAATTTGAGGCACTTTTTTACACAAGTAATTCTCTTTGATTCATGCCCCCAAATAGAACTTCTTAAAATCAGTCAAAATTTATTAATTTTGTGCCAAACATTGTGCTTAGAACTAGAATACAAAGAAAGGCAACAGCTCCTACTCTCAAGGAACTCACAGTCTAAAAAGATAACAAAATGAAGGAACCAAAATGAAATGAGTAGGGATCTTGCATAATTGCAAACAACTATGAACAAACAAGCCATAGACAGATTAAACTGGAAATCATAGAGAGAAGGCACTAGAATTAAAGTGGGATGAGGAAGATCAGGAAAGGCTTCTTGTAGAAGGTGGGTTTTTATTTGGAATTTGAAGGGAATTTGAAGGGAAGCCAGGAAAGCTGAAGTGCATTCTCACATAGATTGAAAATTCCTGGAGTTGTTAGATATACTATCTTGTCTGAGAAACAATACAGAGGTCAGTATCACTAAATCACAAAGTATAGGAAGGTGGTAGTAAGTGGTATAAGATCTAAGAAGACTGAAAACATGGGGGAGGGGAGCAGGCTGTGAATCCTCTTTCTTCTCTACCTCCCTGTAATCCTTGACATTCTTAAACATCTTTTCCTTCTTGAAACTCTCTTCTTTATTTTTTTTGGGGGGTGGCAGTTAGATCACTGACCTTGGAGTCAGAAAGATGAGTGTTCAAATCTTGCCTCAGACACTTGACTTTATGAGTTAAATATTTTTCTACTACCCTCCTTCCCTCTCCCTTCCTCATGGCAGGTAAAAAGCTGGTAAAAGTTGTACATGTACAATTATGTTTAACATATTTCCATGTTAGTTATGTTGTGAAATTAAAATTAGAACTAAGAAGGAAAAAACCATGAGAAAGAAAGAAAAACCAAAAGAAGTTTAAAAAAGTGAACATAGTATGCTTTGCTCTGTATTTAAATTCCATAGTTTTTTCCTCTGGATGTTGGATTTTCATACAGACCACATCCTCTTACCATAGAGTCCTTGACCTCTTCTGTTCTCCCTCTATGCTACTTCACTTAGTGATGTTATCAGCTTCCATAGGTTTGATTGCCATCTCTACGTTATTGTTGTTTAGTATCCCACTCTTTGTGACCCATGGACCTTAGCACACCACAGTAACACAATTTAGCTATCTTGACTACATTGTCTCCTGAAGTCTATTCCAAACTAATGTGTATTGATTCCGTGACACTATCCACCTCATCCTCTGCCATCTCCTTTTCCTTTTGCCTTCAGTCTTTCCCAGTGCCAGGATCTTTTCCAATGAGTCCTGTTTTCTCAGTATATAGCCACAGTATTTAAATTTCAGTTTTAATCTTTGACTTTTCAATGAACAGTTTGAATTCATTACTTCAAGAATTGTCTAATTTGATCTCTTCAATGTCCAAGGGACTCTTAATTTTTATTTAATTTAAAAGTGTTGGTTCTACACTACTAAGCTTTCCTTATAGATCAATTCTCATGGTCATATATTACCCCTGGAAAAAACTATTCCTTTGACTATATGAATTTTTGTCAGCAAGGTGATAATCTCAGGTTTTTTAGTATGTTGTTCAGATTTTCCATAGTTTTCCTTCCAAGGGAAAAGTGTCTTAATTTCATGCCTGCATTTGCCATCTGCAATGATCTTTAAGCACAAGAATATAAAATCCAACACTGCTACCATTTCTTCTCCCTCTATTTGGCAAAGAGTGACAGGTCCAGTTGCCAAGATCTTAGTTTTTTTCAATGTTAAATTTCAAGCCAACTTTTACAACTCAAGAGACTTCTTAATATTTCTTCACTCTTTGCAATACTCTTTGGTATTGTCTGCATATCAGACTATTGATATATCTTCTCCCAGCAGCCTTAATTCTGGTTTACATTCCAGTCTTAATGCTGATGTGATTCTCAAATCTATCTGTTCTGCCACAGCCTCTCTGCTTTCTCTTTCATTCTCCAACTACCTTTCAGACATTTCAAACTGGACATTCAGCAGCATCTTAAACTCAACATATCCAAAACAGAACTGATTATCTTGCCTCCTATACCTTCTGTCTTCTTATAGAGGGAAATACTAATCTCCCCATCCCTTAGGCTTAAACTAGTAGTCATCCTTGATTCTGCAGAATCTTTGCCCAAACTCTGCCCCCTTCCAATCTGTTGTCAAATGATTTTATCATTGCAACATCTCTCCAATGTGCCCCCGCCCTTCTCTCCTCTGATACTGCTGCCACTCTAGGGTAGGCCTTCCTCATCTCATGCTTAGACTATTGCAATAGCCTGCTGATGGGAGTGATTTTCCTAAAGTGCAGGTTCTGCTCACTCCACTACTCAATAAACTCCAGTAGCTTCCTATTACCTCTATGATCAAATACAAAAAGTTCTCTTTGGCATTCAAAACCCTTCATAATCTAGCTCCCTCCTACTTTTACAGCTTTCTTACTGCTTATTACCTTCTATGTACTTTTTGATCTTTAGATTAGCCTTCTGGCTATTCTACAAACAGGATGCAACATTCTATTCTGAGCATTTTCTCTGGTGTTCCTCTCATGCCTGTAATGCTCTCTTTCCTCAACTCTGCCTACTTATAAGTCCCTCCTTTTACAGGTAGTTTTTCCTAACCCCTTATAATTCTAGTGCCTTCCCTCTTTAAATTAGTTCCTGTTAGGGGTGGCTAGGTGGTGCAGTGGATAGAGCACCTGGAATCAGGAGTACCTGAGTTCAAATCCAGCATGAGACACCTAATAATTACCTAGCTGTGTGGCCTTGGGCAAGCCACTTAACCCCATTTGCCTTGCAAAAACCTAAAATAAACAAACAAACAAATAAATAAATTAGTTCCTGTTTATCCTATACTGATGATATATTCTCAAAGAAAATCAAGATCGTGATGATGCCATGACAAACAAGTGAATTAGATTTTAGTAAGAGGGAGCTCTACTAAATCACCAGTCTCACTTTCTTCTCCCAAGCCCTCTGAGTTCAGTGGCCAGATATGGATCAGGTGGACTGGAGATGACCCTGGATGTGAGGCAATCAGTGTTAAGTGACTTGCCCAAGGTCACACAACTAGTAAGTGTCAGATAATTGAGGCCAAATTTGAACTCAAATCCTCCTGACTCCAGGGCTGGTGCACTATTCACCTAGCTGCCCCTATTTATCAGGAACATAGTTTACTTATATAAACTTGTTTGCATCTTATCTCCTCCATCAGATTGTAAAATCTTTGACAACAAGAATTGTCTTTTGTATCCTAGCATATAGTAGTAATTTGGTAAATGTTGATTGATTGAAGGACTTGGAAACGAAACATGGATTTCATATTGACCCTGGAGGTGATGGGGAACAACTGAAGTTTATTGAGTAGGGTAGTGATGTTGCTGGAGACACTGGTGTTGCATAAGGTTTGGGAGCTGTTGAAAGTGAAGGAATGTACAACTAGCCCTGGAGTTAAAAGAGTTTAGGATTTATTTCACAAGCCTGAAAAGTTTACAAATTAATTTTTTTTAGAAGAGACAGCAAGCTGCTTATAAACTGCATGGTGAAAGAATGAATAACAAAGGACCAGGCAAGGTGCCTAAGGGAAAGAGAGAAAGAGGGGCAAGGAGACCTGGTTGGGCTGAGACTTGAGTGGGGCTGCTATGGAGCAGAGGAAGGCACAAATTTGAGGAAAGGATAAACAGCAAAGTTTTAGTTTATTACCTGAGAATAAGGAAAGAAGGAAAAGAAGCTGTATTTCTCTAGAGACCTAGACCAGGAGTACATAGTAGTGATGCAGAGAAACCTGGACATGGGAGTGATGAGATCAGTTGGAGACAAACTTTGTAAATCTTTTGTTTCCATTGTAAAGGGAATCTTCCTTGTCCTTCCTCACCAGAGGGCCTGACCTTCAAACTGATTTGGATTGCATTGTTTTTCTGGTGAGGCAACCAGGGAGCACAGGTCCTGGAAGACCACCCAAAAGAGGCCCCTCCCCCAAAAGGCAAAATCTCCAATGACAGACTTGGATCATTCTCAGGTCACCACCCCCTCCCATGGACTCTGGGAGAGAATTTAAGGAGATCTGAGGGAGGGGCTCAACCCATTTTACTTTCCAACCTCTTGCTGAACTCTGGTCAGCTGGCCTGGCCAATTCAATCAACAATCCACGGGGTCTTGTCTTCAAACTCTTTTTAACTTTTCTAACACTTTCTTAATATGCTGTAACTTCCTTTAATAAATCTCTATTTTCTTTCCAAAACCTGCATTCCTGGGGCAGCTAGGTGGCGCAGTGGATAGAGCACTGGCCCTGGAGTCAGGAGTATCTTAGTTCAAATCCAGCCTCAGACATTTAATAATTACCTAGCTGTGTGGCCTTGGGCAAGCTACTTAACTCTATTGCCTTGCAAAAACATAAAAAAACAAAAACAAAAACAAAACCCTGCATTCCTGAGTCTGAGTCACAATTCTTGATTCTTCTTGGGGCAGAACCAAACTCAAGAAACAAATCAGGGGCAACAGTAGTAGCATCCTGACGGTGGGAGTGGGGGGGAATAGAAAGGGAAAAAAAAGAATTCTCTTACTTATATGTAAGTCCGAACTTATATGTATTTCCATAGTGGGTTTGACAAGGATGATGCTTTTGGCAGGGTTTTAGCAGCTGACTTCAGGTACCCCCCAAAACCCATGCCACAGGGACAGTCCTCAAAGGAGGGACCAGGACAGCACTCATTGCCCATGGGCAGCTCATGAACACACCAGTCCTTCCTGTCCCAAAGTGCATGACCTTAAAATTCAACACATCATTTTCTGCTGCTCAAGATGACTGCACCTGTGTCATCCAGCCTAACCCATTAGTGAGAGAGCATGGCCAAGGTCAGAGTTTAAATTAAGAGGAAGTGTTTTAACAGTACTGACAGGATTTTCACAGTACAAAAGATTACAAAATTTGTTTCCAATTACAATATTTCCTAAGCCCATAATTCCTAAGTGACATGGTTAGACTTATATTTTAGAAAGATCACTTGTACTGTGTAGTAGAGAATAAGTCTAAGTAGGGAGGGACATATGGAGGGAGACCAACCAGCAAGCCATTGCAATGATCTAGGCCTGAGGTGATGAGGGTTTGTACCAGGGTGGTGGCAGTGCCAGAGGAGAGAAGAGGGAGTAGATAAGAGATGTTATAAAGGTAAAATACGCAGTCTTGCCAACAGATAGGATGTGGGGAGGGGAGGGAGAATGGAGATATTGCCTCCTACACAGAATAACCTCTTCATTAAGCATTTAACAATGGCTTTTGCCTTTCTCATCTAAATACAAAAAAAAGTTACAGCTCAAAATGATCAGGCCTTGATTCATTTAGTACTTTGCTGATTCAGGAGAAATCATGTTCCTAGTCCTCAGAAATTTACAATTCACATAATAGTGAGTTCCTTTTCTTTAATGAGCTATTCTGTAATGAAGGGTTCAGATTAGATGACCTTGGAGGTTCTTTTCTAGCTCTCTGAGGCTATGATACATTATTTTCAATGTAACCTCTCTTTGCAACATTTATTGACAATTAGTTTAGTCCTGCAACAGTATCAGCAGACTGGGCTTGGAGTTCTGGAATCTTAATTCCATTCCAAGACTTGTTCTATATTGAAGTTCATTTCTTTAGGTGATATAATCAAGTGAGAAAAGCAAGAAAAAGAAGGGGGGAATTATTAGGGGTGCCAAACATAGAAGTACAATCAGATAGTCGTGCTAGATTGTAAATTAGGGGATCTCATTCTCTTCTTGCCAGAGGCAAACAATGGAAAGGAGTAAATCACAACTTATTAGCTTCAACCCCAATTGTTCCCCCTCCATATCATTCCTCCTTTTTTCTTCCCTCTTTCTTCCCTTTTTTCTTCTTCCATTTTTGCTCTCCCTCTCCTTCCCTCCCTCAGTTTCTCTGTCTCTATCTCTGTATGACTGTCTCTATGTCTGTGTCTCTCTCATCCTTAGATAATCCAATTATATAAGACAGCATCTGTTTTTGTCTCCCTCTCTGTCTCTCTATCTTTCTCCCCCACCTTTCTTCTTCTCTCTCTTTCTCTTTTTTCTTCCATTTCTAGCACCCACACAATTTGAGTCACAAAACTGGGTGAGGTTTCCATCTCAATGGCAAGATGCTTAGTCAGAGCTCCTCTGAGAACTTCTCCTTGCTCATTAAGCTGCTCCCTGACTTTCCCTGGCTGTTAAGAAAAGTGTATAATCAGTTCTTGCTTCCTGTTGACATCTGGACCTTTGAAAAAAAGACTGCTGGGATTGTTTGGACCATTTTACTGAAACAGTTTATATCTCTCTTGGGTTAGTGAAAGACAGGGATTCAAGTGAGGACAAGAACCAATAGCAGTGACAGGCAGCCACAATGAAGGGCAGAGGTAGCCAAGGACAGAACAGGGAGTGACTAGCAGTGCTGCAACTGTGACAACGGATTTTAAGAGGTAATGCCTTTGTAATGGAAGGAGTAATTTATGTCAGGTAAAGAACCAGCAGCTATAAAGATGCCCTGGTACTCATAATAACATTTAGAAATTTAGGGTTTTCAAAGTTCATCCCTTACAACAATACCAAAAAAATATAGTTCAGGCTTCTAACAGAAGGTCATAGATTCAGAGGTGAAAGGGCTCTCAGGAGTTATCTTGTCCAATACCTTCATTTTACAGATGAGGAAACTGTGGTCCAGAAGACTGATGTGGTTAAGGCCACCCTGGAAGTAGGTGAAAGAACTGGGTTTTAAACCAAGATCTTATTATTTCAAATCGCCCACTCTTTCCCACCCTTGTGAATTTTTGCTTTAAATATGAATAAATTCTCCTGATATAAGCTGGCATTCAAATCAATTATTTCAGTAATTAAAATAGCTGCTAATGTTCCTGAGAGTATCACTGCAGTTTTTAGGCAGGTACATATTGATTTGAATTAGCCTATTTGATCTAATTTCTCTTCAGTTTCAAGCTTTATTTTATTTTTCTACTTTATGGTATTTTATTATTTCCAATTACATGTAAAGATAGTTTTCAGCATTCATTTTAATAAGATTTTGAGTCCCCCCCCTCCCCAGCAAGCAATCTGATATAGGTTATAAATGTGCAATCATGTTAAGCATACTTATATATTAGTCATGTTGTAAAAAATAATCAGAAAAAAGGAAAAAACCATGAGAAAGAAAAACAAACCAAAAAAAGAAAAATCTATATGCTTCAATCTGCATTCAGACTTCATCTATTTTTTTCTTTAGATGGTAGATAACATTTTCTATCACCAGTCTTTTAGAATTTCCTTGGATTATTTTATTGCTGAGAAGAGCTAAATCAGGTGGGGCTGCCTGAAGCCTGCACTGTGCTCACTCTGGTGCTGCAGAGTTTTCCTGCTGACTTTCCAAGTTGTACCTGGTGATGCTTGAGCTAAGAAGTCTGGAAACTGCTTCCACTGCCACAGACCCAGGAACCCTCAGGGACCCAGGGTCCTCTTGGATCCAGATGCCCCTTGGGCTGTTTGTGGAAAACTGGAACTGCTTTGCTCTGTCAGCAAAGTTGCAACCCGGGCTGTGCTATGCTGCAGTTCTTTCCATCCCTATACCCGTTCCTGGTGGAGTAGACCTTTACCATAGATCTTCCAAGTTGTCTTTGACTGGAAAATTGTTTTATTCAGTCTTTCTGTGGGTTCTGGCATTTTTGAATTTGGTTAGAGGCATAATTTTAAGTATTTGGAGTGTTCTAGGAAAGTTTCTGGGAATTCCTGCCTCCATGCCACCATCTTAGCTCTACCCTCTAGAGTATTTTTTCATATGACTATAGATAGTTTTTTGTTTCTTTTCTGAAAACTACCTGTTCGTATCCTTTGACCATTTATCAATTGGGGAATGATTTGTATTCTTAAAAAAATTTGACTCAGTTTTCTATATAGTTTAGAAATTAGACCTTTATCTGAAATACCAGTTATAAAAATTGTTTCTAACATTCTGCTTTCCTTGTACTTTAGGTTGCATTAGTTTTGCTTTTGCAAAAAATTCTTTTAAGTTAATGGAATCAAATTTAGCCATTTTGTATTTTATAGTATACTCTATCTCTTGTTTGGTCATAAATTCTTCCCTTTTCCATGACTTTTAAAGACGAACTATTTCATGGTCTCCTAGTTTGCTTATGGTATCACTCTTTGTGTATCACTTTTGTGCTTTAGATACTCTTTGTGTCTAAATCATATTCTCATTTTGACCTTATCTTAGTATACAGTGTGAGATGTTGGTTTATGCCTAATTTCTGCCATACTATTTTTAACATTTTTTCAAGCAGTTATTGTCATATAATAAGTTCTTATTCCAGAAGCTAGACTCCTTGTGTTTATCAAGCAGTAGATTACTATAGTTATTTACTATTTTTTTTAATTAAAAAAATTTTTTTAGGTTTTTTGCTAGGCAATGGGGTTACGTGGCTTGCCCAAGGCCATACAACTAGGTAATCATTAAGTGTCTGAGGTCAGATTTGAACTCAGGTACTCCTGACTCCAGGGCTGGCGCTCTATCCACTGCGCCACCTAGCCCCGCCTTGCACCACCTCACTGCCCCTATTTTTTCTTGTGAACCTAAACTATCCCAGAGATCCATCACTATATTTCTTATCCATAATCAAATAATTTTGATGATTGCTGTGTTATAACATAGTTTTAGATGTGGTAGGACTAGGTCAACTTCTTTTGTATTTTTTCATTAATCCCTTGATATTCTTTGACTTTTTTTTGAAGAAATATTTTATTTATTTTGAGTTTTACAATTTTTTTCCTGTTCTTATTTCCCTCCCCCCACTCCCCACAGTAGGCAATTTGCCAGTCTTTACATTGTTTCCATGGTAAACATTGATTTAAGTTGAATGTGATGAGAGAGTAATCATATCCTTAAGGAAGAAACATTAAATAAAAGGAGATAGCAAGATCAGACAATAAGATATCAGGGTTTTTTCCCCCTAAATTAAAGGTAATAGTCCTTGAAATTTGTTCAAACTCCACAGTTCTTTCCCTGGATACAGATGCAGACAGCCCCAAATTGTTCCTGATTGTTGCACTGATAGAATGAGCATCACCCCCGTGTTGCTGTTAGGGTATACAATGTTTTTCTGGTCCTGCTCATCTCACTCAGCATCAGTTCATGCAAATCCTTCCAGGCTTCCCTGAATTCCCATCCCTCCTGGTTTCTAATAGAACAATAATGTTCCATGACATACATATACTACAGTTTGTTAAGCCATTCCCCTAATTGAAGGACATTCACTTAATTTCAATTCCTTGCCACCATAACCAGGGCTGCTATGAATATATTTGTACAAGTGGTGTCTTTACCCTGAAAATTCTATTCATTTTTATATATTTTTTCTTCTTTATTTTTACATTACTAAAATATTCTTAAGAGTAAACATAATACCCCTCCCTCACAAAAATATAAAACCTCATGAGAAATAAACTAAAAGAAAGAGAAAAAATGTGTTTCAGTCTGTGTTCTGATACCATCAGCTCTGTCTCAGGTACATCATGTTCTTTATCATAAGTCCATCACAGAAGCTACTTCCATATTTTTCCACAGTTGCTCTTACTGATTGTAATTCCCTCCATCCATTCCTCACCACTACCATCTATTATATTTTCTCTCTCCTTTCGTTCTATCCCTCTTCTAAAATGTGCTGTAGGGTAGCTGAATGGTGCAGCAGACAGAGAACTGGCCCTGGGGCTAAGAGGCCCCAAGCCCATATATCACCCCAAAGACCCACCTGGCCCCATGGTCTCAGACAGGCCACCCAATCACAGCACCTTGCAAAAAGCAAAAAAGAAAATGTGGTATATCTAACTATTCTCTCCTATGATCTACCCTCTCCTCTATCACTCACATCCCCCCCTTCCCCCCATCCCCCTTCTCTCCTGTTTTTCCTCTAGATGTCTATACCCTTTTGTATGCCATTTCCTCTCTGAGCCATTTCTGATGAGTGAAGGTTCCCTCATTCCCTCTCACCTTCCCCACTTCCATATCATTGCAAAAAAAAATATTTTATTTGAAATATCTTAGCCTATTCCATCTCTCCTTTCTCTTACTCCCAGTACATTTCCCTTTTAGGCCTTGACTCCATTTAAAAAATATATATCTTCAGATTCAGCTCTCTCCTGTCCTTCATCTATAAAAGCTCCTTCTACCTGCTCTATTAAATGAGAAAGTTCATATGAGTATTATCAGTATCATTTTTCCATGCAGGAATACATACAGTTCATCATCATTAAGTCCCTTATATTTTACCCTTGTCCTCCACTCTTTATGCTTCACCTGAGTCCTGTACTTGAAGGTCAAACTTTCTATTCAGCTCTGGTCATTTCAACAGGAACATTTGAAATTCCCCTGTTTCATTGAAAGTCCATCTTTCCCCTGGAAGAGGATGTTCAATTTTGCTGGGTAGTTGATTCTTGCTTGCATTCCAAGCTCTTTTGTCTTCTGGAATATTATATTCCAAGCTCTATGAGCACTTAATGTAGTTGCTACTAAATCCTATGTGATCCTGATTATAACTCCGTGATATTTGAATTGTGTCCTGGCTGCTTGTAATATTTTCTCTTTGACTTGGAAGTTCTGGAACTTGGCTATAATATTCTTAACATGTTTTTTTGGATCTCTTTCTGGGGGAGGTCAGTGGATTCTCTCAATTTCTATTTTGTCCTCTGCTTCTAGGATATCAGGGTAATTTTCCTTTTGGAATTCTTTAAAAATGAGGTCAAGGCTCTTTTCCTGATCATGACTTTCAGGTATCCCCCAATTTTTTTTTTAGGTTTTTTGCAAGGCAATGGGGTTAAGTAGCTTGCCCACACAGCTAGGTAATTATTAAGTGTCTGAGGCCAGATTTGAACTCAGGTACTCCTGACTCCAGGGCCAGTGCTCTATCCACTGTGCCACCTAGCCGCCCCATCCCAATAATTTTAAAATTATCTTTCCTGAATCTGTTTTCCAGATCAGTTGTTTTTTCAATGAGGTATTTCACATTTTTTTCTAGTTTTTCATTCTTTTGGTGTTGAACTATTGTGTCTTGATTTCTCACAAAGTCATAGCTTCCTTTAGCTCCATTCTACATCTGAAGGATTTGTTTTCCTCAGAGAGCTTTCTTATCTCCTTTTCCATCTGGCCCACTTTGCTTTTTAAAGCATTCTTCTCCTCAATAACTTTTTGAACTGTTTTACCCATTTGACCTATGCTGGTTTTTAACATGTTATTTTCTTCAGCATTTCTTTGTACCTCCTTGACTAAGCTGCTGACTTCTTTTTCATGTTTTTCCTACATCTCTCTCATTTTTTTTCTCTCCAATTTTTCTTCTATCTCCCTTAGTTGATTTTCAAAATATTTTTTGAAGTCTGTCATAGCCTGAGCCCAACTTCTATATTTCTTGGAGTCTTTAGATGCAGAAGTTTAGATTTTCTCATCTTCAGATTGAGTATTTTGATCCTCCATGGAATCATAGACAAAGCTTCCTGAGCTTTTGAGTTTTATTGGGACATCCCCACAAGGACCTCAGTGTGTGAGGCTCTGACTGCTCTCCTGGTCAGTGAATGACCACAAACGCACCCCTCTGCCCCAGGGCTGGGGTGAGCATTCCCTGCTCTATGTGGGGCCTAGACTGCAATCAGGATCTGAATGTGATCAGAGCCCCAGAGTCCTGTACCAGGGATAGAGGACAGACCTCGGAAGTCTCCTTCCACTCCCTTACCTTCAGTGGACTGAGAACTCAGGGCACAGCTGCTTAGAGGCTCCTGCTAGGTGACTTCACAGACTTGCTTCCATTTCCTGGATCTGGGCTGCAGTGACCATGCTCAGGGCCTGGGCTTCACGCTTGCTCTGGCAGAAGTCTCCCTGCTGATCTTCCAAGTTGTACTTGGTGCTCCCTGGGGTGCAGGTCAGGAAACAACTTCTGCTGCTGGGAGCCATGGCTCCCAGGTGCCCTGGGACTGTTCCAGGGAGGCTGAAGTTCCTTCACTCTGGCAGGGCGGCCCTCTAACCTCATAAAACAGAGTTTTTCCACTATTTTCCAGGTTACCTTGGGCTGGAGAATTACCTCACTGGATCTTTCTGTGGGTTCTCACTCTCAAAAATTTACTTAGAGTCATAATTTTAAGATTTTTTGAAATATTTTGGAGAGAGCACCTAAGAGAGGCTCTTCTGCTGCCATCTTGGCTCCACCCCATATTTTTAAACATTTATTCTTCCAGATGAATTTTGTAATTTTTTTCCTAGCTCTATAAAATAATTTAGGCAGAATTGTCATTTTTTAAATATTAGCTCAAACTACCCATGGGCAATTTATATTTTACCAATTGTTTAAATCTATGTGTGAAAATTGTTTTGTAATTGTGTTCATAGGGTTCCTGGGTTTCCCTTGGCAGGGAAACTCACAAATATTTTTATAGTCTATAGTTTTTTTTTTAATGTAATTTCTCTTTTTATCTCTTGCTGCTGGGCTTTGTTGGTGATATATAGAAATGCTAATGATTTATGTAGAATATTTTATATTCTGAAACTTTGCTAATGTTAATCATTTCAAGTAGCTTTTTAATTGATTCTCTGGGATTCTCTTAAAATAACATCAAGTCATCTGCAAAGAATGATAGTTTTGTTTCCTCATTGCCTATTTCTAAATCCTTCTATTCCTTTTTCTCCTCTTATTGTTAAAGTTAATCTTCCTAGTGCAGTATTGAATAATATACTATGACCAGATGAAATTTATGCCAGGAATGCAGAGCTGGTTCACTATTAGGAAAACTATCGGCATTATTGACCATATCTGGAAAAGCTGCTTTTTTTTTTTTGGCAAGGCACTATAAGGTAAAGTTACTTGCCCAAGGTCACACAGCTAGATAATTATTAAGTGTCTGAGGCTGGATTTGAACTCAGGTCCTCCAGGGCTGGTGCTTTATTTACTGTGCCACCTAGCTGCCCCCCAAAAAAGCTTTTGACAAAATATAATGCCCCTTCCTACTAAAAACTCTAGAAAGCATAGTGTAACATCCTCATGCTAAATTGCTGTAATATATTTGACAATATTTTATTTGAAATTTTTGTACCAATATTTATTATGGAAATTAGTCTATAGTTTTCTTTCTGTTTTGGATCTTCTTAGTGAAGGGATCAACATCAAATATGTGTCATAAAAGGAATTTGGTAATGATCCTTCTTTGCCTATTTTTCCAAATAGTTTATATAGTATTAGAAGCAATTTGGTAGGCCTCCTTTCCCTATTTTCCCAAATGTTTATGTAATATTGGAATTAATTGTTCTTTAAATGTTAGATAGAATTCACTTATAAGTTCACCTGACTGGAAATTTTTCCTTAGGGAGTTCATTGATGGCTTGTTCAATTTCTTTTTTACTAAAATAGGGTTATTTAAGTATTTTATTTCCTCTTCTGTTAACCTGGCAATTTATATTTTTATAAATATTCTTACAGTTGCATAAGATAGCTCCTAATTACTACTTTAAATTCCTTTTCATTGGAGGCAAATTCAGTACTTTCATTTTTGATAATAGTGATTTGTTTTTCTTCTTTTTTAAAAATCAAATTAATTAAATGTTTATCTATTTTATTGCTCTTCCCTAAAATAAGCTTAGTTTTATTTATTAGTTCAATAGCTATTTTACCTTCACTTTTATTCATCTCTCCTTTGATTTTCAAAATTTCTAATTTTGTATTTAATTGCAGATTTTTAATTTGCTATTTTTCTAGCTTTTTTCATTGCACGCTCAATTCATTAATGTACCTTTTCTCTACTTTATTCAAGTAAGTATTTAGAGATATAAAATTTCCTCTAAGTACTGCTTTGATTGCATTCCATAAATTATGGTATGTTGTCTCAATATTGTTGTTCTCTTTGAGAATTATTGATTGTTTTTATGATTTGTTTAACCACTTATTCTTTAAGAATAGATTTTTAGTTTCCCATTAAATTTTTTTTGTTTTTCCAGTTACATATCATGAAAGTTTTTCCAACATTCATCCATTTGCATATTTATAAGTTAAACATTTTTCTGCCACCCTCCCTTCTCATCCCCATCTGTACCTATAAATTTTTGTTTGACATGTTTACAAAGTAATCATTTTGTTTATGAGCAATTCAGACTAAGGGAAAAGAAAGAAAACCATGGGATAGGAAGAAAAAACATGAGGAGTTTTTAAAAAGTGAATATAGTATCTATTCAGATTCTGTGGGGTTTTTTGTTTCTTTTTTGTTTTCCTCTGGATGAGAATGGCATTGTCCATAACAGGTCTCTCAGGGTTGTCCTAGATCTTTTCATTGTTGAGTTGGTTAACTCACAATGTTATTAATGTGTACAATATTCTCTTGATTCTGCTTTCTTTGCTCAGCATCAGTTGATGAAGTTCTTTCCATATTTCTCTAAAGTCTGATCATTCATAGTTTCTTTTTTTTAATTGACAAGGCAATAGGGTTAAGTGACTTGTTCCAGGTCACATAGGTTATTATTAAGTGTCTGCAATTAGTTTTGAGCTCAGGTCCTCCTGCCTCCAGAGCCAGTTCTCTATCCACTATACCATCTAGTTGTCCCTCATTCATGGTTTCTTATAGAACAATAGCACTCCATGGCATTCATATATCACAAATTGTTCAACCATTCCCCAATTGATGGACATCCCCTCAATTTCCAGTTCTTTGCTTTTACAAATAGAGCTGCTATAAATATTGTTGAACATTTGGAACTTTTCCCATTTTAAAAACAATTTCTTTTGAATATAGCCTAGTAATGGTATTGCTGGGTCAAGGGGTATGATCAGTTTTATTGCTTTTTGGGCATAGTTCCAAATTGCACATCAGAATGGTTGGATCAGTTCACAACTCAACCAACAGTACATTAATGTCCCAATCTTCCCATAACCCCTCCAACATCTATCATATTCCTTGTTAATTATCTTAGCCAACCTGATGTGGTACCTGATATGGTATAGTGTGAAGTGGTACTTCATACTTGTTTTAATTTGCATTTCTGAAATCAATAATTATTTGGAGTATTTTATATATAGTTTTAATTTCTTAATTTGAAAACTTCCTGTTCATATCCTTTAACCATTTTTCAACTGAGGAATGACTTGTAACCTTATAAATTTGATTCAGTTCTCTAAATATTTTAGAAATGAGACCTTTATCAGAACCCCTAGCTGTGAAAATTGTTTCCCAGCTTTCTATTTTCCTTCTGTGAGAAATTATAGGGTATTTGGCTTCCACAGGATATAAAAGGAGACTGTTAGTTAAAGATATACATTTCAAAGACTGGAATCTGTCTATGGCTATTGATTAGGCTGAAAGGCACAAAGCCCATGTGCAGAAATGTGGGAGTAAGACAAATGGGGAGATAAAGGAATTGACCCAGATGGAGGTGTCTTCTAACCTTACCTAAAGACATCAGACCTCAGATTAGACTGAAGCCTGTTTCAACTAGTCCTGGTTGACCTTGGGTCCCTGACCTTACACAAGTACACTTGCATAATTAGGTTCATGCATAGTAACTCACATCCCCACCCTGTGTTGAGGTTCATTGATTCATGTTATATGAACAGAGAGGGGGAACATATAAAGGAGTGGTATGGGGTAAACATATTGATTAGATTATACCCCTGACAATTCAGACCAATTGTTGATTGGAGAAGCAAGCCTCTCAAATTGTATATAAGACTGGACATTGTCACAGTTCGAGGCTTTTTCCCACTAGGGAAAATTGCCCTTTTCTACAGGAATGTTAATTAATTAATAAAAGCCATTCAATCACTCCAAGCTAAGTTTTTATTATTATGGGCCATTTATAACACTTCTAAACCTGGGATCATTAGTTTTATTAGGGCAAAATGTTTTTAATTTAATATAGTCAAAGTCATCCATTTTGCATTTTATAGAGTACTCTATTTCTTGTTTGGTCATAAATTTCTCCCCTTTCCACAGATCTGACATATAGACTATTTCTTGATCTGTTAATTGATCTATAGTAGCATCCTTTATGTCAAAATTCAGTACCCTTTTGACCTTATTTTGGTATAGGGTGTGAAACAATCTATGCCTAATTTTTGCCTTTTTTTATTTTGCAGTTTTCCCAGCAGTTTTTGTTGAATAGTGAGTTCTTACCCCAGAAGCTAATGTCTTTGGGTTTATCAAATACTAGATTACTATAGTCATCTACTGTTTTATCTTTTGAACTTATTCTAATCAACTATATTACTTAACCAGTACTGACCAGTTTTAATGACTGCTACGTTACAGTATAGTTTTAAAACTGGTACATCTCTACTACCTTTCTTTGCATTTCTTTTCATCAATTTCCTTGATAATCTTGACCTTTTGAGGCTTCAGATGAATTTTTACTATTTTTTTTCTTGACTCTATATAATATGTTTTTTGTAGTTTGATTGGCATGGTACTGAATAAGTGATTTGATTTGGGTAGAATTATCATTTTCATTATATTAGCTCTACCTAACCATGAGCAATTGACATTTTTTCTGTTGTTTAGATCTGACTTTATTTGTGTGAAAAGTATTTTGTAATTGTATACATACAGTTTCTGAGTTTGTTTTGGGAGGTAGAGTCTCAAGTATTTTATGTTGCCTACAATTACTTTTAATGGAATTTCCCTTTCTATCTCTTGCCCTAGGACTTTGTTGTTTGCAAAAATTAATATCTCTTAAGGGACAGGGGTGCCGAATCCTGGAAATGCCAGATTTTATATGAACTTTGAAAGGCTAGTCCCTTTCCCTTTCCTTCCAACAACAATCTTTTTTTTTACATTTTTGCAAAGCAAATGGGGTTAAGTGGCTTGCTCAAGGCCACAGAGATAGGTAATTATTAAGTGTCTGAAATCATATTTGAACTCAGGTACTCCTGACTCCAGGGATGGTGCTCTATCCACTGCACCACCACCTAGGAGCCCTGCCAATAACGATCTAATTGATACATTAGCCTCCATACTTTCCAGCCCACAAGGGAGGGAACAGTAATCTCATTGAGCATGTGCAAAGGAGAAGGTCCTAATCAACTGTAAATTCCCTCCTATTGCTCATTGTACATCATCCTATTGCTTCATTGTTAATGTAAATTCCACAAGATAAAAGCAATCTCACCTCATCCCTTTACCCTTCCTCCAGCTTCCTGTTTCTCAGAATGGGTACCTGACCTAAATCACATAGAGGGGCTGGGATCCCCCCTTTTACTGGCTTTTTCCTGACTCTTCCCTGCACAGAAAGTGGGCAAGACTATAAAATTTTGGCCTAAATTTCCCTCTTAGCCAGACTTGCTCAAATTTAAGCCCAGCCAGCTCTTATCACTGATTTCCTTTCTCTCTTTCCCTCAGGCACTCTTGCTTAAACCTTTGTTATTCAGTCTGTCCTCAAATTGCTTATTGTCTCTCCTGGAAAAGGTTTAATCTGTGAACTTTGTAGGTTTGTAAAATAATAATCCCCAAGCTTTCTACCTTCAGAACTACTGGAGTTTTTCACTTCAAAAGAATTCCCATCTTTATTGCACTACCAATTTCCCCATCATCAATAACATCTGCAAAGAGTGAAAGTTTTTCATCCTCATTGCCAATTCTAATTCCTTCGACTTCTTTTTCTTCTCTTATTACTAAAGCTAACATTTCCAATACTATATTGAACAGAAGTGGTGATAATGGGTATCCTTGTTTCACCCCTGTGTAGGATGAGTTTACCCACTTAAATAAAATTTGGAGATTTATCAAGTTATGAAAAGAAAAGTTTTATTCAATTCTCAAGAATTGGACCCCCTTGCTCTGTCTTAAACATGGAGAGAGAAAAGGAGTAAAGAGCAGGAAACCCAAGATCCATTTATCCTAGTGTGATTCCTCCCCACCCTGATCCATCCTCCTTAGTGAGAAATGTGGTCTTCAAAATCTATACCCATAAATTACTCTAAAGAATAAGCCTATAATTCAGAGACAGGTTCTCCCCCTTCAGGACAAGGACTTCAGTCCAGATAAAGTTTACTCTTTACATTCTGGTCAAGGTAACATAAAATTGCTTGTCGGGGAGGAGGAGCAGAAGGGATATAACACACAGCTTAACTATTTCTAATCTATAATATTCTACTGAAGAAATCTCAGACTTTATCCCATTCACCCCTGATCTTACTGGAAATGCTCCTAGTTTATCCCCATTACATATAATGTTTAACTAATGGTTTTAGATAGAGATTTGGATATTTATATATAGAGAGATATATACATATATCTATATAGATATAGCTATATAGATATCTATAGATAGATATTTAGATATTAGAAATGGATGCTGTATTTATCCTAGTAATAACTTGTTGTAATCTCTTTGTTAAAACTTGTTAACCTTTAAAATTATAAGAAGCTTAAAATATAGGGTTAAAATAACATAACAACCACAAAAATGGATTAAATATGAAATTTTATTCTCGGGCATTTACCATTACTGTTAGGTGGAGACTATTCCGATAAGAACTGGAAGATCAGAAAATTTATATGGGGAGGGGAACAGAAAATACATAACAAGGGTAGACAAAACCCTAAACTTGCCTGGAGTCTATTATTTGATATCAAAGAGAACTATCCTTCTACAATGCTATTTTGCCTGAGAGAGATAACAGTTTTTTTGGATTTAAGTGCTGGGAAGGCAAGTACTCTTTTTTATTTTAATTCACATTTTTATTTATTTACATATTATTAAAATAGTCTTGTTGTAAGAGTAAACATAATTCCCCCTCCCCCCCACAAAAATAAAAACATCAGGAGAAATAAAGTAAAAGAAAGAGGAAAAAAATGTGCTTCAGTCTGTGTTCATATACCATCAGTTCTGGCTCTGGGGTGGATCACACTGTTTATCATAAGTCCATCAGAGAAGTTACTTCCATATTTTTCCACAGTTGCTGTTGCTGATTGTAATTCTCTCCATCCATTCCATCCCACTACCATATATTTTCTCCCTCCTTTCACTCTGTCCCTTTTCAAAAGTGAGCTGTGGGGCAGTCGAATAGTACAACATACAGAGCACTGGTCTGGGGACCAGGAGGTCCCAAGCCTACATCCCACCCTAAAGACTCAGCAGCCATCCAGCCCCATGGTCCCAGAAGGGCCACCCAATCCCACCACCTTGCAAAGGGCAAGTACTCTTCAAATTATAAAGGACACAATTCTTTTCTGGACTAAGGAGGACAAGTCTTCCTTTCAAAATCTAAGGAGGCCACATTCCATTCCTCACAATAGCTAAGAAACAGAGACCTTTGACCAGGAATAGTTGTAAAAACTTTTAGTAATTATTTTACTTTGTCAAACTTTTTTTGCATCAATGTTTTGCATTCGCTGTTCATTAGGGAGATTGGTCTATAAATTTCTTTCTTTTTACTTTTCCTGGTTTAGGCATCAGTACCACATTGATGTTATAAAAGGAATTTGGCAGAACTCTTTCTCCTATTTTTTAAGAAGTTTATGTAGAATTGGAATTAATTGTGCCTTAAATGTTTGGTAGAATTTTCTTGTAAATTCATCTGGACCTGGAGAGTTTTTCTTGGGGAGTTTATTGATGGTTTCTTCAATTTCTCTTTCTGATATGAGGTTATTTAAGTATTTTATTTCCTCTTCTATTTATATAGTTTATATTTTTGTAAAATTCATCCATTTCATTAAGGTTGTCAAATTTATTGACCAGTTGGGCAAAATAGTTCTTAATTATCTCTTTAATTTCCTCATTGGTGGAGAAAAGTTCACTCTTTTCCATTTTTGATACTGGTAATTTGATAATCTTTCTTTTCTTAATTCAGATTAACCAAAGGTTCATCTATTTTATTGGTTGTTTTTTCATAAAACTAACTCTTAGCTTCATTTATTAGATTAATTTGTCTTCTTAGTTTCAATTTTATTAATCTCTCCTTTGAGATTCAAAATTTCTAATTTTGTATTTGATTGACAATATTTAATTTGTTTTTTTCCCACCTTTTTTAGTTGCAAGTCCAATTCATTGATCTCCTCTTTCTCTATTTTATTCATATAAGAATTTAGAGAGGTGAAATTTCCCCTAAAAACTGCTTTGGCTGCATCTCATAAATTTTGGTATGATGTCTCATTGTTCTCAGTTTTTTGGATGAAATGGTTGATTTTTTCTCTGATTTGTTGTTTGATTCACTCATCCTTTAAAATTAGATTATTTTGTTTGACCCACTCATTTTTTTAAAATTTGGTTATTTGGGGACAGCTAGGTGGCACAGTGGATAGAGCACTGTTCCTAGAGTTAAGAGGACCTGAGTTCAAAGCTGGCCTCATACATTTAATAATTACCTAGCCATGTGACCTTGTGTTGGGAGAGAGGGTCTCTAAGCTGTTTGACACAGTCGCGGCAAGAAGACTCAGGGCAGTTACACTGCTGATGGAACAACATTTCCTTCTTCTATATATATAGGGATTCCATGTATACCCATATTTATAGGTCTATTATTGATTGCAAAACTTACTCATCCTAATAGTGGAATGACTATAAAGGAAGAATTTCAGAGAAATTCCTTGAATAAAACAAATTGTGAACTCTGTCCAAATTTAACAGGACTGCCTCTCCCTGAGACATACAAAAGGCTTCAGCATTATGAAATCTTTGGAAGACACAGCACTGGGAGTTCCAGGGAGATGTCAGAATATATACAGGGAAACCAGATACAAGATGGGTCAGATAGAATTCCAGGGAAATTAACAGTTTTGCCCCTCTTATCATACACAGGAATATATGATAAAGATGGCGAGAGAATAGTTAGTATAGGTAACCAATATGTGAACTCTAACAGCCTTAGTTTATTGGGAAAAAATAAAAAGTCATAGAAACTGTAGCATCTACCAACAAGGGCTGAAAGGAAAATTAGTTATTGAAGGAGTCAACGGACAGGTGGACAAACATAACTACCCTCACTATAGGTTGTCAAGGGAGCATATCGAAAACATTACATATGCGATACAAAAACATAGAAGCATTCCATTAAACAAATTATATCAAAGATCAGTATAAGGAAAGTTCTATTTAATCAATAACTTGACTATGCAGCAACAAACTAGGCAACAGGCAGGTTGCGGTCATCACTGTCTGAGCAGGGACAAGAAAATTAATTACATGAATGATAATTACACTTGTAACCACTACATGATCAAACTTGTAACCATATGAATTGTGTGATTAATGATGAAAATTCTATACTTTTGTAACCAAGGAAATGATTTTAGTTTCCTTATTTCATATGATTCTAAGACTATAAAAATAAAACTAAGCAGCTGACAGTCAGTCAACCTGCTCCTGCCTTTACCCACTTGTTGACTCAACTCATTTCACCGACTCTATCCCTCCTGTTAAGTTCCAAGTACCCCGCGGAGGCTGGACCCCTGCAACCTTGGGCAAGCCACTTAACCCCATTGCCTTGCAAAAAATAAGTAAATAAATAAATAATTTCTTTTTCAATTAATTTTTGGTTTATCTTTCCATAGCCCTTTAATTACATGTAATTTTTATTTAATCATGATCTCAGAAGTATATATTTAATATTCCTACCTTTTTGCATTTAATAGTAGATTTTTTTATGTACTACTTCATTGTCAATTTGTGTGTAAGTGCCAATGTAATACTGAAAAAAAGGAATATTCTTTTCTATCTCCATTCAAATTTCTCCAGAGTTCTTTCATATCTAACTTTTAAAAAATTCTATTCATCTCCTTAACTTCTATCTTGTCTATTTTTCTAGTTCTGAGAGGGAGAGGTTGAGGTCCCCCACTAGTATGGTTTTGCTGTCTTTTTCTTCTTGTAACTCATTGAAATTCTTTTTTTTCTTTTTTTATATTTTCATCCATTTGTACATGCATATTTCCGAGTTACAAAATTTCCCTCCACCCTTCCTTCCCACCCCCCTCCCCTCAGTAGGGAATAGTCAGGTTAGCATTTTACATACATATTTTGTTAAACATATTTACAAGTTAGTAATTTTTGGCATGAGGAATTAGGATTAAGGGAAAGAGATGTATAAAAGGTACTTTTTATAAAGTGTTCATCAGATTTGGAAGGGGTGGGTTTTTTCTGTGTGTTTTGTTTTGCTTTGTTTTTCTTCCTCTGGTTGGAATAATAGTCCATAACCAGTCTAATACAGTTGTCCAAGCTCTCTGGACTGTCAAGAGGAGCTGCATCCAACAAGGTTGTTCATCTCATAATGTTATTGATGTGTACATTGTTATCTTGTGTACATTATTATCATTCAGCATCAGATCCTGTAAGTCATTCCATGCTTCTCTAGAGTCCAACCATTTATGGTTTCTTATTGAACAATAATATTCCATAGTATTTGCTATTCCCCAGTTGATGGGCATCCTCTCAATTTCCAATTCTTTGCCACTACAAAAAGAGCTGCTATGAATATTTTAGAACATGCAGGACTTTCCCATTTTTTACAATTTCTTCTGGATATAGTCCTAGAGTTGGAATTGCTGGGTCAAAGGATATGAACAGTTTTATTGCTCTTTGGACACAGCTCCACATTGCTCTCCAGAAAGACTGGATCTGCTCACAACTCTACCAGCAATGCATCAATGTCCCAATCCTCCCACAACCTCTCCAACATTGATCATCCTCCCCCTTTCTTATCTGGGATAATCTAGTAGGTGTGAGATGATACCTCATTGTTGTTTTAATTTGCATTTCTCTAATCAATAGGGACCTGGAGTTCTTTGAAATTCTTTAAGAATTTGGATGCTATACCACTTTGTGTATATATATGTTTGTTTTAAATTTTATTTATTTTAGGCAATGGGATTAAATGACTTGCCCAAGGTCACACAGCTAGGCAATTATTAAGTGTCTGAGGTCACATTTGAACTCAGGTCCTCCTGATTTCAGGGTCAGTGCTCTATCCAATGCACCACCTATCTGCCCCTGCATATATGTTTAGTATTGATGTTGTCTATGATACCTTTTAATAAGATGTAGTTTCCTTCTTTATCTTTATCTCTTTTAATTAAATATATTTTGCTTTTGCTTAGGTTGCTTATCCCTGATTTTTTTTTTTTTACTTCAGTTAAAACATAATAGATTCTACTCCAGGCTTTTACCTTTGCTTTGTGGTTATCTCTCTTCTTCAAATGTGTTTCTTGTAAACAACATATTGTAGGATACTCATTTTTTTTTTAGGTTTTTGCAAGGCAATGGGGTTAAGTGGCTTGCCCAAGGCCACACAGCTAGCTAATTATTAAGTGTCTGAGGCCAGATTTGAACTCAGGTACTCCTGACTCCAGGGGCAGTGCTCTATCCACTGTGCCACCTAGCCACCCCCAGGATACTCATTTTTAATCTACTCTGCTATCCATCTTCTTTTTAATGGAAGAGTTCATCCCATTCACATTTACAATATGAGCTCTATTTGTGTATTTACCTCTATCTTATTTTTTCTTGTTTATACTTTTCTCTTTCCCTCCTTTCATCTTATACTTTCTCACTAATGTTTTGCTTCTAATCACCATCTCCCACAATCAGCCCTTTCCTCTATCAGCCCAATCCCTTTTCTTTTTCCTTTCCTCTCTTACTTTCCCATTGGGTAGGATAAAATTCTATACCCAACTGAGTGTGTGTGTGTGTGTGTGTGTGTGTGTGTGTGTGTGTGTATGTGTGTGTGTGTATGTATATATATGTATATGTATATGCATATATGTTATTCCCTCTTTGAACCAAATCCAATGAGAGTAAGATTCAAACCATACTCACTCTCTTTTTTCCCCCTCTACTTTAATAGATCAAAATTTTGTGCCTCTTCATGTGATATAATCTATCCCATTCTGCCTCGCCCTTTCCTTTTCTCCCAGTACAATCCTTTTTTTACCCCTTAATTTTTTTTATATCATCACATCAAAGTCAAACCTCTCTCTATGTATACTCCATTCAAATGCTGTAATAGAAATACAGTTCTCAAGAGTTACAGGTTTGAGGCCTTATTTCTCAACTTTAACTCACTGTCTTCTAAGAAAACAAAACATTCATGACAATACTTTTTTAGTGGATACCATCAGAGATACTTAGATATTCTGATTCCATCAGTTAGGATGATACCAAGAAAATCTATCCATTGAAACTAGGTCTTTGAACAAGAGGAGAGGGAAGTAATATTTTTTCTTTTGTCTTTTTGTCTTTTCCTACTTGTATATTATTCTGTTGGATTATTTTCTTCTTCAACCTAATTTTTATGCTTTCACAGTTCTTTAAATCTAGACACTAAGACAAGCAAAAGATATGTCAAAGGATATCACAATCTCAAAAGAATGAAATTATAAAGATCCAAAGAGCAATGGAAAAGGGCCATTTTTGGTTTATATCTTTAATACCTACCATAATGTCTGGTACAAAGGAAGCTTGTTGAAGAAATAAATAATTGATGAACCTGAAGAAGATACAAGTATGTTAGAGGATAGCATGTATAAGAAGAAGCATAAAATACCTCATCAAGGACATCATCATAAAAAGGGAAGTATGTCAGCTCTTTGATTCAATTATTTCATGTAGTTATGTAATATTAATGGAAGACAACCCATTGGTGCATTAATAATTATATATATGTATATATAAAATATATAGCACTTTAAAGTTTGCAAGGCTCTTTACATGTTATTATCTTATTTGATTCTTAGTTAATCCTATAAAGTAGGTGCTATTATTAGCACCATTTTACAAATGAAGAAACAGTTTAAGTGACTTGTCATATAATTCATACACTTCTGTGACAGGATTGAAATTCAGGTCTTCCTGTCTCCATGTCCAGCATCATATCTATTATGCCACCTCACTGCTTGACCACATACCTAATACCATTGGCATCCTCAAAGTTAGAAGAGCAAATAAAAGTAAGCTGATATATTTGATAACTCCTCTATGAAGAAGGTATTGGCAAACATGGACAAAGAGCTGTACAATGTGAGAAATCATTGATGGTTGGGATAAGGGGTAGGAATTGGAGATGAACATTAATCTGCTTAGTGGAAGATTGTATGCTAAATCATGACCGTATACTAAAATATGCATGTATTCTCAATGAATGTCACCCAGTGAGAGGCAGTGTGCAGCAGTAGAAGGATGGAACCTTGATCCAAGATGTCTTTTTCATTTTTTATTTTTTTAAATTTATTTTTATTAATTTAAGGCAATGGGGTTAAGTGACTTGCCCAAGGTCACACAGCTAGGCAATTATTAAGTATCTGAGGTCACATTTGAACTCAAGTCCTCCTGACTCCAGGGTCAGTGCTCTATCCACTGCGCCACCTAGCTGCCCCCAATATGTCTTAAAGAGCTTCAAATTCAGGTTTGACTCATCCTTGTGAAGTGAGAAATAATACTGCTTGCATTATCTATCTCACAGGACAGTGTTGAAGAAATAACAAAGTGACAAATCCCCCCCTCCCCTTCATCCCATTTTGGGGGGGGGTATCATTAATATTTTTGTTAGTGAAAGTGAAAATTTTATCTGTGTGTGTGTGTGTGTGTGTGTGTGTGTGTGTGTGTGTGTGTCTTCAAGAGTTGTACTTCTGACTCTAATTTTGTGGTTGGGTAGGAATGAGGGAGTGCAAAAGGAGACCCTTGATATTGCTCTTTAACACTCCTTGAAATTTCAGTCAGGTTATAAGTCAAATTCCACTAATGCTAAAAATATTCTGCCCAAACAACTTGACAATTTCATCATCCATTCCAGTAGGAAAATGCCCACTTCTCAAAGAAAAACCTTGTTTCCTATTCTCAGTCCCAGCATCTTTTCCACATTCATGATGATTGTAACATAGAACAAAGCTGTTTGCAGCATTAGCAGCAGAGTGGAGTCAATACTGGCCTCAGAGGAGGGTAGACAAGGGATCTTTTGTGAAATACAAATGCAAATAACTCCTACAATAGAAAGAATGGAGAAGCAGGATCCATCTCTACTCTTTACCTCAAATCTAGCAATTTAATTCTGTCCTTGACAGAGGTGATAGAATTTCATATTACAATCATTTCTCTACATGACAGTCTCCATGAAAGCTTACTCTAGGTGACTGTCAGGGGATAAGCAAAGTATCATTTTTATTGCTCTAAGTCTCTTGTATCATTTCTCCTTCTCGTATGTCCTATTTGAAAGGTAACATGTATCTGACTAAAATAATTTTTGCTCAAAATGACTAACATATTTATAATTTTTGACCCAGAGATTCTACACCTAGGCATATATGTCAAGGAGGTGAATGATGAGAGAGAGAGAGAGAGAGAGAGAGAGAGAGAGAGAGAGAGAGAGAGAATAGAGGGAGGAAGGAAAAAGAAAGACCTCATATACACCAAAATTTTTATAGCAACATTTTTTTATAGTAACAAAGAAACTGGATTCCAAGTAGATGCCCATAAACGGGGAAATGACTAAATAAGTTATGTTACCTGAATGGATTGATATATTACTGTGCTGTGCTGTGAGAAATAATAGTTAGGATGACCACAGAGAAGTATGGATAATATAAACTGACACAAAATAAAATAAACAGAGCTAGGAAAATAATATAGACAATAATTGTAATAATATATAAACGGAAGAAATAAGTTAGCAAAACAATTGAAACTAACAGAAAAAAAAACAATTGAAACAGAAAGCTATGAAGTTTTTGTTGGGTTTTTTTTTGCAAGGCATTGGAATTAAGTGACTTGGCCAACACAGGTCCTCCTGACTCCAGGGCTGGTGCTCTGTCCACTATACCACCTAGCTGCCCCTGTTATAATATTCTAATGACCAAGAAGGGCTCCCAAAAAAGGGCTAGAGAAAGCACCTCCCTCCCTTATAGGCAGAAGGCAGACTGTGTGTGTGTGTGTGTGTGTGTGTGTGTGTGTGTGTGTGTGTGTGTGTGTGTATGTAGGAGTAGAATACTACTTTTTGAATATGTTTGTCAGTTTTACTGACCTACTTTTTCATCTTTCCTATCTTTTATTATAAAGTATGATTCTTCAGGAGAGAAAAAAGGAAGAAATACCCTGAAAACTGTAGATGATATAAAAAACAAAAGATGTCAATACAATTTTATTTTTTAAAAATCTTTTCATTACATCTCAGTTACTGGACCTGATTTTAAAAAGCCCATATTTCATTAAATGTTTCTGTTTATGTTTGTTAAGTATTTAAGAAAAGAAATTTTTTTCTGAAAAGCTGACTATGTGCAAGTTGTCAATTTCATCTAAAAACCTGTCCCCATCATCTTTTGGATTTGTAGCAAAAAAAGAAGCAATAGATGATTAAAATCAAGGATGGGCATATTCAGGCAGATAGTCTTCTCCAGATTGGGTGCTAAATCATCCTGTGCTATACAAAATTTTTCACTAATGACTTCATGCTGAAGGCATTAGATGGCTTGCCGGTCAATCTGCAAAAGAAATCAAACTAGGAGGGACATAACAGATATGTTGAATGACAGTCAGGATCTAAAAAAAGGAATCAAATCTGATAAAATAAAGTTTAATGAGGATGGATTTAAAGTCATATACTTATGTTTAAAAGTTGAAATTCAGAAACATAGGATAGAAGAATTTGACCAGACAATATCTGAAAAAATATCAGAATTTTGTTGTTTAATTATTTTTAAGTTATGTACAACTCTTCATGATCCCTTTCAGGGTTTTCTTGGCAAAGATACTAGAATTGTTACTTATTTTCTTCTCTGAATCATTTTATAGATGGGGAAACCTGAAGCAAACAGGGTTAAGTGACTTGCCCAGCATGGAACATCTAGTTAGTATCTGAGACCAGATTTGAAATCAGAAAGAAGAATCTTCCTGATCTCAGGTCCAGCACTCTTATCCACTGCACCATCTAGCTACCCTAACTATTGTAGGTTTTAAGGTACTACAACTTGGAATTTTAGAGCACTTCAATGGTGTAACATAGCCAAAACAAAACAAAACCCAATGTGATCTAAGGCTGCACTAAAAGGTCTCTAGGCCTAGATGGAGGATGGTGATAGTTCTGGAATACCCTGGCCATATCCATTTGTATTATAGTATTGCTTTCACTTTTGAGCTTCATGTTTCAGGAATGACAGACAACTTTTCATGACCCCTTTCAGGGTTTTCTTGGTAAAGACAGTAGAATAGTTTTCTACTTTCTTCTCCAGATTATTTTATAGATGGGGAAACCTGAAGCAAATAAGGTTAAGTGACTTGATGGAAGCCAGAATGAGTTAAGGATAGGGATGGTTAGCCGGAGAAGACTTAGGGAATAACTATGGGAATGACATTTGTGTTAAAGTATTTGAAGAATTGTCATGTTTAAGAAACATTAAATATGTTCATTTGTCCCCCCACTCCACCCACCCCACCCATCCTCAGTGAGTCAGATTTAGACTTGATGTTAGAGGAACCATTAGGTGTCACTGCAAGGTAAGGCTTGGCAATATGGAATGGAGGTTGAGAGAGGGGAAGTTTCCCTTCCCTTCTTTTAATTTGGGTATTTATGGTCACACCTATTCTCTTTCCATCCAGGTTATTCTTCTGCCCTAGTTATCACCTTTGACTCAACTTTTGCAGAGAGTAAGGGAGACTAAAATATTTGCATGTGAGCATATGAACTGATGGCCCCAAGCTTGCACCAGCCAGGAAAAGGGGGGGGGGGGAGATGCTTTGTTGTTTCATTTTAAAGTTCATATGAATGGCCTGTCACTATTATTTAGGAGCTTATAAAAATGTTTTAAAAATATTACAACCATCAAATTCTCTCTGTTTCAGTTCAGAATCTCTAATTTAGGAAGAATCCAAACTATTCTGGAAGAAGTTAAAGCCCTCTCTCTTGACTTAAATTCTGTATTTTTCCAGTTGTTCATTAACAACCTTTCTTAAATTCCTTCAGTTCACAATTATCATACAGACTTGCATCACTAAGCAGTTAAAGTGTGATCGCAGTTCTCATATAAAAAAAAAAGAACTAGCAAATAGAAAGAGCTTAAAGAAATCGAGACAATCGTATAGGAAACACCTGCCAGGGACAGGCACCAAGGAAAGAGAAGAAAAAGGTAAAAACCACGTGAAACTTTCTCTTTAATTTTTATTTTTTTAAATTAAAATGTTTTTCAATCAACACAAATCTACTTTTCTTTCTCCCACTCACCAATTGAGGAAAAAAAAAAGAAATATACAACTCTTGCTACAAATACCTAGTCAAGCAAGTACCTGTTCCTTCCAAATATTGTTCCCTGCTTTTTTCTTTCTTTCTTTCTTTCTTCCTTTTTTTTTTGGACACATCAAAGAGGTCAGATTTTTACCCTCAGGCTTCCTCCTGGGGGTATATTTCTTTATGGGGGAGCAGTAATAAAGGTGTATTTGGGTGATATTAGGAAAAGCTTCCTAAGTATGAGACATCTAAGGGAAGAATGGACTGCCTCTGGAGGAGTTTAATTCTTCTTCATTAGAGTTATGGGATCACAAGATTTTAGAGAATGGGCAGAGTCTTTGACTCTAACTCTCCTTTTTTTTTAATAGGTGAGGAAGCTGAGGCACAGAGTGGTTGAGCGACTTGCTAAAAGGGTAAAAGAGGAAATGCCTTTGAAACTCAGTAGCTCCCCTTCCATAATACTTTTTGGAGTGTTACCCTGAGATCTAGGACTACTCTGTTGCTTAATCTGGAGTTTTATCTTCAGGACCACCATTATGGAGACTTGAAGCTGCTTTTATTCCTGGAGTGGGAGTGTCTGGGCAGGAAGAAGGAAAGACAGGGACAGTTTGCTCCTTTGAGTCAGATTTGCTTTATAAATTAACAGAAGTGCCAGGCCTCCTCCATGCTGTCATGATTATAGAGTTGTCTCCTTTCCCAATCTGAACCCAGATCAAACATGGCACATAATCCCTGGTGTGTGGCAAGAGGTATGAGATGCATTTTTGGCTCCAGGGAGAAGCTATTTTTATTACTCTTTAGAATGGGGAAATTGCATTCTATGTGTCTGTTGGCCAGTCTGTACTGTTTTTGTGTATGCTGAACTCTATTTGCACATACCAGTAAGTGGTTTGTGGACAAGTGCTTATGCTCAGGTCTACCACTGGATTGGAATGATTTGTCCCAAAGGTCATAGTCTAAAAAAAGAGTTTAAAAGAACTAGTTCATTACACTCCATTGCTCTAAAACAACTTTGATAGAGTAGCCTTTTGCTTCTAAAATCAATATTAGAATGTGTGAACTCTGCCAGCCTAATTCTGCTGGTATGTACAACAATACTAGCTGGAGTGGAAAAGTACTGGAAAGGATGATGAAAATGACTATGGTGGGGCGGCTAGGTGGCGCAATGGATAGAGCACTGGCCCTGTAGTCAGGAGCACTCGAGTTTGGATCTGGCCTCAGACACTTAATAATTACCTATCTGTGTGGCCTTGGGCAAACCACTTAAGCCACTTAACCCTGTTTGCCTTGAAAAAACCTAAAAAAAATGACTATGGTGTGGAAAGTAGGGGATAGTGGCATGAGGAAGAAGGAGAAAGAGACAAATCAGTAAAATAATTATGAAATGATATTTTCTGAAGAGCTAAAAAAACCCAAACAAGGAAAAATCAAAATAAACTACTGCACTAATCTTGGAATCAGAAAGACCTGAATTTAAATCTGACATCAGACACTTAGTAGTTGTATGACTTTGTGCAGGTCACTTAATGGGGAGAGCTAGGGAGAAGGAGGAATATTCTTCCTATTGTCATTCATTTTTGTACTTCCTTCTGCTACCCTTCCAAAAACTGTTCTGGATAACTAGAAAGTGGTATATATTAAATATCACATTCAGCTGTGAATGGTTGGTAACAGTTTAATGGATTTTTTGGTTTGGTTTGGTTTTGAGATGGTGTTTTGTTTTGGGTTTTTTTGGTATTTTATTAGGGGACTTGCAATGATAGAATTTTAGGCAAAAGCAACAGATATTCTGAGTGGTGGGCCCTTCCCATAGTACCTTAATTCCCACTACTCGGGAAGCAGTGGAATATTAATTTTACTCTCATTCCAGGGAATGAGGCTTCAAGGAGATGCTAGAAAGAGGACTGCAGGCCTCCTCCTTAACTTCATGGTGATGCATTATCTTATGGATTACTAGGAAGCTACTGTTACAGGTCAGTGCCTGAAGGAATCACTATTACTATTCCCAGGCTAAGATTGAGAAAAAAATCAAAATCAAAAACTCCCCCAGAAGGGGAGAAAGTAGGAGATAATTTTTTTCTCTACTTTTTCCCTACTGACTCTCTTTTCCCTTTGATGATAGTATATAACAGTGGAAAAAGTATGAATTTTTGAATTCTTAACTAACTTCTTTCTCATCATGTGTTGGGACCGGAAGGTGATAATCACACATATGTATATATTTCCCCATGTATAAGACATTCCTTAATTTGGGGGCCTGAAATTTGAAAAAAAATGTATTACATAAAATTATTGAACTCAAGTTTTATTGATCATAAAATGCATACAACTCCTCATCACTGTCAAAATTCCTGTCCACTAGCTCATTCTGTGTTTGATGCTGAATCCATGTCTTAAGAGAGGCTCTGACTGCTGTCCTGCCTGTGCCTTGGTCTGTGGTTGATCGTAAGCACTGCCTCAGCAAATCTGGTGCATGGACACATGCTTAGTCCATTCTGTTTCATGAATCTGAAGGACGATTTGTGTCCTCCTTTGAAATCAGTAACTTCTTTTTCATCACCAATTCTTCTTGCCTCATACTGAATCTTCCTTGTGGACACAGGAATTCCACTTGCCCTTTGCTCTTCAATTTATCTCTTCAATTCCCTCTCTAACATAAGTCATTTGGCTGACTTGCCTCTCATGGCCTTCTTCTGCAGTGGCAGAAGAACCCTACTGAAGTAAGGTTTCTTCTTCCCATAGCCAGTCTTACATTGTTTTCTCATTTGGAAGAGGACCAAACTGACATTCAGCAGCAGGATTTCTATTCACTTTTGCAAACTGGATCACTCTGAACTTGAATTCAGCACTGGATGAAAATCTTTTCTGAGCTATTTCTAGGCAGAATGTGGCAAAATGTAACCTAATATACTGGTAACAAATGTGAAACAACGAGAGCAAAGACAACAAACATAAAAAAAGCTGAAAATGCAAGTAAGAAAAAAAACTACAACCATTGTATAAGATGCTCCCAGTTTTTATACCTCAGATTTTTCAAAAAAGGGTACATCTCATGCATGGAGAAACATGGTACATGTGTGCACATATTTACATATGCACACATATGTATATAACAGATGTATATAACTATACACATATGTATGTGATTATAAATCCTGGAACATGGATGTGCTCTAAAGCTGATCAAGTTTGTAAGTAGAATCTTGATTTAGAGGGGGAAGGGACCTTAAAGGTCATCTAATCTAACCCTTTTATTTTAAAGATAAGAAAATTAAGGTCTTGAGGGGTGATTTGTCCATCTTCACATAGATAATAAGTGGCAAAATTAGAAGCACTATTCAGCCTCAAAGAAGGAAGTATCAGTAGCAGAGAAATACATCATTTTAAGCAAACTTGATAAAGATATGTGAAATTATGGATTTGTACAAGTTATACTATTGTAGAGTCATTAGTTGCTGCTGAGAGTTAAGAGTGGGAGTGGAATTAAAGATGCCTATTAAAATATATCTATTTCAGATAGAATTCTGACATCTCTTCCCAGGCTTCAGGGTATCAGCTATGTAATCTGATAAACTACTTTCTTGACCGATGTGTTTTTTATCCAGAGTATGAGTATCACTCTCCAATTGCAATCCATGCTAGTCTTCTCATTCTCCATGGTCAATGGACTTCCATAGATTCTTCCTGAAGAATCTACCTGATATCTTGTAGGCTTTCATTTGGCACCTTAATATTTTGGGGAAACTAGTACAATGCTTGGACTGTGCAGCCCACTTCCTTTTCTATTTGTAGAGGTTCAATAGTATCCTTTTTTTAAAAAAAAACTCTTTCTTACAAGTAAAAGTCTTTGATATGCTGTATCCTTCTTATTTCCACCAATCTATCTGTTCTCTTGTCATCAAGAATATATTTAATATGTATATAGATTATTTTCTTAAAGCTTTTACTGAGGGAAAAAGTAGGCCTATGATTCAGTAGTTACTAATGAATCTTTGGTAATGAATATTTTGTCTCATGCTGAACCATCCTTTTGATAATAATAATATTATCTATGATTTTTTATTTCTTTCTGAATAATTTTCTTCTTTGAGACTATTTTTAAAAACTCTTTCCACAGCTAGGTGGCACAGTGGGTAGAGCACCGGCCCTGGAGTCAGGAGGACCTGAGTTCAAATCTAACCTCAGACACTTAATAATTACCTAGCTGTGTGGCCTTGGGCAAGGCACTTTAACCCCATTGCCTTGCAAAAACTAAAACAAAACCAAAAACCTCTTTCCATCTTTTTTCCTTTAAATTTTGTTGACTCCAGCCTTGAATTTCCTCTGTATCTGATTGTTTAGATCCAAACACACTATTCTTCATTTCATTTTCTTGATTGCAATTTCCATTGCCACACATAAATATTAAGGTAATAGAGCATAAATGAAGCAGTTACCATCATCAATGATAAATACAAATTGTTACAGAAATGTTGATTGGATCTGTTCCATTTCACAATCATTTGTCTTTGCAATTTCCTCCACAAATGCTCTGGGGATAATCTACCATAATGGTGTTTCTCAACAAGTTTGTAGATTACTTTCCCTTCTACTGTTTTTTCACTGTTTTCTCATGCAATTCTTACAATCTTCTATCATCTTCTAGATTCTCATTTGTATTTTAAACCAATGCTGTCTTGGCTACCTTTCTCTGTTTTCTGCATGGCCAAGAAATAAGTGTTAATAGTGAGGCAGTTTTTGGGTTTTTAGAGCCTTCTTTTGGTGATTATTTCATATCAATTAAATTTCTTGAATTAATGAAGATACTTTGATGTTATTATTTTTATTCACTTCCTGTTTGTAAGAGTCAATAGTTTGTTTATAGGGTTGGTGTTGGAGCTATTGTGATTGTATTCACCCTAGGAAATGGATGTAAAATGTGTGAGAAAATGAAAAGGCATTCATTTAGCCTTTGCTTAATAAATGTGCAAATACTGGGCTAAGTATTGGAGATATGAATCAATAAGTTAAGACCGTCAGTGCTTGCAAAGAGCATATATTCTAATAGGAGAAACAACACATATAGTGATCATGGACTCATTTTGGTTTGGAAAGCTGCAAGCATTCTCTATCATTTACAAATTAGAATACCAAGAAAGGGGATATTTTCATAACTAATGTATAGAAGAAGAGTTCTTAACAAAAAAAAAAGATAAAGAAGATCATAAGAATAAGACTGAATTGGAACTTTTTTTTTTAGGTTTTTGCTAGGCAAATGGGGTTAAGTGGCTTGCCCAAGGCCACACAGCTAGGTAATTATTAAGTGTCTGAGACCGGATTTGAACTCAGGTACTCCTAACTCCAGGGCCGGTGCTTTATCCACTGTGCCACCTAGCCACCCCGTGAATTAGAACTTTTTACACAGACAAAGCAATGTATTCAGAAATGGAAGGAAAATATTAAGTGTAAAAAAAAATCTTTGCAGTTAGTTCAGAACTTCATAAGGATTCTATGAGAAAGAAAAGTATATCAAGTACCTGTTAGTACTAGGAGTTGTGAGTTGTCTTTGCACGGGTATATCCTGAGCATGTATCTCACTACCATAATTCTCTTAAGTGTGAGCCTATTTTTTTGTATGGACTGCATATATTTATAGGGGAGTATTCCCTGGTTTTGGGGGCAGGGTAAATGGTTTTTTTTTAGGTTTTTTGCAAGGCATTGGGGTTAAGTGGCTTGCCCAAGGCCACATGGCTAGGTAATTATTAAGTGTCTGAGGTCAAATTTGAACTCAGGTACTCCTGACTCCAGGGCCGGTGCTCTATTCACTGCACTACCTAGCCACCCCTGGGTAAATGTTTTATAATAACTATTCTTGCTATATCATTTGAAGAAATGCCTTTGCAAATAGCTAATTGATTAATAATGGAAAGCACATTGGAGGCGATTTGAACAATGGTAAAAAGCTATAGCCCTAAAGAGTTACCCTTTGAATCTAAGGTAAGAGCACCTGGGTCACTTAATCTTCAAAGAAACCTTACTTCCAGGGAGGGTGTAGGAAGAAAAGAAAATCACAGGGATGGTGAATAGGATATAGAAAGTAGAATGACATACTCTTTGAGAAGCAATATAAATAAAGATTTGATTGTGGTTCAAAAATTAGAAATGGGCAAGAGTTTAAAATAAATTCAGAGCAGGGTACCTGGCAAGAAGATAGAGAAGAGTAACAAAAAAAATGAAGTATACTTTGAACCTCCCTGAAATAGTGTACTTATGGAGGAGGGGGCAGAGGGAAAAAAGCAGGGCCAGAATTCTAGTGCTAAATGGGTTGACTTCAAAAGTCCTGACCTTAAAGTGATAATAGAAGATAAAATGAAGGTAGAATTATTAAATTCTTATATTTCTTCTTTTTCCTCTGCCAAGAAAAATTACCTTTGAACCTGAAAAGACAGAATAAAATTAACTAATAAGAAATTAAAAAACAATATCAAATAGGGAGATAATAAGAAAGAATTTGGTGAGTTCTAGTCACCTTGTCCAGTTAAACTATTTTCTAGAACAGGTATATGCCATTATAAGGGATACTGTCAGTAATCTTCCAAGGATTGTGGAGTATAGAAGAAGGGTTACAACAAGACTAGGGGAAAATGTTTTGATTTTTTTTAATCTAAGAGAGGACATTGTGTAAATTACATACATTTTGTTAACATTGTTCTGAGACTGTCACTGAAACTAAGAACCTTTTTTAAATCTTGACTGAAATTTACCTATTTTTTTGAGGATATTATAAATTGTAACTGCAAAATACCTTATGGAAAAGAGATTTTCAAAGGAATGAGGAAACTTTGCCCATTTAATCAGAAATTTGATTGATGTAATCAATTATTTCTGGCATAAATATACTTAAAACACAGAATATAGTTGTTGTTGGCTTTTCCCCAAGATGACACCTAAGGCATAGAAGAAAATAGTTGTCCCCCCAAGACTGAATCAAGTTCTAGACCTTGAAGACCAAGAAGGTCATATTGAAGGGTGTCCATAGCCACAAAAAGAAGATCCAAACCTTTCTCACCTTCTGGCAACTTCAGCCACTGACTTTGAAAGCCCAACTACCCTCAGAAAAGTACCTCTCAGAGAAACAAGCTTGATCTCTATACCATCATTATGTTTCTCTTGACCAGTGAGTCTACCATGAAAAAGACTGAGGATAACAACACCCCAGTCTTCATTGTGGATGTTAAGACCAACAAGCAATAGATCATCCAGGCAGTAAAGACATCTGCAGACATATACAGGCAGTGTGACATAGATGTGGCTAAGGTCAATACACTGATTAGGCCTGATGGAAAGAAGATCTATATCTGGTTTGCTCCAGACTATGATTCTTTAGATGTAACAAGATTAGATTCATCTAAACTGTGTCTAGTTGTCCTACTTAACCTACAGTCAAAAGTTTTCCATTAAGAAAAAAATACGTACTATAAATATATAGTTGTTGTTGTAACTCAATAGTAGTCATTTCTGGTTTGATTTCAGTTTGAAACAAAGTCTCTATTGGAGGGTAGCAGAAATCTGTAGTTGATCTTGTGATGTTTACAAATGACTTGATTAAAAGTGACAATAGTATGCCCATTACATTTGCAGAAAGCACAAAGCTAAAAGGTATAGCTGACATGTAAGGTATAGCTTACATGTTAGATGACAGAATTAGGATCCAGAAAGATCTTAACAGGCTTGAATATTGGGTCGACATTAGAGACAGATCTTATTATTTCTTTGGTACTATATACTCCTATATGAGGAGATTCTCTCTGCTAGTGCAGTTTCTTTGTTCTTATTATAACTTCATTATGTATTGATAATAATGTGCCATGTTTCCAAAACTTCAAAGAAACAAATAATAGATAATAAATAGTACTCGTGGATTCAAAAAATCTTGTGCCTTTTATGTCAAGTCTCAGGATTAGATCTAGTCTATGTGAACCTAGAGTCTTAGATAGCCTCTGCCCAGGGGTAATATAAGTAAATAAACAAAGAAATATCAAGAGGGGAGGGCATCAGGAGATAACACCTGAGCTTTGCTTGAAAAGAAGCTAGAGATCCTCTGAGTTGTGGAAGGACTACATTCCAAAGAAGGAGGAGGAGTATATGTGCAAAGCTCCATCATTGATTTTCATTGATTTTTCAAGTCCAAAATAATCTCTCAGATCTTTTTCAGATTTTCTGCCTACTTATAATTCCTCCATTGAAACAGCTTGGTTCAGGGGTGGCTAGGTGGCATAGTGGATAAAGCACCAGCCCTGGAGTCAGGAGTACCTTAGTTCAAATCCAGCCTCGGACACTTAATAATTACCTAGCTGTGTGGCCTTGGGCAAGCCACTTAACCCTGTTTGCCTTGCAAAAACCTAAAAAAAAATCGTAATGGAAACAGCTTGGTTCTCAAACCTTTTGGTCTCAGGACCTCTTTACACTCTTAGAAATTATTGAAGATCCCAAAGGGCTTTTGTTTATATTGGCTGTATCTATCAATGTTTATCACATTAGAATTATAAATGAATAAAATTTAAAATATTTATGAATTCATTTATGAATCATAAACCCATTATGTTACCCTAAATAACATTTTTATGAAAAAAAAATTTTCCAAAACAAAAAAAATATCAGGTAGAAAACAGGAATCCATATTTCAGCAGATTTCTTTAATGTCTAGGTTAATGGAAGATAATTGGATTTTCATGTCTGCTTCTGTAATCAATTTTTGTGATACGCTGTTTTGGGCAAAATATGTGAAGAAAATCCAGCTTCACCAGATATGTAGTTTGGAAAGGGAAGTTTATTTTAAGTAACCTTAGTGTTATTTTGAAAATAGTTCTGACCTTGATGAGCCCCTGGTCTTAGGGAATTCCAGGAGTATGTGGACCCCACTTTGAGAATCTATATTGTAGTGAATTGAACAGTAACTGTTCAAATCTCACCTCAAATATTTACCAGGCCGATGACCCTGGCCAAATGATTTGAACCTCTTTGAGGCTCAATTTTCTAACCTCTAAAATAAGGAGATTTCATTTAATGATCTCTAAAGTCCCTTTCAGCTTTAAATCTATGGTCCTATTATCTCATACTTTTGATTTCTAGGATCCAAAAGTGAGTTAATACTCTTGGTGTAGGGCACTCCCAGTGATGAAACTCCTTCTACCAATACCTGCTCTGACTTGGGGTCATACAGTAAGTATGTGGCAGAAGTAGGATATAGACTCAAGTTTCTGGACTCTGAAACCTTTTATGCCAGGCCAGGGCATGCATTGTTGCCATGTTTCTAGCCCTCAAGAGAGATTATTAAAAATCTTCTCCCCTCAGATAAATATGCCAGAGTTGCTGATTTGTATTAATAAGGGTAACTTCCTTACTGGAAATTTTCTTGCCTTGAGAAGTCACATGCTCCCCAACCAGATTAAAATGTAATTAAAATATTTGGCAAAATAAATAAAAAATACAAAACATTTGTTGTTGTTGTTGTTGTTCAGTCATGTTGGACTCTTTGTAACTTCATTTGGAGTTTTCTTGGCAAAGATACTGGTATGGTTTGCCATTTCCTTCTCCAGCTCATTTTACAGGGTTAAATGACTTGTCCAGGATCACATAGTAAAGATCTGAGGCTGGTTTTGAACTTAGGAAGATGAGCCTTCCTGATACCAGACCCAACACCCTATCCATTGTACCATGTAGATGCCAGGATAACATTACATTTTAAAACAAATCAATATGTGGATAACAAGAATCCATTTGTCATATTAGTGGTCCTCATTTCTATTTGAACAGGATGACATAACTCTAGGTCAATAAAATCACCTGTCTAGATCAATACTGAATGAAATGAAAAATTCACAATCAAAGGCAGCAAACCCCTCTGATAATTTCATGGGATCTCAAATTCATGCATGTACAGCTGAAAGGGATCTTAGAGGTTATCAAGTCCAACCAACCCTTTCATTTTACAGATAAATGATATGTCCAAAGTCATACAGATGGTACCTGTAAGTGAAAGAGTCAAACCTCCAGCTCAGATCCTGTAACACAAAGATTCATTGTTCATTGTATCACACTCTCTTATCCCAGCTGTTCCTTCAGTTAAAAACACATCAAGATCCTAAGATTGAATTTCACCACAGAAGGAAAGTACTGGGAAGAATTCTCAGGATCCTTTCAATCAACTTGTGAACTGTTGGGCCCCAGGTAGTGTTTAGGGGAGGGAAGGGAACTTAGTGTGGAGGTATGTTGACAAGGATACCAACCTAAGGATCAAAAGCAGCCTGTTTTATGCATCTATTTTTGAACAGACATCAATATATATTTGTGGCAATGCCTGGCTGGGGCAGGGGATGGTGGCAATTATGCCTCTTGGGTCTGTGTTCTCCTGAGATCTTAGAGAAACTTCTCCATAAGCATTACCTCTGGACAAGGAGAACCACTCCTCTTACAGGTCCAATCAATATGTTACCTCCATTGTGGTCACAGTTGGGGTGGAAGTCCCAGGACTTGGACAATTGCCCCTGTGCTTTAGTCTAATTTTGATAGGATGTTCCTCCCCTGTGGCATCTGAGAAATAGGTCATGGTAGTAAACTTGTTTTGAGAGTCTTGGGATTAAAGCCACTGAATTTAGAATTGAAAATCTTTAGGTCTATCCCAGACTCCAAGGTTGATAGACTACTTGAACAGGTCTTTTCCCCAGTACCAAATATGTTTACTCTGGAGCTATCTCCCTTACCATGTCAACTGCCTCAGTTCAGGAACACAGAGGTGGGAGGAGAAGGGAATTAACTGATATTATTTGAACAGGTTAGAGCCCTTAGAACATTCTAATGTTCTTTCATAAGAGAAGAATAGTGGACTGGGTAGGAAAATCTAGGAAAGTGAATTCTCAGCTGATGGGGCTATATGAGACTGGAGGGTCAGGACACTTGGGTAGTTTAATCAAGAGACAAAACATTTGGGTTCTGTAACAATTTAACAAGAATTTAGTAGTTCCAGACACTGAGGATTATGGATGTGTATGTTTGTATGTGTTAATTCCTTAATGTAGTAAACTATCAGTGAAGAAATTCTCTCTGTTGATAGTTAACAACTGTCCTGAACTCGCAGCCATATAGCGGGAGGAAGGCTGAGAGTTGGCCTGAAAGCTGAAGCTCAGGGTCACCCATGTAGGATGTTAGAGGTGGTACTACTCAAACCCGGGTTTCTTGGGTTCTGAAGCCTAGGAATGGCCCCATTATGCTACATTGTCTCTCAGTTGGTTTACAAACAGAAAAAGGAAACAGTCTCTGTTTTTAAAGAGCTTCCAGTGTACTGGGCCTAAACACACACACACACACACACACACAAACACACACACACACAAACACACACAAACACACACACACACAGATTTGAGTAAGAAATATGTACAAAAACAAAATAATATGGAGGGAGAAGATACTAATTACTAGGGGTATCATAAAAGACATCTTGTAGTACATAGACATTAATTAAGCTGAGCCCTGAAAGAATTCGAAGAGTAAAGATGAGAAAGGAGAGCATTCTGAGGATGATGGACTATCTACAAAGGCTTAGAGATTGGAGATGAGAAAGTATGATTAAAATGGGAAGCAGAAATCCTGAAGGCAGTGGAACTTTAGTTTTAGTCCTATAAATGTCTGCAAATGTTCTGCTTTCCTTTAGTAGCTCCTTATAAGTCTGTCACCCATAAATTTATCTGTTTTTTAATCTATTAACATTTTTCAGGCTATATCCCATCTTGGATCATAGAGTTGATAACATTTTCTGAGCATTGAACTACTGTATAAAATAGAACTTCCTTTTATCTGATCTAAATGTATCTCTCCTGATCTTTGTGGCACATATAGAGTCTGAGGTCACATGAAAGTTGTTACTTTCCTAAGGTCACAGTATCAGAGTAAAATGGAATGAGCATGGCAAGTATTTTTTTTATAGTAAAATTTTGATTTTATTATAGCTCATTCAAGAACTGAGGCTTTAATAGAGATACTCTTTTTTGGGGGTGGGGTTTTGCAAGACAGTGGGGTTAAGTGACTTGCCCAAGGTCACACAGCTAGGTAATTATTGTCTGAGGTCGAATTTGAACTCCAGTCTTCCTGATTCCAGGGCTGATACTCTATCCTCTATGCCACCTAGCTGCCCTCATGCCAAGTATTTTTTACAAATATCCTCTTATTTGATCCTAATAACAGCTGCTAATATTATTGCTATTATTATTTCCATTTTTCTAATGAGGTGCATTGATGAAGTGACTTGCCCAGGGTCACACAGCTAGGAAGTGTCTGAGAACAAATTTGAACTCAGATCTTCTAGTCTCCAAATCCTATGTTTCATTTACTGAGCTACCTGGTTCTTTTGTACCAAAACTAATCCCTCAAACTGGAATAGTTCCTATAAACTCATGGTGACCAAAACAGACCAAAAAAAAAGTTTGAGTTGGGGTTTAAAATGATATAAAGTTAGCCAAAAAAAAAAACTTATATCAGAAAATATCTCTGATTTCTGTCTGATGGAGGTTTAGACATTTGAGTTAGAAATCTAACAAAGTTAGGAAAGCAGAAGGAGGGGTTAATCTTGGTTTGAATTGGCCCTTGGATATATGACTTACTTCTGGTTCATCCCTGGCCCTAAGGACTCTTTTTTTGAGGTAATTAGGTGACACAGTGGATAGAGGGCTAGCATGGAGTCAGAAAGACTCATCTTCTGAAGGCCCTATGGGCCTCAGATATTTTCTGTCTGTGTGACTCTGGGAAAGTCACTGAACCCTGTTTGCCTCAGTTTCCTTATCTGTAAAATGAGCTAGAGAAGGAAATGGTAAACCACCCCAAGAAAACACTAACTAGGGTCATGAAAAGTCAGGCATAACTGAACAACAACAATGGTAAGGGTCCTTTGGAAATCTGGGTTTTTGAAGAATTTTTTCAGTTTTAGATGTTGTATGGACCAAGCCCAGTGATATGTTTGGTATGAGATTTGAGTTTGTCTAACCCAAATCCCTAACATAACTGTAGAACCACACAATTTTCTGGAGCTTCTCCCTTTTGACACAAAGCACTTGAAAAACCAGAAGGTATGTCTGGCAAGAATTAGGTTTAGATAATATTTTAGGATTATAGCTTCATAGACTTAGAGCTAGGAGAGACCTTAGAGGTCAGAGAATATATCCCCCCTCATTTCAGAAGCCAAGTAAAAGTAGGTGACTTGGTCAGGGTCCAAAACTAATAATTAGTACCTGAATCAGGATTTGAACCCATGTCAAATTAACTTCAAGTCCAGGACTCTTCTTTAGATTTTACCACATGCCTCAATTAGGTCAAAATAGATATGCAAAAAGTCACATTATAAAAACTTTAGAGAAGAAGATCAGGTACCTGTCACATTTGTATTTAGAGGGAGCATTCTTTTTTTTTAAGATTTTTTTTTCAAGGAAATGGGGTTAAGTGGCTTGTCCAAGGCCACACAGCTAGGTAATTATTAAGTGTCTGAGGCTGGATTTGAACTCAGATCCTCCTGACTCCAAGGCCAGTGCTCTATTCACTGCACCACCTAGCCACCCCTAGAGGGAGCATTCTAAATTAAACAAGGGCTAAAGAAGATCATAATAGATAAAATAGACAATTTTGACTATATAAAATTTAAAAGTTTTATTTTTATAAGAATAAAATAAATGAAAACACAAGTAGAAGACATATGGAAATATAATTGAATAAAATATTACCAATAAACATCTGATGTCCAGTATATAAAAGGAATTGAAATAAATATATATTATCAAGAATGTTTCCTCTATGGATAAGTAGTCAAAATATAAGAATAGTTTTTTTTTAGGTTTTTTTTTGCAAGGCAAATGGAAGAATAGTTTTTAAAAGGAAAATTGTAACCTATAAATAACTAAATGAAAACTAATCACTAATAGTAAGAAAAATACAGATTAGTGATGACCAACCTTAATGGACTTGCTCATTCCATCAATGCAACAATCAGGCACAATTTTGGGGTATCTGGGATGGAGAATACCATCTGTATCCAGAGAAAGAATTGTAGAGTTTAAACAAAAACCAAAGACTATTACCTTTAATTTTAAAAAAAACATTATCTTATTATGTAATTTTACTATCTCTTATATTTTATTTTTTTTCTTTAAGGATATGATTTCTTTCTCATCACATTCAATTTAGATCAATGTATACCATCGAAACAACGTAAAGACTAACAGACCCTTCTGTGGAGGGGGGAGGAAGTGAGATTGGGGGGAAAATTATAAAATTCAAAATAAATAAATAAAATTAAAAAAGAAAAATGCAAATTAAAACAACTGTTTCACTTAATGTCATAAAAGTGGCCAAAGAAGAAAAATGAAGGGAACCGTCTGTATTGGAGGATCTTCAAGCAGACAGGCACACTGGTGTACTGTTAGTGTGGCTGTGGAGTGATCCAGTTGTTCTTAAATCAATTAGGAATTATGCAAGAAAAGTGACTGAACTTTCTATGAACTTTGACTTAGCTACTATTGGCCATATATCCTAAGGAAGCCCATTGGGTACATATATCGAGTCCAAAAATAAAGCAAGATATTATGGTGGTGAGTTGTGTCCCATTCTTTTTTTTTTTTACAAGGCAAACGGTGTTAAGTGGCTTGCCCAAGGCCACAGCTAGGTAATTATTAAGCGTCTGAGATCGAATTTGAACCCAGGTACTCCTGACTCCAGGGTCAGTGCTTTATCCACTGCGCCACCTAGCTGCCACTGTTCCATTCTTCTTGACTCCATTTGAAATTTTCTTGGCAAAGATATTGGAGTGATTTTCCATTTCCTTTTCCAACTCATTTTATAGCTAAGGAAACCCAAACAAAAAGAATTAAGTGACTTGCCCAAGCTCACACAGTTAGTATATGTCTGAGGACATATTTGAACTCAGTTCTTTCAGATTTCAGGACTGGTACTCTATTGTACCACCTAGTTACTTAGATATTACCTGGCTATAGTCCTCTTTGGTAGCAAAGAGCTGAAAACAAGGTAGGCATCCATTGATTGGGGAGTAGCTGAGGGGGGAAAAACAGCAAGGATGGCCTAGGAATGTAATGGAAAATTACTTTGCATGAAGAAATGAACTTAGAGAAATGTGGGAAGATTTGCATAAAATGATGGAGAGCAAAGTAAAGAAGTACCAGGAGAAGGCAATATGCTGATGACCACAATGCAAATGAAAAGAAACACTAAAAGGAAGAAGAATTTTGAGTGCCTGAAAAACTGATAATGGGATCGAGAACAGAAAAAACCATCTTTCTCCTTTTGCAGTAGAAAGGCAAGAAATTAGTGGGTTAAAATATGGGATACAATGTCATATACCTTTTATTATATTGATGTTTTTGTTCAGTTTTTTCTGTGTCTCCAGGAAGTGTGTAATAGGGGAAGAGGGTGGAGATAGCATTGAAATACCTGGTGATGGAGGGGGAAAGCATTAATAAAACTTTTTTTTAAATGAGATTATTGGACAAGATGGTCTTCAAGGTCCCTCCCTTCTCTCAATCTACAAAGCTAAGCTTTCTATTCTCTGGCTTTGCTTGTTGAAATTCTTCACTTATTGTAAGATGGAGGTCTTCTACGAATCCTTCCTTGATTTCCTCAGCTGAAGTGATCTTTCTCTTCTTGAATCTGTCACAATACTTTCATTTTTTCTTTGCATTTATGACATCCTCGTTTGTGTTATGGTTGCAAAGATTTCATCTTCTCCATTAGATGATACCCTAAAAGTCAGTTTATGTTATTTCATCTTTGAAGGGTATTATTGAGGGCCCAGGAATACACATAGTGCTGAGCAACTGCTTGTTGACTTGGATTTATTGTTACTATTATTAATACCAAAAGCTTACCTTTAAATAGTGCTCTCTCTATATATTTTTAAAAATTTATTTCCTGATTTGTAAAACAAAGGGGTTGAACTAAAGCCCTTTCATCTCAGAACTTGTAGTGGTAGACTACAGGAGAAGGAAGACTGCTTCCTTCACCATGGGGTAGAAGAGGATATTCAGAATTTGGAAAGAGGATAGCAAAGATTTTCAGCAATTGCTGGTGCAGAGAAGGAGGGTTTTCTGCAGTATTTGGTGCAGTGAGCATGGAAGATTTTTGGTGGTACCCAGAACAGCAAGGGGTTTGCAAGGCTAGTATCTGGAGGTACAGCTGAGTTTCTGCGTAAGGGAGGGGTTAGTCAGTAGCCTCTTATGTCCCAATGTTGCGGTGCCCAGCTTGGTCAGGGAGAAGGGCTGATGCAATGGTTTGGAATGGAATCTGATTGAGAGTAGTTCTTTTAATTTTTTCCCCACTGCCCAGCTGGCACACAGTCTACCCAGCCCTTGGGGCTGCTTTCTCCTAGGGCAGGCTTCGTGAACCACACCTCCAGTTTCCCAATCTCCCCTCCTATTTCTCATTGACAGGGTGGGAGGGAGGACGCGCGCGCCCAGACGTGTGTGTGTGTGTGTGTGTGTGTGTGTGTGTGTGTGTGTGCGCACGCGGGGGGGCGGGGGGCCTATAATGGGGGGGGTTGGGGTGTTCTTCTGTGGCTCCTGACCTTGCTAGAGCCTAAACATCCCAGGGAGGAAGAAGACGATTCAAGGGCGATGCCCACAGTCGGCATCGGGGCACCGAGGAAAAAAGATTATCTTTCTGGTCCCTTTCACTTGGCAAACTCACTCAGACGTCTGGAGAACCTGCAGCCTGGGGACCTCAGTGCTCCAGCCTTAGGAAAAAGGGAAACCTTGGGGGCTTTGGTTTCCAGGCAAGAGCCAAGGGGTGAGCAAGAAGGGGGTGGGGTGGGAATTGGAGACGTCTCCCAGAGGCTGAGCCGGGAGAGGGGGTGGGTCCAGATTAGCATAGCCTCCTCCCCCTCCGGCCCTTTCCTGAAAGAGGCTGGGGGGTGGGGGGTGGGGGGAGTGGTGGAGGAGTCTGCTGAATGGCCTCTGCTTTCCCTATTCATCTCTTCTCCTGCTCCCTCCTGCGCTCCTTGGCCGCCGCCATCCCTCGGTCGGTGGGTGAATGAAAGGCAGAGGCTGCGGGAAGCGCCGGTGGAAGAACTGGCCAGCGGAGCCTGCCGGACAGCGCCAGAGGCAGGGAGCAGGAGCCCGAGCTGGAGATGTACGGTAAGGGCTGGCCGCGCGGAGCCCCGGAGCCCGGACTGGGCAGCTCGGCCGCCGAGCCTCGCTTCGGCCCCCCCACCCCAGCCCCCCACCTCTGCCTGCTGGAGTCTCAGCAAACTTCCAGCAGCGGAGACCCGGGGGGGCGGGGGGGACTGAATGAATCACTCCTTCCCTTTCCTCCGGCCCCCCCAGCTAACCCCTAAAGGAAATGGGCGAGGACTCGCCGGCCAGCCCGGAATCCTGTTTGTGTTTGTTGGTGATGCTGTGTAGGGGCGCTCCTAAGGAGCTGGAGACAAAGCTGGGAAAGAGAGGGGGAAGGGGAAAGAAGGTCCACTTCGAGGGGCGTCTCTGGGTCCCTCTGTGGTGGGCGCGGTTGCCTATTGTTTGGAGATGCTCTGGGGGTGGACGAGCTGAGGACTTCCTTGGCCTTGACCTCTGAGGGAGAACCATGGCTTGTTCCATTGTCAAGGGTTGAAATTTCGTGTGCGGTCGGTTTCTGTGGGGCAGCTTAATGGTTAGACCTGGACCCTGGGAAAGCTAGACTTCAAATCGCACCTTTGACTCTTAGGGTTGCCCCAGAATATTGCAGTGGGAAGAATGAAGGATCTGAGTGCCAATTCTGACTCTGCCACTTTTGCCGATCCAGGTGACCTTGGACCAATTACTTAACCTCTCTGGATCCCGGTTTCCTCAATTGCCTAATGAGGCAGTTCGATCTAGAAGGTTCCTACTGTCTCACTTTAATCTGGATGTGCCTCAGTTTCCTTCTCCAAAAAAATGGGATTAATAGTGCTTACTTCATGGGGTGTTAGAGGTATCAAATAAGGTGATATAGGTAAAGCATTCTGGATGAGACCAGAGAATGTCTCTAAAGCACTTTACAAACCTTAAAGCACTCTTTATGCCAGCTATTATTAGGAAAGCTGAGCAGAGAGGAAATGCTTTGTATAGGTGGTGGTGTGACTGAATTTGCAGCGTCTAGGCTGACTAAAGCTGGGTTGGGAGTTAGTGGAGACTATTATTATCCTCTGGGAAGAGGGTCATGACTCTGTCCCTTTCTTGAGTGCCTTGGTAACCAAAGACCAGGAAGTGGAAGCTGGCCTCTGGCAGGGGTTATGATGCTGAGGGCTGGTGAATAGACTAGTGCTTGGATCTTATTTGACTGCTGGCTTGGCTTGGTTCAAGACCACCGTGTCTTTTCAGATCAGCAAAGTGTTCTGGAAGAAGCATTGAATTTAGAGAGAGGATCTGGGTTCAAATGGAAATTTCTTCATCAGTAAAATGAAGAGATTTGAGAACTTTCAAGGTTTCTTTCTAAAATCTATCATCAGCTGGTAAAAGTAGGGGAAGAAGCTGAGAGGTTTGGCTGCAGTACTGAGCTCCATCCTATTGCTTATTTGACCCAGCTCCTAGCCTGAGCTTCCCAAACCCTCCCCACCCCCACAACTTATGTTCAACAGCTGAATTCACACCTGCCATTGCTCTGCTTTGTAGCTTACCAGCAGGTCCTCTGGCTTTGCTGGAGATCCTGCTTGTCAAGAAAACAAACCTCTTTGGGTTCTACTGTGGTGATGCTCAATTACACAGAGGGTTGGAAGGAGGCAACAGGGTTTTTAGGATAGAACCCTGGATTGGAGATCAGAAGGACTGAGGGGTTAGAATCTCACCTTTGACCTTGATGCACTATATAACCTTAGCAAATCACTTAACTTCTCTGAGCCTCAGTTACCTTATCTGTAAAATGGGTGCAATAACACTGCCTACTTCTTAGGGTTGTTATAAAGACCAAAATGAGGGATCATAGGTAAAGTTCTTTTGAAAACCTTAAAGAGCTGTATTAATGTTAGCTGCTGTTTTGCTACTATTAGCCTCCAGAGATCCAGGCCAGCCTAAGGACCAGGTTCCTTGGAAAAAGTGGGTATCAGGTATTAGGAAAATCATCCTGCCCTGAGGAGATTGAGATGATTGATAGCTTTAAGATACGGGAGAGGAAAATGGTTTTATCATTCATCATCTTTCTCTGGAAGTAGAAACTCAGAGCCTAGGGACTAAATCCTTGGAGCAGTACAGATTTCTCTTTTAATTGATCCCTAAGGTTTCACTGTTTCTGCTTTCTTTCTCCCTGGAAATTGGCTGTGAGTTATAAATTTGGTTGGGGACCTCTGGATGGCACACTAAGGTAGTACCATGGATATAGAGTTAGATTCAGAGGACTTGTATTCAAATGCTATCTAATGTTTCTGTGTGACCTTGAGCTAGTTATTTCCTATCCTTGGACCTCAGTTTCTTCTTTTGCAAAATGGGAAAAGGTGTGAGATAAGGTGGCTTCTGAGATTCATTTGGGGCACTAACTGTATAATCCTAGGAACCAGATAGAATATCCTGGCAGCTTCTGATGATTTACAATGCAAGGTTAAGGGTCCAAATTGTCTTGTGGGAAGAGCAGAGACTCCTCTTAGAAGCTAATCTGGTTTTCTCTCCAGCTTTAGTATGCCTGGCTTTCTTACCTGTATTTCAGAGCTCTGACCTAATCCCAGAAGGTTCCTCCCCAACATTTCCTCTGCTTACCCACCCCTTGCTATTTTGGTCTTGGATGACCTAAGCTGGGCTATTTGACCTCTGACACACTAGATTTTTCTGAGCTGCTAATCAGTGAAGAGAGAGTCTGGAAGGTGAACAACAGCTGTTGTGTGGTCTAACAAGCCCAATGTTTTCTTTCAATGAGTCTCTCTCTCCTCTTCTTTCCCCTCCATCCCCTAGCTGTTCTGCAGAATAGCCTGAAACTGCAGCTCCTTTGAGGGAGGGCATGTGACTGCAGGACACCTGCAGTGGGGAAACAATCAGAGCAAGGTCCCATTGGAGCAGGATTGAGGGACCCAGAGATAGGAAACCTGAATGAAGTCCCTTTGCTTAGTCCAGGAAGCAAATAACTGCGCAAAGAGACTTCTGGACCCAGAGCTCCTGGGTCTCTTTCTGCATTTTTACAGTTTGAAGCAAGACAAGAGATGAGAATAGAAGAGTAGAGAAGTGGGGGGGAACTTAGGAGCTGAGATGTCTGGGTTCTATTTTGGGAGCTGTTACCCAGTCTCTCATCCCCCTGCTATTAGTCTGTTTCCCCAGCTGCAAACATATAATATTCGTACCCTAAGTTTATTTGCTAAAAGACAAGGATAAAGAAAGGCTGAAGAGGTTCATATTATGGTCCTCTTAATGAGGAAGGAGTCAAATTAGTAAAACTGCTTCTTGCATATCATTTGTGAGAGGAATGCTATGTGCATCTTATTTGAATTTCAGATTTAGAATAGTTTTATGCAAAAGGTACTGGAATAGGAGATCTGGTTATTTGTGTGACCTCAATTAAATATCTAACCAATATGATCCTCAGTTTCCTCATCTGTAAAAGGTGGGACATGGATTAGGTGATCATTAAGGCCCTTTCTGATTCTAAACATTTTCTTTTTGATCTACAAAATGAAAGGGCTGGAGTAAAAGATCTTCAGGGTCCCTTCAGCTCTGATTTTTGCCATGGAGTTAATCTTATCCCCAGAGTATATTCTTTAGATTTCCTAGTATTTTCCTTTAACAAAAGTATCATGAGATAATTTTGTCTCTTGGGAATGTGGTGATTGGCAGAAAGTGGGAGTGGAGGTTGGGGAAAGGGTTATGCAGGGCATGGTAGAAAATAGAATCTTAGAGCTAATAGGAACTTTAGAGATCATCTAGTCTAACCTTCTTATTTTATAAATGAGGAAATTGAGGCCCAAAGAAGTGGGGGACTTGGCCAGGTTCAGGCAGCTATCTGAGCCAGACCTCCTAATTTTCTATTTGCTCTTCTTTGATGCAATTCTGCTGTCTCTTAGAAGAGAGGTTTGTAGAATTCCATCAAGAATGGCCTATAAGCATAAAACACTTAGTAGAGGTAAAAGTTTTAGGGTATCTTTGCCGCAAGATGATGTGACAGTAGCCATGAAAAAGATACAGGATCACCTTCCTCAGGATTCTGATTTTGTACTCTTTTTCTTTTTATACACTCCCCTTTGGAGTACCTTGACACTGATTATACCTAGATTATAATCCCTCCTTGGCTAAAGCTGTCTTCTGTATAAAGCATTTTGTTGTGATATCTCCCACCCCTTCCCCAGTTACTAGGACCTTTCCCCACAAAATTATCTCATATTCATTGTGTATATATTCTATATATTAGTATATGTGAGTAACTAGGTAGCACATTTCTTGGATCCAGTGCTGGGAATGAAGTTAGGAAGACTTATCTTCCTGAGTTCAAATCTGGCCTTAGACATTAGCTGTGTGGCGAGTCACTTCACCCTGTGTACCCTGGTTTTCTCTTTTGTTAAATGAGCTGGAGAAGGAAATGACAAACCACCCCAGTATCTTTGCCAAGAAAACTCCACATGGGGTCACAAAAGATCAAATACAACTAAATAAAACAACTGAACAATTACATATATAGATGTTGTCTCCCCTGTGTAAGTCTTTTAATGGCAGAAACCATTTCAGTTAGTTTGCCTTAGTTTCCCCAGTTCCTGGGAAGCACAGTGCCTGGCAGTATGATAGGCCCTTTATAAATGGTTGCTGATAGGGAGACTTGGCAAATCGCATTTTTCCTCGGACAGTACTTCTATTCATATAACTCTCAAATATAATAACTTAAGACCTAATTTCTCTCCCCCTCCCAAACTCTTATCTCCTAGTTGCTTACTGGTATTTCAAATGCAACCAAAAAATGAGTTTAAAACCAAACTCATTTAACTTTCTTAAACTTTCTTTTTCACCTGCCTTCACTCTTTCTTCCAATGACCTCACTACTCACTTGTGTTTGAAAACCTGGTGATAGTTTTGACTCTTCTCTCTTTCTAAATTATTATACCAAGTTTTAAAAACCGTATCTCTACTATATTACTTTATCTATTCCCTCTTCTCTATTCCCATTTCTCCTACCCTGATATAGACTCTTTTTACTTATTATCTACAGGACTATTGCAATAGCCCCAATTCACCCACCTCCATTCTCTCTTTTTTTTTAATGCATTCTTTATTGTGCTGCCACGTTAATATTCTTTAACTTAAGATGTCATAACACCAAAGAAAGGACCTGAGAGACCACTAAATCCAAACCCTTTCATTTTACCAAAAAACTACATGATCAAGTTTCTTTTCCACAATTTATAGATGCATGAATTTAAAAAGGACATGAAACAAAGAGAATGTTGCATACAGTAACAGCAATATTATTTGAAGAATAACTGTGAATGACAAGCTATTCTGAGTATTATAAATATTCAAATAAATTACAAAGGACCTCTGAAGGAAGATGCTATCCACCTCCAGAGAAAGAATTGATAAATAGAAGTATGCATATTATAATTATAAATATATATAGTATCATTTTACATATATAATATGTATGTGTATACACACACACATGCATGTCAAATGGTGGTCTTCTCTAATTCGAGGAGGAAGAAGGGGAGGGAGACAGCTTGGAATTAAAATGTAACAAAAAAATTCTACAAAGAAGAAAAAGAAAAGATATATGATGCCATCTTGTCCAGGGACTGGCAACATCCGGGCCTGTGGGGTGAAATCATTTGTCTGGTGCTACCATGACAACTGCAGGTAGAACTCAAACTTCAATAAATCTGGGAGCTTTTTAGGGGTAGATTAATTAAATGTTTGACCAACTATAGCAGACTAATTTTTAAGCTGATAATTTTGCATGGCCTGCTAATGATGTTATAAATATCTAAATGGCCCTTGGCAGAAAAAAATGTTCTCCACCCCGATCTAGTCCAATTTCCTTATTTTAAAGTTGATGAAACTGAGACCCAGAAAGTTGAAGAAGTGATTTTTCCAAATTATGTAAGGAGAAAGTGGCAGAACTGGGATTTGAACATATATTCTTTGATTTTTAAATCCAGGGTTTTCCACTGCTTCACTTGGCTCCCAAACATCTTTTCCCTATTTCTTTCATACAGGTTGGTGCCAGGGTCTATCCATAATGTCCCAGACCCTCCTCTTCACTGTTAACCTCCATGTGATTTACTTCTGCCTTGACTTCTGTCTCTTAATGCTTGGCTGCTCTTACTGTCCTGAATTGCTGCATTTGTTCACTCCCTCCTTCATTTCTGATATCTTCTTTTCAATTCTGGGTGTCCTAAATCATGAAGACAGCTGACATTTCTTTACCTTTGGTGCATAATTTCTGTTTTGGAGAGATCTGAGAGGTTGAGGGGATCAGAGTTGAACAAAGATGTTCATCACATTTTACAGATGATGAAATGGAAACTCATGAAAGATAAGTGACTGCTTTAAGGTCATATAGTTGGTACGAACACTTGGTAAGTTTTGAATCAAGCAGGTGAGAGAATCATGGAATCAGAGAATAGGAAAAGCTTCAATGGCCATCTAGTCCAACCCATATGTGAAAGGAATCTTTGCTTTATAGTAAACCCAATGAAAGGTCATCTAACTTCTACTTGAAAACTTCTAAGGATGGGAAGCCTCCCACTTCCTGAAACAGTCTGTTTCATTTTTGGACTGCTTTTCCAATTTTTAGGAAGTTTTTCTTGATATCAAGCCTAAATTTGGCCTTCTCTTTACAACTTCCACTCAGTTACTGGTTCTATCCTCTGAGCTCAAATAAAAGGAAATTAAATCCCTCCTCCTATGATTCTAGAGCCTGAGCTTTTCCCACTCTTCTGCTAAAATGTTTTCAGTATCTCCCCACTGAGCAAAATTCAAAAGTATTTGTTTTAAGGCCCTCAGTAATAGAGAGCCACCTTCCTTTACCTTTTCAAATTCATCAGTTAGTCAACTTTGTAGACTCTGAGACTTGACTGTGTCTGTCATATAACTACATCTATCACTTGACTACATCTTTCACCTGAACTCAGTTGTATATATATTGTTTCCTATGGAATGTCTCCGACCTCTCATTTTTGCCTTCTTATCCATTTTTTAAATCCCAACTCAATTGTTACTTCTTCCGTGGAATACTGTTGAGAGCATCCTTCCTCTGTGGACCTTGTATAGCATTACCTCCCTGATATTTATAATGTAGCATTATCTATGTTTGTGTCTGATCCCTAAGAGACCATAAGCTTCATGATGGCAGGTGCCTTTGTCTTAATCTAAACTCTGTCTCTCTTAGGATCTTACGTGGTACACTGCAGAAAGTTACCTTCATTTAATAATGCCTGTTGAATTTTTGAAGATGATGTTCTTCAAGGAATACCTCCAACATTCTTCCATTTTCCCACACATACAAAATCCTTTGGGCTAGCACTGAGAACTGCATAGTATGTGGGTAGAAGGGGAGGACCTGGGGAATTGTGAAAAAAAATGAACTGTTGCAGTGTCTGAATCCTGGTGGAAGTAGTCAAGGGTGATAAGAGGTTGGGGTAAATATTCCTGTTTTGGTTCTACTTCTCTCTTCCTTCTCCCATCTCTTTATAAATCTGCTAATATGCTTTTGTATTCTTTGCATTTATCTCTCCTTACAGTATAAAGTATTTCATCACCTTCAAGTAGCTCAACTAATTTAGCCATTCCCAATCATTGGTCATTTAGGTTGTTTCCATATTTTTCTTGGATATTACCAATTGTGCTGCTCTAAATATTCTTGTACAGATGGATTCTATCTCCTTTTTGCTAATATCCTTAAGATAGAAACCTAAAAAATTGAAGTCCTGGGTCAAAGGGTATGAATATATTTGTAACATATCATGTAATTTCCTATTGTTTTCTAAAATGGTTGAATCAGTTTACAATTCCACTCATAATGAGTCATCATGACTCCTTATTTCTGTCAGCATTGAATTTTGTCCTTTATTACTATATTTTGATAGGATATTAATATAGTTAAATAAATATTATTTAAACATTTAAATAAGATATTTTTTAAAAATTTGATAATATTGCCACAGTTTACTATTTTGATAAGTGGTAACTCAATTGTTTTAGATTAATGTTTCTTTGATTATTAATGATTTTGAGTACTTATTTTTCCACGTGATTAATGGTGATTTGTGATCCTTTCAATAACCATCTATTCATATTCTTTGATCAATAATTTATTTAGGAATGACTTTTATTACTATAGATTTATGTCATGTCATAGATTTATGTGATTGATTCTGTTATATTTAACTTATTTACATTTTTACTGGTGTATCTGTCTGACCAATTAGAGCTCTTAGAGAGCAGGGACTTATACTTTTTTTGAATAAAACACTCAGTTCAGTGTATTACGTTTAGTAGGCATTCAGTAATGATTTGTCGATGGAAAATTTGTATAATTCCACTTGATAACATTCTCCTCTTTCTTCAAGGTCCACCTAGATGCCACCTTCTTGAAACTTGTCCTGAACCCTAGATGAAAGTGGCTTCTTCCTCAGCTTTCTTATAGTACTTATCTTTGGGTCTAGAAGCTATGGGGTACAGTGGAAAGAGAGTTAGAATAGAAAAGACCTGGGTTCAAGTACCAACTCTGCTGCTCACTACCTGTGGCCTTGGGTATAGCTCTCACATCCTGGATTTTCTTGACTATAAAATGAAGAGTTTGAACTAGATGTCCTCTCTGGATCCCTCTATCTCAAAATTTATGATCTCTGCTTTGAACTTACCTTTCTTCCTTGTTTCATAGCTATTTTTTAATTATACACACAAACACACACACACACACACACACACACACACACTGCTCAGTTTTTTAAGTGTCTTGAGAACAGGGTCTATGCCATAGCTATTTTCATATCCATAGCACCTAACAGTAATGTGCTTTTTTACATTATAGGCAGTAGACCACTCTCTTGCTCAAATTCTCTCAGTAGCTCTTTATTGACTGTTAGATAAAACAAAAATTCTTCAGCTTGGCAATTATGGCTCTCTGGAAGGTATTGGGAGCCAGACTACAAAACCTTATTTCATATTATTTCCATTTATGAACTCTGCTACAGCCAAATTGGACTGCTTATCTTCTACCTCTTCCTTGCTGAACCAAAGTAGTTTTCCATGCCTGGAATACACTTTTCTTTCTCTTTTGCCTCTCAGGAGTCTTTGTCATCTCCCTTATGGTTTAACTCATGGTTCTTCTTCCATGAAACCTTCAACCTTTTTTTCTTCACATTTGTTACTACTGGGTCTCTCTGCAATGTTGGGGGTTTTTTTTTTGGTACTTTTTGTGTACAAATTATTTCTTTCCAGTAGAATGTAAACTTCTTGAGGGTAGGGACTTCTTAATTCCTCATATATAATAGTAAGTGTTTGTTTAATTGAATTGATTGAATGGAACAAGTCAAGAATCAAAATAGTACCAGATGGTACTGCTCATGCAGAGTTTGGGAAGTATGTGCTGTTAATATCCCCATTTTCCAGATGAGAAAAATGTGGCCAACTGAGGTTAAGTGACTTTCTCAAGGTTGAACCTAAGCTCTATACACTTCACCACCTAGTTGCACAGTTAAATTCCTCAAGCATAGTCATCATGGAGATTGCCTCAGCTTTGCCCGTCATACTCTTAGCAGTATCCTTAATTACTTCTGCCTCTCTGTGTAAGAGGGCTGGAAACCAGAGGGAAAAAAATTCTTCCTGTAGCCTCCTTTTATTTATTTTTTTAGGTTTTTTCCCAAGGCAACAGGGTTAAGTGGCTTGCCCAAGGCCACACGGCTAGGTAATTATTAAGTGTCTGAGGTCAGATTTGAACCCAGGTACTCCTGACTCCAAGGCTGTTGCTCTAATCACTGCGCCACCTACCTGCCCCTGTAGCCTCCTTTTAAAGAAGACTCAAAATGTTAACTTTGTATGATTTCTACTCAATCATGATCCACCATGCCTCTGGACCAGCAACTCTTGGCACTCCCACCCCTTTTCATCTTCCTTTTGTTTATTGCCTTTCCCCATTAGATGATAATTCCTTGAGAGCAAAGACTCTTTCTTTTTTCTTATTTGAAATCCTAGCACTTGTATATACCATTCATGGTGGAAAGTAAATGTTTATTATATGATATGTGGTATATTATATGGTATATGGCATCACAGGGTTAACTGGAGAAGGGAATAATTAGATTGTTGTATAGAAAAACAGTTTGGAAATGAAAGATAAGCCAGCAGTTAGAGAGTATAATGGGACTTATTGGAAGGTTTATGGTACTTTTTTAAGATAGAAAAGATTTATATATGTTTAAAGAAGAGAGGGGGAAAAATTGAAGATGTTGTAGAGATTTTAGAAAAATTGGAGGCTATTCTAGGGGAGGCAAGGAGGATATATTGAAGATATAGAGGTGTCAGACTTGAGGGGTGGGGGGGAAGGAGAAACACCTGTTCCTTTGACATTGAAAGGAAAAAAGAATAAGGAAAAAATAGTAGCAGAGACAGATTTAGTGCCAGAGGGAATTTTAGAGATCATCTAGGCAAAAACCCTCATTTTACACTGAGAATGCTCAATCTCAGAGAAGTTAAGTGATGACCATCCAGATAACTAAGCTAGTGGCAGAGCTGGGATTTGAACCCAGTTTCTCTGACTTTCAAATATAACACATTTTCCACTGAATCATGATGGCCACTAATGTGGGAAAGAAGATGGGCATCAAGGGGATACAGGAGTTAGAATGCAGGGTCTAAAGTCAGGAAGATTGAGTTCAAATTCAGCCTCAAACACTTCCTGGATATGTGACCCAGGGCACATCACTTAACCTCTGTTTGTCTCAGTTTCCTCTTATGTAAGATTGGAATAATAACAGCATCTACCATCCCAGAATTGTTGTGAGGATTAAATGAGTTAACATTTGCAAAAGCACTCAGCATAATGCCTCGTATATTGTAGGTGCTGCATAAATGTTAGCTGTCTATCATGGGGGAGTGCATGTTGTAGGGTGAGAGAGCCCTTAGGAACTAGGGCTAGATTGGAGGCTGGTGGAGAATCAAGATTAATTATTATCACTATGGGAAATATGTAAGGAAATATACAAGAGATGAATGAAATTATTTCAGAGTAATAGTAAGTCAATTGAAAGTGCATAGCATGAATTTATGATATGATAAGCATGGTTTTATATAGTTTTCCTTTTTCCACCAGTGTTATACATTTGGGATGGAGGAACAGAGAAAGAAGAATTAAGAGCAATTTAGGCTTCTAGGAGATCAGTTGATGTAGTGGAAAGTTAAATGACTGAGCATATGCTTATAGTCTTAAGCCTTTCTGAAGCCTCTAATGATAGGCATTTATGGGTAGATGGAAGGAAGTTGAGGGACTGGGAAGAAAAGGAATGATTGGGGCAGCTAGATGGCTCAGTGGATAGAGCACCGGACCTAGAGTCAGGAGTACACGGTCTCAGACACTTAATAATTACCTAGCTGTATGGCCTTGGGCAATCCACTTAACCCTATTTGCCCTGCAAAAAAAAAAAGGAATGATTGTCAAGTCTATGAGTGGTGAGGCAATTCTGTGGGAGAGGTTTAAGGGAAGGTGAATGAAGGAAGAAAGAACACTTCTATTGAAGGTGAATCAAATGTGAGATGTGATATCTGTTTAGGTTTAGAAAAAAAAAGAGAATTTGCTCTTAGTAGTATGATAGCAGATCTGAGCTGAAAATGGGTCTAGAGGCCATCAAGTCCAACTTGTTCATTTTATAGATGAGGATACTGAAGCACTAAGATGAAGTGATATACCAAAAGTCAAACAGGTCACATTGGAACCCAGGTCTTTTGATTTCAAATCAAACTCTTCCCTCAGAACCATGCTACAGCATTCCTAAGGTACAGAGGGAAGGATGGAATAAGTGGCAAACAAAGAAGAATATCACAAGGTAGAGGGAGGATAGGCTTGCTAGTGGTAAGGCATCCATGCCTAGAGAGTCTGTTTGGCTTGAATAATAAAGTATAAGAAAGCAAATTTTGGTCTCTTTCCTTCTTGTTTTTGTATTTGGCAACATCAAATTACCACAATGCATAGCATATAGCAGGTGCTTCTTAGTTCGGTATCTGGAACATACTGAACACTTAATAAATGCTTGTTGACCGACTGGCACAGATGTTTTTTGAATTCAATTGGATTCATTTGGGTGTCTTGGGAAATATGTTTGGGCTGGGCCCAAGAGTCAGTTGGTCTTTACAGAGAACATCTAGTGGAGATGAGATGTTTTTAGAAAACCTCAACCCCGGATTAGATATAATTAAACATAAATATTGGTAGCCTCCATAAAAACTTCTCTGAAGTGCCCCAGCTCCCCAAAGAATCTATCTCATTTGCCTTTAAACCCATTTGTCCTTAAGCACTAGCATTAAAAATAAATAAAACTTTAATATTTTGAGTTTGGTATTCATTTCACTTAACATAGCAACTAGCATAGCAACAGTGTTGGTTTCTACTATTTTTCATTACAAGTGCACAATATTTCAGGTGCTTTGTGGGTTAAATTGATTATTATGAGTTGGCCTGGAAGTGTAACCACCATTTATAACATGTAGCTGCTGGAATGTGCGTTCTGTGTTCCAAACAACTAATTGAATTGGAGACGCCTTGTATAGCTCCATTTTAAGCCCTACTTGCATTTGTTTAAATGTTTTGAAGTGCTCAGAAAGAAAATAATCTAGCGTTTAAAACTACAAGAAGAAAATATTGAAATGAAAGTGTTAAATGGATAATCTTTTAATATTAGAGGTAAATTGGAACTGCATATGGGTTTATAACTTTAAAAGACAGAGCTGAATAAGGGAAGAAAGTAAGATGGAGAATGATCTCCTGATTGGAATAAGACCCTAAATTGATTTTATCAAGTCTTGAGGAGTTCGTCTGTGGCATAGTTATTCTCTTCTTTGCCTTTACCTTTGCCTTGAGAAGTCTCTTATATGGCAGGCATTGGGGGCTACAAAGAAAAGAAGGAAAAAGACTGCCCTTCTCTCAAGTAACTCGTGTCCTTCATTTTATTATCCAAACCAAACAAATGCTTTAAGTTGGATACCTTACTACTTATAGACCTATCCTCACTATATCTTATGATATTCTCCTTTATTCCCCACTTATTCCATCCTTCCCCTTGTGCCTTGTGTATTACTGTAGTATCCTTCTAAGGGAGCCTAGAGAAGCTAGGGGGTGCAGTGAATAGAACACTAGACTTGGAATCAGGAAAACTCATCTTTCTGAGTTCAAATGTGACCAGTTACTATCTCTGTGATCCAATTCTGTTTGCCTCAGTTTCTTATTTCCAAAAGGATCTCAAAAAGGAAATGACAAACCACCTCAATATCTTTGCCAAGAAAATCCCAATTTGGATCATGAAGAGTTAGACACAAATGAAATGATTGAACAACAAATAAAAAAATATCTTTGACATCAAAATGGCTAAAGCCTTTAGTTACTAGTGCCAGAGTTGAAACGATATACAACCTAAAAGACTTTGTGAACTAAAGATTTTTTTATGCCTGGGAGATAAAAAATTAGTAGATTTAATTATAACTGATAATCACTGAAAATTTGTAATGTGTTATTTGTCTGTACCTAGTTATTTATGGTTATTTGAAATTTGTTTCAAGTTGCACATCCATTAGTTTGGAATTCACTGTTAGATTAGTTGTTATCCTCTGTTAATTTAATAAAGAGATGCATGATAATAAGAATACTGACAAGGTATTTCTCAACTTATTTCTCAGAGAAGCATCTCTAATGACTGAGAGGATGAAAGGGCTCAAAACTATGCCATACCATTTAAAGGATCTGGGTATGTTTAGCCTAGCAAATGGCAATGGTGGTGGGGGGAGGGATATAAGATGCTTCTTCACATACGATGGATTGGTATTTGGAAAGGCAGTTAAACTTTTTATTATTAGTATCTCATGTCAGAATTTGAAGTAATGAGTATATTTTGTAAAGAGGAAGAGTTCAACTCATTTGAAGAATTCTTCTGATTACTAGATCAGTCCAAAAGCAGATTGGATTGCCATAAGGGGCATCAATTTACCAAGTCTTCAAATGCTATTGTTCAGTTATTTTCAGTCTTGTCAGACTCTTCATGATCTCATTTAAGGTTTTCTTGGCAGAGATACTGGAATGGTTTTCCATTTCCTTTTCTAGTGCATTTTACAGATGAAGAAACTGAGACAAAAAGGGTTAAGTGACTTGCCCAGGTCTCACAACTAGTGTCTGAGATCAAATTTAAATTTTGGAAGGTAAGCCTTCCTGATTCCAGAATGGCACTGTTATGCATTGTGCCATCTAGCTGCCACTTCAAATGTCACCTCAATGTTTATAGAGCAGAGCTGCAAGACTCTTAGAGGGCATCTTAGTCTAACACCTTCCTTTTACAGATGTTAAAACTAAGAAGTGAGTAATCAGGTCACATAGATATTAAATAGAAGAGGTATTTGAACCCAAATCATCTAACTCAGGGTAGCTAGGTGGCACAATGGGTAGAACAATGGACCTGAAATTAGGAAGATTCATCTTCATGAGTTCAAATCCAGCCTCAGACACTTAATAGCTGTGTGAGTGTGACCCCAGGCAAGCCACTTTACTTCATTTACCCCAGTTTCCTCATTTGTAAAATGATCTAGATAGGGAAATGTTAGCATCCTTGCCAAGAAAATCCCAAATGGGGTCATAGAGACTAAAAAACTACTGTACTTATAATTCTAGACCCAGTGTTCTGTCCACTGTAGCACTTATTTGTTGTGTGTGTGTTGTTAAGGGGATTCCTATTATGTATTGGATGGAAATACATGCAGTTTTCTCCTTTGTGACTCTGTCTTTTCCTCAGTTACTTATTCATAGATAGATCAGTGTAGATATGCACCACTTTTCACATAATTGCAACTACTTCAATTGCAGATTTGGTGCCTAAAAGGATCAAAATATGTTTTGAAGGTTTGGTCCTGTGACCCAAGTCTATAAAGTAATAATAGCCTGCCTATCTTCTATTGGAAACTTTTCCTGATCCTCAGGATTTCAAAAAGGAAATGGCAAACCACCTCAGTATCTTTGCCAGGAAAACCCCAAATTGGATCATGAAGAGTTGGACACAAATGAAATGATTGAACAACAAATAAAAAGAACCTTGACATCAAAGTAACTAAATCCTTTAGTTACTAGTACCAGAGTAGAAACTATATGCAACCTAAAAGACTTTGTGAACAAAAGATTTTTTATGTCTGGGAGATAAAAAATTAGCAGCGTCTGAGACCAAATTTAAATTTGGTACTCTTTTCCTCCTCAAATTATCTTGAACTTAACCATTTACAGAAACTATTTTATCAGTAGAATAGATCTTCCTTGAAGGACAGGAAGTAGTATTCATTTTTGTCACTGTATCATATGCATCTCTCTAATGGCTATACAGAGCAGGCATTTAATAAAAGCTGATTATATTAAATTGACATTTATGTGGTGATTGACATTCTCTCACTTGAGCTTCACAAAAGCTTGTTGTAATACAACCATTATTATTGTATCCATTTCACAACTAGATGGTGCAGAACCTGACTTCAAATCCAACCTCAGACACTGACTATGGGACTTTGAGGAGTCCTACTTAAGTTCTCTCAACCTCAGTTTCCTCATCTGTGAAATGAAGATAATTAAAACACCTGCCTTCCAGGGTTGTTGTGAAGATAAAATGTGATATTTGTAAAATGCTGTGCAACCCTTAAAATATATAAATGCCAAATATTATTATTATTATTATTATTATTATTATTATTACTAACACCACCATCAATACCATTGCTAATGAACTGAAGCTTAGCTGCTTGTTCCATTACTCATTTATATTTCTAACATAATAAATTTGAAATTGAAGGAATTTCTGAAGTGAACTAGTCCAGCCCTTCATTTTATAGATGAGGAAATTAAAAGCCAGTGAAGGGGCAGCTAGGTGGTGCAGTGGATAAAGCACCGGCCTTGGAGTCAGGAGTACCTGGGTTCAAATCCGGTCTCAAACACCTAATAATTACCTAGCTGTGTGGCCTTCGGTAAGCCACTGAACCCCATTTGCCTTGCAAAAACTAAAAAAAAAAAGCCAGTGAAGCTTAATGACTTGCCATGGGCTCCACTAGCGGGGAGTTTTAACCCCCCGGCAGGATTTGAACCCAGGACCTCTGACTCCAGAATCAGTGCCCTTTTGTTCTTCCTAGCTATTGAGATGTAGTAAGATTTTCCTCACTGCATTATTGCTGCTGATATCTACTGCAGGAAGTAGTTTGGGAAATTCCTGTCCCTCCAGGTGATTTAAACCCAGCTAACAAATAAATACTACTTTGAATAATACAGTCCATTACACTTGGAGGACTCGCTGTACTTCATGGATCTTCTCTCAATAATTCTTTTACCCATCCTGGAAATGAGGGAGAGGACAGGAATGACAGCTCTCATTTGTTTACCATGACAAAGTTTACAGAGTATTTTCCTCATAGCAACCTTGTGGAGGAGAGTATATTATTCTGTCCATTTTTACTAGGAAATTGAGGCTTAGACAGGTTATGTTCATGGTCATATTAGAGTGAGAAAGAATAAAAAGAATGAGTGAAAATGCTTTTATTAAGTATTTACTTTGGGCCAAATACTGTACTGATCCCTACTGGGAATACAAATAGAAATCTGAGCCAGTACCTGCTCTCAAGATGCTCATGTTTTCATGGAGGAGATACATACAAAGAAGATTCAGTTGCAGGATGGAAAAGCCTAGTAGATCATATGGTTCAGTAGCAGTGCAAATGTTAAGGTACACAGGTTTAGAGGGTTCAATTACAGGCAGGGCAGATGGCAAAGTCCAGAAATTTGAGGTCAAAATGGTGAAGCAGGTGGTAAGGTGTTTCTTATAGGGCAGCTAGGTGGCACAAAGCATAGAATACTTGCCTTGGAGTCAGGAGAACAGGATCTCAGATACTTAACACTTGCTAACTGTTTGGCCTTTGACTTAACCCTGATTGCTTCTCATCCAGGACCATCTTTAGTTGTCCTGATTCATCTCTGACAACTGGACTCAGATGACTCTAGAAGAGAAAGCGAGGCTGGTGACTTAGCACAGACCCCCTCACTCAAATCCAGTTCACCTGCTTGTCATGGCATCACAACCATCATCATCATGTCTCTTACACAGGGATAGTTTATGGCTGAAGGCCAAGCTAGATGCTATTAGGGTATTATTAGGTTGAATTCTGAGCTGAGATAAAACTCATCTTCTCTGATTCCACTTATTTGACTCTTTCTCCTACATCATATAGTTCAGATTATGGAACAAAAAGTTGGATAAAGACTCAGGGGAAAAATAATAATATTCCTGAGGCCTTACAGTGAGTTAACCATGAAACTGGGACTCCATCCATATATCTAGTTTGTTTTCAAATCTTGGCCTCATTGTCTCTCCCACCACCAATATCATGTTCACCCTTCTTCATGATATTCTATCACTGTTGCATTAAGCTATTCATCTGAGTGAGAGGCAATGTAGTATAGAAGATAGATTATTGACCTTGATGTTAGTAAAAGTTGGGTTCGAGACCTGTTTGACAGATAGCATTGTGACTGTTGGCAAGTCTCTTAACTTTTCAGTGTTCCAATTACCTAAGACTCTTGAGTTATAAATGGAATAGAGATCTACATTGATGAAGGGAGCTCCCACAGTGGAATCTCCCCACCTGGATGAAATTGTAAGTCTGAACAACAACCAAAAAGTTAGTCTGAATTTAGATCATACCTCTAAAATTAGATTTCTTTGAAAGGAGAAAGAATATGATTATATCCTAGAAAAATACTAATTATAGACCACCTTCAAGTTTTCTATGTTGGTGGGGAAAAAGGGGGAGGAATGAAGCCCATATATGGACCAATATGAGAATATTCCCAGTTCTTCTTTCCTTTGCCAGTCTATTCTGACATTTCTACACTATTGATAACTGTATTTTTGTTGCTTTCTCAGATGAGTCATGAGCAAAGTTTTATATATATATATATATATATATATATATATATATATATATATATATGAATACTTTGACTCCACACCAGACTGAGGCATAGTCATTCTGTACAGCTGACCCAAAAGTGTGATGAGGTGCCACATAGACTGTCTGATTGCCTTCTTCTCTTGCTCAGCCAATTTATATCCTGTGAATCCCTCAAAGTTCAACTTGTGCTGCACCTCCTTTTGGAAGCTTCCATCTACTACACTGACCCTCTTGAATGTTCCTCAGTTCAGAACTTGATAGCCATAATACCACTAGTTTGGTCCTCAGCTGTTTGCCATCCCTATATAAGAGGCACTCCTGCCATAGAAAAGAAAGCACTAGACTAAGCATCAAGAGATGCAGGTTGGAATCCCAGCTATGCTGCTAATCCATCATGTGACTCTGGGCACATTTCTTTCCCTCTATATGCATCAGTTTCTGCATCTGGAAAAATGTGGAGGGATTAAACTAGATCAAAGATTCTTAACCTATTGTGACATGAACCACTTTGGCTGCCTTTGTGATCTTTGCTAAACTTTCAAGGGATCCCTTCTCAGAGTAATGTATGTAAATGCATGAAGTACAAAGACTTTTGGTAATAAGGAAAACAAAAATTGAAATATAGTTGTCAAAATATCTTGAACTTGATCTCTGGAGGTACTTTCTAGCTCTGAATTCTATGATAGCATAAACATTCATTAAAAACCAATTAGGTGGCAGCCTCAGGCACTTTATACTTACTAACCATATGACCTTAGGCAAGTCACTTAACCACATTATCTCACCAAAAAGAAGAAATCAATTTGTTTTGTAACATCTATTAAATGTCTGCTATAATGCATATCATGTGATAAATGCATTAACAAAGTGCTACATGATCTGTAATTAGTGAATGTAGAACTAGGGAAGGCTTTCTGTAGGTAGATATCATTAGAGATTATTTCTATGATATTTGTCCTTTATTCTCAAAAAAGATCACGACATCAAGGAGGTAATGCCATGACAAATAAGTGAATTATATTTGAGTGAGGGGGGTGCTGTTCCTCACTTTCTCCTCTGCAGACATCTAATTCCAGTGGCTAGATTTGCATCAGGACAATTGGAGATGGTGCTGGATTTGAAGCAGACAGGGTTAAATGACTTGCCCAAGGTCACATAGCTAATAAGTGTCAAGGGTCTGAGGCTGAATTTGAACTCAGGTCCTCCTGACTCCAGGGCTCATGTTTTATCCACTGTGCCATCTAGCTGTCCCCTTATGATGATCCTACAAAAAAGGGGTAAAATTTGAAAATAAGTTCTTTGATTTCAAGACCATGTTACTTGACTCAAGGAAAAATTACTTGAATTGTTTTTAATAAGTTTTATCAATAACTTTTGTTTTTACATCATATTTATTTCTGGAAATACCCCAAACTCCTCCAAATTTAACTTTCCATTATAACCAAGAAAAACAATACTGTAAAAACACCTGCTATGATAACCAAATTTGACAAAATTCTGTCCTAATGGACTTCCTAAGAAGAGTAAAATATGTTTCATTATCTTTTCTTTGGGATGATTCCCGGATCTGTACATCCGGCTTGGGTCTCTCTGCAGAACCACAGTCCTCATCTCCAACTGCCTCTTAGCTGTGGTAAATTGGATGTCCTGTAGGTATCTCAAATTCACCATGTCTAAAGTGGGGCTCATTATCTTTCCTCCCAAACCTCCCTTCTGGGGAGGTTTTTCCTTATCTTTGTTGAAAACATTGCCATTCTCCCAGTCACTCAGGCTTATATTACACATATCTAACCTTTTGCCAAATTTTGTGATTTCTACTGCCCAACATCTGGAGTATCTGCCCTATTGTTTGTATTCTAACAGCCCAGCTCAAGCTCATAGGCAGCTAGATGCAGTGGACTTAGTTTTGGTATTTTTGTTCATTCTTTTTAGTCTTGTCCATCTATGTTGGTCCCGTTTAGGTTTTCTTGGTAAAAGATACTAAAGTGATTTATATTTTCTTCAACTCATTTTACAGATGAGGAAACTGAGGCAAACAGGGTTAAGTGACTTGCCCAGGAACATACAACTAATAAGTATCTGAGCTCAGACCTTGTCATCTAATCATTGGATCACCTAGTTGCCCCAACTCATAATAAGTGCTAGTTGATTGACTGCTGACTAACAATGGAACCACACTATTGGTTTTTCTTTAGTCAAAGTTCGATTTTCTTTTAATAATTTCTTCATTTACATCAAAAAGTTTCAGCCTTTACCCCTGCCTCCAAACCACTGGTAATCAAGGAAGGCTTCATTAAAGAGGTGGTAAAAGGTCAACTGAAAAAGGGGACTTGAAATAGAAGGACTGAGCAGCACAGTGTATAGTAGAAAGAGCACAGAACCTGTGTTGTAGCCCCACATGTACCATGTACTAAAAGTGTGATCCTGGGCAAGTCTTTTAGCCACATGTTACCTGGTGTTTAAGAGAAAGAGAGTTTCACTCAGTAATCTCTAAAGAGTTTTTTAGCTGTTTTTTTAGCTTCCTATGAATGAATGAATGAATGAATGAACGAACATTTTCTAGAAATTATTTTAATAATCAGGGACAATTTTAGGGTATATGTAATGGAGAATACCATTTGCGTCCAGAGAAAGAACTGTGGAGTTTAAACAAAGACCAAAGACAATTACCTTCATTTTTTAAAAAAAAGTTGTCTTATGTACTATATAATTTTTATATCTCTAATAATTTATTTTTTCCTCAAGGATATGATTTTCTCTAACAGTCAATTTTGATCAAAGCATAGCATGGAAATAATGTAAAGATTATCAAGTTGCCTTCTGGAGGGGGGAGGGAAGGGAGGGTGGGAGAAAATTGTAAAATTCAAAACAAAAAATGATAGGTAGAAACTACTATTGTATATAATTGGAAAACAAATAAAATATTTATAAAATTATTTTAAATATTGTATTACATATTCTTTCCCTTCCAGCCTCTCTCTCACCCATTGAGAAAGATAAATATTTATGTCAATTATATATGTGAAATTGTACAAATCATATTAGCTACATTGGCAGGGAAAAAAAGCAAAAAAATAAAATAAAATGGGGGAAAAAAGTATGACTCAGTATGTACTCAGAGTCTATCAGTTCCTTCTGGAGATGAATACCATTTTTCATCATGGGTTCCTGTAAGTCTTACACAAATTGATCATTCTTACAATATTACTGTTACCATGTGCAATGTTCTCCTGGTTCTGCTCATTTTGCTATGATTCAGTTTATTTTTTTATTTTTTATTTTTTTTAAGTTTTTGCTAGGCAATGGGGTTAAGTGGCTTGCCCAAGGCCACACAGCTAGGTCATTATTAAGTGTCTGAGACCAGATTTGAACCCAGGTACTCCTGACTCCAGAGCCGGTGCTTTATCCACTGCACCACCTATCCGCCCCCTATGATTCAGTTTATATAAATACTCCCAGTTTTTTTGAAAGCATCCTACCCATCATTTCTCATAGAAAAATTGCATTCCATAACAATTACATGCCACAATTTGTTTAGTCATTCCCCTGTTGATAAACCTCACATCAGCGTTAAATTCTTTGCCACCACAAAAAGAGCTCCTATAAATATTTTTGCACATATGGATCCTTCTTTTTCTTTGATCTCTTTGGACTACAGATCTAATAATCATCTTGCTTGGTCAAAATTGTATGTACAACTTTATAGCCCTTTGGGCATAATTCCCATAATTGCCATTCTCCCAGTCACCAAACAATCTTAACTCTTTACTCTCACATATCCCACATATCTATTATTATTTTTCAGAATGGTTGAACCAGTTCATAGCACCATACACATTGCATTAGTGTCCCTATTTTTTTCCACATCCCCTCCAGCGTTTGTCATTTTCCTTTTCTGTTATGTTAGCCAATCTCATAGGTATAAGTTTTCAGAGTTGTTTCAATTTGCATTTCCTCTAATCAGTAGTGATTTAGAACATTTTTTTCATGTACCTGTTGATAGTACTTGTGAAATTACCTATTTTTATTCTTTGATCATTTATCAGCTGGGGAATCACTCTTATTTTTATTTGGCTCAGCTTTCTATATTTCTATACTTTTATCAGAGAAATTTACTATAAAAAATTTCCCCCAATTTCTTACTTTCCTTCTAATTTTGGTTGCTTTACTTTCCTTCTAATTTTAGCTGCCTTGGTTTTGTTTGAACAAAACCCTTTTAATTTCATTTAATCAAAATTATCCATTTTACTTCCTTTGATCCTGTCTCTTGCTTTATCATAACTTCTTCCCTTACCTATAGATATGATAGGTAAATTTTTTCATACTCCTCTAATTTACTCATGATATTATCTTTTATGTTTAAATCACATATCCATTTTGACCTTATCTTGGAATATGCTGTGAAATATTGGTCAGTAATTAGTTTCCACTGACCTATTTTTCAGTTTTCCCAGAAATGTTTGTCAAATGGTAAGTCTTTGTTCCTAAACTTGGATATTTGGGTTTATAAAACATTTTATGCTTTAGTTATTTACTACTATGTACTTGATCTGTTCTAGTCTATTTCTTAGCTAGTACCAGATTTTTTTATCTTAATCTTTTCTAATTATATGTAAAATTAGTTTTCAGCATTCATTCTTTTACAAACTTTTGAGTTCTTCATTTTTCTACCACCCTCCCTTCCTTCTCCCTTCCCATGGCAATGAGTAGTCAGATATAGGTTAATACCAGATTCTTTTTGATAATTATCATTTTGTTATATAGTTTGAAATCTAGGAAGCCTTCTTTCTTCATTTTTTAATTGATTCCTTTGATATTCTTGACCTTTTGTGAACAGGCATTTATTAAATGCTGAGGACACTCATGGAAAAGTGGAGCCATTCCTTATTCTCAAGGAATTCATATTCTAAAAGGGGAGACAACCTACATAAGATGAGTCAGATGGAAAAGTCCCATGGTCCTTGGGGTGAGGTGACAAAGCAAGTGGTAGTTCATCTTTTTAAATATCATTTTCACTGGGAAAAATCATTATTATAAATATTATTAGTTCATAATCAATCAGAGAGTATGTGAGTAGGTAACCCGAACTGAGGAAATCCCTAAATGCTAAACTATGGAAAATTCATTTTATCCAAATGCAATGAGGTGTCATAGTTGTGTGGCATAGTCAGTCTTGTGTGTTAGATTATTTGTCCATCTGTGTGAAGGTTTATTGATGAAAGGAGGGACTAAAGACTGGTTGTTTTTTTTCTCCCATTTAGTCTTATAAAAATCTTTTATTGAGCTTCTGCATGGGACTTGGCACTTTAGAGGATACAAAGTTGTTCCTTTAAAAAATTTAAACAGAAAGAAATAAAATTTATATTGACATGCTTTGTTTTTATTAGCTACTTTCCCCAACATATCTCTCCTCTCCTCCTAGATAGTATCCTAAAGTTTATAATAAAGTATAAATGTTCCATAAGGTTAACCATGATATTGAAAAAAGTCTGACATTATCTGAAGTATTTTAACCTGGTTCAGGTTCTTCTATCTTTTCTTTGAGCTAAACATTTTCTTTATAATTTTATGGCAATCAATTTTGATTGTTTTGTTGTTATTGTTCACTCTTTTTTTAAAGATTTTTTGCAAGGCAAATGGGGTTAAGTGGCTTGCCCAAGGCCACACAGCTAGGTAATTATTAAGTGTCTGAGACCTGATTTGAACCCAGGTACTCCTGACTCCAGGGCCGGTGCTTTATCTACTACGCCACCTAGCCGCCCTATTGTTCACTCTTTATATGAATATATATATATATGTATATATGTTATATATACACACTATATATATATATATATATATATATATATATATATATATCATTATTGTCATTGTGTATGTTAGTTTTTTTGGTTCTGCTTACTTCATTGCATCAGTTCATGTAAGTTTTCTCTCATGTGTCTAAATATTCATCATATGTGTAATTTCTTATAGCACAGTAACTCCATTGCATTCTTCTAGCATATCCTGTATAACCATTCCCCAAACAATGCAGGGTTACCAATTAGGAGGCTAATGCCAATAGTCTAGATTAGAGATGAAGAGTGTCTAGACTAGGGTGGTGGCTAGAAGAGGGATTGGATTTAAGAGGTATCATGAAGGTGTTACTGATAGATTTGACAAATAACAAAGTGGGAACAAGAGAAAAAATGAGTAGTCAGAAATAGTTCAGGTTTCAAGCCTAGACAACCAAGAGCACAGTAGAATTATTGACAAAAATAGGTGGTAGGTTGGGGTGGCTAGGTGGCGCAGTGGATAAAGCACCGGCCCTGGAATCAGGAATACCTGGGTTCAAATACGGTCTCAGACACTTAATAATTACCTAGCTGTGTGGCCTTGGGCAAGCCATTGCCTTGCAAAAAAAATCTAAAAAAAATAGGTGGTAGGGAGGGATATAATAGGAAATGTAGATGCTGTAAAAACAAACTATCAATAAAATTTTAATAAATTCAATAAAATTTAATAAAAATAAACAAATAAAATTTGTATACAGTAAAATTGGGAAGATGGAAGGAGTGATGAGGGGAAAATTGAATTTTGTTTAAAGCATTTGAGTTTGAAGTACCAAGTGGAGATATGTGGCAGGCAGGCGCTTGGAAATGTAGGGATGAATTTCGTGAGAGAGACTAGAGCTTCATACATGTGCACTCAGGCAAAACATTTTCATATTAGTCATGTAGTGAAAGAAAATAGACAAAAGAATGTTAAAAAAAAAACCCAGTGTGTTTCAATCTGCCTTCAGATTCCATCATTTCTTTCTCTTGAGGTTCATGTCACTTTTCATGATAGGTCCTTCAGAATGAGTCTTTGTATTGCTAAGAATAGCTAAGTCATTAACAATTGATGATCATACTATGTTCTGGTTTTGCTTACTTCACATCTGTTCATATAACTCTTTCTAGGTTTTTCTGAAATTATCTTGCTTATCATTTCTTAAAGCACTATAGTATTTCATCACAATCATATACTACAACTTGTCCAGCCATTCTCCAATTGATGGGCATCCCCTAAATTTCTAGTTCTTTGCCACCACAAAAAAAAGCTGTAAGAAATATTTTTTTAAATATAGATCTCCCATTTTTAATTTGGAATATAGACTTAGTAGCACTATTGTTCTCTCAAAGGCACAATTTTATAACCTTTGTGGATAGATCAAATTGCTTTCCAGAATGGTTGGATCAGTTTACAACTCCATCAACTATGCTTTGAGAGACACCCACCATTAAAGTGTAGCAGGAAGAGGAACCAATGAAGGAAACTGAGAAACTGACTGAGATCAGACAGAGTAGAAGTGGTACACAGTGTCGAGGCTTCACAATCAAAGAGGATGAGGATTCAGGAAGGAAAGGCCACAGGTGTTAACAGTTAAGAAGGCATGATGTCATATTTAGCCATATCATTCAATATTAAGCACTGTGCTAAGTCCTAGGCCTACAGAAAGGGGCAAAAGATGATCCCAACTCTTAAGAAGATAAAAATCTTATAGGGGAGACAACATACAAACAAATATATACAATCAGTACAAATATATATAATTACAAATTCTATATCCAGGATTAATTGGAAGTAATTAACAGAGGGAAGGCACTAGAATTAAGAGAGATTGAGGAAGGTTTCCAGGAAAAGATGGGATGTTAGTTGGAATTTAAAGGAAGTCAGGAAAGTCAGTAGGTTGAGTAAAGGAGGAAGAGTGTTCTAGCTGTGAGGAATAATCAAAGAAGATGCCCAGAGACTGCCTTGGAGTTGGGGAAGATGAGCTTAAATTCTGATTAATCTCTTATGTGACTGTTAGTGTGTTACTTCAAGTCTCTAGGTCTTGGTTTCTTCAGCTATAATATAGGGATAATAATATTTCTAATACTGACCTTACAGGGCTATTGGGTTTAAATGAGATGACACTCATAAAGTCCTTTGCAAACCTTAAGGTGGCACATCAGTGTAACATAATACAATTGCTATATATGAAATGTGATTATGAATTTATTGAAGGACAGTGGGAAGATATTACAGAGAAGTAAATACAAGAACATTTCAGGAGGGGAAAAGCACTGACAAGTAGGAAAAATCAATCTCCACAAAGAAAGAACTAGAGGTTATGATGTATCTCTCAAGGATACTATAGTAGGAATTTAGTCCACCAGCATGCATTTATTAAGTACAACTATTTCTCCCTTTAAGGTAATGACAGTATAGCTGGAAGGAGGCAATTGGTCCTTATGGAGGTAACTAGGTGGGAAAGTGGACAGAGCACTGGGCCTCTAGACAAGAAGACAAGTTCAATTGTGTGACCTTGGACAGGTCACTTAATCTCTATTTGCTTCAATTTCCTCATCTGTAAAATGAGAATAGCAATAGTACCTACCTCTCAGGATTGTGAGGAACAAATAGCACAATCCTTGATAGAGTAGGTGCCATGTATTTTCTAGCTATTAATAGGGGTGAATATATGGTAATTTGGGAAGAAGGGGGTACTTATATTGAGAATTGAAGGCAGCTAGGGATTCTAAATGGCAGATGTGGGTGGAGAGTGTATTCAAGGCATGAGGGACAGCCTGGGCAAAGGTCCAGAGACAGGAAATGGAATTCTATGTATGAGGAACAGAAAGAAGGTCAATGGAGTGCATGAAAGGGATTAAGTGAAATAAGGCTGGACAGGTGGGTTGGAGTCAGATTGTGAAAGATTTTAAAAGCTAAACAGACTTATTTGCTGGTGTTTATTATAAAATAATGTTATTTTTTTTAAATTTGGGAATGTGATGGGAGAAGACAAGATGAGCTAGCAATAATGTTGCTTAAAAAAAAGAAAAGAAATACATAGAAAAAACAGAGAGACATTCAGAAGGAAACAGACCAACAGGACTATTTTGAAAGCAAATATGTTGAATTTATTCTATATACACTCACAAATATCAAGCTGTATGTAATACTTTGTGGGTTTCACATTGTCTTCTTTTTCTATTCTACTTCATATATATATATTATATATATATATATAATATATATATTCCTTTTTGAAGGGTGTTCATTGCATTCAAAATAAAAAAAAAATTTAAAGGCCAAACAAAGAGTTTATATTTTGAGCTACATGTAATTGGGAGTCACTGTAATGTGTTGTTATTTGTCCTTTGTTTTCCAAAAGGACCAATGATATCTTGTCTTGCAGATGAATTGGATTTAAATGTACAGAGTCCCAGGTCTTCTCCAGAGTCATCCAGGGTCTAGTGAAAAGACATAGGATAAGATGACTGTTGATATTCAGGATGCAGTGAGAGACCTTGACCTTTTTTAATCTTAAGTTTTTCTCAGATCTCAGTTTGTCTGAGGCAACATCCATTCAGTGATTAATGTCAGGTAAGAACTGAGGTTAAAAATGGTCTACTTTTCCTGTTAAAAATGGTCTACTTTTCCTTCACAAAACAATCAGGTAGGGGAAGATCCTTAAGTTTCTGGCCAGAACAGAAACACTTTTTATTTAGACTCACTCTAAGCTTATCAAAACCCAACACAGAGCAGTGAGGCTTAGTCTGGTACCTATTATTGGCCAAACAATGAGAGCCAGAGTGGTTTGAGTGTAAAAGTATAGTCAGTCAAATAGCTTCATTTGAATCTTAATGAATTTATCAGTTTGGTTTTTCAGAGCTGTATTTCAAGAAATCATAAATGAAGGGAAAAATAATCTAACCCCCAAAGCCCAAGATTCTTTGTGAAGTGTAAGCAATCAATATTTAATATTCTTTTGGACAGAGGATCCATGTGTAGGAGTGTGACTCCCGACATGGAGGGCAGAAATAGAGGGAGATGGTGGAGGAGGAAAAAACAGCAGTGCTACCTAATTGGAAGCCATTGTATTTTCCTGAATAAGAAATGACATGGTCAGATCTTGACTTTAGGGAAATGACTTTGGAAGCTGAATGATGGATGTTTTAGAATAAGCAATGGTTATAAAAGAAAGAAAAAGCATTTTACTTATGAGTTAATTGTCCCACTACCATCTTTCCCAAAATGAAGCCCTGATTTTACTGGGGATTCATACTTAAGGACTGGGTTGGACTCAGTTAACTGACCTCCCTTCCAACTCTGATACCTGTTGCTCTTTCCTCTTGGTTCTAGAGAGCCATTGCTTGGCTCTCAGTAACTAGTCCTAACAGCACCATATAAAGCTCTTGAGTACTGTCACTACCTTTGTTTTGTCCAGTCATGGGGTACAGACGTCCCAGATACCCAGTTTTTGTTTTGACCTTGCTCTAATCTACAAAGTGAATTGTATTCACCCAACTCTTGTTCCTCATGTCCCAATTTTTTGTCTGCAGAATAAACACTAATGGAGGAAATATGATAATATTTACAGAGTCCTTTGAATAATAACACTAGAAATAAGCTTACATTACCAGGGCTCTGGTATAAAGAACTCTGTCTTTTTTTTTTTAATGAGTCCCATGGTGATCGGTATTGTTGTGGAGATTAATTCTGAAATCAAGAAGATTCTTACTAATTGTGAGTTATTGTGTGGGAGTGGAGGATGCAAGATTGAAAATCTAGAATGTAAGCTTTTGAATACTTTCTTTGCTACTTACTTGTGTGACTTAGGATGAGTTGCTTAGCCTCAGTTTCTTTGAATCTAGTTCTTCTCTAACATCCCTTTCAGCTGTGAACCCTACAAACCTTTGAAACCTACAACTCTGGGATGCTACAGGGTTCTTACCTTGGAGTCCATGAACTTGTCTTTTAAATTTTTTTTTATTTTTTTAGGCAGTGGGGGTTAAGTGACTTGCTGAGAGTCACACAGCTAATAAGTATTTGAAGCTGGATTTAAATTCACATCCTCCTGATTCTAGGGTCAGTGCTCTAACCCCTTTACCAAGTACCTGTTCCTTAAATAAAGTTTTACTTTATGTTTAGATCCCATAAACTTGTTCTTGAAACATTTTTGATAGCTATATTTCAATATATTTGGTTTCCTTTGTAATCCTATGTATTTTATTTTTTGCATCTAAAAACCTTATTCAGAAAAGGGGTCCAAAGTTTTCTTCTGATCTAGAAGCATGTGCATGGAAACTGACATAGCAGAATCTCAAATTTGGAATCTCAGAGGTTGCCTGTTCCTGGTCAAGAGCAGTCCTCTACAGCATCCCCAATAGGGGGTCCAACAACCTTTTCTTGAAGACTTCAAGGAAAGAGAAACCATCACCTTTCAAGGCAACGCATTCCACTTCTGGAGAGTTTTAATTGTTAGGAGGGCTTTGTTTTGTTTTATTTTCCCCCTAATCTGTAGCCTAAAGTTTCTTTGCAATTTCCACTGATATTTCCTAGTTCTTTCTTCAGTCCCAAAGAAAACATGACAAATCTCTCTTCAACAAGGATCATTCTTCAATGAATCCTGAAGATGGCTGTTATGTCCCCTGCCCAAAACCTTTTCTTTTCTAGGCTACATCTCCCATTCCCGAAACTAATCCTTATTTAACATGAGTTCATAGTTCCCTAGGTCCCCATCCCTCAGTGCTCTTCATTTTCTCAATGCCATAAAAATTTGGTACGCACAACTGAGCATAATTCCCCAAATGTTGCTGGGCCAAAGCAGAAGAGTGAGACTATCATCTCCCTGATTCTGGACACTAATGGAGCATCTATTTCCTTATCTCCTTTAGTTGTCTTGCTATACTGTAGACTCTCATTAAATTTATTGTTTACTGAGAATCCCTAGCTTTTTCTCCCCATCATGAAATGCATTGAAAATATTTTACTTCTTGTACTTGTGAAGTTGATTTTTTTTTAAATTCCAGTTTCAAGGCTTTATCTTTCCCTGAAAAAAGGCATTTCATTTAATTTGGTCCAAAGCTCTAATCTGTCAAAATTCTTTTGAATTCTGACTCTTAAACCCAGTGTGGAACTCTCAACTCTGGGTCATCTGTAGACCTTATAAGCTTGCCTTCATCAGTCATTGATAAAAGTATAAAACAGCAAAGAACCAAGGATAGATAAGTTCCAAAAAGGCTCTGATCCAGAAGGTGTAGCATTAGGATGGCAGGTAAAAAGGAAGATTACAGGGGTGGTGAAGCATAGCTGAAGTTGGCTAGATGTATCTATGAGTCTCCAACAACTCCGCCTGATCATGAATTATAGATGGTCATCTCCCTGGAAGAAGAGTGTGCCCACAGCATGATATCACAGGTGTTTGATGAAATGACAAATTCTCTAATATAGGGAATAAGTGGAGAAGGAAAGAGCATTTGAATTTTAAATTCACCACAATGATTAGACTCCTTAGGACTGGCACAGATGAAAAAAAAAAAAACTCCCCATGGCAACTGTGTTGACATCTCCTCTACTCTCAGTTGCCAGCAAGATCCTGGCCCTGGTCCTCAGGGCTTTCTTTCAGATAGGGAGGGCCAACCTCTACTCGAATTGAAATGCCAAGATGTGATCTTTGCCGCTTGTCAAATACGAGCAGAATCCTGGAGAGTGGTAATGCTTGTCCTTTATATTGTTTCCATCGATCTCCTGAAGATTTTGATTCCATTAGGGGACTTGGGCTGTGGCAGATGGCAAACAAATTTACCTGGAGAAGTTCAACAACTGCCCCAGGCTAAATCAACATGGTGTGATGACTTGGCATGTCGTCCTGGTCTAGGCTGGTTGCCTGGAGATTTGAGTTCTAGTCCTAGCACAGTCAGTTCCTATTAGTCATTTAATCTATCTCTGTAATTCAGTTCTCCCTATGCCTTTTTTTTATTTTTAAATCGAGAAAAACAGGACTTGGAATATCTTCTCAGAGTAAGGATTGTGAAGTTAAAATTTACTGAGTGGTCATTGGGTGGAGTAGAAAAAGACAACTTTGTCAAATGGGCTCCCCATTTGGGCACATCCTTGCTTAATGACCCAAGCAAATCAGTAAATCATCTCTTAGTGCCTGCCCCAGGTAACAGAGCCAAGGCCAATCTACATTGGGAGAGAATTTTTCAGGGAATGTACCCTGTACCAAGGAAATCACAGGTCTGTTGGAAAAAAAATAGAATTGAGGAGACCTTAGTAGGACCAAATGCAACCCCCAGGTCCCAGAGAGGTAAGCAGTTTTCCTGAGGTTATATGGATATTAAATGGAAGAAGCAGAATCTGAAGTCACATTCTCTTGACCAGATATTTCCTCTTTAGCAAACTGATTTAGTTTTTCTTTGTTACAAGAGAAAATTCATTTCTCAGAGGAGAGGGCAGGGTTATATATAAAATTGACTGTGATTCAAAAACAAAATTTGATAATAAACCTTACTAGAAATAAATAGAGCAACAGGCAGACCCACCTTCCTGTTTATGGATTTTTGCTTCCAGATTTTTGCTCATGCTACTCACCTGCCCAGAATGCCATCTGTACCTTTTCTACTTATCAACATCCTACCTTATTCTTTAAGGCCCTACTCAGATGCTACCTCTTCTAGTAAACACTTATGCACTTATTATATATTGAATAAATTCATTTATCAGGAGACAGTGGGCTCAGAATGGCATTTCATTTACAAGAGTTAACTAATCTTTTTTTTAGCTTTTTTTTTTTTTTGCAAGGCAATGGGGTTAAGTGGCTTGCCCAAGGCCACACAGCTAGGTAATTATTAAGTGTCTGAGACCGGATTTGAACCCAGGCACTCCTGACTCCAGGGCCGGTGCTTTATCCACTATGCCACCTAGGCGCCCCTTTAACTAATCTTAATAGAAAATTTGTCTCTCTAAAATAAGTGTGAAAACCCAAACCCTGAATATATTTTAAAAGTCCTTTTCTTATGAGAGGATATCACAATTACAAGCCATATGATACATGAGTATCTCCTTAAGTAGAACCCAGGATGGAAAAATTCAGATTCTTTACTTTTTTATTCTCTCACAATTCAAGGTAGGACATTTGGTGGTGATAACTGAAGGAGATGTGTGTCTAACTCCAAGATTCTTTTTAAAAAAATTAGCTTCCATTTTGCATTTAAATGTAGTTTGACTTATAAAAGGCAAAATAGATTTGCATGTTTCTCAGGAAGTCATCACATTCATTGATTAAAGTGACCTGCCCTTTGCCAATTAAAGGTCCTCCAAAAAATAGGCCATCCAGCCTCCCTAACCAAACTTTTGGCATTTGCCTCCATCTTCCATGTAGCACAACCCTTAACACAGGGCCAGGACTAAGTAGATGCTTAATAAGACTTGTTAATTAATTAACTGATAGTTGTTATTGAGTAGTTTCAGTTGTGTCCAACTCTTTGTGCCCCCACTGGGGGTTTTCTTGGCAGAGATATTAGATGCTTTGATATATTCCTATCTAACTTCTTTGACAGATGAGGAAACTGAGGCAAACAGGTTTAAGTAATTTTCCCAGGGTCATACAGGAATTATCTGAGATCAGATTTGAACTTAGGTTCTCGTCTAGCTACCTAATTGATAATAGGTGCCCACTAAATATTCACAGATCATAGATTTTGAGCAAGAAGGGACCTTAGAGTCTCTCACTTTTATAAATGTGAAAACTGAAGCCCAAAACTAAGTTAAGTGACTTATCCAAGGTCACACAAGTACCTGTGGTCCTAATTTAGATTTAAATTCATACCCCTGAAGCCAATCCCAGAATCCTTTCCTCTAATGCTACACTACATTCATAAAGTGCCTGCTATATGTCAGATGCTGACAATCCAAAGACAAAAATGAAATAACCTTCCCTTTCGAGGAGGTGACATTCACCCAGGAGAGATCACATGTAAGAATGTACAAAATAGATAATGAGTTACCTACAAGATAATTGGGAGGGGGAAGCGCCGACAGTTGAGGACGGGGATCAGGAAAGGTCTCCTGTAGGAAGGGAACTTGGAATGAAACTAGGAAACTCCATGAAAATTTGCAGTCAGTGACAGCCACTGAAGGGCCAGGTTTTTATTTTAGGATTCATGTTAGCAAGGCTCCCTTCCATCCTCTGGGAAGGATGCTGAAGAGCAGGGTCAGGGAAGCAGGACTGATAGCAACAGGCTACTAACTGAGTTGAGTTAGAGCCTTGGTAGGTGGTTATATAAGGGAAAACAGAGCAGAAATGGAGTGCGGAATCTCCCGTCTGATATGCTCCCAGTGAACCTTTTCTTTGTCCCGAGAAGTTGGCAGCTCTGTCTCTTGCCCTAATCCATTTTCGCCCCTCCTTGCAGGGATCCTAAAACTGGGCTCTTATCCAGAAGACCTTGATAGGCTCTGAGAATAGAGACACTAATAGCAATTTGAATATGGCAGACACAGAGGCCTTTCATTAACAGAGGCTTCTTGAGTTGAGTTAAATAAATGAAGCATCCAAAATAAAAAATCAGGAAGGCTCAGAGCTTTTGTTTCTGTTTGGGTTTCTCCAACTGAGGTCATTACAGCTATAATAATACATTACATTTTAATCTACAGCTTTGTGTTCATTAGTACAAGTATTTTTCCCATTTTACGATTGAGCAAAAAGGCTTAGAAAAGTGAAATGACTCATTTTAGGTCACACAGATAGGAAAGACAGACCTCTTAGATAGATCTCTCTGCCCCCGACTCCAAATCTCTCTTGCTATTGTACCATGTTGCCTTCTATTTAAGGGAATAATTTAAAAAAAATTTTTTAGATTTTTCAAAGATTATCTGACAAAGTATTGGTTGATCAATCAACAGCATTTATTAGGCACCTACTATGTTACAAACATTTTGTAGGCGCAAGGATTAAAATGAAACTGTTCCTGCTCTCAAAGAACTAACAACATTCCAAAGGTAGAGATGTATACATTTAATGTTTAACTTTTCTCTGACTTCAAATATTGGAGTGATTTTATTGGTAAACCCATTTTCACTTTTGCTTTGGCAAAGTGCGACTTTGCACAAAAGAAGAAACAAATGATAGGGGAGATGTGGCAGGTTTATATCTGCAAAAAGGAGGAAAGGATTTGTAAAAGTGTTGGTGAATTCACTCCAGAATGTGCTAAAGTAACCTCTCAAGTGAGTGATGGGGGAATTGAAAAAAAGGAAAAGTGCAACATTTGTGGGTAAATGAGATGGTTACTCCTGCTTTCTATACTATGCCAAGAATCCTACCTCATCTGTTGCCTTTGCTTCTGGGCTCTTGAGTCCTGAGTCCTGAGTCCTGCCTGTGGAGTACCAAACTTTGATACTGGACCAAGGACTTGACCTTAGCCTGCCCTTTTCATCCAGAAACAATTCAGCTAAAGGCAAAAGAAAGATTAGACATGGCGGTGTATCTCTCTCTCTCTCTCTCTTACATCTCAGATGATTCTGACATTGCTGGCCCTCCCTTGAAAAAAAGATTACATTTTTGGTGGTCACAGAAATCCAACCCCCTGTTTCTTATAGATTCAGTGTATCAATATTTGTGTTTTGATTTTTGCCATTATTGAAAGTTGAGGAATATAAGTATATATAAAATACACACACACACACACACACACACACACACAAAATACTGTGCTAAGCATTGAAAATATAAATAGAAAGGCAAGATAGACCCCATTCTTACCTTCTTTTTTTAGGTTAAAAGCATATTTATGAATAGTTTATTGAGTTACAGCCTTCACCTGGCCTTCGTGGAGATGGCCCCAGAGGACCAATCTTCTCACTTCATGGGCTTTTACTCTTATTTTAAAATGTTATTTTATTTATTTTTTCCAAGATAGTTTTCAATATTCATCTTTTTGTAAGCTTTTCACATTTTTCCTACCACCTTCTTTTCTCTCCCCCCTTCCCATGGCAGCAAGCAATATAATATTGGTTGTACCTGTACAGTTGTGTTTAACATTTCCATGTCAGACAAGTTGTGAAAGAAGAATTAGAACTAAAGGAGAAAAAAAAACATGAGAAAGAAAGAAAAAGCATAAAGATATTTTAAAAAGTGACCATAGTATGCTTTGCTCTGTATTCAAATTCCAATGTTTTTTCTCTGAATGTGGATGGCATTTTTCATTACAAGCCTTTTAGAATTGTCCTTGATCACTGAGTTCATCATAATTGGAGATCCCAGCTTCTAATAATGAAAACAACACATGAAGAGGTTTCAGCTATAAGTCAGGTGAAATGACTTTGTGGTCCTTAGGGCACAGTGGCTAATCAAAGAGTAATCCATCTTCTTTAATGTCATTCTATAGATAAAGCTATATCTATTTCTGATGATAACCCATTTGACAATGCCAAGAATTTTGGTGGAATAATTTTCTTTTTTGGAGTCTTTGGTAGATATAGCTACTAGAAGGAAGGAATTATAGCACCTGCAGAAACATTTGACAGATTGAACCTCACAAGAGTTATTCCCTTAGAAGATGGTTGCAGGGTCTCTTCTAGTAGCAGGGTTAATGTTCTGGGGGCTCTACTTGTTCTGGGGCTCTTGGGTTTACCTAATAGTTGGTCAGTGGTTGGTGACAATAGGTCAGGAAGAATGGGTCCCTTCTATACCAGGTTTGGTCACCTCAGTAGTGAACATACATACAGAATAAATAAATAAACACAAGATAATGTAGAGAGAAATGTTATCTTTATTTTCTTCCTTTGTTCCTACCAAAAGTGATGGGGAGGGGAAATTAAGAAAGGTTCCCTATAGGAGGTGGCTTGGAGATAAATTTTATAGGAAACCAGGAAATATTATTAGAATGTTCAATTAACCAAGCATTTGTAAGCATTTAAATTAATATTAATAATTGTAATATCTTCATGACTGGGCAGGAAGAACTACCAAAAGGGGCATCCTTCCCTCTCTCCTCTTTGTCACTTCAGCCAGAGCCTGTGCTGCCTAGGTCCCATCTGGGGCTCCAGGGAAGAAGTATATATATATATATATATATACATATATATATATATACATATATATATGTATATATATATATATATATATGTATATGTATATGTATATGTTTATGTATATATATATTTCATACAAGTTGGATGAACTGGACATAATCAACTGGAAAAGACTACCTAAGGTCTAATATCCACTAGGCTTTCCAATCTACCCTATTTCTAGACCTTCTAGACCCCTGGACATTTATCATCTGGGCTACTGGTAAAGAACCCTTGGGTCCTGATTCACACCCTTAGGATTTATGACTCCATAGCTGAATTTTCTTACATGTTTTGTCTCCTCAATTAGAGTGTGAATTCCCTTGGGAATCTGGACTATCTTGACCCATTTCCCCACTCCCTACCTCTTTATACTGATAATGCTTGGCACATAATAAATGTTTTTTGTTCATTCATACTTTGTACCAGGAAACTCTGCTATTCACTGAGGATACCAAGACAACCTTTTCTAGATTTAACCTATACAAACACTCACAGATGGAGGTACACCAGCATACAAATACTTATTCATCTAAGACATAAAGCAGTTAATGATCAATTAATATTTGAATACCAGATGAGTGTTCAAAAGAAATAAGATCTGAAGCTGCGTGGATAAGCCCAAGATTTTGGAGAGGCAGAGAAGAGAGTTGAAATTAAAAGGAGAGAGGGCTAAGTAGGCAGTAGACAGACTATGCTTTGCATGATTCCTGAGTTCTGAATTTATATTCTCATTATGGTAGAGGAAGTCTGTTATTGTGGGTAGTGCTAGATTGGTGTAGATAAGAGTCAGAAAGATGTGGATTCAGATCCCACCTCTGACACTTACTAGCTGGGTGACCTCAGGTAAGTCCCTTTAAGCACTAAATACATCAGATATCTCCCTAAGATTTACCTGCTATCATACAATTATACTTACTTGACCTTGGGTTAGTTACTTTGCCTCTTATCCTCCTCGTAAAAGGAGGAGATTGAACATCATGAGCTTTAAGTGACCTTTTAATTCTAAATCTGTAATCCTATGAAATAGGTCTTCCTTTTGGGGTAAAATGAATTGGGGAGTTCTCTAGTCTGACAATAACTCCTTTGAAAAGCATTTTCCTGCATCCTTAGTGAGAGTGAGAATACACTCAAGGGAAGAAGTGTTTAATAAAAAATTGTAGAGGTTGAGTATGTAAAAGGAACCAAGTTAACTTCCTGTGGATTTCAGGGATCCCTATAAGAACTTATGGGACGATGTGAACAAAAATTGCACTAAATGGGCAAACCCAGACAGTTTATGATCTGTTCCACTGGGTAGAACATTTAATCTGGGAGAGACAGCAGATCTGTGAGAACATTCAAGATTCCCTAAGTGGGTCTGGAAAATTCATTTATGCAGGTGTGATGATTAGGATCAGGACCCAGACCCAAACATCATATTTCATTAGGTTGGGCATCCAGGGATTTTTTTAAATTTGTTGACTAATTATAAAGGATGATATTTATATTTATCAAATTAGCTAAAGAAATTAATACTCAACTAAATTTGATATTTAAATTTTAACAGTAATAACTTAAAAATGAGACATAAAATGACAGTTTTTCTAAAATACTCTAAAGACCTGCCTGATCAGAACAGACCTGTATGTTCATTGGGCTTATCTCCCTCTATAACAATCAATCAATTCATAGGCATTTAAGAGCCTAATATTATACCAGACACAGTGCTGGGGCTAGAAATACAAAGACCAAAAAAAAAAAAAAGATACTGTTTCTGCCTTCAGGGAGTGGATATTCTATCAGAGATGACAATATCTGTTTATATGAATAAACATAATAAATGCAAAGTTGTTTTGGGACAGAGGGTGCTACCAACTGATGGGATAAAGAAAGGCTTCATATTGAAGTTGGGGCATGAGTTGAATTTTGAAGGAAATTAGAGTATTTATGAGTCAAATAGGAGGAGGGAGTGTATTCTAGGCATATAGGATAGCCCCTGAAAGATGTGGAATTGGAAACTAAATTGTCACATGTAAGAAAATCCTTTACTCCAGGGAGATTAGTTTGTCCTGATCATCCTGCATCAGAGAATTTTTAGAGGACATTCTTGCATTAGTTGGAAGGGTAGACTGGATGCTTTCTGAAGATTCTCCTAATTTTAATAGTCTAGAATTATGTTCACTGCCTTAGAACACACCATTCATAGCTTTGCCTTTTCTTCCCAGCATTGTCTCCCCATATGGAATCAATCAACAAATATTTATTGAGTATCTACCATGGGCAAGGGTGCCAGACCTATCTAAAGCCCAATCCTTCAAGGTCCAGCTCAGACCTCACCTTCTCCTTAGAGCTTTCCCTAATTGATTCAACAAGTGGTAATGTCCCACTTCTGAACTTTATGGGTCTGATTGTTTATAGTGTGCATTTGAAATTTCTGCACCCACAATAATTAACATTCACTTCCCTGGTCATAAGCTCTTAGAGGGCAAGACTAAATCTTAGATATCTTTGTTTCATTTGCAAGCACTAGTGAAGTGCAGTGGGAGTAAAAGGGATGAATTGGAAAAAAATTGCAGAACTACATGAGAACATCTAGCACATTACAGGAAATGAAATGTAGAGAAGGCAAGGAGTGATGCTTGGTGGCACCTGTCTAACATATAGTAGGTGCTTACCAAGTATATCTTGAATTGATGTTTATTTAAACAACTATATTTCCCCACAGAGTAACACTCTATCAGGTAAGCTGTTTGTAGGTTTACTTACCTCTAACCTGGGACAGTTTTGTGGAGCGCTGGATATAGAGTCAGGAAGACCTGAGTTCAGATTTGACCTCAGAAATTTACCTCAGACCCTAGGCAAGACTCTTAATCCTATATGCCTCAGTTCCTCATCTTTGCCAAGAATATCAATCAAGGGGATGGACGGTTCTAAAGAACAAATGATGAAAAATACTATTCACTGAGAGACAGAGACAGCGAGGAGATGATGGACTTTAGTGTAAACTGAAGTATACCTTTTTCACTTTTTTTGGCAACATGGCTAATATGAGAGTTTTGCATGACTTTGTATGTTTAATGGGTATCACATTTCTTGCCTTCTTGTTGCCGATTATTAAAGATTTGGAGATCGAAGACAAAAGATTTAAGGTCACTGAAAAGGTGAAGGAATTTACAGCTCTCTGGGATGTTAAAACTGCTCAGGATTTTATTATGGCAAAATATTGTTACAAAGTACACAGGCCAAAAATTAGTAAGAAAAAATCAGTAAGCACCCTGAGGACAGGCCAGGTGAAGTCTTGTGTGTGTGTGTGTGTGTGTGTGTGTGTGTGTGTATGGGAGAGAGAGGGAGGGAAGGGGAGGGAGGGAGGGAGAGAGAGAGAGAGAGAGAGAGAGAGAGAGAGAGAGAGAGAGAGAGAGAGAGAGAGAGAGAGAGAAGGTAAGAGAAAAGAGCAAGCAGCCCATGGGGCTTGGTTCAATCAGGCTACATGGTGATGCCCACAGTGCTCCATATGGATTAAGGAAGGGCATGAGAAAGCCCCATCCTTTTGGATAGGAGCCTGGAAAAAACAAGAGAGCTCAAAGGGGCAGCACTTCCTATTAAATACCCTTCTATGGTAGGTTGAACAACAGGTGGCGCTTGGGGAGTTGTCTTACACCCTAGACCAGATTATCTTCCAATGGCAAGCTACATACAGGTCCTTCTTATCCCAAGGTGCTGGACCCCAAATTCTACATGTCATTTCCCATCACACCAGTGTCTAGGTCAAGATTAAAGTGAAGAGGAAAATGGGGGACAAGTTATAAACAAGTGCATCAAAGGGAGACAGGATACAATCAACAATCAAGGTCAGTTTTCATCTCAGGAGCAAATAGCTCTCCACAAGCAACAAGATTTTAACAGTACTAAAGCGACATTTATAAATCTCTACATCATTTCCCTGCATCATTCTCAGTGGTGGAGGGAAAGAATTTGAAACTGAAAATAAAGTTTTTTGTACATTTTTTAATTTTAAACTTAATTAAAAAATGAAAGAAGAAAAAAATAATTGTCATAAACATAACAAATCATAAGAGAAGATTCAGTTTAAAACAATAAATTTCTATTTCAAGAAAACCTATATAATAATACTGCACATCATTATTTTCAAAACCTCTCAGCTTTTTTAACTTACTTGTTGGGGTTTTTTTTTTGTTCCCTGTTGTGCATTTTTTCCTTTATTTTTTTCTCCTTCCTGCCTCCACTCCCAACCCTAAAGAAGATCACAATTAAATTTTGAATGCTTTCTCCATTTTTCACTTTAGAATAAATCTGTTTTAACTTTGTCTTAGATAATAAGTACTATCCCTGCTATATTTTTACATACTAAATTCTACTGTGTACTTTTTTATCTTTGTATATATCTCTCATTTTTTAATGTTTCTTGAAAGCAACATATTGTTGAATTGAAAATTTTAATCTGTTTCTGTTTTGTGGGTAAATTCATCTCATTCATTATTTCTTGTGTATTTTCCTCCTTCCTATTGTCACCGTCCTTCTCACCCTATTTACCCTATACCTCCTCACTCCTCTGCTTTACTTCTACCCACCACCTTGCCCTCTTATTCTTTAACTTCCCCACCCCTCTAAGTGTCCTTTATTTTTTCTCTTCTCCCATCCTATCTCCTTCCCTGTTTATTTCTTTTAGAATCTGGAAGACTTTCATATATGTATGTATGTATATATATATACATACATACATAAAGGACTACTGATGAAAAATGCTATCCACTTCCAGATAGAGAGAAAGATACATGATGGACTTTAAGTCTAAATTGAAGTATGCTTTTTTCACTTTTTTTTGCAATATGGTTAATATGAGAAAGTTTTATAAATAATATATATTTACATATAAGTCAATATGTATTTTTTTATATTTCCCTCTTTAATTCCATCCAGATAAGAATAAGATTCTAGCACTATCCACCTCCCCCACTAGCTTTTCTGTTTTAATTTTTTTCTTTTATGCTTCATTTGTAGGAAATAATTATTCCTTTTTATCTCTACCTACAGTTTTATTTTTTAAAATCATCCCATCATATTCAACTTAGCTCATGCAGTTTTTCAAAATACTGATGACAATCTAATATTTTCATACATACAAAGTAAACAGTTTGACCTTTTTGAGTCCCTTATAATTGATCTTTAATGTTCTCCTGGATTTTATATGTTGGATTTTCCCTTGTTTGTTGGTTTGTTTGTTTTTTTCCACAAAAATCTAAAAGTCTTTGAATTTGTTAAATGCCCATTCCCCCCCCCCCCCCCCCATACAGGGTTATACTTAACTTTGCTGAGTAAGTTACCCTTGCTCATAAATCCAGCTCTTTTGCTCTACAGAATCTAGTATTCAAAGACCTAGGGTCCTTCAGTATTATAACTGTTAGGTGTTGTATAATCCTTTTTGTAGCTCCATGATATTTAATTTTTTTCTTGTTGCTTCCAATATTTTCTCCTTAACCTAGGAACTTTGAAATTTGGCTATGATATTTCTATAAGTTTTCATCCTGAAATTTCTCCCAGGTGGTGATTGTTGGATTTTTTTCTATTTCTATTTTGCCTTTTTTGATGTAGAATTTCAGAGCAATTTTCCTTGATAATTTCTTGTAATATATCAATATTCCTTTTTATTATAATTTTCAGGTAGTCAGATGATTCTCGTTATTTCTCCTCCATCTGTTCTCTAGATCAGTTGTTTTTCTGATGAGATGTCTCACTTTCTTTTCTATTTTTTCAGTCTTTTGATTTTGTATGATGAGTCCCCCTTGCTGAATTCTAGTTTTCAAGGAATTATTTTTTTCTTAAGTTTTTGATTTGCGATTTCTAGTTTGTTGACTTTTCATAATTTTCTTAGATTACTCTTGTTTTTTCTAATTTGTCCTTGATCTCTCTTATTTTATTTTTTTTCTTTCTTATTTGATTTTTAAAGTCCTTTTGAAGTTCTTTCAGAGAACTCCTTTTTTATACTTGGGACCATTTCTCAAGGGAATGGCTTTTTTTAGCTCCATTATCTTTCTCTGAATATGAACTCTTTTCTCTATACCAATAGTAACTATTGTTGGGTTCTTTCTCTTTTTCTTACTCATTTTTGTTTATTATCTTTTTTAGTGACTATTAATGTAATCAAGTTGTAGTCCCAGGGTATGGGGAATGACACTCTAAGTCTCAGGTCCTTCTTTAATGTTTACCCAACCTTGGGCCTTCCTCTCTGCTCTTAAGACAAGGCTAGGGCCCCCAGCCATACATACAAAAGATCTTGTTCCCATTGGTCCCCCCAGTAGCTGTAAACTACAACTGTTCTCTCTGCTCTTGGAACCAGGGATTCTGCTCCACTGCAAGTGCACCCAACGAGTAGGGGGCCTGCTCTTCAGTACTGCAATCACAAGATGAATGCCAACTCCTTCTCCCAGCAGCCTCAGCCCCAGATATGTCTGGTCATCTCAACTGTGCTTGGTGTCCCTGGACAGTGGAAGGGGATTCTTCAATTTCTTCCTACTAAGTCATCAAAACTGCACACTGTGAGGTGAAAGTTTCTAAGGCTAAAGCTGCCTCTCAACCCAGCTGCCCCCAAAGGAGAATGTGCTTACCATCAAAGTTTTTGGTATTGTCAAATACTTCATCAGCAAAAGAGGATATGGTTTTTTCCATGGAAATAACAGTTAAAAAGATGCATTACCTATCCATTTGGCTGCTATACCCTAAGGACCACTGGTCCTTTACTTCTGACTTACAGCTGAAATCTCTTATATATTTTGCCTCTCATTAGAATATGAGTGCTTTGGGAATAGGAGGTGTTTTGCCTTTTAATTTGTACTCCCAGTGATCATCACAGTGTTTTACATACAGTAAGTGCTTAAAAATGTCTTTTCATTTATTCATCTATTCACTCCTGAACAATGAGCCTGGCCTAGAATACAATAGAAGATTGGCAGACTGCATTGCCTTTATGAAATTGCTCATTGCTTTTAATGACCTCCAAGATTCTCTCTGAAAGGATGACCTACTTTTTAAAATTGCAATGTGTCCAGAGGTGTTGTATGAATGCCAGACTTTGAAGAATTAAATTTGAGGATCACCAAAAGGTAATGGATGGATATGATTAGGTAACATATCTAATGATGAATCAAGCTAGAGAAAGTGACTTAAAAGATAAGATCAGGAAGATGGAAGTCCAGAAAAGAGGGCAAGAGTGGTGGTGAGAGTGAGAGATGGCCATTAAACAACCTCTTTGTTCTTTTTGATATACACAGAGTGGTGAAAGATTTAGAACCATCACTATGTTGAATGGATCCTATGTACAAGACTTATTCAGAGGTACAAATGAGAGTCACTGAAGATGATGGGGCATGGATAGATTGCAAGCTATAACAATGGAAAGGTACCAGCATCTGTGAGATCTCATTGAGTAATTTCAATCATGTCGGGCTTTCTTGGCAGAGATGGTTTAGTGGTTTGCCATTCCCTTCTTCAGCTTATTTTATAGATAAGGAAACTGAGGTAACTAGGATTAAGTAACTTGCCCAGGGTCACAAGGCTAGTAAATTTCTTAGGCAGGATTTGAACTCAGGAAGATGAGTCTTTCTGACTCCAGACCTAGTACTCTGTACCACCTAACTGTGCAGGAAACTAATAGTCAAGGAAAACATACAGATGGCCAGAGTGCTGCAGTTGTCCACTGAATGTGAAAATCCAAAGGAAGGCAGGCTCTCAGCACACAGAGTAGTGGAGTCAGCCAGGTACAGCAAAAAAAAAAAAAAAAATTAGTGACTCTGGAGTTGGAGGACCTGAATTCAAATTCTACCTCTGTTGTTTACCATCAGTCTGACTTTAGTCAAGTCATTTACCTGCCTGGGCTTCAGTTTCCTTTTTTGTAAAATGAAGGATTCAGACTATAAAATCTTTGAGGTCCCTTCCACTTTTAGATCTACCATCCTATGACATGGGAAAATCATGTAAATCAAGGAAGGGATAGACTGTGGTTTGTGGAACTGAATATTAAAGTATTCCTTTGCCATGTTTACCAGAGGACATATAAGGGAATTGAGGAGATTAGGACAGCAAGTGAGTAATTGTGGGAATTGTGTGAATCACACTAGTTTTGTCTTGTGACTCAATTTTGGAGCCAGCTCAGTTCCCTTTCTATTCAATTGCTAGTCTGGTTCAAATTCTATCTTGTGTCAACTGTACCAGAACCAGCTCTAACCTGCAGGTGGTTGGAGCCAAAACAGCAGGCCAGAGACAGGAGAGTCAGGACACAAAAAGAAATTTAATTATTTTCAGAGTAAGAAAAAATAAGGCCTGCAGACCGCCCCCCCCCAAAAAAGAAGAAGGATTTAATGTTGCTGACTCAATAAACATAAAAAGGGCTGACCCACAACAATCATTCTTAGGTCTTGAGATAGTTCTGTTGGTTGGTTGGCATTTCTTGGCACAATACAGGCATTCTCAGGTGCCCTGGGAACAGTCTCAAGACTTGGGGATGGTGGTTACTCTGTAGGATACAGAACCAGAATTCTGTCACAGGAACAGGGGTACTGTACAAGGAACAGGGATTGTGAACATGTGATGAATGATCCTGGGAAATAGGGGCATCTCATCTTCTCTCTTTCTATCTATCTCCCTGATATTTTCTCCCCCCCTTTCCATCTCCTCTTTTTCCTTTGCCTATTGTTGTCTTTGCTTCTCTTCCTATCTCCTGTCTTCCTGGTTTTTTCCTTCCCCCACCCCTTTCCCCACTGCTCTGTCTCTCCTCTGCTTCTCTCTCACATTATCTCTGTCTATCTTTCTCATCTCCCATCTCCTCTACCTCTCTCCTTTTTCCTCTGTTTCCAATTCTCTCCTCCTCCCCCTCCCTCTTCTCCTCCCCCTCCATTCCATCTCTTCTATTTTTTCTTTCACTCCCCTTCTTTCTTCTCTTCTTCTTTCCTCCTTCTCCCCTCCTCTTCCCCATCCTTCTCCTCTTCCTCCTTTGTATTCTTCTTCTTTCTCTCTCTCTCTCTCTCTCTCTCTTGCTCGCTCACTGTATGCGAGTGTGTGTGTGTGTGTATCTGTCTCTCTCACTGTGTCTGTCTCTCAATAATTTTGATAAATTCCCAGGACATTCTATCTGGTTTCCTCATTTCCTGACATCTGTGGCCCTAGGAGGAGAAAGATGAGGTGTTTCTCTCTGTTATTTGCTAAGAACAGTGACATTCTATGTGAGCAGAGACCTGAATTTCACATTTAAAGAACTCAACCGGTGATGTTTGGTTGAATTGGATTTTTCCTCTTCCCCCCCCATCTCCTTTTAATAAGGCACTGAGCAGATTAATCGAGGTTTGTAGTAAAGAGAGCAAAATGTATTGAAAACAAAGGAAACTTAGAAAGGCCAGAGATAAAGGTTAATTGCAGCTAACAGTCTGCTTTATATTTAAGTAAAGCCTCCTTCTCCCTAGGGAGGATTTTGCTGATGCTTAATCCCTCTTAAGCTTAGAGCCAGCAGGAAGCCCATATTCTGCCTTCTTTCTGGCATTCTTCTTCCTCTTCAGACTCTGCTCATCTCTTATGATGATCTAGAAAATTCAAATAAAAAGAGGCTATAATCTTCACAAACCATGCTACCCTCTGTATTTTGTACCTCCCTGCTAATGTGGCTTAGATGTGGCTCTGCAGAAGGCCTGACTTGAAGTAAAATAAGCTAAATTGGAGATAATCACAAAAGGAAGGCAATAGCATGAAGGAAGTAGGAAAAAGCTTCTTGCAGAAAATGAGGTTGTAGCTGAGACCTGAAGGAAGCAGCAGGTAAAGACAAGGTGGCAGAGAATTCTAGGTATAGAGGTCATTCAGAGATGGAGTATCTTGAGAAAAGAACAAAGAAGTCAAAGCTATTGAATTGCAAACTCCATGAAAGAGAGGAGGTTTTGTAAGAAGACTAGAAAGCTAGAAGAGGTAGTGGAGAGTGTTGCTGGATTTGAAATCAAGAGAACCAGGTCCAAATTTCTGTTTGAATAGCTTGGATTGGTCTCTTTCCTGCCCAAACTAACCCAAAGTAATGTCTTTCACTCTTGAAATCCTATCCCTCATTTGACTTTTAATCACACACTATCTAAAGGTAGGTATTATATTCTGGATTGAATTTCTATAACTGTATATGTATAGAGCAGCTAGTTGGTCCAGCACTGGGCTTGGAATCAGGAGGTCTCAACTTCAGGAGTTCAAATCTGGCCTCACTAGCTGTGTGATGCCGGGAAAGTCATTTCATCCTGTTTGCCTCAGTTTTCTCATCTGTTAAAATGAGATGGAGAAGAAAATGGTAAACAACCCTAGAATCTTTCCCATGAAAACCCCACATGGAGTCATGACTGAAGAACAACTCCAAATAATGGTCGTGAAGAGTCAAATGCACCTGGAGCAACAACAACAACAAACCATATGTCTTGTTTCCCTGACTAGATAGCTCTTTGAGGGTTGGGACCATTCTCCATTTCATGTACAATAGTGCTAACCTAGCTCACCTAGTCTAGATACTTTAATTCTTCATGCATCTGTGCTTTCTTCAGTATGGTCACTTCCTTTACCCCTTCAAAGGACAACTGAACTTTTTCCCTCTGTGGCCATCCTGGTGGTGAGCCTTTCCAAATTAAACCTACCAAGATTGGTTTTCAGATCAAGGTCATGAAGTACCATCAAATTGTTACCCAGGTTGAAAGTATCTTAAGTAGGATTCAAGCTCAAACTGGGTAACCACAGTCCCCTCCCTCTTCCCCATGCTGGTAAAGTCACTTAACCTCTCAGTTTCCACATTCCAATTCAAGCCTGTATACAAAGCCTTTCAACTAGTAGTAGTCTAGGGCTTTTCCCTAGCTTCTACTCGACTGGTAGAGCCTTCTAGTCTGCAAACATTTATTAGTGCCAAACACTACATTAAGTACTGTAGAAATCAAGAAAGGTAAAAGGTATTTCCTGTTCTTAAGGAGCTCACACTCTACTGGGGGAGAAAACATGCAAAGGACTGTGGATAAACAAGATGGATACAAGAAAGATTGGAGATAATATAGAAGGGAAGGAACTAGCCTGGGGCGGGGTTGGGAAAGCCTTCCTATAAAAGGTGAGATTTACGTGGAACTTGAAAGAAGCCAGGTAAACTAGGAGATCATGGGGGACAACCAGTTAAAATACTCTGGGGCTGGAGATGAATGCCTTGAACCCTGGGTCACTTTGACACCATGAAAGAACACCAAAAAAGCACCTGAATGGAAGATGCAGCATATGTTCTATAAATATTTGTTGAATGATTAAATATATTGTAATTGGGTTTTTAATTCAGTCATGAAATCAAGTAACAAGCATTTATGAAGTACTGTCTATGATAGGCACTGTGATAAATGTTGGAGATACGAAGACAAAAAGAAAAATGAAATAGTCCCTGTCTTCAAGAAGTTTACAATTGAGCCAAAGGAGATGTATGTATATAAGACATACAAAGGTATTATATATTTAGGTATATGTATTATATATGACATACATATAGTATATATTTTCATGGTAATTTAATGTGTGTTATATTAATACATTATGGATATTATATCTATAATTACATATAAAATATATATGCATACATATATGTATACACATAATAATGTGAAGTTTGGGAGGATACCTTGTATTTGGGGCATTTTTGGATGAAATTGTTTCCATTCTACTCAAAAGACCATGATTATCTCTAAAAGGAAATGATATTGGAAATTTTTGTAGTAGAATCAGTATAACTGTATGGAGACCCTCTCCTCTGTGTTCCTTCCTGACAGTCCTTTGTTTGATTTTTCTCCAAGTCATTTTAATAGGATGCAGTAGGGTAGCAGTGAATGAAATGTTATTATTGATTTTGTTGAAGGGGAGAGGTATTGCATAGATCAGAAAACAGCATTTGAAATTCCATATAAGAAATGCATTTTTCTTAATGAATGATGAGAATGATGATGATATTTATCACTAATGAGAAAATGAAAGGCTAGAGAGAGGAAGTGGATTCTCTATAATCTCCTAGTGATCAAAGGCAAAGATGATGCACTCAGTTATTCAAACTTCAATTCAATACCTTCAGGGAGTGAAGCAATGTACTGGGCACTGTGGGAATCCAGAAGAAAATAAGATTCATCTTCCCTCCTTCAAAGAACATATTTACTTAGTGAGTGAAACCATACATAGATTCATTGGTTTGACATTAACAGGCAATATGTCAGAAAGTGCAAGATAACCAAATATCACTTCATGAGTTTTGTAATAACAGTTCAAAATGATGAAGCAGAATACAATGGGAGGAGCTGATTAGTGTCAGGTCACCCAAACTATTGCTTGCCTAATCATAGCCTATAATTCTTATCTTGATTTCTGACTTCTGGCCTGGTTTGGATTTACTTCCCTACCTTGATCTCCATTTTGTTTGTTTATTTGTTTGTTTTTGTGATTCCTAGTTCCTGTTCTAACTAACTTTTTGCTCTGAGACCTCTCATTTCTCCTGCCACATCTCAGGATCCTGGGAATTCTCTAAGTCCACACCATCTTCTGAGTTACTCCTCAATATCTACAATGTTTATCTTTGTTCTTTTGATCCAGAAAAGGCATGAAGTTGACAAAGAAGGCTGATGTGGAGTAAAGGAACAATAGAATTAAACCTGCAGCCAAAGTATCAGAATAAGAGATTATAGGGTGATAGGGGTGAGTGTAATTAAACATCAAAATCTGCAGGGATATTGAGAAAGAGACTTTAAAAGCCCATTAGATTTGATGACTAAAAGGTATTTGGTGACCTTTGAGAAAATATTTTCCATTGTGTAGTAGGACTGAAGATAAAGTGGGGACATTGGGTGTTAATTATTTTTTTCCAAGAAGTTTGGTAGTAGAAAGAGAGATGAACTAACTGATGGATCAAGGAAAATTGTGGTTGTTTTAGGATAGGGGAGACAAGTACATTGTAGTCAAAGGTGAAGGAGCCAGCAGAGAGCAAGAAATTGATGTTGCAAGAGAGAGATGGACTTTGAAGGATTCAAAAGGGAATAGGATCCCGGGTGAATGTAGAAGGATTAGCTTTTGAAAGAGATAGCTATCTCATCTTCTGTGCCCTGAGAGGAAGAAAAAAGGTAGAAGATGATGAAAAGAGGAATCAGGGAGGGGACCTTGAAAGAATTGAAGTATTTTGGGCCAGCCATTCCCCTGATAGTCTTTGTGCAATGTTGAAACAAATTGAAATTCATAGGTGATTGAACACAACAAAAAAATTTTTACTTAGTCATAACAAGAGAATATGCAATGAGGAGACTGAGTTAATTTGTCTGCAAAGAAGCACTCTCAGGGTAGCTAGTTGGCATAGAGTATAGAGCACTGACCCTGGAGTCAGGAGGACCTGAGTTCAAAATCGGCCTCAGACACGTAATAATGGAACCTTGGACAAGTCACTTAACCCCACAGCCTTGCAAAAAATCCCCTCCCCCAAAAAAGAAGCACTCTCATCTCTCAGTTGCGTATCATAGTCTTCCAGCTAAATATCAGAACATACCTAGAGCTCTTTTTGGTTATTTTTGATGACCAGGAAGTGATATCAATAGCAATAGTCTCTTTAGCCAATATCAAAGATAGTTTTAATATCTTGTAGGGAAAAACTAGTCTAAAATGATGAAGCAGAATAATGCATAGGGGTTTGGATAATTATATAGTGTTCATACCACAGTAGGGAATGAGCTTTGGAGTCAATAAGGGTAGAGTAGAAATTGGTGAAAAGCAATAAGAACTTTGTAAGATAGAATTGCACAAAAGAGCCCTGGATTTGGAATCAGATCCCAAGTTCAAAGACATTTGTTTTTCTGGATCTCAGTTTCCTAAACGATGAAATGAACAAATTAGTAGAGGATCTTTAAAGGATCTTAAAAGTTCCAAGTCTTATGTTACTATTATAATTCTTAAATAGGTGAAATCATTTTGTTTTTTATAATTTTCTTCAGCAGAAGAGGAAGAAAAAACTTGGATTGGGATTCATAGGCATGAACTTTCACAGAAGAAGTACATTCAGGGCATTTGTCTTGGCTAGTGAGATGCAGTGCCATTGATGGTAATGGGGAATTGCTTGTTTAGGAGAAGAAACGATTAATTTTTGATCTGTTAAATTCCAGTTTTGGTCATGGGCAGGTGACCGTGGATGATGAGACTAGAAAGCTGAAACAGAAGCACACAGAATCAAGCAGGAGTGGGTTCAGAAGCCAGCAAAGAAACCAAGAAGATAAAAGAAGAATAAGGCACTGACCCTGAGATCAGGAGGATCTGAGTTAAAAATGTGGTTTCACTTAAAAATTGTATGACTCTGGATGAGATATTTAACTCTGATTGCTTCTGTGGTGTGTGTGTGGGGGGGGGGAGAGAAGGAGAATAGATTAAGGCAGGAGATCCTAAATCTGTTCAAACTGTCATCAATTGAGGCTGATCAGAAGCTGAACAGTAGGGACAAAGCAGGTGATCAGCAAACTAAGCCAAGATGCAAACATCCTGAGAGTCTCAGAAAGTGAGGGACTGGGAATCTCATGCCTATCTGTCCATGATTCTAGTGGTAAATAATCAACATTTAAAGGTCATATCATTTGAAGATTAGAGAAAAAAAACAAAAGGAAATATTTTTCACAGCAATGGCTACAGGAAAAAAACTAAATGAACAGGAAATAATAAAAGGTGAAATAGGTGGTTTAGATTACATGAAATTAAAAAACAATTGCGTAGACAAAAATAATGCAACTGGAATAATGAGAAACTGTTGCATGGGGAAAGATCTTTTTTTTTCTAATTCATTCCTCAAGCATTTATCAAGTTCCTCTTCTGTGTCAGATGACATGTGAACAGGGGACCAGTACAATGACAAAGATACAGATGTCTGGAAAAAGTCAGCAAACAAAGATACAGAGTTATCTTCTGTTTGTCTGAGTTATTTATGACCAAGAGCCATTCCCAAATAGATAATTAGTTAGAAAATAGTTAGGTGGGCAGCTAGGTGGTGCAGTGGATAGAACACTGGCCCTGGAGTCAGGAAGACGTGAGTTCAAATGCAGCCTCAGACACTTAATAATTACCTAGCTGTGTGGCCTTGGGCAAGCCACTTAACCCCATTGCCTTACAAAAAAAAAAGAAAGAAAGAAAATAGGTAGGAACAGTGTCCAAAAGGAGAACATCAGACTATCAATGATCATATGAAAGATTAATCCAAATAATTGAGAGAAATGTGAATTAAAACAATTATGGGGGCGACTAGGTGGCGTAGTGGAAAAAGCACCGGCCCTGGAGTCAGGAGTACCTGGGTTCAAATCCGGTCTCAGACACTTAATAATTACCTAGCTGTGTGGCCTTGGGCAAGCCACTTAACCCCATTTGCCTAGCAAAAACCTAAAAAAAATAAAAATAAATAAAAAAAACAATTGTGAACTTTCATCTCATCTCTCATATTGACATAGATGACAAAAGATAGAAATATTCAATGATGGAGAGGTTGCAGGAAGACAAGAAAGTGTGAGAAGATTTCACTATAAAGTACATCATAATTGCCATTGTCCTTTGGGTTCCAGGATAGGGAAAATAATTGTGTCCAGTTGACTTTTCAGGAAGGAAGTGCACATTTATTAAGTACTTTGCTATGTGCAAGGTCTTGTGCTCAGAGCTTAATAAATAGTACTTCATTGGAGCCTCACAACAACCCTGAGAGGTAGGCGTCACACAGCTAGTAAGTTTCTGAGACTGCTTTTGAGGAGGTGGCTGTCATTGTGATGTTATAAGTAGGACTTGTCTTGCTGGTAAAAATTAATTGTGAGATCCCTTCCAAATCTAAGAGGCTATATGATTTCCTGGCACCTGAAGATTTTTTTTCCCATAAATTATTGTCTTTATTTTACCAATATTGAAAGAAAAAAAATTTTTAATTGTACAACTTCCATAGGATTTTAGGGCTAGAAGAAGCTCAGGGAGTTATCCATATTGGAGAGAGAGAGAGAGAGAGAGAGAGAGAGAGAGAGAGAGAGAGAGAGAGAGAGAGAGAGAGAGAGAGAGAGAGTGTGAGTTAGTTGACTTTGGTATCAGGGATGCCTAAGTTTGAATACTATTTCAGACACTGGACTCTGGACAAATCACTCACCCTTTCATAGTCTTAGCTTCTTCATCTATAATAGAAGTTCCTACCTTTCAGAATTGTTATGAAATGCTATGTCATGAAAAGTAAATGAAATAATATATGAAAAGCACTTATTTTCACTCACATCTAATTCTTTGTGATCTGATTTGGGTTTTCTAGGTAAAAACACTGTTGTGTCATTTCCTTCACCAGTTCATTTTACATCTAAGGAAACTGAGGCAAACAAGGTTAAGTGACTTGCCCAGGGTCACATAGCCATTAAGTGGTTAAGGCTGAACTTGATTTCAGGAAGAAATTTCTATGTGTCCAGGCCTAACTCTATCCATTGTGCCACCTAGCTGCTCCATGAAAAGCATTTTGCAAACTTTAAAGCCATATATAAACGTTAACTATTATTTTTTATGCTTCCCTTTCCAGTTTTATAGATGAGATAGTCCCTAGATTCTAAATCAGGAATGGGGAAGATTTTTTTTTTGCTAAGAATTATTTGGATTTTTAAACCATCATTCACAGGCCATACAAAATTATCAACTTTTAACAATTAGTCTACTATATTTGATCAAACATTTGATTAATTCACCCCTAAAAAGCTTTTAGATTTAGTTTCTAGACCAGATGATTTTTATAGTCCTTATTTAACCCAGGGGCTGGATGTTTCCCACCCCTGTTCTAAATCCTAGCTATAACTCTTAGAATCTCTGGTGCTTTTACCCTTACCTCCCTTTTAAGTGTTTAAAAAAAAAAAACACTTGGGGCAGCTAGGTGGTGCAGCAGATAGAGCCCTGGAGTCAGGAAGACCTGAGTTCAAATGTGACCTCAGATACTTAATAATTACCTAGCTGTGTGACTGTGGGCAAGTCACTTAACCCCATTGCCTTAAAAATAAAAACATAAAAGAAAATTTTAAAAAACACTTAAAATAATGACTGGCAAATATCTTCCCACAAGTTTTTTTTTCCCCACTTGCTTGTCTTTTTCCTACTCAGATGAGTAAAATATTGGGGAAATTTAAATTTCATCATATGCTATCCCTCTAGATATATTAGAATCTTTAATTAAGGTTTTCTTAGTGCTATTGAAAACCCTCAATGTCATTTGCCATCACTGAAATTTCTTTGGCTCTATTAGAGATATATCCCCTTGAAAGTCTAGTTGTTTCCCTTTGAAATCATTGAGTCTGAAATTCTGTTAGTTACCAAATATGTAATAAACATAATTTTATTATTATATAATTAATAATTTTTATTAATATTGATTGAATATTTGTTTTATATTGTTATTTTATTATAAAAATGTTATTAAGATTTGAAGATTAATAATCCCTAAGCATGAATTACTTTCTTTTACTATTATTAATTGTTCAATCTCTGCTTGATTTATTCTATTATTGGGCTAAATTTCCAGAATAATCAATTCATTGCTAGCAATTCAGTTTGGTTTTTTTTTTATATTGTCAGAGACCTTCTGAGTCACATGAAAGCTCAGTAATGCTTTGGACTAAACAGAAGTTTGACTTATTGTCATAATTTTTCTAAATATTTACCTTGTCACATAAAAGACTTTTATCCCCCTATATATTTGCCTCATGACCTCCTGCTGTTCACTTTGATTACCTAGCCAGGAAATCTATTCGGCAACAGATGGCTTTATACACTCTGCACAGGGTTCCAAAATGTCTCTTTACTCATTGTCTTTCCTAAGTTGGAAAATGCAGAGAAATTTTCAGGGTTTTCTTCCACTTTGGTTAAGCAAATCTAAAGATCTGGTGATTATTTCTCAATCAGGAATAGTTACCTGGGTGACCATGCCATCAATTATACATTCATTTTTGTTTGAAGCTCACTCTCAGTATGAAAGCTCTTTTGTACAAAATTCTAAGAATTAATGCCAATTAACTTACCTTATTTTCTTTTGAAACCTATATTCATCAAAGAGCTTTTTCCTTTTTCCATCCAATCTTTATGGTGAATAGAATAGCTATGAAATCAGGAATTTAAGCAGTGTTCCTCTTAGGATTAAGCAGCATATTGTGGGGAGATGAGAAAGAGTACTGGCTTTGAAACCAGAGGACCTTGATGGAAATAGTACCTCTACTCCTTCCTATCAGTGTGACCTTGGGTAAGTCACTTTTTTTGTCCTAGGACTCCCAGTTCTTCGACTCTAAAATGAAAATTTGAGTCAGATAACCTAAGAATTCCCTTTTAACTCAAAACAAATGACACCTAGAATTTGGTTGACCTTGGACAAATCATTCTACATCTGGTCCCAGTTTCCTCTTCAGTAACATAATTTTGCAGAGGTTGGGCTATATGTCCTATAAATTCCCTTTTAAAACAAAAGCAACAAATTACGACCTATGTGACACTGAACATATTATTTGTTATCTCTGGCACATTGTAGGTGCTTTATTAAAGATGAATGTATAATGGTAGCTAGGTGGTGCAGTGGATAGAACACCAACCTGGAGTCAAGAAGACCTGATTTCAATTCCAGTCTCAGATACTTAATAGTTTCCTAGCTGTGTGACCTTGGGCAAGTCACTTAACCCCATTGCCTTGCAAAATGCCAAAAAAAAGATGAATGAATGAATGCAAGAGTCAGAAACTGACTAGATGGAATGAATTGCTCAGGAGGTGAAGGGGGGTCAGACTTAATAGACCCTGGACTGGACTGGTCCTTTCTACACATACAACCACATGGAAAGAAGTCTGGAGGCTCCAGTTATTATATGATGCTAGGACTATTGAATCCTAGAGCTTTCCACACCAGGTAATAGATATCCACTAGTTCAGATTCTCAAACACATCTTTCTTTTTTTTTCTCTCTTAAGGAAATGACTTTATTTTATTTTATTTTTTTATTAAAGATTTTATTTATCTTGAGTTTTACAATTTTTCCCACAATCTTACTTCCCTGCCTCCACCCCCCCCCCCACAGAAGGCAATTTATCAGTCTTTACATTGTTTCCATGGTATACATTGATCCAAATTGAGTGTGATGAGAGAGAAATCATATCCTTAAGGAAGAAACTTAAAGTATAAGAGATAATAAAATCAGACAATAAGATATCAGGTTTTTTTTCCCTAGATTTAAGGTAATAGTCCTTGGTCTTTGTTTAAACTCAACAATTATTTCTCTGGATACAGATGGTATTCTCCATTGCAGAGAGCCCAAAATTGTCCCTGATTGTTGCACTGATGGAATGAGCGAGTCCATCAAGGTTGATCATTGCCCCCATGTTGCTGTTAGGGTGTACAGTGTTTTTCTGGTTCTGCTCATCTCACTCAGCTTCAGTTCATGCAAATCCTTCCATGCTTCCCTGAATTTCCATCCCTCTTGGTTTCTAATAGAACAATAGTATTCCATGATATACATATACCACGGTTTGCTAAGCCATTCCCCAGTTGAAGGATATTTACTTGATTTCCAATTCTTTGCCACCACAAACAGGGCTGCTATGAATATTTTTGTACAAGTGATATTTTTACCCTTTTTCATCATCTCTTCAGGGTATAGACCCAGTAGTAGTATTGCTGGATCAGAGGGTATGCACATTTTTGCTGCTCTGTGGGCATATCAAACATATCTTTCAATGTTGCTGGAGCTTTAGGAGTCTAAGACAGTTTGGGTTACTGCTCTATGCCTCTGTTATTCTCTACTAGGAATCTGCCATATGGTGGGCTAGCTCACTATCATTAGGGTTGAGCTATCTGGTGGTCAGTCAGTCAGTCCATACTGTTTTGGTGGCAAGTTAAGATAGACATGTACCAATGATTAAGGAAAGTACCAAGTGGAGAGATGGTCATCTCACCTCACTCTTTATAGGAAACAGAAATTGGACTTGTAAGAGAGCAAACCTAAGCCATCTGGATAGTGGATAAGACTAGTATAGCTGGTGTAACTATGAACAAGTTGCTTAACCTGTCTGAAGCTATTTTTTTCATCAAATGGAAATAATAAAACTCATATCTTCTTAGCCAATTTTGTTGAGGCTCAAATAAGATACTGTATATAAAGTGCTTTGTCACTTTTAGACCACTATATAAATATCAAGTTATTATCAGCAGTCCCTGAGGGTAGGGACTTATAATTTTTGTTTTCCAATTCACAAAACCTTACATATAATGGTTTCTTACCAGTGATAATTATATGATTTGTTTTAATTTGCATTGCCCCCCCTTTTAGTGATTTGGAGCATTTTTTCACTTGGTTATTGATTACTTTCATATCCTCTCTAGAAAACTTCCAGTTCATATCCTTTGACCATTTATCAGTTGGGGAAGGGCTCTTGTTATATTTTTGATTCTATTGCCTATTAGGCTTGATCACTGGACTTTGATCAGAAAAATTTTCTGCAAATGTTTTTTCCCCCCTCCAATTAACTTTTATCTTCTGATTTTAACTTCATTGATTTTATTTGTCCAAATTTTCTGTCATCAAATTTTTTGTGATTCCCTTTTCTGATTAACTTACCTCTTATCCATAGTTGTAAAAAAGAATCCTCTTCTCTAATTTTTTCATGATTTGACCTTTCATATTTCATTCATGTATCTACTTGGAGCTTATTGTGGTATATATTGTGTGAAATATTCTAAATATGATTCTTGTTGGATTGCCTTAGTTTTCCAACTGCCAACTTTGTTGTTTTCCCAGTAAGATTTTCCTCTAGTGGTCAGTATCCTTGGAATTATCTAACTCTATGTTTGATTTCTTCTAGGTGTTGTGGTGTACAAGTTTAAAAAAGCATAAATACAGAGAGTTAATGGGAATAAGCTATGTGAACCATGCTGGAAAAAATTTACCCAGCCTACGAGTGGAGAGAGAAGATGGGGGAAACTCACTTGGGGTATAGCCTAAGGGGAAATAGATATCCACTAGTTCAGAAATGTCTAATTCCAGGTGGCAAGTGCTGGCCAAAATTCTGGAGAGTTATCTGAACCAAATTATAATATAATTAGGAAATGTGTAACAAAATGAAGGACAGCTAGGTGGTGGAGTGGATAGAGCATCAAGCTTGAATTAAGGAAGATTTATCCTTATGACTTCATGTTCAGTCTCAGAGGTTTACTAGCTGTGTGACTTGGGCAAATCACTTAACTCTATCTACCCCAGTTTCTTCTTTTAGAAAAGGAAATGGAAAACCACTCCAGTATCTTTGCCAAGAAAATTCCAAATTGGATCACAAAGACTCAAACTCAACCAAAAATCAGCTGAATAAGTCAAGTGTAACAAAATAAGTAAAAATATAATGCAATACAGAAATGTTAATTTGTGGCTTTCTAAGTCAGCATGTAGCCAACAGGGATCCATTTCTTTTTGAGTTTGGACACCATTGCCCTTAATACCTCACTTGATTCTTGTCCTTTGTTATTGAAGAAGACCAAAATGACATCACTGTGTTTGAGACAAATTACAGTGTGTCCCACTGTGTATGATGAGATCAGTACAAGCTTGGAATACTCTATGACAGGTCGGGCACAAATAGTCCATGTGAACACCTGGAGTGGGTACTCTAAACTTATGGATGTCACCTTTCCTTTGAGCTGCTTCAATTCTGCCTTCCTCATAGAGTGCAGCCCTCCTCACTGATGAGGGCACGCCATGCTGAGCAGTCCTGTGCCAGGTTCTCCCATGCTACACAATCAATTCTAAAGTTGAGAGGGACTTTCAAGGTATCCCAGTATTGCTTCCTCTGACCCCTCTGAGCACTTGCCCTGTGTGTGAGTTCTCCATGGAATAGACTTTTTGGCAAGTTTACTAATGGCATTCTAACAATATGTCCAGCCCATCATAGTTGTACTCTGTAGTAATGTTGGAATGCTAGGCAGTTTAGCTCAAGAAAGGACCTCAGTGTCTAGTAACTTCTCCTGCCAGATCTTCAGAATTTTCCTAAGACAATTTAAATGGAACTAATTTAAATGGATAACTTATTTAGTTGTCTGGGGAATGCAGGTGAACAAGGGAGTGGATGGAGCAGATGACAAGACTAGTGACTGAGTGATTGGGACAGGATTGGGGGTAGGGAGGTAGGTACTATTCTACCTCAACACGGAAGAAAGAGCACAGGTGAGTGAGGCTGGCTGCTGCTTTTGTCACCAATGACACTTAGCATGGGACAACAAATTTAGTGAATATACTACTGACCTAACAGTCAAGAAGACCAATGTTCAAGTCCTATCTATAAAATATACAGCATGGTACTGGACAGATCATTTAACAGCTCCCTTAAACAGGCGAGTCAATAAACTATGTCTAAAGATTAAAATTAAATGAAGGGCTAAAACTAGTTCATAGATTTAAAACTAGGAGGAATCTGAGAAGTTATCATATAGTACAGTCCCTTGATTTTATAGAGGAGGAAACTGAACCCAGAAGGAGCAGGGAACTTGCCCAGAGTCGTAACAGACAAGAATTGAACCCACCGTGCCTGCCACGCTCCTTTATTGCACCAAGTTAGAATTGTACATTTGCAACATCTGTTCCCGCAGGAGCGACTGTGTTGGTAGGATGAATGAATTGCTGCAAAGTTACTTGACAGTGAAAGGAACTAAAGGTGAGAGTTTTCAGACTACAGATTTAAACTTCAAAGCATACCGTACTTGATGTATTTTTCAGGATGCAAAGTTCAGGATGAAAATGCATTGGAAAGAGAACAGGGTTTTGAAACAAGATCTGAGTTCAAATCCTTTGTTATTTACCTGTATGATTTTCTGCAAGTTACTTAACATCTCTGTGCCTTGTTTTACTCATTTGTAACCAGAGATGCTGAACAAGACGATCATTAAATTCCTTTCCAGCTCTAAATCTATAAGCCTACATTCTTCATGAGAGACAACCTCGATTTCAGAAAGTCTGGGTTTACAGTCTATCTCCCTCCTTCCTTACTTCATGACCACAGACATGGTCATAGACAAAGCATTTAACCTCTTAGTGCCCCAGGTAATTCTGTAAAAGCCATGTGATACAGTAGTAGAAAGAATCCCAACTTTGGAGCCGCCCGCGCCCCCCGCCGCAGTGATGGCCGGCCCCCGGCGCTTGGTTCTGCTGCTCGCCCTGGTCCTGGCTGCCCAGGCCGCTGCCCAGGCCACTAACCGAGCCCCGCGCCTCATAGGCGGCCTCAGGGACGCCGACGTAAACGAGGAGAGGGTGAAGCGCGCGCTCAACTTCGCCATGGTGAGGTTTAACCAGGGCAGCAACGACAGGTTCACCAGCCGAGTGTCCGAGGTCTTGGAAGCCAAGAAGCAGATTGTGGCTGCTGTAAAATACCTGTTTAAAGTTGCTATTCGTCGAACCACCTGCTCCAAGTCTGTGAATGACTTTTCAAACTGCCCCTTTCATGAGAGCCCACAAATGAAAACGCCCCTCATCTGCTCATTTTCGGTGTACGATATTCCTTGGATGAACAAAACTACTCTCTTGGAAAGCGAATGCCTAAAAAACTAGTATCCTGGCAGTTTCAGTCTGGCTGTTCTGCTTTTGGAAAACCCATTTGATTCATTATTACCTAATTCATAGTGCTTTGTAAGGTAATGATGTAATCTCCTCCCTAAACTGCTAGGAGGAGGAAATAAAGGCTTGTCAAAGGTTAAAAAAAAGAGAGAGAGAGAATCCCAACTTTGGAGACAGAGGATCTGATTTCAGATCCCACCTCTGATGCTTCCTCTCTGTAAGACCTTAGGTAAGTCACAACATCAAAGCTGTTTGTGTGAAAAAATTGACTCACTCCATAAGGAATTTGTGTGAAAGAAAGAATCCATCTCTGAATCAGAAGGAGAGGTTCTGTGGGTCTGAATTTGAGAGACAAAAGCAGGTATGGTATTTCCAGCACAACATTGAGGAGCAGAGGAAGGATTTTTGTGGCAGAAAAGGATGATATAGGGGAGTTGACTCTGCAGGCATTTCAGAGAAGAGAAACCAGGCTGGGTAAAGTCTTAGGAATAAGTGAACTCTTTACCCAACTTTGCCTCCCATTGCTTGTCTGTTTGAAGACAACATCATATCATTTTCTTGGTTTTATGCTCATATATTTCTAATAAACTGAATTTTTCCTCAACCACAAAAAGGCCAAAGATTTCCTAGAGATAGAAATGAATGTAAGATTAGGAAGAAAGCCCAATCTCTGCCTAAATGATAGGAATTTTCCTAGCTGTGAGCTCTGAATAATTGTATCTAAACTTAGAACTTTTCATCTAAAATTAATTCCCTAAAAATTGAAGAAGAGTGAATCTTTGGGGCTATTAGATTGCCCCCTAGACTTAAAACAAGCTAATTATTATAACTTATTTGTTGTTCAGTTGATTCAATTCTGATTGACTCTTTGTGATTCCATTTGGGAGTTTTCTCTCTTTTTTTAAAATTTTACTTATTTAAGGCAATTGGGTCAAGTGACTTACAGATATCTGAGGGCAGATTTGAACTCAGGTCTTCCTGACTCCAGGGCTGGTGCTCTATCCACTTCACCACCTAGCTGCCCTGGGGGTTTTCTTGGCAAAGGTACTGGAGTGGTTTGCCATTTCCTTCTCCAGCTCATTTTATGGGTGAAGAAACAGAAGCAAACAAAAGTTAAGTGACTTTTCCACTCACCCAGATAGTGTTTGAGGCCTGATTTGACCTGAGGTCTTTCTGATCCAGATCTGGCACTTTATTCACTGTGCCTCCTAGCTGCCCAATTATTACAACAGGGTATTACAAATAGAAAAAAAAAGAGTTCATTTGATCCTTTCTCTCCCAATTGCTGCTTACAAAAATGAGGACAAACAAATTATGGAACTGCCAGTACCTTAGAACCACAAACTGTCATCTGGGACCAGGACCACCACCTCCCCTTGATAACTTGACCTGATGGACTAGTTAGAAGGGGGCTATGATAGTCATTAAACCAGAACAAATGGAAGATGGGCTCCTAAACTCAGTATGGCCTTTTGAATACCAGGTTATATCTTTTAGTTTGTTCAATGACGCTGCAGTCTTTCAAATATTTACAAAGTTCGTTTTTCAAGACCTACTGGGATCATAGGCTAGTAGTCTATGCTACTATTATACTGAAATAGTATTCCTGAGACTTGGTATGGTCATAGTAGATGAGGAAGTCAAGGTAATCTTTCTCTTTCTCCGTCTTTGCCTCTGTCTCTGTCTTTTCTCTGTCTCTTTCTCCATCTTTCTATGTCTCTCTCTCTCTCTCTCTCTCTCTCTCTCTATATATATATATATATATATATTATATATATTTTATAATGAAAAGTACATACATATGCAATTATGCATACACACATTAACTATATATATACATGACTTTTTTTTTAACCAGATCTCTGACTTCACTTGTGGAGGGAGTGCCCAGTTAGGAAATTTCTTTACTAATGTATATCTCTTCCTTATCAAAACTTATAGTCTTAAAACAGAGATTCTTAACATGGAATGCTCCGACCATGAACTTAGGATGGGAAAAAATTTACATCTTTATTTCAACATAATTGGTTTCCCCACATATTTAAAAACATATTAAGAAAGGATCCATATGTTTCACTAGCTAGCTGAAGGGGTCCATGATACCAAAAATGGGTTTGAAAATCCCTATGAAAGTTGCCTAGAAACACTGAGAGGTAAAATAACTTGCCCGAGGCCACAAAAAATTAAACCCAGGTCTTCTTAATAACCCCAAGAGCAGTTCTCTATCCACTGACAATATGCTATATATACCTCCATGACAGCATAACCACTGACTCAGCGATAGGAGACCTAGATGGCACAGTTGTTAGAGTACCAGCCCTAAAATCAGGAGGATCTGAATTCAAATTTGGCCTCAGACACTTTAGTAGCTGTATGCTCTTGGGCAAATCAATTAACCTATCTCAAGTCATCCTGATTCATATCTGGTCACTGGACCCAGATGACTCTGGAGGAGAAGGTAAGGGTGGTACTTAGCACAGCACCCCCACACTCAAATTCAGTTCCTCTGCTTGTCATGGCATCACCTTCCTGATGTCATGGTCTTCTTAGAGAACAAAGCACAAACATCATCATCACTTCCATGATAACACAACCACCAATTCAATAAGAGGAGAGAAGAAAATGTGCTTCAGACATCCTTGATAACCTTGGTTGGTGACAACCCTTGATAGAGAAGTGAACAAACATGGAGATCAGGAGGTATCCTGACTTGACTAGCTGCCACTCCCACTTCCATTTAACCATTGGACTTTTGCTGTCTCTAGTTTCTGACACAATTTTGACTTGTGCTTTCACTTGGATCCCAGTTTGAATTCCACGCCTCTCTTCTGGGGAAGGATCTTTGCTCAGGCCCATTCATTTGTCTCAACCACAAGCCTATGTCAATCCCCAAGAGGGAAACCTGTCCTTGATCAGTTTTTATTGAATGACTGGTTACTAAGGGAATATTCACTTAGCCATAAGTGAACTGAAAAGATGAATGAATCCCTCTGATGCTCAGGGCTGTGCTCAGTGAAGTGAAAGATACAAAAGGATAAGACACAACTCCTGCTGAAGGTCTGGTGGGAAGATGAAGCAAAACAACATACAGCAATAGAATGCAGACCCCCTTGGCACTCACCAGGGATTAACAATATAGAACAGCTCACAGGGGCTATTGAGACATCGAAAGCAAACCCTCCACATTCGCAGGAGAGATCAACCAAAACAAAATAACAGAGTAAACTCAGCCCCCAGGAGGACGGTCATGTCAGTCTCTATCCCTGAGAATAAGGAAATCAGTGAAAGCTAAAATGACAAGAATAAGGCAGGCAGTGGGAGAAGGAGGCAGAAGTCTTTTTTTTTTCCTTTCTTTTTCCTTTTAGCTTTTCTTTCTCCTCCCAGCTTAAAGGATAGGGAATGATAAGATGAAATAACAGAGGCTATGTTGGGGAAAGGGATAGTACTGGGAGAAACTAAAGTTTGTAGATTTCCAAACTGTCCTGATATTTTAGCTCGGGCCTTGATATTCTCTGATATGAATGTTGAAAATAATATCATATAAGATAATTCCTTAGGGCTCAGGATGAAATTGCCATAATTATTTGAGAGATAGTGTCTCCCTTTCTGGAATTAGCTCTTCTTCTTCTGTGCATCACAGGTAACCAGTGCCTTCTAGTTGTCTAAAATCCCCCATTCTAGTAATTCCTTAATTGATAAATGGTCAAAGAATATACAAAGACAATTCTCAGACAAAGAAATCAAAACTATCTATAGCCATATGAAAAATTGCTCTAAATCATTATTGATTAGAGAAATACAAATTAAAACATCTCTGAGGTACCACCTCACACCTCTCAGATTGGTCAATATGATTGGAAAGGAAAATGATCAGTAATGGACAGGATATGGGAAAACTGGGACACTAATGCATTGTTGGTGGAGTTGTGAACTGATCCAACCTTTCTGGAGAGCAATTTAGAACTGTGCCCAAAGGGCAATGTGCATACCCTTTGATCCAGCAATACCACTACTGGGTCTGTATCCTGAAGAGATTATGAAAAAAGGTATCCTACTTGTACAGAAATATTCATAGCAGCTCTGTTTGTAGTGGCAAAGAACTGGAAAAGGAGGGATGTCCATCAATTAGAAAATGACTGAACAAATTGTGGTATATGTGTATGATGGAACACTATTGTTCTATAAGAAATCATGAGGGACAGGATTTCAGAAAAGCCTAGAAAGATTTGCATGAATTAATGCTGAATGAGATGAGCAGAACCCCAAAAACACTATACGGACTAAAAATAACATGGGGTGATGATCAACTGTGATGGATTTGTTATTTTAGCAGTACAATAATCAAAGACAATTTTAAGGAACTTAATGATGGAAAATAGCACCTGTGAGCAGGGAAAAAGATCTGTGGGGTTTAAACAAAGACCAAAGTTTACTTTCTTCAATTTTTAAAAGTTGTCTTCTGTATTATGTCATTTTGTTCTCTCTAATGTTTTAATTCTTTTCTCATAACATGTTCAATATCTATCTGTGTTTAACATGATTACAAATGTAAAGTCTTTATCAGATTGCTTTCTGTCAGGGGGAGAAAAGGAAGAGAGGAAGAAAAAATTATAAAATTCAAAACCTTGCAAAAAAAAGATTGATAAAAACTACTATTGTTGGTAGTTGGAAAAAACAAATAAAATACTTATATTAAAATTAAATAAAATAAAATCCCCCATTCTACTTGGGCTGCCTTTCTTTTCCAACAGCTATGATGATAGTTACAGAATACTGTTAATATAATGACAGAAAAACTGTTAATAGCAAATTTAATATTACATATTACTTGCTTCTCCCTTTGAACAGTTCTAGGAATCTCAGAATTCTAGTAATGAGCTTGCATTCCACTCTTGGAGGCATTTCCTCTCAGTTATGTTGAGCTAAGTCTCCACCCTTTGACCAGCTGTAAGTAAAGTCAGCTTGAGTCAAGTCAGCTGCCAAATGACTTCTGATGTCCTTGCTTCCCTCATCAGAATTTATGACATTACATCATGAAGAGTAAAATGACCAAATGAAATTATTTCCTTGCCCAGATTATTGAGACCACATCTCACTACCTAATGTGACTCCTTCCCCCTTTTCTCCTAAAATTATAAAAATCTTTATTGTAAGTCTCCTGGTGGAACATTCCCCAGGGTAGCAAGTTATGACCTTGGTAATTGGATTAAAATCACCTTATTCCTTTACTTATGAGTGTGATTTATTTTGAGACTTGAAAAATAGGATCATAGATTTAAAACTAACCAGTATCTTAACTGACTCTTTATCGAGGGGAAGTGATTTTTCAAAAATTTCACACATATAAGTAGAACGTGAACTCAGTAAACCTACCTTTCAACCCAAACTTGGGTCTCAATTATTCTTCACCTTAGGTATTGATTGTATTATCATTATCACAGAATGACATTCCTCTGTACTATCAGATAGGTGGTGCTGTGATAAGCACTGGCCCTGAAGTCAAGAGGACCTGAGTTCAAATACAACCTCAGACATTTGACTCTTACTAACTGTGTGACCTTGGGCAAGTCACTTAACCATGACTGCATCACATTTAGGACCATCTCCAGTCATCCTGATTCAGATCTGGCCACTGGACCCATTTGGCTACGGAGGAGAAAGTGAAGCTGGTGACTTAGCTCAGTCCCACTCACTCAAATCCAATTCATGTCCTTGTCAAGGCATCATCTCCCCCATAGAATTAGGAAGACCAGAGATCAATTTTGACCCTAGACATTTCCTAGCTGTATGACCTTGGGCATGTCACTTAATTTCTTTTCCTCAATCTCTTCAATTATAAAATGAAGGTAATAATAGCACCTACCTTTCTGGATTGTTGTGAGGATCAATTACCATAATATTTGTAAAGCATTGATCACAAGACATGATACATAATAGATGCTATATAAATGCTAGCTATTTATTATTATGATTATTATTATATAAAAGTAATTAATATTAATGGGTGAATGGATACTAAAATTTAATCATCCCGTTGAATTTTAAAAGAGCTTTTTAACCCAAATTAATCTTTAATCAGTGACTTATGTGTGGCCTCAGGCAAGTCACTTAAATTATCTGGGTCTCATTTTCTCCTCTATAAAATAAGGGAGTTGGGCATGATGGCCATTGAGGTAGCTTTTCATGTTAAGTCTATGTATCAGGGATATCATAAAAATGGTCCCCATATAGGGTAAGAGGTAAACTTGAGATCATTTCCAAGTCTAAGATTCTTTGTTTTTTTCAAATAGTAAAAATTTCACCAATAACACATTTTCAAGCTTTAGTGGCTATTAGTATAGTTTTGTCATAATTTACAAAGTAATTTTTAAAAATTTATGCATTGGTATTTATTGTGAAAATTGATTTATTACAATAATAGCAGTAATAATAATAATAATAATAATAATACAAAAAATGGGGTGAAGTCTGAAAGGTCAAAAGATTATTAACAAGGATTCCTTTGACCTCAGGGGTAAAGGAGGTCATTCTACCTTAGGCCCAGACTACAGAAGTTTGGTTCCAGTGTCTACTAATATGCTATGGTTACTGGGTAGTCTATAGCAACTGGATCCAGTTCCTTTGGTAGATGGGAGCTATGGGTAGAGGGCAGGGCTGGGAGCCATGCATTGGTTAACCACTGTAGTATTCAGTAGTAAAATCAGAGTTAGAAGCTGCCAGAAGTTAGAAATGCGAAGGCTGAGAATCGAAGGGGATGGATAACCAGACCATTTGCAGAGTTGTAGACAGAATAATCAACTCAAGTATTTTGATAATCAGAGGATGGGGAAAGTAGCAGTGTATATTGCAAGATGTTGTCTGCATGATCCTGTGCTACTTTCCAAACCCTTTCCTTCTCATCAGCAGTCAGACAAGTAAAAAAAAATAACAAAGATCCCTCTGGGCCAAGTCTTAGGGTACAGTAAGATAATGAAATTCTTTAGAAAACTGAGGATTGTAGAATAGGCCAAGGCATTTCAAGATCAAAAAAAGAGAAAGGGACATGGACTTGATACGTTCACCCTTGGCACCCACCACTTTACAAAGAAGAAAGATAGGAAGGGACCAAAAGCAAGCCTGAAGAGGATTTGAAAGAGGGGTAGAAGTAGAGGTGGTTGCACAAAATGAGAGATCAAAAGCAAGATGGCACTATAAATGGAAATGAATGCCAAGTGTTTATTGAAGGATAGTCTGAGTCCAAGCAGACTCCCGCAGTGGGTAATGGAGAGAGCAAGTCTTTTTATGGGGTATTGGATATAGGAGTCAGTGTGGTATGGTTTCTATAGGAACTGGGAGTTGTTGGGGTGGAGGATGTGTTTTGTTTGGGGGTTCAACAAGGTGAGATTGTGGATTGTTGGAGATGTCATGGAGGTTAGGGTTTATGTCCTTAGGAAAGGATAATCAATGGGGCTCTTCTGGGCAAGAAAGAAACTCAGACCTGAATCCAGCAAAATCAGTGTTCATTAAGATTTTAGATTTAATATTCCCTCTTTTCTAAAAATTCAAAACAAAAAGTTAATGTTGCTTTCTAATCAATCAAAAGATAAACCTAAGTTTTCCTTTCTTACCAACAATTTTAGTGAGAACTCAACAAATGTTTACAAAATAATTGTCTTAATGAAAATGTTCTAACAAAATGTAGCTTTTTGGAAGGGGAAACTGTTGGAGGAAGAAGAAAAATTAAAGCAAACGTGAAAAGAATATGAAGAAACTGGGAATCAATTTCTTAATAGAGCAAATAGGTGGGTCAGCAGCCTTACAATCCAAATGCTTATTCCCAAAGAGGAGTAAACATTTTGTAGAGTTTTATTTTTCTTCTTCCACTCAGTTTTTTCTGTGTGGATGGACCAGTGTCAAAAGAAAGTAAGGTACTGGTGGAGTTGTGAACTAATCTAGCCATTCTGGAGAGCAATATGGAACTGTACCCAAAAAGCAGTAAAACTGATCCTATAAATATCAATACTAGACCTATATCCAGAAGAAATCATAAAAAATGGGAAGAGTCCCACATGCTCCAAAATATTCATAGCAGTTCTTTTTTGTAGTGACAAAGAATTAGAAATTGAGGGAATGCCCATCATTTGAAAAATAACTGAACAAGTAATGGTATATGAATATTTTAGAGTACTATTGTTCTATAAGAGATCGTGAATGGCCAGACTCTATAGAAGCATAGAAAGAATTACAGGAACTGATGCTGAGCAAAGGGAACAGCACCAAGAAAACATTGTACACGTTAACAACAATATTGTGAGTTATTCAGCTTGGATGTATGCAGCTCCTCTCAGTAGTTTAGAGAGCTAGGACAACCCAGGGAGACCTGTTATGGACAACACCATCCATATCCGGATTAAGAAAACAAAACAAGGCCCTGGAGTCAGGAGTACCTGGGTTCAATTCCAGTTTCAGACACTTAATAATTACCTAGCTGTGTGGCCTTGGGCAAGCCACTTAACCCCATTGCCTAGCAAAAACCTAAAGAAAAACAAACAAAAAAAAAAACCAAAATAAAAAAAAACTACAGAATCTGAATAAGCACTATGTTCACTTTTAAAAATTTTCCCTTATATTTTTCCTTCTTATTCCATGATTTGCTTTTCCCTTAGTTCTGATTCCTCATACAAATAATGACTTAATATGTAAACATGTTAAAGAGAAATTTACATGTACTCTGCTGAGGGGAGGGGGCTGGGGAGGGAGGGTGGAAGAAAATTATGTAACTTGGAAATATGCGTGTGGATGAATGTTGAAAAACCTTTGTGATATGTAATTAGAAAAATAAATATCAGTAAAAATAAATAAACAAATAAACAAGCAAGAAAACAAATAAATAAGAAAGTGAGGAAAGTCTCCAGAACATTGGTTGGACTTACTGAGGTGAAATTACTGGAAGATATAGACAGGATTCATGTAGACATAGATGGATTACTGTCTTCTTCCTAGTGGGGGAACATCTAAATTCACTAAGACCACAGATCCATTTGAATACTGAGAGGGTGGAATAGTTTGTCTTAGAATCCTCTCCCAGAATTGGGACATGTTTTGCTCCTGTATTTTGGGATTATTTTTAAATTGCTTGTGAAAGATCCTACTTGTAAGAGCCAAGCCCCAACAGAACTCTACTTAGGGTCCTAGTTTGCCTTGAAAGCCTTGTTCTCTTCTGTTCATCTTTCCCTGGTGCAGAGCTTTGTTCCTTGTCTTGTTCAAAGGGGAGGGGAATGTAAGAATAAGAAATAGCTTGGCATTGTGCAAAATTCTGGAAGTATTTGGGCAAGGGTAAGCTATGAGAAGGGTAGAACTAACATCAATTTTAATTTTTACTTGCACCTCCATCATCTAGTCATGCATTTCTCTGTTGTCTGAACACCCAGCCCTTAGGGTGCCCGGGAAGCATTTCTCAAAGGCTCTTTTGTTCTCATTCCAGGTGTGTGTGGCTGTTGTGGTGCCCTTCGCCCCAGGTACAAGAGATTGGTTGACAACATCTTCCCTGAGGATCCAGAGGTAGGTTGTCCTACCTTCCTATCTTAGACCCATTGAATCTCAAAGTTAGAAGGGATCTCAGAATTCATGTGTGATTCCCCCTCCTTAGAGGTTTTGAACCAAAGGATGTATGTGACCTCTTGTCAGCTTATTACAGTGAGAATTCCATTCAGGTATGGATTGGGCTAAGTAGCCACTTACATCTCTTCAAAGTCTAAAACTTCTATGATTCTGTAAGTCATCTAGTCTATCACCCTACATGAATCCACTTCTACAATGTCTCTGAAAAGTTGTAATATAGCTCTGATTAAGGCCCTCAGTGACAGGTAGAACATTTAGACAGACCTCATTGCTGTATTTTAAAAAAAATTTTTTTCTCTTTATTAAAGCAAAATCTCCCAACTTCCACCCATTATCCCCCTCTATCACATGTTACTAGCTTTCCTATAATGCTCATATCTGGCATTCTGTCAGATGTTGGTATTATGGCAACCCTATCCTTTTGAAATACTAGAGCAAGCCTGAGCCTGGGAAGACTATTTGGTGAGACCTCTATTTTTTTCATGTTTTCTTAGAGCCCTCTATTATGATAATGTATTTCCAGCCAGACAATAAATTACTGGCCTGTAAGGAATAGTATTATTTTTTGTGAACTTTGGAGGTAGCATTTATCACATTGACTTATTCTGATTTTTTGAGTAGTGAGAACCCTTTCTATATACTTTGATTTTCCTTTGGTTGGGAGGAGGAAAATCGCCTGCTTACTAATTATATAGTAATAAGATTAGAGCACCAATAAAAATAATGAATGAATGACATCTGGATAATGCTTTATAGTATCATGATGAGCAAACTGAAACTCCAAAACATTCTGTTATCTTGGTGCCTGTTAAATAATAAGCATTTAAATATATCATATATTATCTTAAGTGAATTGTCCCTAATCACAGACTTCATAAATGTTAGAGGTAGGATTTGAACAGTCTTCCCAAGTTAATCATTGTGTTTAAAAACCTACCATTCAAACAAGAGGATTCCTGATTGATAAAAAGAAACCAAAGGTTGTAGGACAGGCAAAGGAACTAAATCCAGCATGTTGGGGAGGGGGGGGAGGAGGTATGAATAGGAGATAAATCCTACCTACTTTTGCTTTAAAATTGTCCTCTATTGTATTTGTTACCTTTCATAATACATCATTCATCTACTTCTAGACCTGTAGTTTTGGTCATAAAGATAGATGGGTGGCTGGCTGGATAGAGATAGAAAGATAGATAGAATAGATAGATAGGTAAATAGATATGTAAATGATCAGAAACAAAAGAAAACTTTCTGTTTTGGGGAAAAGGAGGGTTAGAGCCTCTAAAGTAGTCTCATTGTTATGCATCTCACATCCTTGATTCCAAGAATTATGACATTCTCTTTATACTTATACTGCTTCAACCCAGTCCAGACTTTGTAGCTCATTGCTAGTGGTAAGATGTTTTGTCATATTTAAATCCTATCACACAGTGGTGTGTTCAATGAATCTAGGTCATTATTATTTATATTTTGATTCAAGAACACTCAAAGGTATAGGAATGACTGATATGATTAGATACTTGTCTGTGTCTTTATAGGATGGCCTTGTGAAAACCAACATGGAGAAGTTGACTTTCTATGCTCTCTCAGCTCCAGAGAAGCTGGACCGGATTGGTGCCTACCTTTCTGAAAGGCTTATCCGTGATGTGGGCCGCCATCGATATGGGTAAGTAGTCTGAGGATGTGGGACACTGATTTCTTAATAGTTTATGGTTAGAGCCACATTATAAGAACACTTTAGGAGAATTATCAGATACTTATCAATTATTTATTGAAGTGATACCAACAGAGCTTGACCTGGGATTCAGGTAGCTTGTTAGCTATCTCTTAAATCAAACACTGGTTTAGGTTTGTTTCTATCATCAGATCTTGAGTGTAAAGAGAAGTTAACTTCCTGGTGATTTATATCATTTAGCTTTCCTCCCCATCCTATGTATGTAACCCACTGAGAGCAAGACTCAGATTTGCTGTTGTTCCCATCAAATCTGTCCCATCTTAGCTAACAGATAGTCTCAGAAGTTTAGTCAGCTCACCTTTTAGATCTTAGCAAGAAGCACAGTCAAAGGTGATCTTAAATTGAAGAAATAATACTTAATTTTAAAAATATGTTGATTGCTTCTATGACAGGAGTCTTTTTTAAAAGTCTGCACATTAAAGGAGTAACTGTATATATCCCACTCAATATTGCCAATGAGTGGAGAAAATTGGGAATATTCTAGGAAATAAGATTGAAGCTGAGCTAGTTTGATAAGGTTGATAAAATTGAGAATTGGGTACAAGAAGGGACAGCAATGGCAAGTGCAAAATTGTCCAGTGGGACAATATCTCTACAGACAGACATAAGATTTCAATGGAATAAGTAGCCTGGTCAAAGGAGTTAGGGTTAAATATATAGTCTTTGCTAGGTACCCTTGGAGTGACAGTTCTTAGAGAATGTCCCCCTCTCTAATTAAGCAGGTCATTTCATGAATAGGAGCAGAAGATTCTAGTTTCTAAAGTGGAAATCAGTCTTTTTTTTCTATTCTGCTCATTCTTTCCTTGTCCCTCTCTGAGTGTTTGACCCTACACCTGCCCTCAGAGCTTGATGCCTATCTCACTGTCTCTCTCTTTTTTCCTGCCTTATATTCTTATACTTGCACAAATAGTTCCCATCTTATTGCACTGCGGGTTCCTAGAAAGTAAAACATAAATCAAACCCTGTTTCTCCATGGGAATATTATTATAATTGGAGGTTGCATTCATGACTAAGACTTCTGCATCAAATAAATCATGAATACAACCAACATAAATGCAAAGATACAGCAACTATAAACCCCAATTATCATTTAAAAGAGTACATTTATACTCCCAGTCTAATAAAATGGGCATAAATGTAGATATGTATTGATTATATGAGGGGCCCTAATGTGTTGTAAAGCATACTTAGAATACATAAAGAAGAGCAACAGCATGCTAGCTTGTATACACATTCAACATTTAATTAACAATAATTTTCCTTGCCTTCTTGAAATTTATAAGGACTCTGGGGGATGATTCAAATGGCCCAGATCTCTTAAAAAAAAATTAAAACCAAAGTCTAGGGAATTTTGAACCAATGCCTTCCTTTTTTAAAATTATTGCTTATGAAATTCCTTATCTCAATCAGAGGCCATCTGTGATTTTTAAAAAGTTCAAGAGACATAATTTTTAGATAATTTAATCATTTTATTAATAATGTCAGTATTTTTCATTAAAGGGCCAGTGGCACTCTTAAATATCAAAAGCATTATATACTTATATGCCCTCTAAAGAGAGATGTTCCCAAGGAAGGCAATCAACTGTGCCATCTTGCCAGAGATAGACTATCCCTATATCCAGACCTCCCTCAGTCTTGGGCAATCTATTTTAAGAATTTATCCCCACCAAACCTAAGTAGAACACAATGACTTCCCAAATTGGGTAGAGTCTAAGCAATGCTGTTAAGAAGTTTCATCCAATCTCATTATCAGTAATGTTCTTCGGGAGGCTGAACTTTTGAATTAAGGACTTTAGGAAAGGGAGAAACTCTGGATCTTTTTAAATCACTGTCTACTAATAATTATTTCTCTCAATTCAAAGCCATTTCCTATACTAAGAGCAATGTGATTGGGGTTGGTTCTTGGGGTGGAGGGGGAAATAGCAAATATTTGTGGTGGCAGCCAAGAAATAATAGATAGAGAACTTGTTTTAGAGACAGAATTCTGACACAAGCTTAACAGTTGACCCTAGGCATAACCCTCTGCCATTATATTGAAGAGTGGTTGTTAACTTGCACTGATAAAGGAAATTTCCATGGGAGAAGCTCTCTATTGTAATGAAATTGTTGTTATTTGCAGAAATAACTTGTGAAAAAAAAAAGAAAAAGGTCTCAAAATTGCCTTTCAAATGACCAAGTATTTGAAGTCCTTCCATTTTCCACCAAGAATTTGAGTTCTGAGTATTTGGCCCTCTTTCTGGGTCTCTTCTCTGTTCTTCCTTTTGCTTTCTTACTCAAAGTTCAAGGACAGCTTGAAGAAAAATGGATCAAAAGTCAAGGTTCACTCCTTTTCCTAGTAATGCCTTTGGTAGTGATGATGAGATGTTCAGTAGCTGATTGGATGGGTGGAGACTTTAGGACTTTCTGCTAAGCTACCTCTTTCTAGCCTACTCTTGCTGCCTCCTTTTGTCACTCCTGGGTTCCAGCAGTGGGGGGTACCTGTTTCTACATTCTATGTGGAAAGTACAATGTATAGTGAAGGACAAATATACACTAGGCAGCCCATAATAAATTAGGGAGAGGAAAAGGGGTTGGAGGGGAAGGAAGAGATATTACATGGGAAGAAATACAAAGCAACCAGAATTAGAATCTTCTGTATCTTTCATATTATTCTGTAAGACCCTATTCACCTAATCTAATAGCCACAGGCCAAGAAACAACAGTGATAGCATCATTTAGTATGATACTGGTATACTAAAGCTAGCATAATTTACTAAAATTTACTAATTTTTGTATTAATAAAAGTAATATTTGTAGTTTTTAGTATTTAATATGCTGAATCTTCTACACATTGTTTGAATCATAACTGTTGAGTACCTTGTACTCAGGGATAAATTTTCTTCTAGTATTCCTTTACTCTTTTCCTTCCCAGAGAGCCTTCCTGTGTAACAGCTAATACTTTTGGAGGAAAAAACTGATCAGCATATAAAAAAAATCTGAAAATATTAACATGTGCCACATTTGTGAACTTCCTGCCTCTGCAAAAGAATGGGATGAGATTCTTCTCTTAATGTCTCTTTTTGGAGGCTATTATTAGTCTCTGTAATTTTGTAACATTTACTTTTCATTATTATGGTATTGTGATTTCTATTTGCATTATTTTAGACATTGTGTATATTGTTTGCTTGGCTCTGCTTATTTTACTTGGTTTCAGTTCGTGTAAGTTCTTCCAAGATTCTTTGTGTTCATTATATTTGTCATTTCTTATTGTACAGTAATATTTCATTATATTCATGTACCTTAATGTGTTTATCCAATCTCCATTTGCTGCTTTTTCTGTGGTGGCAAAGAATTGAGGGAATGTTCTCCTATTGGGAATGGTTGAACAAGTTGTAGTATGTGATTGTAATAGAATATTATCATATTATAAGAAATGATAATCAGAATGATTTCAGGAAAACCTGAAAAGATTTACATGAACAAAGTGAAGTGAGCAGAACCAGTAACAGCAATACTGTAAGATGATCAGCTGTGAATGACTTAACTGTTCTCAGCAAATCAATGATCTAAGACAATTCCAAAGGACTTTCTCCAGAGAAAGAATTATTGGAATATGAATGCAGATTGAAGAATATTTTTCACTTTATTTTTTTGTGGGTTTTTTGATCTGAGTCTTCTTTTTTATGGTTTTTTTTCACCTTTTGGAAGGCAAATGGGGTTAAGTGGCTTACCCAAGGCCACCCAGCTAGGCAATTATTAAGTGTCTGAGACCAGATTTGAACCCAGGTACTCCTGACTTCAGGGCCAATGCTCTATCCACTGTACCCTAGCTGCCCCTGGGTCTTCTTTTACAACATGACTAATATGTAAATATGTTTGCATGATTATATATGCACAACATACATTAAATTTCTTATCTTGTTTTGAGGGGGAGGAAAGAAAAAAAGAGAATTTGGAACTTAAAATGTTTTTTTAAATATTTGAAGGATTTTACAAGAAAAAAGTAAAATATTATTCAAAAAAATACTGCTTTGAATATGTTGTTGTATTATAGGGATTTTCTCCTACTCAAGTGTGTATTACCAGGAGTCTATAAACATATGGATAGTATTCTTCTTCATGAATCTTTTGGAATTGTCTTGGATCATTCTATCAATCTGAGTAGCTAAGTCTTTCATGTTGATTTTCATTTCAGGATTGTTGTTATTTTTGGACAATATTCTGCTCACTTCACTTTGCATCAATTCATTTAAGTCCCAGATTTTTCTGAAATCATCCTGCTCATCATTTCTTATAGCTCAATAATATTCCATTACAATCATATGCCACAACTTGTTTAGCCATTCCCCAAATGATATGAATCTCCTCAGTTTCCAGTTCTTTGCTATCACAAAGAGAGCTGCTATAAATATTTTTGTAAATAATGAGTCATATGTCTTTTTTAAAATATCTCTTTAGTGTACATACCTAGTAGGAATATTGCTGGATCAAAGCTATATGAACAGTTTTATAGCCCTTTTGACATTGTTCCAAATTCTCCAGAACAGTTAGACCAGTTCATATTTCTACCAATTCTTTTTCCACATCCCCTCCAATAATGAGTGTGAGGAGGTTTCTCAGAGCAGTTTTAATGAGCAGTTTTCTAATTATTAGTGATTTAGAGCATTTTTAATGTGACTACTTATGGCATTGATTTCTTCTTCTGAAAACTGCCTGCTCATATCATTTGACCATTTATCATCTAAAGAATGATTCTTACTTTTATACAATTGGCTCAGTTCCCTATTTGTTTGAAAAATGATATTTTTATCAGAGAAACTTGCTGTAATCCTTCTCCCCCCCCCCCAATATTCCTGCTTTCCTTCTAATTTTGTCTGATAATTCCATGTATTTAAAAATGCTTTTCTGAGAAGGATTTTCACCAGACTCCCAAAGAATCAAGAATACACAAAAAAGGTTAATAACTGCTTTGATATGTCACCAAGATTCCTTTGACCCATTCCTTTTCTCAGAATTCAAGGAATGTGAAATATGAAGATCCTGATCCACAGGAGAATAATAATAATGATAAATGGTAAAGCTTGTGAAGTGATTTACAAATATTATTTTGTTTTATTTTTCACACTAACTCTGGAGCAATGATGATCTTATCCTCCTCATTTTATGGATGAGGAAACTGAGGCAGACAGGTTAACACTCTGGAGGATTCAACCCCAGGAGCAGGACTGGTTAGGCTAGCTTTGATCAAACTTTCTCTGCCTGCCTACCAAACCTTGATCTTGAGTTTTTGCTTAGGGAAATGGTAAGAAAGATGAGTTTTCTACTGAACCTCAGCATGGAAACATAGGGTTACAACTGAGTACTGGTGGTCAATAATTAATCACTCAACAAACATTTATTAAGCACTCTTATACTATAGACCAACCCTCTAAGCTGAGAGCTGTGGCTGTGAGATGAAGAACCAACTAGTACTTGGATGTTTCATTCATTCCTTTAAATTTAAGCATAGAAGTGCTATGATTGTTCTGTGAATCTTAGCATTTACACAAATGCCTCCATAATCAAAGCAATGCAAATGTTCCCCTCAGTAATGCAGAGAAGCAGAGTACAACCCTTCCTTGTCTGCCCATTTTGTATGACTCTTGTTCATATCCTTCCAGAAGTCAAATATAAGGAAGTCTCCCCAGTGTGCTGGGAGCTTTCCTTGATTTTTCTTAACATCATAAGCATACCCAAAGGACACACAGATTGGTCGCCAGGTTTTGATATTTAATTTTCCAATCTCCTTTTCCCATGATCTCTTTGAGGGTGCCTTTTACTCTAGTTCTCCAGAAGAAGAGTAGGACTCACTTGATCTTATAGATGGCTGTTGCCTAACCTAGTTAGATGATACATTATAGTGCTGAACTTAGAATCAAAAAGACCTGAGTTCAAATTTGATTTTAAATACTAGCTTTGTGACACTGAGCAAGTCACTTAACCTTGTTTGCCTCAATTTCCTCATGTGTAAAGTGAGTTAGAAAAGAGAATGGCAAACCACTCCAGTGTCTTTGCCAAGAAAACCCCAAATGAGGTTTGAGTGCATATCATATGATAACTGAAGGAAAAGGGGAGGGTGTTTAACTTGGAGAAGAAAAGATTTAGGAAGATATGTCATGTGGAGAATGAATTAATTTGTTCTGATTAGCTACAGTGGTTAATTAAGGCTTTATATTGGAAATTAGGTAAAGTTTCCCAACAAGAAAAGTTATCCAAAAGTAGAATTGATGCCCTCAAGGTGGCAGATTCCCCCGTTTTGGAGGTCTCCAAGCAGAGGCTGGTTGAAATAAAAGATTGGGGAATTCTTTCTGGAATGAGTTGGTTCATATAGTTGCTTGAGGTTGCTTATAATTCTGAAAAACCATGATTTTTCAAATTCTTTGAGGTCTTAAGGTACTAGGTAATCTTGGAAAACATACAGGGTTAGTGTTTTTGACTACTGTCCCCTATCTATCCTTATCAAATTGTATCTGAGCCTATTAGAAGTTTCAGGTCTCTAAGACCAGTACAAAGTCTATTGGGTCTTTGAACAAGACTAAACTGAAATAATATCCATACTTCTTTTCCCCAGCTATGTGTGCATTGCAATGGAGGCTCTGGACCAACTACTTATGGCCTGCCATTGTCAAAGCATCAACCTCTTTGTGGAAAGCTTCCTCAAGATGGTGGCTAAGCTTTTGGAGTCTGAGAAGCCCAATCTTCAGATCCTAGGCACAAATTCGGTAAGCAGAACTGTAGAAGGTGAGAAGTTGGGAGGGAGGGAAAGGACCTATTTGGATGTCCCAACCTGTATGAAAGGTAAGGAGTTCAATTCTCCATTTTCTGGCCCTAAATCAATCAATCAACCTTTATTAAATGCCTACTATGTGCCAGACATGACTTTGTGCTGGGATTTACAAAAAAAGAAGCAAGATAATCTCTGCCCTCAAGGAGCTTACAATCTTACTGGAGAGAGAGCATATAAACAAATATATTTTATATTTTTGGGAAAGGCTTCCTGTAAAAGGTGGAATGTTTGTTGGAACTTAAAGGACATCATGATTCTCCTTATCTGTAACATGGAAAAAATACTACCTGGCCCATCCTTTCTGAAGTTTACTAAATGAATGTCTATCAGACAGTTTGTGCACATGTATCTTGAAACATAAGAAATTAAGATAGTATGGGGATTAAGAAAAAGAGATCCTATTTCAGGCTCTGCCTTTAAAGAACTGAACAAGTCACTCCACTTTTCTCTGTTTACTCATCTTTAAAATGGGTGGTAAGGTGGGGAAAGGTTAGGGCTAGATCAGGTTTGCTAAGATTCTCTTACTCAACTTCTATAATTACCAAATTATATATTCATCTCAACAAAATGTGATGAGAGAAGAAGGGAACAAGCATTCAAATTTCTACTACATATCAAATAGATAGGCATAGCTAACTGTATAGACTGCAATGTCTAGAATCATGAAGAATCATTGTCCTGAATTCAAATCTAGCCTCAGACACTTACTAACTGGGTGACCCTAGGCAAAGTCACTTCGCCCTGTCTGCTTCAGTTTCCTTACCTATAAAATGAACTGGAGAAGAAAATGACAAACCACTCCAGTATTTTTTTTTTTGCCAGGAAAACCTTAAATGGCATCATGAAGACCCTGAGCATGACTGAAAAACTGAACAATAACAATACATCAAATATACAAAGCTTATTAGATTCTAATTGTCTTGCTGAGTTAATTCATATTTCAACTGTAGAACAGCTAAGAGCCATTAGCTGCATAAGTAGATCATAAATTTAGACCCAAAAGGATAGAAGCATGTCATCTAATCTAATCCCACAGGTAAGAAAACTGAGGTACAAAAAGGTTGAGGGATTTGCCCAAGGTCAGGGAAACATTAAGTAGCACAGAGAGGATTTGATTGAAAGTCAAAATGAACTCCAAATCAAATAATCTTTCCATCAAACCAAATTGTATTATTTTGCCTGTGACAAGTAATTAACCTCCTTCATTCAATCAATGTTGGTCAGTAATAGAATGGTTAGAGACTACACTTGAGAGAACTGATGGATGAGAAATTGAGTATAAGAAAGGGCAAGTGGTCAATAAATTGACCACCAGATACTGGCAAGGCTACATATATACATGTAGACTTCCTCACAAACATGGAGGCAAGAACAGCTGACCTTGACCCATCTAATGACTTAATTCCTCACATATAATAACCACCATTAATAATCACTCAACAATCATTTATTAACCACTGACTACTATGCTAGGCAGTGGTATTGCAAAGTTAAAAATGAAATAATACCTGCCCTCAGCAGAGATAAGGACTAACCTTGAGATTTCATCAGTATAGGGAATTCCCAGGAGTGTGGTGAGTGAGTGAAGGGTATTTGTTTGTGAAGGAACATACCACTGATTAATATTTAGGACAGAATTAAAGGTAGAAAAATAGAGACCACATAATACAGGGATCTCTAGTCTATGATCCACTGCTCTTGAGTTCTTTGTAGCCCCCAAATCATATTATGTAGCTGTGTGGCACAGTGGGTAGGTAGAGTTCTGGGTGTGAAGTCAGGAAGATCTGAGCTGAAATATGATCTTGGACATGCTCTAACTATATGACCTATGTTTACCTCACTTGTAAAATTGAGAACACAATAGTGCCTTACCCACAAGCTATTGCAAGAATCAAATGAGATAATTTATGTCAAATATCAAATGAGATATTTATAAAGTACTTAGTACAGAATCTGGTACATGATGTTGTTATTCCGCTGGCCTGATCTCTGTGACCCCATTTGTAGTTTTCTTGGCAGAGAAAATGGAATAGTTTGCCATATCCTTCTCCAACTCATAAGGCAAACACAGTTAAGTGACTTGCTCAAGGTCACTCAATTCATAAGAGAGACCAGATCTGAACTTAATTCAAAGAGGAGTTTTCCTGACTCCTGGTTCTTTATCCACTGTGCCATCCACCTGCCCCATATATGATACACTTTTGCTTAAGACTTGATTTTTCTTTTGGTTTTTTTTTTGTTTTTTTAGGATTTTTGCAAGGCAAATGGGGTTAAGTGGCTTGCCCAAGGCCACACAGCTAGGTAATCATTAAGTGTCTGAGATCAGATTTGAACCCAGGTACTCCTGACTCCAAGGCCGGTGCTTTATCCACTATGCCACCTAGCCACCCCTTGCTTTTTCTTTTAAACACATGTGTATATGTAATAGTTTCTTGATTAAAATACTTCAATTGAAGCAAACCTAAACAGATTTTTTTTTTAGTTTTTTTGCAAGGCAATGGTGTTAAGTGGCTTGCCCAAGGCCACACAGCTAGCTAATTATTAAGTGTCTGAGGTCAGATTTGAACTCAGGTACTCCTGACTCCAGGGCCTGTGCTCTGTCCACTGTGCCACCTAGCTGCCCCCAGACTTTTAAAAGAAATAAATGCAGAAAACTAAGAGATAAAGGATTATCTTTATTAACTTTTTATATAAATATGTTGTTTTCCAATTATATACAATAGTAGTTTCTACCTATCATTTTTTGTAATGTTTTGAATTTTACAATTTTCCCCCAACCTCCCTTCCCTCCCCCAATCCCCCACAGAAGGCAGTCTGATAATATTTACATTGTTTCCATGCTATACATTGATCAAAATTGAATGTGTTGAGAGAAAAATCATATCCTTAAGGAAAAAATAAAATAAAAGAGCTAGCAAAATTATATGGTACATAAGACAACTTTAAAAAAAAAGAAAAATGAAGGTAATAGTCTTTGGTCTTTGTTTTAGCTCCATAGTTCTTCCTTTGAATACAGATGGTATTCTCCATTGCAGATACCCTAAAATTGTCCCTGATTATTGCACTGATGAGATGAGCAAGTCCACCAAGGTTGATCATCACCCCCATGTTGCCACTATGGTGTACAGTGTTCCTCTGATTCTACTCATTCTTTATTAACTCTTAACCATTTTTAGTAATTTCTTTCTTTCTCTTAAAAAGACAAATAAGGAAGCCTATCTTCATTCTCTTGGTTAACTCTGAATTACAAATCTTTCTAATACCCCCTACTTCTACCCAGTTTCATGCAGTTTGTACTGACCTCTCCGTTCTTTGCAGTTGCTTAGCATTAAATTAGCCTTGCTAGCTTTTCTAGCCTCAATCCTGCTCTTCTCCCTCATTTGACTACCACAAGGAAGAAATTTCCAGGAAAGGAAAAAAATTCCCTGACCTTTCAATATCTCTCTCTGTCTCCAGCTTTTTGCACAATGTTCTTTAACAGGTTCTCTCTATGGGGGAAAATGCAAAGATTCTACCTGGAAACTGTAGAATTTCATGTTTTACTTTCCCCAACTATCCAAAGGATTTTTTCTTTATTTTTCTCTCTAGTTGCTGACGAATCCCTATCTTTCCTCTTCTTTCTTTGTTGGGAAGCTACCTGTGCATAAATGTTTTGACATCTATACACAGCAGCTAAGTATCCATATGATTTTAAAGTTAACAAAACATTTTGTGTACATTCTCTTATTGGAACATCACTAATATCAATGGCTGACATTTATAAAACATATTTAGAATTGCTATGTACTTTATTTACATTGCATCATTTGATCCTTATAATAAACCTATAAAGTTCATAGTTATTATAATTCTCTATTTCATATGCAAATGATTCTAGATAAGCTTAGACTAGTCAGTAGAAAAACAGGGATTTGAACCTAGATCCCAATTAGATCCCTTTAATGCTCTTATAGTCTGGGTGAGAAGCAATGAAGGATTGAACTAGGACCATATATGTGTAAATGAAGAGAAGAGGATAGATAGCAGAAAATAAGACTTGGAAAATGATTGGATATATGGAAGATGAAGGAAAGGTGAAAGTCAAGGATGACTCTGAAGTTGTGTTGAGGGAAAGCATCTCATGGTAGTCCAAGAGAGGCCAGGAATGAGAATTTTGGCTAGAAATATCAAGAGCATCATCATGTCTTTGGATCTGGAAAATGACTCACCTCCACTTTTTTTTAAAGATTTTTGCAAGGCAAATGGGGTTAAGTGGCTTGCCCAAGGCCACACAGCTAGGTAAGTATTAAGTGTCTGAGGTCAGATTTGAACTCAGGTACTCCTGACTCCAGGGCCAGTGTTCTATCTACTGAGCCACCTAGCTTCCCCCTCCACTTGCTTTTTATGTAGATGTGGGGAACTATAATTTTGGAACACTGCTTATAATCTTCAACTTTTTTGATTTATTGGTTAATTTCACTGAACTTTTTCCCCTATTAGTCTTTTTTTTTTAATAAATAAAGGATTGGGGTGGCTAGGTGGTACAGTGGATATAGCCCAGCCCTGGAGTCAGCAGTACCTGTGTTCAATTCTGGCTTCAGAAACTTAATAATTACCTAGCTGTGTGGCCTTGGGCAAACCACTTAACCCCATTGCCTTGCAAAAAAAAAAAAACCCTAAAAAGGATTGCTTTCTGGAAGAGGAAAGGATAGATACATTGGAAAATGTAGATAATATTGAAAAGATATAAAAAAATTTAAAAATTTAAAACCAATACATTATATAAAAAACAAAGGGATGAAAGGGCTCATGAATATAGAAACATTGTTTTTATGACCATCATACTGTATTCTAGCAGGGAATTTAGATCATTTCCAGTGCTCTCATTGACTGATGAGGAGATTGAAATTCAGAGAGGTGAAGTAACTTGCCTAATGTTCTTAGCTACTAGTAAGTACCAGAGTCAGAAATGTCTTCCAGGACCCTCTCTAGTACAATTCTTTTCATGAACCATCTGCTTTATATCTAGATGGAAATATGCAGGGCAGGACAAAGGAACATAAAATTGGATTGCAAGCAAGAGAGTTTAGGTTCTAAAAGGTGAATAAAGACAGGCAATGACAAAGAAATCAACCCAAACAACCCTGTAAAGCAGGGGTATGATGAATGATCCTAGGCAGAGACAATATGATCTCTGTCTTTTAGGTATAATGCTCTCTTTGAAGATATACTATAAAGGAGTGGCATCTATGTGTTTTCAGTAAGGAAGAGGCAAAACTACACATTTCAGCAGCTCTGGATTACAGTAGGACGCCAAGGAGTAGATCTCCTGGGAACCTGTAGTAAACACGAGTATAAATAATCTATTGTGTTTTAACAATTTGCCATGAATAACTCAACCTTTCAAGGCTTAAAAAGGACCATGGTCATAAGATGTTTGTAGGAAAGGGAAGTATTATTATCCCCACTTAACTGAATGGGAAACTCAGGTTCATAGAGTTTAAATATTTGCCCCCAAATCATTCAACTAGTAAATGCAGAGCTTTTATTTGAATTCAGATCTCCTGACTCTAAGACCCTATAGACTCATGTAAGTATTATGTATTTGTGAATGTGAGAAGAATAGAAAATAGGGAGAGGAAGTATTGAAGTCACATGGGAATAATATGGGTAATGCTTTATAAGATGAGCCTAGCAAATAATTGTTTTGTTTTATTTTAATAAATACATTGTTGTTGTCTATTTTAAATCACTTACATTGTCCAATGTATTCCTCCTTCCTCCCTTTCCCAAAGAGCAGGCTTTTGTAATAAATTAAAAATAGGACAAAAAACCTCCAACAGTTTAACAAAATCCAGCAATGTATCATAATAGTCTGACCTTATATGCGATGTTCTATCCTCATAGTATCCTATTTTCCTAAATAATTAGTTTAGAAGTACCTTCTCATAGCTTTTTTGGGGAACCAAACAGATCATTTTAATTTCATTATTGTTGCTCAATCTTATTCAGTTCTTTCTGACCCCATGGACCATAGCATGGGTTTGGGTTTTCTTGGCAAAGATATGGAGTAGTTTGCCATTTTCTTCACCAGTGAATCACCTCTTGTCTGAACTTTTCACTATGACCTGTCTGTCTTGGGTCACCCTGCACAACATGGCTTATAGTTTCATTTTGTTATTCAAGCACTTTACTGTGATATGACAGTGACACAGGAGGGGGTTTAATTCTACAGCATTTGGTTTTGATTATTATGTTAGTGGTAGATACTATAGACAAGATAAACTATTAAGCATTTACTATTTGCCAGGCATATTAATATAAAATATTAAATAGTCAGAATACAAATACAAGTAAGTAAGATAGCACCTCACTGCAAGGAACATTCTAATGGAAACTCAGAAAGGTGGAGGGATTCATACATAATGACCATAGTATAGAAATGACTGAGAAATAGCATTGAAACCTGGTTCATTACAAACTAGGATGAAAAATAATCTATCAGAGTCTGGCTGACTAAATCCAAGGTCCTGGTGAGAGAGAAGATAGGAATGGTGGCTAAGGTGCTTGTGGTAGGTATCACATGGTGATGGTAGCTGGTTTCAGGTAACAAAGTGAAAGCTCATCTATTAGAACTGAGCTTACTAGGGACAAGTCCAAGGTTCTAATAGGAAGCTTATTCTTTTCCATTTATGTTGTAGTCATTCCTCTTATTTTTTCCTATTTCTGTTTGCTTCACTTTACATCAGTTCAAATATGCTTCTCTGTATTTGTCATATTATTCCTGGAATATAGTAATATTCTGTTACATTCATAGATTGCAGCCTGTTTAGCTGTTCCCTTGTAGAAAGGGCAAGTGATTTTTTAAACACTAATTTTTATGTATTTTAAATTTTATTATTTTATTTTTTCCATTTACATGTAAAAAATTTGATGTTTATTTTTAAAATTTTTGAGTTCTAAATTCTCTCCTTCCTTCTTTTACTTCCCTGTCCCCCTCTTTGAGAAAGAAAGCAATTTGCTGTAGATTATACATGTGCAGGCATATAAAGTACATTTCCATGGTAGTCATGCTATGAAAGAAACTACAGACAAAAGAAAAAACAAGAAAAATAAAGAAAATAAAGAAAAAGTATGCTTCAATCTGCATTCAGACTTCATCAGATCTTTTTCTGAAGATGAATAGCATTTTTCATCATAAATCTTTTAGAATTGTCTTGTATCAGGGGCGGATAGGTGATACAGTGGATAGAGCACCTGCCCTGGAGTCAGGAGTACCTGAGTTCAAATCCGGTCTCAGGCACTTAATAATTACCTAGCTGTGTGGCCTTGGGCAAGCCACCTAACTCCATTTGCCTTGCAAAAAACCTTAAAAAAAAGCAATATTGTATGATGATCAATTGTGAATGGTTTAGCTATTATCAGCAATAGAATGATACAAAACAATTCTTTTTTTTTTTAGGCTTTTGCAAGGCAAATGGGGTTAGGTGGCTTGCCCACGGCCACACAGCTAGGTAATTATTAAGTGCCTGAGACCGGATTTGAACCCAGGTACTCCTGACTCCAAGGCCAGTGCTTTATCCACTGCTACCTAGCCATCCATTATTCTTTTACTGTATACAATGTTCCCCTGGTTTTGCTCTAAATTTTACTTTGCATCAGTTTATGTAAGCTCAGATTTTTCTGAGAGCATCTCACTAGTCTTTTCTTCTAGCACAACATTCCATCATAATCATATGCAACCGCTTGTCCAGTCATTCCTCAATTGATGGACAGGGCAAGGAATTTTTAAGAAGGCATAGGCTTGGTGAAGAAGAATATTGGGGCATAAATTGAGAGAAAGGAAAGAGCTATATGGTGACTTGAAGGGGAAAAATTGAAGAATGTGTTCAAGCATATTTCTCTGGTTGGAATGGAAGATTGTAGATAGGGAGCTAAAATAATAAGGAAAGAAGCCAGATAAATAAAGAAAAGAGCAATTGATAAATAGCCCTAAAACTACAGACTTATACTGTATAATATTCTTGATATACCCTTTCTGAATGTCCCAATGTGAGGGGTTCCGATTTCTCCTTATGCAGGTAAGAGAACCACTCTCCCTCCCCACTGATAAATTCCCTCTCTTCACCTCTACCTATGGGATTCAATCAAAAGAACACTGACTCTATTAGTTATAAGATATGGATTCAAATCCTACCCCAGATATTTAGGTCATATTCTTTTTTTTAAAAAGAAAGATTTTATTTATTTTAAGTTTTACAATTTTCTCCCATTCTTGCTTCCCTCCCCCCATCCCCCACAGAAGGATTCTGTTAATGTTTCCATTGGTTCCATGTTATACGTTGATCTCAGTTGAATGGGCTGATAGAGAAATCATATCCTTAAGGAAGAAAAATAAAGTATGAGAAAGTAAAATTACATAATAATATTAATGGGGTTTTTTCCTAATTTGATGGTAATAGTCTTTGGTCTTTGTTCAAAGTCCATAATTCTTTCTCTGGATACAGATGGTTTTCTCCACTGCAGATAGCTCAACATTGTCCCTGGTTGATGCACTGAAGGGATGAACAAGTCCATCAGAGTTGATCATCACCCCCATATTGCTGTTAGGGTGTACAATGTTTTTCTGGTTCTTCTCATCTCGCTTAGCATCAGTTCATGCAAATCCCTCCAGGCTTCCCTGAATTTCCGTCCTTCCTGGTTTTTAATAGAATAATAGTGTTCCATGACATACATATACCACAGTTTGTTAAGCCATTCCCCAATTGAAGGACATTCAATTTCCAATTTTTTGCCACTGTAAACAGGACTGCTATGAATATTTTTGTACAAGTGATGTTTTTACCTTTTTTTTTTATCATTTCTTCAGGGCATAGACTCAGTAGTGGTATTGCTCGATCAAAGGGTATGCACATTTTTTGTTGCCCTTTGGACATAATCCCAAATTGCTCTCCAGAAAGGCTGGAAGAGTTCACAGCTCCACCAACAATGTATTAGTGTCTCAGATTTCCCACATCCCTTCCAACATTGATCATTGTCCTTTCTGGTCATATTGGTCAGTCTGAGAGGTGTGAGGTGGTATCTCAGAGATGCTTTAATTTGCCTTTCTCTAATAAGTAATTATTTGGAGCAATTTTTCATATGACTATGGATTGCTTTGATTTCCTCAGCCTTTACATATCCTTTGATCATTTGTCAATTGGGGAATAGGTTGCTTTTTTGATGGATCATATTCTTGAGAAATAATTTAACTTCCTGGGGTCTCAGCAACCTTATCTATTAAATGGAGATGGAGAGAGAGAAGTTAGTTGAGATTGCTTCCAAGGTCCTATGAGGTTCTATGATCTCAGTTGCCAACTCCCACATAGGATTTATCAAGATCCCTCCTCTGCTTTTTTTTTTTTATTTTGACAAGGCAAATGGGGTTAAGTGGCTTGCCCAAGGCCATACAGCTAGGTAATTATTAAGTGTCTGAGACCATATTTGAACCCAGGTATTCTTGACTCCAGGGCCGGTGCTTTATCCACTGCACCACCTAGCCACCCCTCCTCCTCTACTTTTCAACAGTTGTTCCCTCTTGAAATTAATAATAATAATAATAATAATAATAATAATAATAATAATAACTAAGATTTACATAGTGCTTTAAAGTTTGCAAAAATTATTTCATTTCATTCTCATGACTGTGAGGTAGATGCTATTATCATCTTCTTTATACAAAGTAAGAAAACTGAGGCACCAAGAGATTATATGACTTACCTAGAATCACACAACCAGTAGGAGTGTGCATCTAGATTCAAACTCAGGTCTTCATGTCTCTAGATTCTACCCTCTGTCCTCTCTTCCACCATTTGCTTGGCAGTATTATTTTGCATATACTTTGTTTTTATTTGTACACATGTTGGATTTTTCCTCCCTCTTTCTAATAGAATGTAAGTTGATTGAGGACAGAGATGTTTTGTTTTTGTATTCCCAATGCACATGGTAGGAGCTTAATAAAATTTTGTTGGTTGACAAATAGGGTTGAGTGTTCAAATATTTTTAAAATTGAATATAATCCCTTTCATGTCACAACTTTCCCCATCACAGTTTTATTATATTGCCAGTTGACATAAGAAATTTAATGGAAATTTTTGGGGAGTTTTGCAAAAGCTGCAGATGATAGGTGAAGGCTATCAGTTGACACAGAAAAAGTTTAGAAACTCACAAATACATAAAATATCTGTATAATCTTATATGATATCAGACTATTTTTGTCTTTTAATAATAATAATTCAGATTTCTTCTCTGGTACAAAGGGAGGGCTAAAATATTTTACATAAATTTTTCAGATCATGGAGGCACTGTGCCCCTAATCCTGGTGATGTGAATAGAATAATTGTAATTGAATTGAGGAGAATGGGTGCACTCTGGAGAAGGAACGTAGTCTGTCTTTATGACTAGAGTTGAAAGAAACTGCATATGAGTGAATAAAGTTGCTGTAAGAATGCAGAACATGGGAATTTCAATTATACGTTGGCTATTAGCTTAGGGAGATCACTCACCCCTCAGTATGCCTAGCCACAAAAAAATCAAACTAAAACCCCACATTTTCTTTACAGAAAACCTCAGATATTCCCTCAAGAACCCAGATGGAGGAGTGACAGTGAATTAGATCAGTGTAGCTTCCATTTTCAGATAGACTAAGAAGCCACGCTGATTCTAAGGAACTGAAAGATTCATTTTTCTTCTCTCTTGTCCCTCTCAGCCTTTACTGGGGAGCCAGATGGTAACAGGCTCAATCAAGCTTAGCACCCTCCATCATTTAGACATTGCTGAAAGAGTAATCTTGAAAGGACTGACTCTCATAGCTTGGATGACTTTTGAAGTGTTTCACCATTTAGTCTGGAACTCTCATTCTAGACATCTTGTCAGTCATCATCACTATCTTTGATATTTGAGTGAAAGCCAGGAATAGATAGGAATATTCAGTGACAGGGATGTAGCAACAAGGAACCTGATGTTGTGATGATGGCTCCAACAAAATGGCATCAGGGATAGAATAAAGGGTTTAATGAGAGTGATGAAAGATGAAGCATAGAACCGTAGAGCTAGAAGGAGCCTTAGAACCATCTTAACCCAATCCCTTCATTTTACCAAAGGAAAACTGAGGAACTTGTTTCAAATGATCCACCCAAAGTCAAACAGATTGTTAGTATCAGAGGAAAAATTTGAACAGAAGTCAGAAAGAAGTGTTTAGACCTTGGCACTACTATCAACAGTAGCTAGGTGGCACGGTGGATAGTCAGACCTGAGTTCAAATCTGGTCTATGTGATCCTGGGCAAGTCACTTCATTCTGTTTGCTTCAGTTTCCTCATCTGTGAAATGAGCTGGAGAAGAAAATGGAGAAGCGATATTTTTGCTAAGAAAACTCCCAAAAATGGGGTTACAAAGAGCTGGGCATGACTAAAATGATCAAACAAAAACAATTGCTGTCAAAGAAGATTTGAGGCCTCATCTCTCTGTGCCCCAGTTTCCTTAACTTCTGTTTCTTTATTTTCTTTATATATTTTTAAATTATTTTTATTTATTTAAGGCAATAGGTAAAGTGATTTGCCCAAAATCACACAGCTAGACAATCATTAAATGTCTGAGGTTGCATTTGAACTCAGGTCTTCCTGACTCCAGGGCTGGTGCTCTATCCACTGTACCACCTGGCTTCTATTTCTTTAAATTCTATCTTTTCTTCAACCATAAAATGAGGCTAATAATAGCACCTACTCCTCGGGGTTGTTGTAAAGATCAAATGGCATAATATTTATAAAGCACTTAACATAGTACCTGACTCAAAGTATGTATTTAATAAATAACTTGTTCCCTCCTTCACCCTCTAAAGAACGTGCTTTGAGCATTTTTGTTCTCCGGACCCTTCAGATATAAAGCACTATGCTAATTCCTAGGAAGCAGGTGTAGATGCAGAGATGGATAGTCCATGGTCCCTGTTCTCAGACAGTTTACACCTTGAATAGAATATGAAGTCTTTGAGGGAAGTCTGTCTAGTTTATTCTTTGTATTTCTAGCTTCTGGCATAGTGCTTGGCCCTTGATAAATGCTTGTTGATTGATTGATTGAAGTCTTGGAGGAAAATTAAACCATACATATATTCTTGAAATACAAAATGGAATGTCCCAAAGGGAGGCATGAATAAGGTATATTAGAGTGTCTATTAAAGGAAGAAGTCACTTTCAACTGGGAAATATTTTTATCCTCTTCTCCACCTATGATAATCCCACTTACTCCAGATGCTCAGGTACTTGGGATAAGGCACTTCTCTCTGGGCTTCTGTAAAATAAAGGGGCTAGAATAGATGATCTATGAGATCCTTTCTCTCAGGCTTTAATCCTTATTTTTTAGATAAACAAAATAGCCCTGACATTAATCGAGTAGCTGGCAGTGCAGTGGATAGAGGACTAGACCCCAGAGTCGGGAAACTTGCTCTGCTAAATCTGATCTTAGACACTTACAAGCTGTGTGAACCTGGGAAAATCACTTAACCCTGTTTGCCTCTGTTTCCTGTAAAATGAGCTGGAGAAGGAAATGGTAAACCACTTGAGTTCTTTGCCAAGAAAATTCCAAGGGGTCATGAAGAGTTGTATACAATGAGTTTGTCTAAAATACTCAAGGCCACACAGCTATTAAGCTATAGAACCAAGAATCAAACTTGGGGAATTCCATGAGCAATTTGATCCTTTTAATTTAAGTCCAGATTGATATTCTCACATCCATCCATCCATCCATCCATCCATCCATCCATCCATCCATCCATCCATCCATCCATCCATCTAGTTCATTGAGTTCTTACTCCAAGCACTGTGCTAAAAGATGTTGGGATACAGAAATGTTTAAGACATGTTCCTGGTCTGGGGTGGCTAGATGGCTCAGTGGATAGAGCACCAGCCTTAGAGTCAGGAGTACCTGGGTTCAAATCCAACCTCAGACACTTAATAATTACCTAGCTGTGTGGCCTTGGGCAATCCACTTAACCCCATTGCCTTGCAAAATTAAAAAAAAAAGACATGTTCCTGGTCCACAGAGAATTCATAATCCATTAGTGAAGGTAAGTACCATATCAGTGATAGAGAGTAATGAACATAGAGTTGGAAGAAGACACTTCCATTTAGAGTTATCTTGGAAGAATAAATGGAATAAATAACATTTGATCCTGACCTTGAGGAATAGTGATATAGCAACTACCAGAATATTGGTAACTTAGAACTTCACTCATCCTTCCACTCCACCCTTCATCTTAAGACACAAAATTTGAAGGTCAACTGGCTTTAACTCCAATTTCAGTAATATAGCAGGTCAGTATGCAAAAGTGAAGGGAATTGTTGAGGATAACATGGAGATTTAGAATACATATCTCCATAGTCAGAGACAAACAAAAACCAAAAAATGGGTAGGATAGCTCCTAGCATTAAAATAAAATGTGCTTGTTGAGAGTCCCCTGAAAGGAGGGGAGAATTTAAGTTCAAATTTTTTCTCTTCCTCTTTCCCTTTATATTCACCCATCTCTGGGAAGTTTGTGAAGTTTGCCAACATAGAAGAGGATACTCCCTCCTATCATCGGAGCTATGATTTCTTCGTATCACGATTCAGTGAAATGTGCCACTCCAGCCATGATGATTTGGAGATCAAGACCAAGTGAGTAGGTGGTGGGGAGAAAAGCTGGGGGATCAGAATGCTGCTCTGCTAATGAATAAGGTATAGAGAGATCTTTAAGGAATTTGTGATTATTCTACCATTTTAAGATGTATACACACACACACACACACACACACATATTAGTACAAATACAACTAAAGATTGTTTCTCCCAATACAAGATAGTTTATGTTCAATATACTTTGGGTCTATGTCCATTCAAAACTATAGCTTATGAGTCCCTACCAATGCATTTAATTTTATCAGATAGAGAATAGATGTGACTATTTCAAAGTTAAAAGCATTTAATGAAATAGCAATAGTAAGAAAAGTAGCATCAAAATGTTTCCCCCCCACACAAACCTGAAATACATTTGTCTCTCAACTACATAGACTACTGTGGACATCTATAAAGAGCACTGGAGAGATATAGAGTGAGAGAATGTGTGGGGTTGAGGTATACATTTGTATACCTCAAATCTTTAATGTTATAGTTTCTAACTTCCAGTAATGTCATTGCAGAAAACATGGCCTCCACTTGTATACTACTTTGCTTGTCTTAGCTTGACTCCATTGAGTATATGATTCTAGATCTTCTGAGTATTTTCAGTTTCTTGCTTCATCTAATTTCCTTATCTAGTTCTTCCTCATTCTTCATAATGGATCCTAACATATTTTTTTTTTTAATTTAAAGTACATAGACTTTTTCCCAGGTCTTTTAGAAAGTATCAACCCTTTACAAGTAATCATCATAATAGCAGGAATCCTTTGTAGGGGGAAAAAACAAACGTTTCCACCTTTTTTTCCTTTAGGAAATTATACTGTTCCTTTCAGAATCTTTGCTAGAAAATGTTCACTCTCTACCTAGAAATTCTTTGCCCCAGGTGCCAACTTCTTTAGAACACAGAGGTGGGCCATTTCCTGGTAGTGCCCTCAGGTTTAGTTTATATATTTATTTTTCTTAGAGCAACCAGTTTCTTTTTGAGACTATTCATTCAACATAGAAAGAAAACTTAGTTTTTAAAAAATACAAAAAAGAAATAAGGTACAGAAAAATAGACTTGGTGAGAGAATCTCATGAAGCAGAAACCTCAGAGATATAAGTCTCACTACTTAATTGTCTGTCTCTCTTTTTAATCTCCAATATTTAAGCCACATCTTAGCAAGTTTTCACTGTAGAGGTTAGCCTTCCCACAACCTACCAAGGTTTCTTGGGATCCAGGGTTTTCTAGTTTCTGCATTCTAAATCATCTGCCATTGTACCATGCAAACAAAAGAGTGTTATGTGTGTGGATGTGTAGGGGGAATAAATTTAAACCCAAAGGAGCATGGTCATTATCTTTCCCTTAGTTAGCAACATTCCTACTTTTATTATGTATACTTCTTTCCTTTATTATGTATACATGACTAGCCATGTCTTTCAATTTTTGTTATAAAAACTGACTTATCTGGCCCACCTTGCTGAAGTTTGCCTCAGAACCCATGGTTGTTGTTCCCATCCCCACTCCAAAATGTTACTGAGGTGAAAAAAGCAACAATAAAATTGAGGCTAAGAAAGGAAAGGGAGGAAAAATTGCATTCATAGAATCTTAGTTAGGAAATCTGGGTAAAACTGTATTCCAAATAGAATTGTTTTTAAAAGACTTTTTTAACAATAATGAAACAAGGGGCAGCTAGGTGACATAGTGGATAAAGCACTGGCCCTGGAGTCAGGAGTACCTGGATTCAAATCTGGTCTCAGACACTTAACAATTACCTAGCTGCGTGGCCTTAACCCCATTGCCTTGCAAAAACCTAAAAAAAAACAAACCACAATGATGAAACAATCTTCACTGACAAAAGCTGCATATTTAATGTATGTCTTTGAGCAAAGATGATCCTCAAAACCAATTTGAGAGTTAATCACCTAGAATGCACAAACACATGCCTACACACACACACACACACACACACACACACACATTTGTATGTGCACATATTCATAGAATACATACACAGATATAACTAGTTACCTATATGGACCCATTTTCTCTCAATATAAATATCCATAGACAAACAAGCTTAGACATAAACCCCATAAATGCACACAGGTATGCATAGATATGTCCCTGATACCAGGACACATATATAATAACCTAAATACATTTTTATTTATGTAATTGTGCAGATATTCCTCCTCCTACAGGTGATAAGACCTCTGAGTTGAAAGGAGTGGCTACTCAATTGGCAATTCCTGCACCAAGTTTTAATACTTTAACAATTAACTTTAAACCCAAACTCACAGCTGCCCATCCTGAATCTATGATGGGAGTAGTGAAGGCAGCCTTTTCTTTCCCTCTTCAATCTTTTTTTTTAATTGGCTGCCCAAGTTCTGTCTTGCCTCATTTAGTATGGAGTTTAAATTATTACATAATTATTTACATAATCATGCTCCCATTCTTAATAAGATTCTTTTCTTCTTTCCAATTTGTGACTCAGGGGATTATATTAACTCATTATAAATCAGAGCACATTCATTGAACAGTTAGAAAAAAGAATCAACATTTAAACTCTTGGATAACTGGTACCGTTTCTAGCAAAGTCTTCATCTATGGGTTGCCAGTTGCTTCCCTTAATATTCAAATTCTGTCTCACTTTCTTCAAAGGATGGGACAAGCCCAGAGGCCACTTGCAGAGGTGAGTTATTAGCCATCCCCCTAAAAGTCATCAAGAAGAGAGGAGAATCTTACACACATGATGAGGATGGTCCCTAGACTGACTCCTGGAGATTGAACTGTTTTCTGACTGATTTCTCCTTCCTCTTGACCATCAAGAGGTCTTTCTGATGTCTTCAGTATCTCCATGAGTTGCCTCTATGGTTTTAGGGTCCTTATGAACTTGTGTCACTCTTCCTTCCTTTACTGTCTTAAGCTAGCTTTCTGTGTCTCCTTATCTGAACCTTACTTTACCCTCTTGCCACAGTCTACTCTCTTGGTTTTAAATGTCCTACTATAGCACAGAACTAATGAACTTTTCTGTCAATTCCATTTGCCTAAATACTCCAAAGTTGTGTAAACCAGACACCTTCCCTCCCTTTGACTCCTTCTGGATAGGAAAGTGTTAAGGAAAAAAGCTAAATTGGTATAACACAAACATTTAGAGCCATATATAAATATGCACATAGGCACATTCATGTGTCAACAACCATTAAGTTACACATGTCAACCCTCCCTCCACCCCCCCATTATAGGCAAATAGTCACAGAACTGCACTCACATGGGATAATGGAAAGACCATGAGGTTTGCAATCAGATAACTAGTTTCAAGCTCCTTCACCATCTAGTAATGTGTAACATTGGGTAAAGCCCCTTCACTTCTCTCAAGCCTTAGTTTCCACAACTACAAAAGGGGTATTAACATAATACATATGATACTTTTCAAAGCCACTGTGAAGAAAATACTTTGTGAAGTTTCCTGTAAATGTGAGATGCCATTTTTGGCTGTTTCATGGGAACTATTAATATAGGATCATATAAACTCTTATTTACATATATATATGTATACACACATATTATTCACTTTTTAAAATATGTAAGGACTTTCACAGAGATACTCACCCACATAGAAACATATCCCTAGTTATAAATACACACATGGAAATGTGCATAAATGCATGCCCACACAAATATATTCAAAGAAACACACTCACATACACAAGAACACATATGTAAAAAAGTCAGTTGATATATTTTAGAGGATCCTGGTTTACAGTTAATTTGGGCAGGGGAGACATGGTTCTTTGCAGCAATTAGGGAACAAGAGACTATATAATAAAAGGATAAACTCTGTGAAGCAGACAACCAGTATAACATGACTTAAGAGAAGGGAGGGATGATTATGTTACTGATGGAGTCTGTCCTTTTCATATTAGTACATCAAAATAAAATACACATCTGGATAAAGTTTTTGACAGTGGTTGCATATGAGACTACTTTTATAGAACTGAAGGGTAGAGAGAACTTAACCTTTCCCCTTATTAATTTTACCCTTTTAGTTGATTCTCTACCATTGACTCTGTGGATTCCAAAGTGATTTAGAGAGTAAAATGAAGCGAAGTGAAAGGAAAAGAAGACTTCCAAGCCCACAAGACAGCTTCCATCTTGTCTCTGAAAACTAGAGTGGTACAGGAATGTAGAGAGGCTCAGTAAGAGGGCCTCATTTTTTTCCCTCCCAGCTGTACCATATCCCACTTTCCTTCTTCCCAGAACAAGTCACTAAATTCCAGGCACCATGATACCTTCCTGGCTGCTGCTAGAGCCCACTGCAAGTATGGAAAAAATGATGAACTTTCTCACCCACCTGTAGTTAACCCTTTGATAAATCTACCATCTACCTTACTCCAAAATACATAGTAGAAGACCTAGACATTTCCTTTTATCACAGACATTATTTTTATTTTATTATTATAATTATTATGCAAAGGCAGTAGTATGACAAGTGGAAGAAAATAGAACTTCTCTGTACTTTCTAATGGGGAGAGATAACACATAAATCACTATATCCATAAGAAATATATACTGAGAAGGTTGGAAGTCATCTAGAGGAAAGGCACTTGTAGAAGTGTTTGGAGGTGGAGGAATTCTAGGAAAAGTCTCATGTAAGAGGTGAGTTGTGAAGGAATCCAGGAAAGATAAGAACCTGAGCTGAGGAAGGATATGATGTTGGGAAAAGCATCTTGAGAAAGGAACAACAAGGAGACAGATGTGACTGGATTATAGAGAATGCAGAGGGGAGACAGCCAATGGGTGGGCAGATTGTGAAGGGATTTAAATGGCAAATAGAAGACTTTAATCCTTGAATCCTGGGGATCATAGGAAGCCACTGGAGTTTATTGAGTAGATAAGTGCTAAAGTCAGACCTGTACCTTAGGAAAATCATTTTTGAAACTAAATGAAGATGGATTGAAGTGGGGAGAGTCACTCTGCCAGTTAAGTGCTGGTGATATAAAGAAAGACAAAAAAAAACCTAACAGTTCCTGTTTTCAACAAGCAAACAACTGTGTACAGATATGCTGCAGACAGGAAAAATTGTTGGGGGGGGGTGAGAATGAGAGTGGTGGTATAGAAGGTAAAATTTTAGACGAGACTCAAGGAAAGGCCAGGAGGCAGAAATGAGTTAGGAGAGACAGCATGGAGACAGTTAAAGAAAATACTCCAAGTGGGAGCATTGTATATCATGCAAAAGGAACCTCAAGGGAGCTGCTGTCATTGGAAGGGAGTGAAGCATAAGAAAACTGAAAAGAGACTTATGACTTGCCTCCTCCTGAACAGTGAATGCAGCCTAAGTCACATCAGATCCAGGTTTTTTGATTGCCATATTACATTGAGCTTACAGTCCAATCAATCCCCCATCTTTTCCCCCTCCCCAATAAACTGTTGTCTAGTCAAGCTTCCCCCTTCTCTTCTAGCTGTAAAACTTGGAGTTATTTTCTTTTCCTGCTTATTTTTAAATTTAGCAAGGATAGATAAGGGAAATTTCTGATCAAATTGACAAGCTTCCCAATCAACTTGATGAGATCCCTGAGTCGGAGAGAATGGGGATGTGAGGCTTTGCTTGGAGGTATTTGAGGACCACTTCCCCATCAGAGTAAGGGCCATAGCCCAATTGCTGAAATCTCTTGGGCTAGGAAAGTCCATTCCTAGGAACTTAGGACTCTGATATGGACTCAGAAGTATGTTCCTAGCCCAAGTCAGCCATTCCAGGTTATTAGAAGGAGGTAATAGACTCCTGTCCCCTTCTCCCTACCCCCCTGATACTAGTCTCCCTTCTAATACTAGCAGAGGTTATCCAGGAAGCAAATAGATGACCCAGAAATTTGAACTTGGATCCCCTGCCTTCAAATCCTAGTGTTCTTTCTGTAATGAAATTTCCCTTCTAGATATGAGCATGATCGTCCTTACAGCCAAGGTTAGGCTTCTTGGAAGTCTGTTCTCTATCATGAGGAATAGGGGGCTGCCATTCTGCAGCTTTACATTCCACGGACATCAGTGGCTTGCTAGAGACTGACATGGAACCAGATATAGTAGTATGACCAATGTTGTCTTTGCCATATATTGTTTTGTTTCTGTCTGAGCCTCTGCATCCTAAGAGAACTAGAAAGCAAATCAGAGACCACCTTGTCCATTCTCCCTATTTTTCAGACGAGGAAACCTAGCCTAGGAATATGAGGACTTGCTTAAGAACCTATAGATAGTCAGTGTCTAAGACAAGATTTGAAACCAACTCTTGCTTACTCCAGGTTCAGCAAGCTAGCTATCCACTGTGCCAAGCTGCCACCTGCCTCACTTTGGGCAGAAGCAGGTTCCACATCTGGCAGCAGAGCCTGTAACAACTGTTCATCAAGGGCTAGAGCCAGCAAGGTGCTACCAGGGGTGGGGCAGGCCTTGAAATGGGCAGCTAGGATATTCTAAGACTGGTCCATTCCATACAGAATCTAAGCTTAGAATCATCCCACCTTTTTCAGGACATCTAATAACGTGAAGTAGAAGCATTGTGCTGCTGAGACCCTGTCCCTGTGCCATCTGTAGCCTCATCCTTACCTTCAGAGCCCTTCCTTTTGTCCTAGCTCAGAATGCTGATCCATAGGGCTGGAAGCTCCTTGACACCACTTTGCCATTTTCCCCCCACAGGATTCGTATGTCAGGCATCAAAGGCCTGCAAGGGGTGGTGAGGAAGACAGTGAATGATGAGTTGCAGGCCAACATCTGGGACCCACAGCACATGGACAAGATTGTCCCTTCGCTGCTGTTCAACCTGCAGCATGTAGAGGAAGCTGAGAGGTGAGAGAAGGTTCCTCTGTGTGGGATGGGGTGAGAGAAGCTAGTCCCTGGCCCCTAGGACCACGAGCCCTGCCCCCCCACACAAAATAATCAGGGACCCTGGGCTCCTTGGGCAGCTCCCTAGATATCCCAGAAGCCAATCTGGCTTCCATTGCCCATTCGGCAATCAACTTTCTGGATGACCTTGGTCCTGACCTTCATCATTTCTTTAATTACCGTTGGTTACACTATACCTCAATTCCTGCATTTGTAAGGGAAGGACAATAATAGTCTTGAACTCTCTGGAGACCAGTGGTTGGTATGGATTTTGAACAGATACAAAGGACTCAGAGAGTCAGATTACTTTAGCACAGCAAGCCAGAGACAGTTTTGTTTGGGGAATTATCTTTTTTTTTTTTTTAAGTAAGATACCTTTCCTGGGCTGTGGTTGCTGACTAAGGCACTCACCTTCCCTGACCTTCCCTCCTCTTTTCCTGAGGCCATTGCAGGTCTCTTTAAGAGAAAGGCTCTCTTGATCCACCTAGCAACAGCAGCAGAGAGTTAAGAGCTAAGAGGTTCCAGCTCTGGGTTCTTATCCAGGAGCTGCCTCTGCCAAAGGGAGTTTTATTATTGCTGTCTTTTGGTATTTTTATAGCACTCCATCTCACCAACTCATCCCCTAAGAACTCTTCTTTATCTCGAAGAAAAAGTAAAGCAAACCACATTTGGACTAGAGATTTGGGGTAGGCCTTTTTTTTTTCTTTTTCTCCCTGTGTCAGGGTTCAAATCTGTAAAATAGGAAAGTTAATTTAAAAAAAATTTAAATCTAGAAAATATTTATTTCTTCCCAGTTCCCTTTTTCAGGCTTTGTGTTTTCATAAGCTTCCTTAGAAGATTGCCAACTATTTTGCAAATTATGGATTTAGGGAGTTACTGTGAGACATTGAAAGGTTTGATAATTTGCCTGGGATCACAGACTGTATATATATCAGAGCAAGAGTTGAACCAGGGTTTCCAGCATCCAAGCCCAGTCTTCGATCTGAATAGCCTGGCTTCCTTATCTCAGTTGTATATTATGATGGAATGGTGGAGGCAAAAGGTGTTGGTTGTCCCTTTCTATCTTAGTTCAGAACCCAACTCTGAAAAGTGATTGATAAGAAAGCCAGCACCCAGAAATGTTAAGACTCTTGCCCAAGATACCAAATACAAATAATGTTTGAAATAGGCCTTGAACCCAAGTCTTTCTGATTCCAAGTCTAGCAAGCAATCTGGCCACCAGGCCATGTCCTCCAGTTTGAGCAGAGTTAAGTTCCAAGTCTGGCAGAAGTTTCAGATAGTGAGATTGATTCCAATTGATCTCCAAGGACGAGCCAGCAAGATGCCACCAGGGACTAGGAAGGCTTTGCAATGAGTGCTCTCTAGTGGTCAAATGTAGAACAGCAGCATACTGTCCTCAAGTCTTCTTTGCAGACCATCCTGTGGTCTGGAGAGCTGAGTTGGAGAAGTAGGAGCAGATAGTTATCAACTTTGATACACAGTCTTGTAGGTAGAATGCTGAAACTTCACTCAGGTTTACATCCTTCTCTGGTATTTACTGACTTAACCTTTCCAAAATCCAGTTTCTTCATCTGTAAAATGGGGATAATAATGACTTTAGAACCTATCTACTTCATAAGCCTATCATGAAACTCAAATGGAGTGATATATGAAAATTGCTTTATAAACTTTAAATATTATTCAAATGTCAGTTATTATTATTATTATTGTTCAGGGATAAGAAACAAATACAACAAAAGTAATAACAGTTCACATTTATATAGCATTTTTAATACTTATAAAATATTTTGCCTAAACCAACCCTTGACTCCTTCATTCATAAAATGAGGGAAATTGAGCTGATGGCTTCTAGGATCCCTTCTAGCTCTAGGTCTCTGTCCCTATGATGCTGTGAGGAAAATCAAACAGTTAGTATCTCCATTTTACAGATTAGAAACAGTTTCCGAACAGGTATGACAATTTCCCATAGTTGCACAACTAATAAGTCCTGGAACCAAGATTCAAACCTAGATCTCTTGGCACTAGTCTTCTTTCCTTTGTAGCAGGCAATTTTGGCTCTGGTATGACTTTGAAGCATTAGAACCTGAATTAGAATTCTGTCATTATTTATTACTTCCTTGGACAAATGACAAGGACTGCAGTTAGGGCTTCTCACCTGTAAAATGAGGAAGCTGGACTAAGTGACATTTGGGATTTCTTCTAGTTCTAAATTGATCAGTCCCTTCTTCATGTTATGCTTCTTTCTCCCTTTCTTTTACCTTCCTCTTTTTCTCTTCCTCCCTTCCTCCCTTCTCTCTTTCCCTCTTTTTCTCTCTTACTGTTTCCCTCTTTCTCGTTATTTTTCTCTTCTTTCCATCTCTCCTGTCTTTCTATTTCTCCCTCCCTTCTTTGTCTCTCTGTTTCCTCCCTTTCCTCAAAATTCTTTCTTCCTTCTCCCTTGCCTATGCCTTAGCAATACCTAAGGGCACTCACAGACTTGGTAAATTGCCTGTCTTATCAAAAGTCTACTCTAGATTGAGGAGTATCTGTCTACCCTTGAAGATCTCCAGGAAAGAAACTTTCTTGACTTCCCTTAATTGCCCTTTTATTTGAACAATTTTCCCTTCTCAAGACATACCACTTGTGTTGAATGCCCGTTCCTTCTGATATGCTCAACTGAATGAGAATAATACTGAAGTAAGCAATAAGAAGTTATCATAAGCTATGGAAATCATGGGATCTTGGAGACGATCAAGTTCAGTTTCCTCAATTACCTGTTGAAAAATTAAAATTGAATAGGAATGAATGCAGTCTTATACTCTTGCTCCAAAATTGACTTTATAAGTACAAGATGATGGAGCTAGAGGTAGATAAGAATTTGAGAAACACTTGGGAGTTTTAGTGGACTTTGTATGATATAGCACCCCCCCTCCAAAAGGAAATGTATTTATGGGCTACATTGAGAAGCATAGTTTCCAAAAACAAGAAGGCAATGGTCTCTAGGCATGTTTTCTTGGTTAGATCACTTATACGATAAGTTTAGTTCTAGAAACCACATTTTCTTTTAATTTAATGTTTTTTCCCCAATTATATGTAAAAACAATTTTAACTTTTTTTTTTCGAATTTTGAGTTCCAAATTTTCTCCCTTTCCTTTCTCCCTTCCTTCCTCCACATTGAGAAGGCAAACAATTTTATAATAGGTACACTTGTACAGTATGAAAAATTATTTCATGGAAGTCATGACTGAAAAAACACCCCCAAGGAAAATAATGTAAAGAGAAAACATGCCTCAATCTGTAGTCAGGCTCCATTTTCTTTGGAGTTCTTTCTTTGGAGATGATAGCATTTTTCATCACAAGTCATTCATTATCTTGGATCATTATCTTGCTGAGAATAACTAAGTTATCCATAGTTGACCATCTTACAGTATTGTGTTACTGTATACAATGTTCTAGTTCTGCTCATTTCACTTTGTATTAATTCATGTAAGTCTTTCCAAATATTTCTGAGAGCATTCTGCATGTTATTTCTTATAGTACATTAGTATGGAAATCATGTTTTTAGGAAAACAGTGAGAAGCTTGAGAGCACCCAGAATGGTGAAAGACCACAAGCCTGTACCATATGAAGATTGCTGGAGGGAATTGGGAATATTTAGCCTAGGAAAAAAGAAGGCTGTAGGGATCTGGACTTGGGATGGGGATTTAAAGGATATATTGTAGACAAGGGCTAAATTATACCAGACCTCTTTGACTCCAGAGGGGAAAACTTGGAGCAGTACCTGGAAGTTGCCAAGAGGGAAATATACTCTTACTATAAAGAGAAACTTCTAATAATCAGAACTATCCTAAGGGGGTTGGGCTGCCTTGGAAGTGGGAGTTGATTTCCCTTTCACTGGGAAATTAAAGACTGAATGACCATTTATCAGGCATGTTGCAAGGAGACTTAATTTTTTTAAGTTTTTGTTGAACTAAATGCCTGTAAAGATCCCTTCCAACTCTGAAATTCTGTGATAATTCCATCATCTAGCACAATGCCTGTGACATAGTAATTCCTTACTGAGTATTTGTTGAATGAATGGATGGATGATGGAAGGATGAATGTGTGGATGAGTGAATAAATGAATTCTATGAGGTCCAGAGATGTACAGTGAGATTTTTGTGTTTGATTTTTTTTTTTAGTTTTCAACAGTCATTTTTTATATAAGATTTTGAATTTCACAGTTTTCTTTCTCCCTCTCCTTCCCTCCCTCCCTCCTCCTCCTGACAAGAGAGCAATCTAATATAGGTTATACATGTATAACTATGTTAAACTATTTCCATTTTAATCATGTTGTCAATGAAGATTCAGAACACAAAGGGGAAAAAACCACAAGAGGGGGAAAAAGCCATAAAACATAAAACAAATTTCAAAACTTGAAAATAGTAATCTTTGGTCTGCAATCAGCCTCCATGGTTCCTTCTCTGGATGTGGATGGTATTATCCATCACAAGTCCTTTAATTATTGCACTGTTGAGATGAGCAAGTTCATCATAGTTGATCATCACACAGTGCTGCTGTTGATGGGATGTACAGTGAGTTTTGAAGGTTACACAGCTTGTTATTGGCAGAGCCAGGAGAAAGAGAGGAGGGAGGCGTCTTTGCATTACCATCTGCTGCCTCTTCCTTGTGTCCCCAAATTTTCTCATGGTTTTTTGGTTACAGCCTAACATCTACATTGTTTGTGTTTCCACAGCAGGTCTCCCTCACCCTTACAGGCCACAGAAAAAGAAAAGGAGAGCCCAGCAGAGCTGGCCGAGAGGTGCCTCCGAGAATTGCTGGGTAGAGCTGCCTATGGCAATATCAAAAATGCCATCAAGCCTGTGCTCATGTGAGTTTCTTCCTGAATCCATGACTGTAGGGAAAACTGAGATGTTGAAAGATTATGAGACTTAACCTTTTCAAATGCTCAGACCCCTTGGACTCCCCCTATCCCCTCCCTCCTATGTGAAAGGAAAGAGGAGTTGTAGCTCTGCCATCTGTGATCAGAAGAGACTAAGGGGGTATTTCTAGACACCCAGAGTCTACTGGCAGGATAGCTTCTAACTCTGTTCTGTTGGTGCATGTTCTCCGACCCTGTCCTACTTAGCTCCCTGCTTCAAGGGAGGGATAAAGCATTGCCTGGTTGGAGGAGACAGTATCTTGGCAGACAACCAATTTGGAAGGGTAGCTCCAAAGGTTCTAGAAGCTCAGGGCTTTTACAGGATAGGAATGTGGGCAAAAAGCCAACTCCCTTCCTTGAATCCACAGCCTGTGTGCCCCTCTGGCCCCAATTCATGACTTCACTCTAGATTTTGATCAGCGCCTGAGTCTCCTTTGATTCCCTTCTTTTATTTCTACCAAAACCTCTTGCTTGCATATCTACAAAGCTGTATATTGGGATGGAGATCAGGACCACTGGATTCTGCTAGGCTCTTGGGTTGGGGTGGGATATTTTTCTGTCATAGTGCATCACACTCTTGTTTTTTGCCCCTTGTTTTCTCTCTCCACAGTCACCTAGATAACCATTCTCTGTGGGAACCTAAGGTGTTTGCCATCCGTTGCTTTAAAATCATCATGTATTCAGTCCAGGTATGGTGGCTCCCTTGGCCTAGAAGTGATGCTATATATAACCACAGGAAGTAGGACTGAGTAGAGGTGGCAGGCCTGATGCCCCTGTGGAGGTTCTGGCCCTTAGCCTAGTTTTCTGAGCCAAGCTATTTTCCATGGCAACATGATCTTGGACTGGGTCCTATAAGATGTGAGAGGATGATGATGATGATGATGATTATGATGAGATATGACAGGAAGCAAGGTGTCCAGAAAGGGAGTGACCACAACACTTGGCTCTGTCCCTAACTTGTTGCACCAACTGGAATTAATGAAAGACTGAATTTCAACATGTCTGAGCTCTGACATTGACTTGCTTGGGGACTTGTGTCCCCCCTATGCTTCAGTTTGGCTCATGCAGAGAAGAGTAACCTATCTGAGGAGCAGGCATTCTTAAAACCCTCCTTGGGGGAAACCATGGACAGAGATCAGGGGGTCATTGAACATGTCTGGGGAAAATATACATCTTTCTTTAAACTAACATCTAACTTAAACATTATTTTCTTCTGTTTATTTAAAAGCATTGTTTTGAGACACTATATCCTGGGCATTAACAAGACTGATAAGAGGGTAAATGACATAAAAAAAAGTATAAGACCCCATGGGTTAGAATATTTAACAGCAATAGCCTAGATCAGTGAAGATGGGAAGTAGTTGGGTTTAGGACCAATGTCATCCCCCTTTCCTCTCCCTTCTAGCCCCAGCACTCCCATCTCGTGATCCAGCAGCTCCTTAGTCACCTGGATGCCAACAGCCGCAGTATAGCCACTGTGCGTGCAGGCATTGTGGAGGTCCTGTCTGAGGCAGCTATCATTGCTTCTACTGGCTCTGTGGGTAAGGGGAATGCCAAGGGAAAGAGGACAGCTGGAGTTTAGATCTGCTTTTGGAGAGGCAGAAAAGAGTTTACCTTAATCAGACACTTTCTTCCAATTCTCTGTCATCAAAAGAGAAAGTTATAAAGGTCCCCAAGTCTCACCCCTCACTCTCACTCAGGCCCACATTGTCAAATTTTGTCATTTCTCTCTCCTCATATCCTGTTACCTTCTTTCTCAATTCACCTGAACAACAAGCCTTTCCCTTGTAAATCACTTCTTCTCACCCTGAGTCACTTCAGAAACCTCTTATTTCATCTCCTTTAAAGTCTCTCCCCACTCTAATCTGTCATCCATTCAAAATAACATCTAAAGCATAAATCTGCCATCTCATTCCCCTACCCAACAAACCCCCTTGGCTCCCTATTGCCTCTAAGACCATATATAAACTTCTCTGTTGGGCATTTAAAATTCTTCACACCCCAGTCCTATCCAACCTTCCTAGTTTTAGTGCATACCACTACTCTCCATGCTTACTTGGTCTTCCTTACACTACATTCCATTTCCCTCTGGACCTCTCTTTGCAAAATGAGAAGTTTAGATGGTATTTGAGTCCCCTTCTAGCTCTTAAGTCTGTGATCCTCTGTTCCTAAGAATCACTGGGAGAACATTCATTTACTGGTGACTTATAGCTAAGTTGTTTTGAGGCAGTTAGGTGGCACAGTGGATAGAACACTGGCCTTAGAGTCAGGAGGATGGGAGTTTGAATTCTGCCTCAAACATTTGCCACTTACTAGCTCTGTGACCTTGGGCAAGTCACTTAGCACTGATTGCTTCACACTCAGGCCCATCTCCAGTCGTCCTGATTCATATTTGGCCACTGGATCCAGATGGTTCTGGAGGAGAAAGTTAGGTTGGTGACTTAGCACAGCTCCCCCGCATTCAAATCCAATTCATATACTTGTCATGGCATCACCTCCATGATGCCATGGTCTTCTTCAAGAATGAAAAACAACAATACCTAGGTTGCTTTATGTACAGTGGATAAAGTGCTGACCCTGGAATCAGGAAGACTTGAGTTCAAATCTGGTGTCTGACACTAGTCACATCCCTGGACATATTACTTAACACCATTTGCTTTAGTTTCTTCATCTGTAAAATGAGAGAAGAAAATGTCAAATCACTCTAGTATCTACCAAGAGAACCTCAAATGGGATCAGGAAGAGTCGGATACAATTGAAAAATGACTGACCAACAAATGACTGGGCTGTATTATAGAGAGGGGAAGGTTGAGAAGAATGCCAGTCCTTACTTTTCTCCTTTTTTGTTTCATTGCCTTCTTCAGGTCCCACAGTGCTAGAGATGTTCAATACTTTGCTGAAGCAGCTACGACTCAGCATCGACTATGCCCTGACCGGCAGCTATGATGGAACCATTACTGTTGGCAACAAAATCATCAAGGAGCATGAAGAGAGAATGTTTCAGGAGGCTGTTATCAAGACTACTGGTATGGGATTTATGACCTAATCATGGGTGTGGGGAGGAAGCCCCTGGAGCAGGGATCAGGGTCTCCCTAAAGGAGGAGACATCCAAGAGTGATTCTTCATCTTATTTCTTCCTAAACTTGTTTCAGAGGAGGGGCAGGCCCTTACCCACCATAGCTTGTTTAATGAATCTAAACTATTTCTTTTTGCTCTGGAGTAATGGTGATAAAAACCTGGAAAGTTTTCTGTAGATTGAGAGACAGACAGACAGACAGAGAGACAAAGAAAAAGGTAGACAGAGAGAGGGAGAGAGATAGAGACAAAGATGGTGGGGAGAGAAAAAGAGAGAGAGAGAGACAGAGACAGAGAAAGATACAGAGAGACAGGAAGAGAGGGAGAGAAACAATCAGAGGGGAGGGAAAGAGACAAAGATAGCGAGAGAGAGAAAGAGATTGGGGGGGAAGAGAGGGGGAAAGGCTGACAGTGTAAATCTTAAACAAGATTTGAGCTAAGAAGACAAAAAGTCACATCCTCCTCACCTAGTTTTAATACAGAATTTATTAAGCACCTACTGTATGCCAGACACTAGGGGAATGCATAGGCCAAACTGGAATGTCTGCCCTCAAGCATCTTAATGTTCTATTTATAAACAACACATTCCCCCTTAGTACCTTAGATATATACATATCTAATAAGTATATGCAGTATAAATACAAATAAATGTGAGTTAGTTTGGGGACATCATGGCTCTCTGGACCTCAGTTTCCTCATCTGTAAAATGAAGACCAGTGACTTCTAATTTCAATGGAAGGGAGAAGTGAAGAGGGAGAAAGAAGAAGGAGAGGGAGAAAGAGAAAGGAAGAAAAGAGATGGCAATATTAGCACTTGAAAACTGAGTTTCTAACCAATCAAACATGTGGGAGTTGAATTACAGTAAAATAATTACTCCCTAGACCTTTAGCCCTGATATCAAACACAATTTCAGTGGTTATAGTTCCTGAGATGGAAAAGCTCTGCAGTCATCTAATAAATTCCCTCTTTCTTTAAGGCAGTAAGATTTCTAAATTCTTCCAAAGAATTGTTTTTCTCGCTTGTTCTTAAAAGTTTCACAACATTGGGTAATATTCTGTATTGAAGAGCCTTGCCATGTGAGACCTCCAGCACCTTTGTAACCCAGCTAAAGTTCACCCTCTCTGCCCTCCATCCCCATCTAGGTTCCTTTGCCAGCACACTGCCCAACTATCTACGTTCTGAAGTACTGCTTTTCATTATGAGCAAGTTCCCACTGCCCTCTCTCCATCACTCTGTGGAGGCTGGAAAGACAGGGTAAGTTCATCAAAACCTTTCTTTTCTTCCCTCAGTAGTTTTCCAGATTCAACTTGACTAGATTTTTCCTCTCTTCCTGATCACTCTTCTTCTGACCTTTCCTTTTCTTAGTTTTTGCTTAATGTCTTTCTCTCCTTTCCTCCCTCCTCCCTTCTCCCTCTTTCCTCCTTTTTTCTTTCCTTCCTTTCTTCCTCTCTTTCCTTCCTATCTTTTGTTCTTCTTAAATTCCTTCCTTTCTTCTTTTGTTTTCTTCCTTTTTTCCTTCTCCTTTCTTTCCCTCTGTTCCCTTTTTTCTGGATGTTGAAATCACTCAGCTATTTTAGATCTCTCATTGTTGTACTGGCTTCATTCAACCCAGTAACCAATTTGCTCCCCAATTCGCCCCCACCATTCATTGTTTGGAGGGTTGTTCTTCAGGTCTAGGAAGAGCATACTACTTCCTGAACTTTAAGGGTACTTAGTCACTTAATCATATAGGGTTCACACTCCCTTAGAACACAACCATGAAATTTGAAGAGGCTTGCACACCCAGGAAGCCTGGACACACCTCTGAAAAGACAATAGAATGTCATAGCAGAAAAGTGGTGCGATGGATAGAGTTCAAAACCATCACTGCCCTAGCTCTGCTAGATGATTTTTGTTGAGAATTAAGCTCAAGAGAGTGGAAGTAAGACTTGTAGCAGAAGGGATTGCCGCCAATTCAGTGTCTACTCCTACGTCAACATTCTGATGTTTGTGTCTCTGGTTAGGGAGAACAGGAACCGACTGACCCAGATCATGCTGCTGAAATCCCTACTTCAGGTAAGTCTGTCCTGTCTCCACACAGATCTCTGTCCAAATATTGTAAGAAAGATCTTTCTTCTAAGAGCTCAAAAATAACTTTTACCTTTATGTTATCCCTTCTGGTTTTCCTCAGAATCCCTGCCTTCCTTGCCCCTGCTTCTCTCTCCCTGTCACAGCTATCTCTTCCCTTTGATCTGTCTCCTATTCAGCTTCTCAACTCCTATCTTTATTTCTCAGCCACACCCCTTTCTATTGCTAAAACTATCATATCAGCCCAGACCTCAATCATCCTGTACTTGAATTGCACTTGCCCTTATTATTTGGACTCATTCCAATTCATCTTGCACATAAACCACTATGATAGTTTTTTGGTAAACACTATTTACATCACATCAGTGCCTTCCCTTCGAATTGTTTCCCAACCAAGTTCTCCCCTTGAACTTTGAAGGCCTCCACTTCCTGCTTTCTGCTAGAATATAAGCTCCTTGTGGACCAAAACTCTTGGATTTTTGAATATCCACTGCCTAAGCATGTTGTTGTTGTTGTTGTTGTTGTTAAATCTAGTCCAACTCTTTGGGACCCGAATTGGGGTTTTCTTGAGTGGTTTGCCATTTCCTTCTCCAGCCCATTTTACAGATAAGGAAAGTGAGGCAAACAGGGTTAAGTGACTTGCCCAGGGTCACACAGTAAGTGTATCTGAGATAAGATTTGAACTTAGATTTTCCTGATTATTCATGGTGCTCTACCCACTGCAACACACACCTGCCAAAAATATTAAGGACCACAGAACTTTATCAGAGGAGACACACTGCTTCTCCCATTCCAAGCCCAGGGAGTAAGTGGTTTGGAACTTAGAAAAGAGTTTCAGATCTCATCTCCACTGTTCGTTCAACTCCAGTGGTTAAAAGTGCTGACCTGGAGTCAGGAGGACCTGAACTCAAATCCCTCTTCAGACCAGCTGTATGATGCTGGATAAGTCTGCTTGCCTCAGTTTCTTCTACTGTAAGATAGGGATAATACCAGCACCTACTTCCAAGAATTGTTAAGAGGATCAAATGAGATATTAGTAGGTCCTATGTAAATGTTTATTCCCTGCCCTTATATCCCCCCCACCTTCCAAAAAGAAAGTATCCCTAAACTTTTCCTTTCCTTGACCACCTGGCAGGTAACCACTGGCATCCAAGGTAGCAACATGCTTTCTGCCCTGCCTAGTTCCTTCCTGGATGGACTTTTTTCTACTGCTCTCATGGAGGATGCTGAGATTCGCCTCTTTGTCCTGGAGATCCTCATCAGCTTCATTGATCGTCATGGCAACCGTCACAAGTTCTCCACCATCAGGTTATCTGGATCTCCATGTCTTTTGGAAATTAGGAGTCAAAGAGTCTTTAAGGGTACTTAGTCACTTAATCATATAGGGTTCACACTCTATTAGAATACAGCCATGAAATTTGAAGAGGCTTGCACACCCAGGAAGCCTGGATACACCTCTGAAAAGACAATAGAATGTCATAGCAGAAAAGTGGTGTGATGGATAGAGTTCAAATCCATCCATTTACTAACTCTGTGACCTGGGGCAAGTAACTTAACCTCTGTTTGTCTCAATTCCCTCACCTGTAAAATGGGAATAAAAATGGCACCTATTTCCTTGGGTGGTTGTGAGGATCAAATGAAATGGTGCATAGTAGGTGCTATATTAATTATGGCTATTATTGTTACTGTCATCATCGTCATCATGATCATTTTTCATAAGTGGATGCTACATGAGAGATAAGATTATTCAGTGATCCTGGGGTTGGGCCTCATGAGTAGATGGAAAGAGAAAATGAGAGGGAATGTCATGACTATGGAGGGGCTGAGGTATTGAAGGAAAGGATGAAGGCTAAAAAATTGTAGAACTGAGAAGAAAGAGCAAAATCAATATGGAGAGTTTCCCTTGCTTAAAGGGAATCAGAAGGGAGGAGGTGGTGAGTGTGGAAAAGCATTGGGATGCAATAATCAATAATTGGAATGGGAAAGGAATCTATGAGAAAAGAAATGGGGACTGGGGAGTAAAGGACCAAGGAAAATAAAGACAGCTAGGGTACGGAAGGGAAAGTACTGGGTTTGGTGTCAGAGGATCTTGTTTCAAATCTGACTTTGCTTCTTACACCCAATGTGACTTTAAGCAAGTCATTGGCCTTTCCAGACCTTGGTTTCCTTGTCTGTATATTGACAGGATGGAGTTGGCCTCTAAGGTCCCTTTAAACTTCCTGGGTCTAAAATCCAGGATCATGGAATCATATGGTCGTACTATTGTTCAACCTTCATTTGCAAAGGGAACCATTGGCATCACGAAGGTGATATCTTGGCTTGCAAATGAATTGAATGTAAGTGAGGCAGAGCTGGGCAAAACCCTCAGCTTTACTTTCTCCTCCAGCCAACAAAGTCCAGTGCAAAACAAAAGTCAAGATGACTGTCAATGACCTGAGATGTTTTGGGTGACCTTGGACTTTGAAATCAGAATTGGAAGGGACCTTAGGGGCCTTCGAGTCTAACCCTCTCATTTCACAGGCAAAGAAACTGAGGCACAGGGAAATTAAGTAATTTGTCCAGGATCACAAAGCCAGTAAATGTCTTAGGGTTTGAATCCAGATTTTCCTGACCCCCAGTCCAGTGCCCTATCCATTTGACTCTGCTGATTAAGAATGATTTTTTTTAATGAAGGGGATGTTTGGATTGAGGTAGAAATCAATAGGCTTTAGAACTCAGAAAATGGAGATGGAAGAAGTTATTTAAGAGCTAGTTAGCATCCAGTTGGTGATCTACCCCTCATTTCCTCTCCTTACAGCACCATCAGTGACATATCTGTCCTAAATCTGAAGGTGGAAAAGTGCTCTTGGCAAGACACTGTGTTCATGAAGAAGGTATGTAAAATAGACCCTTGAAGACTGGGGTACCCCTTCCCACTTCCCATGCCCACCTCCATTCCTGACTTCTTAATCTAGGTCAGGTCTTAATGCAGTATCTATGAATCACCCCACTCCTCCAACCTTCCAGATCCCTAAGTTCACCTACAGACTTTTTTCCTCACTCACTCATCCTACCTTCCTCCCCCTCCTTCACCTCTTGTGATTTCTCCACATTCTTGTCAGTACCTAACTCACATGGCCAACTTCTCCTTCTCTATGTGGACTTTCAAGAGAGATTTAGCAGAAGGTTAACCTCAGTACTGAGCTTCAACCTGAAGGACACCCTGATGGACTCATTTCAGAGCCAGGTCCTCTGGTTCTTCCCTAGAATTTGTCTTGGGGGAGAAGAGAGAATAGCCCAACTCCTGTCTGCTTTGTTGTGGACCTTGCTCATACAATCAAACTCACAAGTTCAATTCATAGGGTCTTCTCTTGAAAGCAATGACTCCCTTGAATGTGGTCACTGGAAGCTTCCCCTGGGAATACTGACCACTTAGAAAGATAAAGTTGGAGCACCCTCTAGGCTGAAGACACAAGTCTCTACTCCTGCTCATTGTGCTTTTTTGGCCCTCACAGCACTCTCAGCAATTCTACAGACACATCTACATGAGCTGCAAGGAGGAGACTAATGTTAAGAAACACTATGAGGCTCTCTACAGCATGCTGGTGCTCATCAGCATCGAGCTGGCCAACGAGGAAGTGGTGGTGGATCTCATTCGCCTGGTGCTGGCTGTCCAGGTGAGGCCACAGTGGTAAGGAGCCAAAGGGAGGGAAAAGGCCCCTGTGAAGTCTGGAATCAGGAATCCTTTGAGGAAAGCACCAGTGAGTTTCCAAGGAAGTCATCACAAAAATGACATTCAGTTCATTAAAACAATCACTATAAAAATGAGAACTCTCCTTACCTTCAAGGATATTCCATTAGGAGGAAAAACCTACATAGATAAATAAATATGTGTGTGTGTGTGTATATATATATATATATATATATATATATATATATATATATGCACATATATGTATGTATGTGTATACATGTGTGTATACATAGATATCTATTTCCATATCTATATAAATATATAGATATCTATAATAGGTAGACCACTAAAGGACTGGACTAACAACTTAGGGTAATCAGGACATCCTCTTGAAGGAAGAACTGAATCTTAAAGGGAGTCTTGAAGGTGAAGGTAAGAAGAGAGAGCATTCTGGCCTTTGCAAAAGGATGGTTCTGGGAGATTGCATGTCCTGTCCTGGGGATAGAAGAATTTGGTTAGAGCATAAAAAGTAGGAGATGATGTTTCTCATCACAGGGAAAGTAATATGAAATGACCTAGATTGTATAGGATTTTAAATAAACAGAGGAGTTTATATTTAATCTTTGAGGGAGCCCCTGAAGCTTCTTTATTAGGAAAATGGCACAAATAGATCTGTGCTTTAGGAGTACCCCTTTGATAGGTAGCTATGAGGGAAATGGATTCAAGAAAGAAGAGCTGGGTATAGATAGGGAAGCAATGAGGAGCCTGTAGCAGTAGTTCAAATGAGAAATGAAGATGACCTGGAATAGGACACCAGTAGTTCTGTGAGTGGGAAAGAGAGAATGAATGCAAGAGATTTTATGAAAGTTGAGGCTCCACTTCCTGGCCCCACCAATATGCAGTCTTAACATTCACATTTGTTTTGCCATCCCCAAAAGTCTATCAGTGGGTTACCACACCTTAATTGTGAATAGTCCAGGATCCCCTAGACTGTTCTAGAGATGTGGGTTAAGAAAATCTGTGGGTTTTTCTCTTCAAGACTTGGTCAAGTTTCCTCAATAAAGGGCTACCAAGAAACCCTATCCATCTTTATTTTTTTTAGGTTTTTTTTTTGCAAGGCAATGGGGTTAAGTGGCTTGCCCAAGGCCACACAGCTAGGTAATTATTAAGTGTCTGGGGCCAGATTTGAACTCAGGTATTCCTGACTCCAGGGCCAGTGCTCTATCCACTGTGCCACCTAGCCACCCCCTTATCCATCTTTAAATACACATGTCCATTTCTTCTTGTCCCAAGCCCCAAGGTGATGAATCTAGGGCTCCTATTACTTTTTCAGAGTTATTTATGAATCCTAGGGGATCCTAAAACCATTTTGTTCCCTTGAGAGGATGACTTAGACTATCTAAACCAACCTGGACCTGGAGTATAACCCTCAAGGCAACCACAAAGTAGAAAAGTTTCCTTGAGTCCATTTATCCATAGACCCAGAGATCTTGGTTATACCCTGGAATCTTCTAGACAACTTCTCCATCATCCACCTGTGCTAGCCTAGCTTGTTATTCACTGAGGTAAAAATGGGATCTCTGTAACACTGTGTTCTGTGACAAATTTCCATGGTACTTTCTTTTTGGCAAGCAAGTGTGGTTGAACCTTCGTAATTCAGACATGAACTAGAGACTTCTTAGCTTATCATTGCTGATAAGGAAAAGACAAAAAATTGTCTACTAAGGAAAAGAAAATAATTTGTCTAGTTATGTTGCTTTCCAGTTTTCTCAATCTATGCATCTTTCAAAGCCAGAATCTGGATGATGATGACAAAAGAGGGATGTCAGGGATGCAGAACAGTAGGAAGGCAGCCCTGAAAAGTAGGGAAGTCACTGACCTTGAGATGCTCTAATTAAGCAAGGTTGTTCTTTTTGCCAAAAATGATGAACTCTTCTTGCACCTCTCTTGCTTTGCTTACTGTATAGAATGAGTCAAGCAGACATTTTCCATCATTCTCTTATAAGTCTTATAGTCTGAAAACTAGGAAGGACTTAAGCAGAGCTAAAACTCTGAAGAGGAGGTGACTGTGGCTTTGCCACAGGGTAACAGATTTTGAGGGTGCTGAAGAACCTTTGTAATCTTTCAGTAAATCAATTTAAAAAATAGAAATGATAGAGTTTAACAGAAGTTAGCCCTCTTCATGGTATCCTAGGGCTCCTGGCTTCCACAGTGGGGCAATGTGCCAAGATCTTCCCTTCCCCTTTACTGGTAGATCAAGATTATAATTTGTTCTGCTTGTCACTGGCATAAAAAAATTGCTAGTTATGATTCAGGAGTGGATCCTAGAAAAAGTAAACTTTCCATAAAAGAGTAAATTAAATTTGCGATTGAATGGTAGCTTGGAAGATTTTATATATTGTGTGAATTAAATACTCTTGTGGATTTGTTTTTGTATTGCCACAGGAAATGGCCCATACCAATGAAGAAAATCTTCCTGTGTACAACCGTTGTGCCCTCTATGCTCTGGGAGCTGCCTACTTGAACCTCATCAGCCAGCTTACTGCTGTGCCTGCTTTCTGTCAGCATATCCATGAGGTTGGTAGCTCTGCCTAAGGATCTGCTAAACCTTTCCCTTTTTCCTCATGCTTTTTTTTTTGAAGCAGTGGGTTAAGTGACTTGTCCGGGGTCACACAACTGGTAAATGTCTGATATCAGCTTTGAACTCAGGTCCTCCTGAATCCAGGACTGGTGTGTTATTTCCAGCCCCACTTAGCTGCCCCTTCCCTTACTCTTCTGAGAGCTCAGGAACCTCTTGGTATTGTGTCTCCCAGGATCATACACAATTTCACAAGCATTTATTTAAGCACCTATCATATACCATGTGCTAAGGGATGCAAAGACAACACAGAAATAGTCTTGGCTCTTTTGAAGCTGACATTCTTTGGCCAGGGATAGAACATGTTCATGCCTAATTACATACAAATGCATACAAAGTCATTTACAGGAGGGAGAAAGCTTTTATAATTCAGAAATTAGGACAGGCCTTGTGTTGAGGTGGTACCTAAGTGGTGTCTAGAAAGGTCAGTGGGAAACATTGTGCTAAGTACTTTACAAATATGATCTCAACCCTGGAATGCTGGTACTATTATTCCCATTCTACAGATGAGAAAACCGAGACACAGAAGTTTAGTGACTTGCCCATGTCTCATAATCACTAATTGCCTAACCCAGTGCCAACAGAAGGAAATTTATAGATGTCAAGAGATGAATATGAAAAAAGAGAATATTCCAAATGAGGGGTCCTGGATTAGCAAAGGTGCAGAGGTGGGAGATGTAATAACAGAGAAGAGTTAGCATACCAGTTTGAATAAAGCACAAAGGCCATGAAGTGGGGGGATAACATGAAGTAACTGGAAAGGCTGATGGCAAAACAGATTGTGAATAATCTTAAAATGCTATTAAAGATTTTGTAATTTTCCCTGCCTAGTTTGGAGGAGGTTGGAAGGATTATGTCTAGGGAAAACATAATAGTTAAAAGAATCAATATGCTGGAACTTGGCCTCATTGATTTTTTTTGCCAGGAATATAGTTCCTAATAATAAAAGAATTTGGTGAAATAAAGAAATTTCAGAGGACCTGAGTTTGAGTTCTAATTCTTATTACATTGTGTGACCTTAGGCAGGTCATTTATCTAAATCTGGGTTTTCACATCAGTAAAATAGTTTAGATATTCTCTAAGACCTCTCTCATCTCAAAATCCATGGACCTGTAAGTATGTCATTACAGTGTAGTCCCTCTACTAATCATGATCAGTCTAGTAAAACATTCATATATATTCACACCCATCCTACTCCATACTCCTGTTATATTAGTAATTTAACTACTTTTCAGCTCCATTATCAAAAACTGACAAAGAGGAATGAGCAAACAGTATTACATGTCACTGCTCAATGATACCAGATGTGACTTAATAGTTCACTGACATAATACAATTGGTTACTAAATGACCTTTATAATTTCTTTTTAAATAGTTGAAGGGAATAGGGCTATGAAAAACCTGCAGCCCTTTAGGATTTAAGAGTATTGCAGCAACTGAACTGTTTTATTTATTATGCCAGAAGCTCCTTAATATTTCTTAGGCTGCTTGGACCATCAGCATTTTTCTGAATTTCACACTGATTCTTTAGACTACTTGGTTGAGGATTTATGGTAGAAGACAAACAGAAATAAGAGCCCCTGCACTCCTCTATATCTTCTAAGCTCATTCTCTTTACTAGACCCAACTCTCTTCATCGGTTCCTCCCCACATTCTAGGTAATAGAGACCAGGCAGAAGGAAGCACCATACTTACTCCCAGAAGATGTGTTTGCGGAGAAACCCAGGTGAGAACATGGCCTCTCTTGGATTCTGGGATGCTGGAGGCACTTATTAAAATAGGAGAAGGTGCAGGAGAGAATATCCAACCTCACATAAAAAAAGCAAAGTAGGATAACTAATACCCATCCACCCCCCCAGCCCAACATGCACATGCACACAATTCATTACAGGAGTCCCAGGTTGAGTTTCCGAGTCTTCCATTCATACATTTGCCTCAAGCAGTAAATGATTAACCATCCTTTTATGTGTCAGGGTAGGTGAGATGGTCTTAGGAACTCATAGGGGTATGAATTCTGGAAGGATCACTCTTGGCAAGATACTACCCATATACCATATCAGCATTATACAGGGGATCCTTTGCTTACAGGGTCATATTATAGCCTAAAGGGTGCTATATTGCCCAAAGGGTAATATTACTTTCATCCTTCAGAAGCGCGTAAGGGAAGCATCACCTTAGTTTATGCCTTTTTGATCATGTTGAGCTATGCATTTGGTCCTGGAATCCTAGACAGGTGACCTAGAGCACAAAAGTGCAGAAGAACTAGCTTCTTTCTTTATATAGAGAAAAACAGAAGGTCACAGTGTGAATGTGCAGCCATACTACTTGTCCGTAATTCTGCCTTCTTTGTTTTTTTTCCCATTTGTTTCTTTCAGGTCCAAGGATTTAGACCAAGTGGTGATTGACTTTCTCTTCCGTCAGAGCAAAATCAGTGAAGTCCTGGGAGGCAGTGGCTACAATTCAGATAGACTCTGCACACCTTACATCCCTCAGCTGACAGGTAGGAATTATTGTATAAGGACTTTGGTCCTCTTCACCCTCACTTTTCATAGCTAAGGCTTGGGTCCACAGATTGCCCTCCTTGGCAATCATAATACCCTTCACGACACCTGGAGCTGGTAAAAGCCTGAGGAAATCCATGTCAGACTGACTCTGTTGAGGGTTTTCCCATCAGTCTAACATCTTTAGGGGGTAACTTGTTCAAGGAGTAACCTGACCTATGGTTAAAAAATCTTGTGCCAGCTGAGATTAGCTAAACCCTCCACAATCAAAAGATGGAATCTCCTATAGATCTCTAATGACTTCAAACCCTTAATCTTGGGTTTTCTATTTCCATTAAAAAGGAGGCAAATCCATATGCTAGATAGTCAAGTATCCATTCCAGATGGGCTCAGCAGATCTGGAACAGAGCCCAAGTTCCAACAAATTCCCATTGTACTTCAAAGTCTGTGTGCCTCACCCTGGAGAGCTCCCTGACTGGACTATTCTCTCTATTAGCATTTTTTGTGAATCAATGAAAGTTTAAGGGGGCAGAGAGAATGGACTCTGGGGATTTGAGTGCTTAGTTCTCATGGCTTCCCTCTAGAAGCTTCAAGTTTCTGAGAATCCTTCTTTTCCAGATGAAGATCGCTTGTCCAAGAGGAAGAGCATTGGTGAAACTATTTCCCTTCAGGTGGAGGTAGAATCGAGGAACAGCCCAGAGAAGGAAGAGGTATAGTCCTTTCTTTTCTTATCATCCATCCTGACCAGAAGGGGGAGCCAGTTTCCCTTTACTCTTCACCTTCAAACATCCATTGCTCCTGGACTTTATTTTTGTATCCTCTTAAACCATATTATTTAATAACACAGTGTTTGATGTTGAATAACTTCTTAGTAAATACTTTTTTATTCATTCATTCATTCGTGTATGTAAAACACATTTCAAGTGAACCCTGTTTTCCTATTGACCCCCATTATAAAATCAGTGATATATGCTACCATTTATTAAAGACACTCCTTGGGCCATGCAGGTGTGCAGCTATAAAAGTGTGATAGTACCTGCCTCAAAGGTGGTGGTCTATTTGAAATATTTGCATTAGGATTTCATTTAAAATCTACACTTTAGGGTTATAGGTTTAGAGCTATAAGGAACCTAAGAAGTAATTTAGTCGAACTCCCCCATTTTATAGATAACCACATGGAGCTATTCTTTATCATTTCCTTCTGCCCTGTTTCAGATTTTGAAAAGAACACAATCTCTATGATATGATGACAATAACAACAACAGTAATAAAGTTTTATTGAGTGATTGATTAAATATCTTAGACCAATTTAGGCATCCTCTTGGTCCCATCAATTTCAGACCATGTAATCTGATCCTTATGTCTTTTTTTAATTTATTTTTTTTAGGTTTTTGCAAGGCAAATGGGGTTAAGTGGCTTGCCCAAGGCCACACAGCTAGGTAATTATTAAGTGTCTGAGGCCTGATTTGAATCCAGGTACTCCTGACTCCAAGGCCAGTGCTTTATCCACTACACCACCTAGCCACCCCTGATCCTTATGTCTTAAAGAGATTCTCAGCAATTTGCAGAATTTACTTTAGATCTGCCCCCACTTGCTAGATCCAATTCTTCTTCCTCTCTCTTTTTCTTTTTCTTTCCCTATCAAGGAGACTAATAGAACATCAGTATTAACATCAGATATCCATGAAAAGTCAACCCTAGAAGGAAAATCAAAGAGAGGTAGAAGATTAATAAATTCCTTGATTGGCTTTAAACCAGCCCTGAAGTACTGAGCATTGTGACCCATTGCTGCTACTATTAGTCTCAAAATAAACTTCATTGCATATGAAAAATTTACTACTAATTCAAAAACAAATAATTTTTTTTTTATTGAAGGGTATCTGGTTCTTAATTTCCTTGTTCCCCATTCCCTGATCTTTCCTTTTCCAGGTCAGAAACAGAAGATGAAGAAAATATCATGTAATTTTCTCTTTCTGGAATGGTATCCTACATCAAAGTCTATAGTGATTTCCTTTAAATCAGAAAAAAGTTACCTTAGCAACTAACTTACTAAGGCATAAGAGAGCTGTTATAGTTTAATGGAGAGAGTCCTCTCATACAAGGGAGTAGTTGATAGAGAAGGTCTCTTATCCTTTTATCTCTTATACTTTTCCCCTTTCTACATTCTGAATAAATGTTCAGTAGCACTAGATTGCTTTATTGCTAAATCTATAATTTTCAGAATAGTGGTCATGTCAGCATATTTTCTTTTTTTTGTAATGTTATTTTATTTTTCAATTACATTAAAAAATAGCTTTCAACATTTATCTTTTTGTAAGTTTTTGAGTTCCACACTTTTCTACCTTCCTCTCCCCCCCACTTCCCATGAAAAATAATCTGATATATGTTATACAGTCAATGTGTTTCCTAAAGGTACCCAATCCTTTTTTTTTATATTCTAAATATCCTAAACTCATTCAAATTCTTTTTTTATTTTAAATTTCTTAAACTCTTAAAACATCTTAAAAAACAGATTATCTAGTGGGCTCCTTACATATGATTTGATAAAACTGGGTTGGTAATGAGAATAAAAGACAAATTCTTTGGGGGGAGGAAGGATTCTGGAGATCTTTCTGAAGTAGAATTTCTGATGAGTCAAAGTCTAACCAAACTCCCTCTACCACCACTCAGCCAATCTCTGAATTTTTTTTTTTTTTGTTAACAATTAGTTCTGCAAATAATATGGCTTCTGGTCCCTACTATGTATCTCACCAATCTAAAACAGTTTCTGATAGAAATACTTTCCTCCTGGCAAATTGAGTGACTTTTAATTTCCTAATCTGGGAAATGAGATTACTAGAGGATTCAAAATACCAGGAAGATCCCTGAATCCTTCCCCATCTCCTTCCTTCATTTCACCTTTACTAAGTATGCTAAGCTTCAAAATCATCTTCTCTTTTCTCTACAGAGAGTCCCTGCTGAAGAGATTACCTATGAAACCCTAAAGAAGGCCATTGGTAAGTTAGGACAACTGAAGTTAATGGGAGCTGTGTATGTGTAATCAAATGTCTTAGATTTTCCAGTATAATTCCAATTTCAAGAATAGAAAAGTAATTTTTTCTTCTCTTTTTTTATATTGCCAAATATAATCCTTCATTGTCAAATACATCCCTTCCCCTATTCATTGTACCATATCTTGTACATAGAATTTTTTAAATGTAGGGAAACAATTTAACAAAACAAAGAAATATGTCATCTGTTTCTAATAACATATGTAATTGTTCCATACTCGTAGTCCTTCACTTCTGCAAAGTAGGGAGGTAGGTGCGTTTTTTTCTTCTCTTCACTGGGGCCAAGTTTGGTCTTTGTAATTAATTATATGATGGCCAAAAGTGCCCTTTCATTAAGGCTTCATTAGTGTCCTTTGTCAGAATTTTTACTTGGGAAATATAGTTACTACAGAAATATATGAGTTATACTGTTCTTGTTGAGTCAGGTGAGAGAGTTTGCCAAGCCAGTCCTTACTCCTATCATCAGAGTCTTTGCTAAGTGGTAGCAAAGAGGACAGGGTGAAAGAATTAATGTCAAATCCTTCACCACCAAGATGTCCCATTAAAGTGAGCCAAATTATTATTATAAATCAAGAGGACAGAACTTGTTTCTTTCTTTTGAGGGAGAGTGACCCCCAGGAAATAACAAAACAGTGAGGACTGAATGTCAATGAAAGAATTTAAATTTACCTTTCTCTCTCTTAAAAAAAATACAAATAATTCTAAGTTTAAATTTCCTATTTTTTAAAAAAATTAAGATTAAGAAATAGTAACATGGAAAACTACTTTCTTAACTGATAGCTAACTAGGCATGGAGGAAAGATGATTAAAGTTGCTCTCCCATTATCATCATCAGATGTAGGCAGGAAAAACAACAAAAGAAAAGGGGGTTGAGGAACCAGGGGTTGAGAAATCAAAAAAGACAACAGGAAAGAACTGTTATAAGAAACAATTTCTTACCCTAATCCTGCATTTAGACTTTAATCTTATATGGATCATGGCTAATCCTCAACCTGGATCTTAATACATTGTCCCTCAGATTCTAAGATTGCCTAAATCTCATAGGATCCCTTATTCTGTTTGTCATATTAGGAGGTTTGAGTATTTTTTATATTTTACAGGAAAGAATAGATAAAGTTGCAAATATCTTTAGACCTTTGAAATGAAATGGCAGTGGAATAATGTTCATCTTGATTTCAACATAGTTTTCCTGACCAAGTAATCTCAAGCTCTGTGGGCAAAGGCTTTCTATTAAAAGACAACCAGGTGAAGCTTAGGGCATGTATTTTCACTCTTGGGAGTGAAATGACCATCTGAGTGGTGCACAGTGTAACACATGTGATATGTGAAGGTCAAATTTGAGGTCAGGAGAGGGAGATACTAGACAGGAATTGTCAGTGGCAGCATTCCATCAAGACAGATTGTGAAATTCAAATGTTTCTGCATCCAAAGATCCATTTGTGTGCTCTATCAACCTAGATAGCAAAATTCACACTCAATGGGTCTAGGCTTAGGCATACAGATCTATATTTGTATATGAGGGAGTATCTAGTGCACACTGTACCAGAAGTTATGGTGAGTGGGTTTCCATTGTAGTTCTCGGAAACCTGGTAAGCATTGGGCAGAACTGGGAAGTAGGTGCCATTAATCCTATAATAAAACCATAAAATAATAGAAATTTTGAGTTGGAAGGGATGACCTATTCCATCCCTTCACTTTATACATGAGGAAACTGAGGACCAGAGAGTTCATGAAATTTGCTTAAGATCATACAGTGTGTTAGTGTAGAATGAAGACTCAAGTTCTGTTCTCCCAACCTTTCTCTATCCTCTTTCTTTTCAGAGCCTTTCCTTCTGCCTTTACTTTTTTCTTCAGGCATCCTCATATTGTGATTTGAAGTAGGACCTCTCTGGGTATTTCCCTACTTTCCATCCTCAGAATTTTCTGGATAATAATAAAAGTACTTTTACTTTTTTTGTAAAACTTAATTATTTATAAATTTTACACATTTTTCCATTTGAGAATTGCAACAATTTAAAGTTCATAGGTCAGGTATCATATAATGTTCCCATTTTAGAGAGGAAGAAAGTGAACTGAAGCAATGACACCCAAAATGATACAGCTCATTGATGACAAAGTCAGGATTGGGAATTCTTGTTCTCTGATTTCAAGTTCAGTGTTCTTTCTACTCCATGATACTAAATCATGAATCACTTGGCCATGTTCAGTTGTTTTTCTGTAATGTTCAACTCTTCCTAACCCCATTTGAGGTTTTCTTGGCAAAGATATATTGGGGTGATTTGCTATTTCCTTTTCCAACTCATTTTACAGAAGAGGAAACTGAGGCAAATAGTGTTAAGTGACTTGCCCAAGGTCACTAAGTCACAAAAATTGTTTGAAGCCAGATTTGAATTTATGAAGAGTTACCAAGGTATGAACATTACCAAAGTACTAACTTAAGCTTTCTATACTTCAGTAGATAGTGTGGCAGTGGAGGAGCAAGAGCGCGAACGGCGACGACAGGTGGTTGAGAAGTTCCAGAAGGCACCTTTTGAGGAGATTGCTGCACATTGTGGAGCCCGAGTGAGTGTTGAAGCCCTTAGAGCTAGCAAGGATCAGTACTTAACTATAGGAATACAGGCTGACCCACTAAGAATGGATTAACACTAGTATTGTTTCTGGCATTCATAACTCGTCATTTGGTCTCTGTCAAGTAAAGAATCTGATTAGACATGTAGGAGCAAAAAACACTACTTACTTGCCAAGTATTATATATTTATGACCCTAGGCAGGTATGGATAACTTGAATTCTCCATTGTTAAAAGAAAGAATCTCAATAATGGAATATCAACTCTTTTGGAGTACTTGATTTAAGGACCACTCCCTCAAAATACTAAGAAAGCCCATCATTGTTCAATCTTCTGGGTTAGTTCATTTGGATATGAAGGCATAATGCAGAGAGGCTCTTGACTCCAATAGCTTCTTCTCAAGAAGGCAGTCATGGTGAAATAATATGGACACTTCCAGGAGACAAATGATTGAAAGTGCCAAGTTCCATGTTGACTGGCAAGGCTGAGTGTACCTGGAATATCTAGGAATTAAGACTAGTTTTCTAGCCTCTAGAAATAGAAATCATGAAGTGGGAGGGGTTGTGTGTGGAGGATTTGAAGGAGAAAAAAAGTGATTTGGTGAGTAAACATACAGAAGAGTTTTTTTTAAGAGAAAGGAGTAATGGAAAGGCATTTCAGAGGGGAAAAGAGAGAAGGTAGTTTATTTTAACAATAATAACCTACATATCATCACTTCATCCGTTCCTGATTTCAATGGTTACAAGTACCCTCTCCCCCAAAGCCCTTCATGCCACTGTAAATGACCTTTATGAGTTGATATGGACCAAAATGATAGGCATTAAATGCAAAATATCTTGTATTTCTAATTCCCCCCTTTTCATCCAATATTCTCTTAGCCCCATATTATCCTAATTTATTTCATCCTTTTCCTGGGAGGCAGAGGATTGGTATTTTCCTGAAACAGAGAGGAAATGAGGCAAAAAGATGGTAAGAGATCAGTCAGTTCCAAGAATGTAAACTCTTTGAGGGCAGGAACTATTTCATTCATTCTCTATAGATCCTCCATTACCTAGCATAATACCTGGTACATAGTAGGCATTTTATAAATGTTAAATTGCATTGACTCCATTCTTCTTTCTCTTGGCCAATGATTCCATGTTGTTGCCTTTGAATGACCAAATTGTCTCCCTTAAAAGAATTTTTTAGGTCAGAACCTCTGTTTTCATTGGTATAGCTATCTTGCAAGGAGGAAATCCCCTCTACCAATGCATATAAAGAACTTCGCTGCAAAGTCTTTGGGTTTCAGTATGGTTGCAGACCTGAGAAGAAAGGCCATACTGACTATTAGATCTTTAAGATACAGGCTTGGATATACCATGTTGTCACCAATTTGTCTCCAGAAAATCCCATACAGGCATTTTGTTGTTGCTGGAACACCGAGGTGCCTCACTGAAATGGGAGGAAATTAAATACATATAACATCCAGATGGCACCAGAAGACCTGTTTTCTATCAAATTCAGATTAAAGGGTGAAATAGTTCTGGAAAAGACAGTAAGAAGGATGTTTTCATAACACTCCCCTCACTACAATTATATATGCAAATCATGTCATCATATATATGATAGAATGATCCTCTTTGATTACAAAGGACAACAGCTATCACAAATTATGGTCATAGAGAATTGCCTGAGTGTCCTGAGACTTGTACAGATTCATACAGCCAATATGTGTCAAAGCAAGACTTAAGCTTAAGTTTTTCTGATTTTGAGGTCAGCCCCCCCATCTTCTACAGCATGCTGCTTCTCTCTAGTTGGCTCTTACCAAAGAGCTCTCTGGTATGCCTTTCCCATGTCCTCATGCAGACTAGTGCCCAAGCAGATTGCTACCTCTTATAGGCTATGAGAGAAATCAGTGTTTCTATTATATTATTTGCCAGTTATTAAATGAGAAGCCAGGCTCTCTTTCTCCTCTGTTTCTTCATTGAGATTCATCTCCTGAAGGACATGACTGATTGACATAACCCTAAACCTCAGGAAACATGTTCTTGGTTCTTGGGCTGAACCCACCCAACTAGAAGACACCTTACCTCTGTTTAGAGTATAAACAGAAGCTAGTCTAGTCTAGTCAAGTTCTAGTTCCAAGGAAATGAGACTCTTCCCTTATTACTCCTCTATTAGAATGATCTGCATGCAGGAGAATTCCCCTGTCCAGATTGCTGAAGTTGACTAAATCTCATGATCAAGTCACATTCTCAGAAGGAGAAGTTGAAGACTTCTAAATCACCTCCTCAAAAAATGTCCACTGATCAGAGTTGATTTTTAGTTGTCAAGGGAATCTTCTCTCAAGGATTATTTAAAACTTTCAGGCTTTCCATGTCTTTTGTCTTTGCTTATCAAAAGATAAGTTTCAAGAGAAACTACTGATAATTAGCTAGCCTAATTAATAAATTGATAATTAATTACTCAGAAATTGTTTCTCAGGGTTTATCATTCATCACAGCTAGTACAGCCAAGATCCAAGATCAAAATAACATTATGTCCCCTTCTTGATCCTCTTATCCCTAAGCTGACCACGCTGAAAAGATTTAGTCATGGTCCTCAAGCTCACCTTCCTTCCATCTCTTTAATTTACAGGCATCCCTGCTGCAGAGCAAACTCAACCAGATCTTTGAAATCACCATCCGGTAAGTGGTCTTGTGCAGAGGAGTTTGCTCTCTGATCTTTCATAGGATCATCATTGTTGCTTCTGTTCTTGGAGCCCCCAACAAGGTCTAGAACTTAATCCTTTTCATGATCTAGAATCAGGGATTTTAATCTCTGCTGATTGCCTATTGGGAAAGAAAGATACAATGATTTAAGATATGGTTTCAGGATCTATAATTATAGCCTCATAGAATTTGGCCTTAAGTTAAAAAAAAATTAAAAAAACATAAAAGAGGGGCAGCTAGGTGGTGCAGTGGATAGAGCACCAGCCCTGGAGTCAGGAGTACCTGAGTTCAAATCCGGTCTCAGACACTTAATATTACCTAGCTGTGTGGCCTTGGCCAAGCCACTTAACCCCATTTGCCTTGCAAAAACCTAAAGGAAAAAAAAAAAAAACCAAAAAACCCCCATAAAAGTATAATTGCTCTTGAGGTCATAGGGTCATAGAGCTGGAATTAGAAGAGGCCTCAGGGCCCAAATAGTCCAATCTACTTATTTTATAGATGAGGAAACTGAGCCCAAGGACAGAAAGTAGCAGGTTATTCTTGCCCATAGCTGCACAGATAAGCGCCAGAGGCAGAATTTAAAGCCAAACTCTAGGCATTAGTTTGCTTTCCCCTAGATCCCAAGTCCTTTCTCTGATTATAGACTTCAGTTGAATTTATATCAGGAAGGTTTAACCTTCTACCACATTTATCCTAGGTGAAGATTGATTCTAGCTTAGCCTGTTTCCAACCCTTAATAACTTTTCCCTTCAATTTCTTTTTGCTGTCTTTAGACCTCCACCAAGCCCATCTGGTACCATCACAGCAGCCTACGGCCAGCCACAGAACCATTCCATCCCTGTCTATGAGATGAAGTTCCCTGATCTGTGTGTATACTGAGTACCAAGAGTCAGAAACTGTGGAGGATGGGTGTAGGGGAGGTGATCCTCACTCTCATCCTCTACCACATGGAATCCAACTTGAGATTTCAGGGGAAAAATATAACTTCCAAATAATGGGCACCAACCCTTCTCTTCCTCCTACTCCATCATCCCAGCTTCACCATACTCTCTTTCAGGCCCTCTATGCCAGTGGGAGTCTACCCTGCCCACTTTGCCTTGCCTTCTGTGTCATCTGGGGTCCTTTATGAAGAGAGATGGGGGGGGTTCTCTCCCCATAAGGATAAGAGAGCCTTGAGCCTTTGGTTGATGAGTTGGAGGAAGTTTTTTTCCCCTTGACAGAGCCTATAAACCATCCAAGGACAGGCTCTCCATATTTCACAGGAAGGGCTCTACCAAGAGATCTCAATGGCTTTTGAGCCCAATTTAACACCTAGGGTTGAATAGAAAATTAGAACGAGGGAGGCATCAGACCTCTTAGGTAGCATCTCCTAGAAAAAGGAAAGGGTGGAATCTTTCTCTGGGAATTTCCCAACTACCAAGTGGAAATGTGGATCCCCATCTAACAGCTGCTTCAGAAGGGATGAGGCATCTGTAGTTTCATCCTCACTGATTAACAGACTGAAGTCCCCTTCTGCCTGATGTTTAAAGTCATTGCACAGTTGGGCCCAGGGATTAGGGAGAAGAAGGGAATGGGGTGCCTTAGGACTTTGGGGGCAAACAGAGGTGGAACCATGGCAGCTTAGTCTTAGACCAGAATCTGACTTCCTTTCTAGGAATGCCAGTGCTCACCAATTAATTGATACCAGCAATTTTTTCTTCTCTTGTTCACCCATAAGAGTTGGCCTGGGCTGATCTCCTCTCAAATGGCACAGGACCCTTGGACTCAGGGTTTAAAGACATTATGGGAAACTAAAGTGAAATTAAGGGAAATAAATGATTAAAGGGAAATAAAATCTAGCAAGATTGTGGGATTGGGGAGAAGGAACATGGTCAGCTTTTGCCTTGGGAGGCAAATACATTGCATCCTGAGAGTCCTGCATCATGAGAAGTTAGACCAGAGAATACTCCCCAGTGATCCTCTCCCACAGTAGGCAGAGGTAGAAAAGCAATCTCTGCCTGGCTCCACTACTGCTTGTGGTCCCTCTTGGCTCTCATACCGTCTTTCTCCTGCCTGAGACACTGGGTTATGATGTCTCATTGGTTTTATTTCCTGTGGGGCATAGGTCTATCGTTAGAGATTCTAGGCTTGAGAGGTGGCTCAAGATTTATAGACACTCCAAAAAAAAGCAGGGGATAGCAGGATGCTCCAGTACCCTGCCCTCAATCATTCCCTCATAGGGAAAGTTATTTGTTCTGCCCTGGGAAAAGAGTCCTTGGGACTGTCATTCCTACAACAGGGGTTATTCACTAGTACTAAGTATATTAGATTTATCCACCAAGGAATGAGTGGTCCTTGGGAGTGCAGTATGCAAGTCTGTGTATGTGGGGGGGGGATAAGAAAAGTGTATGTGTGTCTCCAAATGAGGTGATACCTCTGGACTCCAGGCAGTGCAACAGAAGCTCCTTCAACTACCCTGTACCATGAAGAGTACTCAATTTTATAAACCCATAATGATAAGTTGTTGCAAAAGTCCAATCAAAGTAAGACACATATGACCCTAAGCAGTATAGGAAAGTAGAGAGAGAAGTTTGTCTTTATTGCCCTTTCTGTGCCCCATTCTATTCTTATTGATTCTCCCAAAGGCCAACCACAGTCATGTACCATGGTTTATCTAGAACCCCAGATGGCAGATACCTTTAGGCACATCTACTAAATAACCCTTTTAAAATAACCTTTCCATCCTTCTCCAATCCTCTAAACTCGATCCCTAAACTCACCTGAGGATGTGAGTGAATTATGGTTGGTTAGTGGTTTGTCTCTTTCAATGGGGGGGAGGGGAAGAGAAAGAGAGAAGAGAAAGGAAGGGAAATTCTTGTCCTAGGCAAGAGAAAATTTGATCCAAATATATTTTCTCCCATCTTAAGTGAGTTCCTTGGGAAAGAAAATGGAAATTTGAACCCAATTATCATAATTTTGTCACCTCATCACCTCAGGGCTTTGCTTTTATAATTTCAGTACTTAATCCTATTGGTCTAAATATAAAATACCTGAAAATATAGGATCTAAAACAAGTTCCCTTTCTAAAAAAATGTATAGTTGAGTTGTACAATGAAAGATAGCACTCCTAGGCTATTCTAAAGTTTTATGCAAGCCTAAAATATATTGGGGGAGGGGAATACAGCCCACCTTCAACTCAATCTGTTGTTGCACTATATGAATGCCAGGTGATGTAAATTACATTTTTAGAGTTGGAAGGGCCCTCAGAGACCAGATTGTGTGATCCTTATCAGAAAAAGGATATCCCTTATAACATAACTAGTCAATAGCCTTTACTTAGAGTCTTTGAATAAAAGAAACCCATTAGTGCTTAAGGCAATCCCTTCCAATTTTGGATACAGCTAACTCTGAGGAAATTTTTCACTCCATCAAGCCTCAATTGATCATCTCCAGCTCACTGTTTCTCATTCTGTCCTCTGTGGTCAAGCAAAATGTGTCTGATCCTTCTTTCACATAAGAGACCTTCAAATACCTTTAGAAAATGATCTTCACCAAACCTTTCCTATGCCAAGCCATTTTGGTTCTTTCACTCAATCCTCCTGAGGCATGATTTCAAGACCAGTCACTACCTTGGCCACCTTCCTCTAGATTATCTATGTGCTTCCCAAGATATCAATCAAAACTAAACAAAACACTTCAGCCAGAAGAGTGTCCTCTGATGAAGGCAGAATTACTCTCTTCTGGTTCTGCACTCTGCCTCACTTAGTGCAATTTTAGATTGCATGTGTTCCCTGAGATCCCAAATGGAGGACATCCAGACTTATAAGCATGAAATTTCTCTTCATTTCATATAATAAAATATTTCTTATTAAAATAGCCGCTTAAACTTCGAATGAATACCATGGCACACGGTTTATTAGAGGAAACTAAAGACAAGATAAGAATCATGAGGGCCAAACTAGTCTTCCCATACTAGTTCTTGAGTATTATTTTTAGCACTTTGTCTCTTAATCCCAAATTTAGCTTTAAAAGAAGACCCTCAATTTATTACTTTAGTTATCCTTTTTCCCATGTCTAGCAATATTTCTTATATTTGTGGCACTGATAGGTGGGTTCGTAAGATTTAGTCTCAGAAGGGAGTTTATGGGTTATTTGGTCCAGCCTCCACCTTCTTAATCTCCTCTCTTCTGTTTCACAGATTAGGATACTGAGGCTCAGACTTATCTAATATTTCTTTGGCATCTTTCTAAAGAGCCTACAAATGAGTGTAATTCCCTAGATCAGGGCTGTCCAAAACCTGTGGGGTGATTTTATGTGGCTGCTGTGTGTTTACTTGATGCTTTAGTAAATGAGTTCTCCCTAAAAGGGCAAATCAAAATATATTGTCTATTGTTTTAATAAAAACTTTTAAAAGTAAGGTTGGACAGCCCTGCCCTAGAAGATGTCAGCTGACTTTATCACTATTCCTTTCTATTGTTAGGGGGGAAAATCAAAGTATATCTAGATATATGATTTTAGATCAGTGGGGTCAAACAGAAACCAGGCCTCTAATCCATACATAAGGATCCCTGGGGGACTGCATGTTGACTTAGGAAAAAAACACATTTCAACATTATCTTTGTTCTGCTGAAGTTGTATTTTGTTAAATATTTTCCAATTACACTTTAACCTGATTAGGACTTTGGATTTAACACCCCTAACAGAATGCATCAATTCTAAGCTCCATCCAAAAAGAAATCAGAGAAAGCTTTTCTGTACTTTTATTTTCTCTAAAGAAGCTACTTCTGACTTTTCCTGGGATTTGAGTTGAACCATGTCTGTTACCTAATTTAATCAAGGAAGGAAGACCAAATTGTCCTAACAAAAATTAGCATTGCATTTTGACTCAAAGAGCTAGAGGTGGATCTTGGCTCTGCTAAGTCATTTATGTGACTAGGAGCAACATGCTTCTCTCTGGGACTCGGTTTCTTCATCTGTAAAATGAAAGCACTGGATTAAATTGCAGGATCCTACAGTTAAGAGCTGAAAGGGACTTTAAAGATAAACTAGCCCAGAGGCCTCATGTTACAAGTGAGGAAACAGAATCTGAGATTTCTTCTAGCTCTTAATCATAGGAATCTGTAAAAATCCTGCCTCCAAGTCAACAAAACATTGGAGAAGTCAACATTACTTATAATGGTTTCATGCCATTATATTCTGGCCCCAGCATTGACCCCAAGAATGAGGGGGGAAATTACTTCCATTCCTTGCCAGTCCCCTTTTTCTCTCTCTGTTCATGTGATGAGACCTTTCCCTTCTCCTGGGAAGAGGCAGTCAAATTATTCTTCAGTCCTATCCAGCAAATATTTATTAGGCAATTGCTACAAATGAGGTCTAGTGCTAGTTGCTGGAGATAACAAAGCAAAAAAGACTTTACTCTCAAAGCAACCTATAGTCCACCTGACCAAGCTCAGAGACCCCATTATACTCTTAGTGGACAGAAAATGAGTTTCTGCTTTGAGACAACTGCTGAGTTGGGTGCAGCTAAGAGGTTTCCTGATATGACTTAATTAGATATGAATATATAGGAAACCCTCAACTTCTCTTAACTAAGATGAACCACTTAAATGTACAAGTTTTCCTCCAAGTAGGAACCTCAGGGTCCTATGGTTATACTCCCTTCTTCCTCTTCCCATTTGAGAGATTAGTAATACCAAAATGGATCAAATGAAGCCAGGCAGCAAGAAAGGGTTAAAACTGCTAACTCCAGGCAGTATAGTATATAGAGTGGCAGCCCTGAAGTCAGGAAGCCTCATCTTGAGTTCAAATCCATCCTAAGACACTGTGTGACCCTGGACAATTTATTTATCCCTGTTTGCTTCAGTTTTCCCATCTTGTAAAATGACCTGGAGAAGGAAATGTCAGTTACTCTGGTAGTTTTGCCAAAAACATCCCAATTAAGGTCACAAAGAATCTGAAACTGAAATATGACTCAGCAACTGCTATAATTTATATTCTTAGATAGCTGCCTAGAATCCAGATGTACAATGGAATTTTAAGACCTGAAACTTCCTGAAGACTAAACTAGTACAAGGATCAAGATATCTGAAATTCTCTAAGGTATCTTGAGTTGTGATCCTGTCAAATCCAAATCATATATTGTCCTTGATGGATAAATCCTCTCTATTACACTGAATTATGACTGAACTCCCATTAACTGAGCCCAGCACAGATCCCATGGTTTTCCTGGGCTGCTCCAGGATAACAAGATGCCTAAATTGCCCTGGAAGGTACAAGCAATTTAAGGTCACTTGTCTTCCCCCTACCCCAGCAACTTTCAAAATAAAAATGAACCATTTGCTTCAAGTCTAATCCAGGCCCAAATATGCTGTGAGGAGAGAAGATTGAACAGTACTTAACTAGAAGGTAAACTCTTTGAAGGCAGGAGCTATTTCTACTATGCCAATAGTTTTTGACATGCTATCTGAACCTGTGATTAGGTTGGTTTAGGGAACTTGTAGTAGAGGGACCTACCTGTGCAGTCAACAGTTTCTCTGCAGTTGACTTTAGTGAACTGCCCAGAGAAAAAAGAGGCTATGACTGGCCCAGGGTTGCTCAGTCATGTATGTCAAAAGCGGGACTGGAACCCAGGTCTTTCTGGCTTTGAGTCCAACTCTTTAGCCACTACAGTGTACTCCTCTTTTGTTTGGCTCATGATGGGTCCCTTAAAAATGCCTATTGATTGATTGCTTGAATGGACTATAGAAGAGTATCTTGCTGAAACGAAGGTGGACCTGGAGTATTTCTCTTTACCTGAGGACCAAAGAAGCTGACTGAGTTCATTTCTTTTTCTGGGAGATCTGAGGATGAGGGAAATCCCCTCCTCCCATCTCCTCTAGATTTCTGAAAAGCACTTAATTAGCTGAAGGGGACAAGAGGCATTCCTAGCTGGAAAACCTGTAAATGTTTCTGTCCTCAGATTACAATGTGTTTGTGTGTATGTGTATGTGTGTATGTGTCATATCTAGACCTTTGTGGCCATGGGTGGGTGGGGACAAGTGGGGGTGCATAAGTGCCACATAGTTTCAAATACATGTATATAATAGCGGATAGATTTATTTATATATGTGGGTGCAGAATTAATGCCTGTGTTAACTTCTGTATTTAAGATTCATTGAAGCCTATTGGCTTCATTTGTGGGCCAAGAAAAAGGTAGTGAATTTGGGGGAGGAGGAGGAGGTGATTGTGGAGGGATGAAATTTAAGAAGGTAATTCTTAGGGGAATGTTTGTCAAAATTTTCCAATATGTCTTTATGATGCCCTTTTCAAATAAATGTTAATGTTGTCTCCATAATGCTGTCTGCTTGGTTTCTTAAAAAGTAAATGGTTGTTTAAGATGTGCACTTGGGTCTGGAAATACCAGTGGTTTTCCTGTTGACATTTTGACACCCCCATAAGACTTCCCTCTCTTTGCCTTGGTACTGGAGGTAGGTGGAAAAGGATTGTTTGTTGGAATGGAAGTCTGGGACTGAGCTGGATTCTGAGAGTAAACGACCCTGAAGGCCCTCCAACCTCAAGGTTCTTTGTTTGCAGGATTACATTTAATCCATCCTAGAACAGGAAAGAAACAAGCATTTCTTATATGCTTACCCTCTACTAAATACTTTACGAATGTTATTTATATGCTTGTCACAACCCTGAGAGGTATATAATATTATTATCCACATTTCACAGTTGAAAAATCTGAGGCAGGCAGAGATTGTGACCAAGAGTCATAAAGATAGTGTCTGAGACTGGATTTAAACTTGGGTCTTCCAGATGTCAAAACTGGGCGCTACCAAACTGCCCCCTCCTAGACAAGGAAGAAGTTTAATCTTATTCATAAGGAACTAGACTACTTTCCAAATCTTTCATATCTAAATATCACAGTGAAGATTCCTTTTTTTTCTGAAGAATATCCATGAAAGTCAGTAATAGAAGCTCCTTGAGGGCAGACAGGAATAATTTCTCTCTTGTCTTTGTTTCTCGATCTCCCTGGCACAGTGGCTGATACATAGTGGAAATTTAATGTTTAATTGTTGCATGCCTAAGTGCAATGTAAGGGCTGCTCCAAAAGAGCTTCACATATTCCTCTGAGGATTAATTGTACTGTCTCCTCACTCTAGAATTGAAGGTGTGTTTACACAAGTTATTAGTATCTATGTGAATGAATTTCCTCAAGGATGTCTTCTTTGGGCATGTCTGTATTCTTGTGCATGTGGGCACTTACTAAAGAGTATCTATAGAAATGTTTATTTGCCTTTATCTTTACTTCAGCTCAAGTCATTGTGCCTTTGGGGATGGGGGAAGCAGAGGGAGTGGTACCCTAGTATCCTAGGAGTCTTGAAAACTATGAAATGAGTATAAACTCAGGCAGGTTCTCTACTAGAATGGAAAGCAGTCAGATAATGGCCAGTGGAGAGACTATTATCCAAAACACCATCCCATCTAACTCCAGAGAGAATTATTGCCAGATTGACTTAAAGCTGATAAATCTTGTTTTGACCAAGGTACGGTCAGTTGGGATCTGCACAGTCAAGGGAGTACCCACTCTGACAAAATTAGAGATCCTTGATATGTTAATGCCCTGGATCAGACAACACATCTCAGTCCCTTCCCCCTCTGTTGATACACTATGGGAATAGAGAAAGGCATAGGACTTAGTCCTTGACCTCAGGGAGCTTTTGTCTAGCTAGCTAAATGAACAAGTATATACATATATACATATATACATATACATATATATATATATACATATACATGTGTGATTATGTATGCATACCAAATGCTATATTATTAAGAAACAGATTGTGGAACACATTAAGTGCCATTATTGGACTTCAGAGAAGAATCCTAAAATTATAAATTTAGAAGGAGCCTTAATATACTACAGCCAACCAGTCTAAGAGACTCATTTTGCAGAAAAAGAAAAAGGTTGAAACCATGAAATAGTAGATTATAGTTTCAGAACTAGAAAATATTTCAAAGGTCATCTAGCCCAATCCCTATATTCTACAGATAAGGAAATGAAGGCAAAGCCAAGTAAAGTGTGCCTTAGGTTGCATAGGTAATAAATGACAGAGAAAAGACTTGAATCCAAGTCTTTTGACTCCAAATTCAGTGTGATTCTACTGTATTACCAAAAATCATTATGGACTGAACTCAAAGAAGTTATTCCAAAAAAGTGAGGTTTAAACTAGACTTGGAAAAATATTCATGTACAAGAAATGGTAGGTTTTTTCGTGAGAGACAATCCAAGGACCAATGTATGTGGGATGTCAAATAGAGAAGAGCTTGTTTACAGGAGTAGTGGGAGATGGAATTGAATAGGTAGAGGGTGGAGCTCTCAGGGCCTTAAGATCAGTTTAGTAAGCAACCATTTTTGTTTTTGAATTGAGGAGAAACAGTAAAATAATAGAATTTTAGAGTAGGAAGGACCTATCTACTCCAACTTTTTTTTTATCTCACAGGTGAGGAAACAGACCCAGAGAGATGAAGGGAGTTTTGTCTAAGGTTTTATGTACTAGGAGCAATATCCTAACTTCCTCCCATACCCCATGTAAGTAAGGTTAGTTTTTCCATAAAAGCTATTGAAATTGTCATCCATATTTGTATCGACTCAGGAAACTGAGGCCCAAACACTTGACATCTCTTCCTGGTAGCCTGAGTACCAATCAGCCAAAAAGCGTTCTAGGTATCTGGTTCTTTGGCTGGTGGACAGCCATGGGCAACTCAGACAAGACTGCTTCACTCAAGGAATCAATTCACCTTGTCCTCAATGGTTCATATCTTTGTTAAATTTTCTACCCTGATATCCATCTATTTATAACCTATGTGGAATAAACTATGAGTTGTCTAATTTTTTTCCCCAATATCAGGGCACCAAAAGGTTGACTTGAGTGAATCTAATACAAAATATCACACTCATGCCTCATGGCAAAACTAGGGCCACATGTCTCTCTCAAACCAGTGCTTTTTCCTCTTGAGGAGGGTGGGACATTAGAGAGAAGATTCTAATAAGGTTGTACAGGTTGTGTTTAAAGAAGGGGGCAATGGGAAGTGAGGGAGAACTTTAAAGATACTCTAGAAATGAAGTGGTGGTACTGCTAAGTGAGAGATACATGAATCAAGAGGATTTTGTGACTAACTAAAGGAATAAAGGAAAAAACATTAACTCTGGAGTTAGAAGAACTGGATTCAAATCTTACCCCTGACATTTACTTCCTCACATGACCTTGGGCAAGTCACTTAACCTCCATTGGCCTCAATTTCCTGTAAAAATGAGGGGCTTGCAATAGTGAGGTCAAAAAAAGAGACATTGAAACATTGTTTAAATGCATGGAAGAGAAGGAAGTTTAGAAGAAAGCAGAAAAGTGGGACAACTGTGAAAGTAATGTGTTGAGTCCAGAAAGGGGCCAGTATCTTGCCCAGGTTCACACCACTAATAAATAACAGTGAGATTTGAAATCAGATTCTCTGATTAAAAATCTAACACCCATCCCATATCCTGCCCCACATTTCTCTTATTGGGAGTGTGTAAATGAATGTAAATAAGTAAAGTGTATGTAAGAGTGTTGGCAAGAGAAAAATCTGTTGAGTCCCTGTCTGCCTATGGTTTGAGTGAAGCCTTGACTAATGACTCGCAGCCTCAGACCCTGACATGGGTCACATCATCAATGTGAAGTAGGAGATTTTTTATACAACTGTTGGAGTCTGTAAAGAGGTAGAGGAGGTCAGGGTCAGGGAGCAGCCTTCAGATACTGATGTAACAATGCTCTGTCTAGGAGAAAACCTGTGCTCAGGACTTCTGACTTCTAGTCCTTTTATAGGCTTCAACAGGGAGGTGGTGGTTGGAGGTTAGGAGAAAAAAATCATCCTCTTTGAATGGGTTCTTTCCTACTTCCTCTTTCCTAAGCCTCACTAGCTCCACCATTTGCATATATTGCATGTATTTCCCTCCAATGATGCTTATCCCAATTCATTCACACCTTCTCATGATGCATAATTCTTATCTATGTTCTTCCCAAAATTCTCCATACAGTATCTATCTCCATCCCTCCAAACACACACACAAATGTCTTAAAAGCTCTTGGCAATGTATAGTGGATATCAGGACAGATTTGGAGTCAGGGAGGCTTGGATTCAAATCTCACTTATGGTGCTTATTAAATGTATGACCTTGAACAAACCATGGGATCCTAGATTTAGAGCTGTAAAAGGGACCTTTGAGACCATTAAATTCAACTCATTTTCCAGATAAGGAAGTCATAAAGACTTCCATAAAGGGATCCTACAGTTAGTAAGTGTTTGAGGTAGTGTTTGAATTCAATCTTCCTGACTCCCAAGTCAAACTCTTTACTCTATAATATGCCTTTCTGAACCTTGTTCCCAGCATTGTTGTAAGGATGAAATGAGACTATATCCATCTATCTATCTATCTATCTATCTATCTATCTATCTATCTATCTACCTATCATCTATATATATATATATATATATGTATATATATATGACTTCATAAGCTTTTAAGGATTATAGAAAAGTGTTATTATTTCTCTAAACCTTTTAAATTGTAATTGGTATCAATCAGGACAGCCCAGGGGCCATCTATTCTATTTTCTTCATTCTTAGTACATGATAAACCACCTCCTTTTCCTCTCTTATACTTATTGGCTGGAACTGGAGAAAATGATTCAATATTTTTATCCATTGCAACCTTTAAAAAAAAAAAGAAATCACTACCAAGCAACAGGACAAACAATATGATTGAACTGGGGTGAGAGGAGACAGAGTTGTCTTGAACCCTTTAAAGGCCTTGGCAATGGAAGATGAGAAGTAGCGTTATGGTTTAATGATCCCCTATTAGGACTGGAAGGTTAGGACTGGAAGACAATCTTAGAGATCATCTAGTCATAGTATCTCAGAGGGCAGCCTAGCAGTATGGAAAAAGCATTGAACTCTGACTTTTCAAAAATATCTCTGAGGGGCAGCTAGGCAGTGCAGTGGATAGAGCACTGATCCTAGAGTCAGGAGGACCTGAGTTCAAATGGGACCGCAGACACTTAATTACCTAGCTTAGTGACCTTATTGCCTTGCAAAAACAAAAAAAAAAAAATACCTCTCTGAGAATCAGAGCAAGTCACTTCATCTCAATGGCCTCACTTTCCTCATCTGAAAAACTAGGGGGGTTGAACTAGATGGCAGCTGAGCCCCTATTCAGCTTGAAAACTATGAGACTACTATTTTGTGCACTTAAGTCTCAGTATTAAGAAGCTGGCAATTGATGATGATATCAGGATGGTATTAGGAGAATAATAATAGTTAACTTAAACTTTGTAAGCACCTTATATCCAGTTTGAGTCTGTCTTGTTAAGTGTAGTTGATCATTTATGCCTTGGAAATTGGCAAATGCTGCAAATCAAAGTATAATTTGTTGTTTTGTTAATTATCTAGATTTAAGAAAGCGATCGAGAAAATTTTAATATTGAAGATTAAACTCAAAAATGTGTCTTACAGGTACAGCTAGGTGGCACAGTAGATAAAATATCAGACCTGGAGTCAGAAGGACCTAAGTTCAAATTTGACCTCAGACACTTAATAATTGTCTAACTGTGCATCACTTAAACCCCATTGCCTAAAATTAAAAAAAAATTAAATGTGTCTTACAAATAGTTTTTCCAAAAGAGAACCAGCCATTAAATATTTCATAGCATACCCCTGGGTATATCCATTATCCTGTTTGAGCTTCAAACTAATCTCTCATTTTTTATGGACATAAAGATATGTATCTTAGGTATCATTACCTGCATCTTTCAGATAAGGAATAAGGACCAGGGAGATTAAGTAATCTGTCCATGATCACCTAGATAACTGTTAAAGGTGGGATCTAGGGGTAGATAGGTGGTGGATAGAGTACTGGCCCTGGAGTCAGGAGGACCTGAGTTCAAATCTGACCTTGAGCACTTAATAAGTACATAACTGTGTAACCTTGGGCAAGTCACTTAACCCCAATGCCTTGCAAAAAAAATAAAATAAAATAAGGTGGGATCTAAACCCAGATCTCTCCTAATACAGGCCAAGCTACTTCTAGGTTGCAATGGTCTCTTCTACAAGTCCAGCATGCTTAAAAAAGGTGTTTCCTCATTGCCTATTCCAATTCTAATTCAATTATTTACATGCCTGGATGACCAATAATTTTGGTTGCATTGCTTTTGTTTGTGCAAAAACTTTTAAATTTTATATAATCAAAATTATCTATTTTATATTTTGTAATGCTATTTCTTATTCATAAGTCCTTTATCCATAGATCTGACAAATAAACCATTCCATGCCCTTCTAATTTACTAATGGTATCACCCTTTATGTATAAATCCTAAACTCATTTTGAATTTTTCTTAGAATTTGATGTGAGATTTTGGCCTATACCTAGTTTCTGCTATATTGTTTTCCAGTTTTTCCAGTAGTTTTTATTAAATAAGCTTTTTTCTGAAAGCTTAGAGCTTTGTATTTATCATAAACCAGATTACTATAGTCATTTACTATAATGTAATCCGTACCTAATTTGTTCCATTGATCCACCACTCTATTTATTAGCCAGTACCAGACTGGTTTCTTAGTTATTGTCTTATAATACAATTTGAGAACTGATACTGCTAGACCCTATCACATATTTTCCTTCATAGTTTTTTCATTGATTCCCTTGATTTCCTTCACCTTTTATTCTAGATAAATTTTATTATTTCTAGATCTATAAAATAATTTTTGATAGTTTTATTTAGAGTGACACTGCATAAAAAGATTGATTTAGGTAGAATGTCATTTTGTTATATTGGCTCAGCCTACCCATGAGCAATTAATATTTTTCCAATTGTTTAGATCTGACTTTATTTGTGTGAAAAATGTTTTGTAGTTGTGTTCATATATTTTCTGGTATTATTGTGGTGGGTGGTCTCCCAATTATTTCATATTGACTATAGTTATTTTAAATGGAATTTCTCTATCTCTTGATGCTGAACTTTGGTGAGTATAGAAATGCTGATGATTTATGTGTGTTTATTTTGTATACTGCAGTTTTGCTAAAATTATTAATAATTTCAAGTAGTTTTAGTTGGTTCTCTGGAAGTCTCTAAATTCAACCACTTATCTGCAAAGAGTGATAGTTTTGTTTCCTCACTGTCTTTTCTAATTCCTTCAATTTCTTTTTCTTCTATTACTGCTATAGCTAATATTTCTACTACAAAATTGAATAATAGAGGTGATAAAGGGCATCCTTGCTTCACCCTTAATTTTATTATGACCAACAGTTTTGGAAGCATTCCAATACAGGGATAAGTAATACCAAGACCAGGAGTCAAATAGATCCATAGGAGATGTATAGGGTTTAGAATTTATTTATATTCTGGCTTGAATTGAGTGATTATTTCAAGGAACAACCCTGTCTTCTCATGAAGAATGTAAGATCGGGGTATGATTTTATTTTGTCTAGGGGCGACTAGGTGGCGTAGTGGATAAAGCACCGGCCTTGGAGTTAGGAGTACCTGGGTTCAAATCCGGTCTCAGACACTTAATAATTACCTAGCTGTGTGGCCTTGGACAAGCCACTTAACCCCATTTGCTTGGCAAAAACCTAAAAAAAAACTCATTAAAAAACTCACTTATTTTGTCTCTACCACATGATTGGTGAGTGACTGACTGAAGGACCATCTGGATATTAGGATACATTGTGGTCTGCTCCTACTTCTGACTTCAGTTGTTCTGTTGCTTCTCATCCCTAGGACTTCCCATCCCATCTAATTGCTCACCTTCCCTGTAACTTAACAGAACTAAATATCCTTCCTTCTCTACCACTCCTTTCCATGTGTTGTCTCCCTCTCTTGGACTGTACAAGTACTTAATAAACCATTCATTCATTCATTCATTCCTTTCTCTGGGCTTTAATTTTCCTTTATAATAATAAGGCTGCCTTTTTCAGTTTGGATATGCATGGTATTTACAAAAGACATTCGAGTCCCTCAGAAGAAAAAATAAGTTAATGTAGGCTGTTGGCTGAGTTGTAACTCAGATGAGGTGATAAAGACTTCTCCAGGGTCTTGATAATTGGAGGGCACTAATGACATTTGCCGGGTGATCTCTCCCCTACCTGGCCTGTCCCTGCCCTACTTACTCCCTTAACAGGCAGCTTGTTTCCTAGTGTTTTGAGATCTGAGGTCCCTCTTCCACCATTCGCCCAACTGAATGTGTCTTAAAATATTTTATATAAAAGTAACTTGTTGAATCCTGTTTGCCAGAAGTGTTAGTTAATGGTTCTGGATGCTAGTATTACAATTCCTCTTTAGCATGCCAGTTGTTATACTAATTGATATTCTAGAAAACTAGTTAACTCATAAAAATTTTTCTGCCCCATTCATTTGCATTACCTTATATCTTACTATATATGAAAATATTGTTACCTGGCAGTTTGGAAACTAGACCCTCCCTCCCAGGCCATCCTTTTCCTCCTCTTCCTTTCCTATCCACATATAATACAGAGTTTCTTTTCTTATTTATGTATAATATAGTGTAATGTATTTGCTTTGATGAATATTTACAACTTTTTTTTTAAACATTCAAAATCAGAAATCAAACATGAAATCAAATGAGCTTTATTTCCTAAAGATAGACAGACAACTTTTGTGATTGAAGGCATGATTGCTGAGGGTTTGACTATGTAGCACCCCAAGCCTGAGAAATGGGAGATAGGAATGAAGGGGGAAGGAGAGGGAGCAGAAGGGACTCAGGGACTGCCTCCCTCATAGAAAACCCAGGGCTATATCCCTCCCCCTTGCTCTTCCCTCATTGCCCCTTCTCGTGGGCATTCTTGATGATGGCATTTTTGAACAGTGTCATGAGAGGGGTATGATCCTTCTCAGAAATCATGAAGCCACCATACCTCTTGTTCTTGGGAGGGGTACCCCATCGGAAATGTTCCATCTTATAGCCCCCTCCATTCTTTTTCATTTTATCTTCATATGGTACCATGGCATCCTCCATTTCATCATCAGTTAGCTCAGGAACCTCAGGGTAGTCAGTCTTCATGGGAAGGTCTCTTCTGAAGTCTGTGGGATAGGACTCTGCAGATTCTTCTTCCACCCCATTGGGATAGACCTTCACAGGGCGCCTCTTTTTACCCACTGGCTTCCCCCAGCGGAAGTGCTCCATTGAGTAGGACCTTTTGGTATCTAATTGCCTGACTTTGCGGATCAGTGGCAGACCCTCTCCTTGTATCTTTTTGTCCTCTCCCCAAATTCCTGGAGGGAGCAGGTTCATGAAGTCTCCCTGCATTAGCTCCTGTCTCTTTTGTTCCACATTCCTTCCATCACTGCTGATGCTGCCACTGTGGTTATTTCTTTGCTTGTATTTTTTCCGAGAGTAGTTTATGGTTTGCTTTAGTTCATTTTGTCCATTGCCTGGAAATCCAAGTGACTCAGGTGGGAGCTCCAGATTGCAGGATTTGATGCATTCCTGGGGTAGAGAAGAGAGGGGTATGAGGGCACAGGATGGGTGGGAAGGTAGAATATCTTACCACCATACCTAACCACAATAATCAATTAAAAATTCCACTGAGTTCAATTCAGTTTTGAATATGAAAAGATCAAATTTTTTGTCTATTAAGCACCAACAATTTGTTAGGTAGTCTGAAAATTGAAGATTGAAAGAAAGGGGGGGGGAAAGAGAGAGAGAGAGAGAGAGAGAGAGAGAGAGAGAGAGAGAGAGAGAGAGAGAGAGAGAATCCAAGTCTTGAATTGACTGAAATTGTTCTTTAAATCTGAATTGTGGTGAACATTCCTTCAGATTCAAAAAGAAAATAATAAAGTTCTAATTTTAGACCCTCTGATTCATTTCTCAGCCCTGATTTTATAATATTTGGATCTGACCTTTTTTCCTTGCCCTATTCCCAGACCAACCAGGTCCATAACCAGACCTCCTCACCATTTCTACATTATACCTTTACATCCTTCACCAAACAGATCACCCAGCTTGTTCAAAATGTTTGAGATAATTTCATACTTACCTTACATTCCCCCCTTAGGAGATTCTACATTTTACTCTCCCCATCTCATCCAAGTATTGGGAAAGAGTTAGGCTTCCCAATAATCCCTACTTTAGAATGAGCAGACTAAAACCAGGGTTGCACATGACACAGAAAGATTAAGGATTCCGGGGCAGCTAGGTGGCACAGTGGATAGAGCACTGGCCCTGGAGTCAGGAGTACCTGGGTTCAAATCCAGCCTCAGACACTTAATAATTACCTAGCTGTGTGGCCTTGGGCAACCCACTTAACCCCATTGCCTTGCAAAAATCTAAAAAAAAAAAAGATTAAAGATTCCTTTCCAGACCCACTCACTGACTGGGAGATGTGATGCTACATTCCTGAGTAGGAGAAAACAGAGTCATTAATCAGAGAGACTTTGGTACTCATCACAGAGGAGGGAAAAGAAAGAGTCTGACCCAACTCATCTGAGTAGGGGATATCCCAGGTTTAATAATTTGGAGTCCAAAAATTTTAGAACTGGAAAAGGTCTTAGAGACAAACTAACCCACTTTCTTCACTCAACATATTAAAAAACTTAGTTTCTGAAATGTTAAATGTTAAGGTCATATGGCTAAATAGTGATGGGAAAGACTAGAACCCAGGTCACCTGGATTCCAGTCCAATGCCCTTCATAGTTAAGTGGACTCCCCAAAGTGAAGTATGTGTTTGGAGGACAGCTATGACATAATGGTAAGAACTTTGGATTTGGAGTCAAGAGAACCTGGAATTAATCTGTAACTGTTCCTAGTTATGTGATTATGGACAAGTCACTTGATTTCTTTGTAAACCACAGAACTGTGAGCTGTTATCACTGTAAATCATAAGCTCACAGGACTAAAGAAATGTATCAATGAAAGGGAGTTTAGGGGGACTTAGTTCAGCCCCCTCAGTTACAGTGGAGAACACTGAGGTCTGGAGAGGTTAAATAACTTATCCAAGGTGACAGATACACTAAGTGATGGAGACAAGATTTGAACTCTGGTCCTCTGACTTCAAATCCAGGGTATTGAACATGGAATTAGGAAGATCTGAGTTTGAATCCTACCCCTCACTCAGCAATCCTGGGCAAGTCCTTTCATTTCACTTAGCCTCAATTTCTTAATTTGTAAAATGAGGATAATAGCACCTAACTCACAAGGTGGTTGTCAGGGTCAAATGAGATAGCATGTAAAGCGCTTTATATAAAAACTAGCTACTATGCTACCTATTATAATTGCCTGGTCTCTTTTCAAAGGAAAGGAAATGACATCTTGGTTTTTCCTTCCTCTAAAGAAGTTGCTTTCATTTGTTGGGAAAAGGGGGGGAGGGGTAAGGTAACATGAGGCCAGTTGAAAGGGAGCTGAGAAATGTGAAATGGGAACCCCTTCCCCCCACCAGTAATTAAGATGACTAATTATCTTTAGATACCCATTATGACAGCTTAGAAAGTCACTGTTTCCAAGTAGTTTAAAATAGAACTATAGGAAACACGGGGGATCCAGAAGAAGGTAGGAAGAGCAGAACAAAATAGCAGGAAGGTGGGCTCCCTAATTTCAAACACCGCCCCCCAACTTCTCAAAGCAACTTCCTTCAGCTATCTGTATTTTTCCTTTAATCTCAGGCTAAGTAGAAACCCCCACTTGACTATATCCCAGTTCTTCCCTTCACTTACCTCCCTCCTTCCTAATAACACATGCTGCCCCTTTTCCCCAAGCCAGGATGTCATCCCTCACCACTACCCTCCAGTCCCACTTACCATCAGACTGTCTTGTGTCTTGCTATCTTTACACTGACCAACTTGCTGGCACCAGCCATGAACTTCTACTGAGGCCTGAAACAGCAGGGCCACAAACAGGACCCCAAGACAGCTCCAAGAAGGCTTCGGCATCTTCCAGGATGGAGCTCTGCAGACACAAGCACAGTTGGAGGGTTGCCCAAGACAGCAGGGTGATGTCGAGTCACCAGGAAGGACCATGTGCCAACACTAATAACTTGAAGGGTTCAAAGCCCTTCAACTACCTAATCCAAGGGTGACAGGAAGTAAAGGGTCTAAAAGACCTAGAAGGGAAAGGACTTGTGCAGCAAGACAAAATGACCTGAGACAGAGGCTGGGAACAAAGTAACAAAGAAGTCTTAAGATAATTCTGTCTTTCTTTTTCTTCTATAATCAAAGGGCCAGCATCAATTAAAACTAGAATGGGAAATGAAACAATCCAGGCTCTTATTTTATTGAGAGGGGAAATGACTGGTTTAGGTGAACACACTTAGCCAGGTAGTAGGAAATCCAGTGTCATCTTTTGGAAAATGAGAAGTTGGACTAGACAAGTGTGAATGATGTAAATGATTTAGGCATTTAATTCTCCCTGGGAGAGAAATGAAATTTTGAAAAGGAGTTGGTTAGTTCCAAATAATTCCTATTTAGTGCCAAACATGGGGGGGGGGGAAGAAGTCTTTGTTTTGCAACTAAACCCTACCCATCTCCCCAAACCAGAATATTGGTTTTTAGTACTGTTTCCCTGTGAGAAGTTCAACCGTCCCAATTAGAGTTTTTCAGCTTGGTCCTGAGATTATGGACAAGAAGGAAAATACAACAAAATGATAAACTCAAAGTCCATTTGCCATTGGAAAGGCAATGAAATTCATAAAATGTTAGAGCTAGAAGAGGCCTTAGAAATTCTCCAATCTGCCCCCCTTGCTTTCCAGATGAAGAAACTGGGGTTCTGAAAGGGATTTGCCCAAATCACTTTCACAATCTTTTCCCATCCCAAGCAGCATCCCTTTGTCTAATTTCATGAAGAATCTACTTACAATGTCACCATCCCCCTTTAATGTCACCATCCCCCTTTAATCCCACTACCACAGATCTTCAATTTCATCCAAATCCACAAACATTTATTAAATGCCATCTCTGGAGCTTGTGCTCCTTCCACTCCACCCTATTTTGCTATCTAGTTCCAACTCCCCCATTCTGGACAAATCCTTTGGTAAGGTAAGAGAATTTTAGTATTTCCAAATTTGCTTAAACAGGAAGTCTTCACTAAACTAAAAGAATGTTCTTTACTCCACTGAAATCCTTTACTCTTACTTTATCAATTACTGGGTATTTATTATTTGAGATCAAACAAGATAACTACAACTTGAGCTTTTTTCTGTATGTCTTTCTTTGTAGTGTTGAGCATTTTGTTATTTTTTATCTTTCCTCCCCTTGGTATAAATGATCAGAGGGATGCCTAGTAAAGCCATCTCAGTTACATCTTTCAAGAAATCTCATAAAATATTGACAAACGCACTGGGAACATTAGGAAAACTTTAAATTAGAACTTTGCTCTATCAAATGAAATTCTTTTTTTGTATGAAATTATTTTTTAATCCACAAACTATAAGTTCAATGAGAAGATCACATATTCTTCACATCTTTCCACCAACTGTTTGATGGTGAATTGTTTAATATTACTTTTTTTTAATATAAGGCAATGGTGTTAAGTGACTTGCCCAGGGTCACACAGCTAGGCAATTATTAAGTGTCTGAGTTCAGATGTGAACTCAGGTCCTCCTGAGTCCAGGGCAGATGCTCTATCCACTGTACCATCTAGCTGCCCCTATTGTGCAATATTACTTACCAAAGTTCATTTATTTCCTAACAATAAAGCTCTCCCCAAGACTGCCCATGATACATCTATATATTATTATCACAAAAATTTTATATGGACAGGAAAGCAGGGATATAGACTGGGACTCCTCCAATTTCCTTTTTTGAATAGCAATGAAGTTTGTTATTTTCCATCCTTGGTAGTTTCTTTTTCAAATAATCAATCCTTGAGAATCAATCCTTTGATTCCCTCCCATTTTATATTCCTTCCTTATGATATCCTTTATGTACACCTGGTTTGGTCCTCCCCTCTTTTCTTGTCTTTGCCCTCTTTAATGCCATTTCTACCCCTGAAATCATATTCAAGACTGTATTATTAGCTTCAAAATATAGCGAGGCTCTGGGATAGCCTCTCATCTGTTTTCCAAATTTATTCCACTTCATTTCAGCCATAGCCCATAAATTTGCATGACCTGCATTTTATTAACAAATTGCACACCACCAATATTGGTTCAAGTGTTGTATAGAAAGCAAGGTAATAAAGAACTGTGGAATATATAGGACAATTATTCAGTCTTGACACTCTAGCCCCAAACTATACAAAACATTTCTAAAAGACTAGACCACCCTGCTTGAATTCCTTGAATGATTTAAAGCACTATGTATCCTGTTCTAAGCCAGGCTTTAGATTTAGTCAGGAAGAGGTCTAAGAGGTTCAGCTCCAAGAAAATCATTGACAAGTTAAAAAATACTAGGTGTCCCCAAAGACTTAGTTTTCAGCTATATGGCAAAGTTGCTAGTATGGAGGGGAGGAAAAGGAAAGGAAAGGGATAAGAAGGTACAGAAATTATATTAAATAGCATGGACCCAGATGACCTGGGTTTAAAGTCTAGTCTGATCCACTCATTTATTTATTTATTTAAAAAGCATTAATTAAGCATCTATTATGTGCCAGAAATGTTATCCTATGCTATCTTGGGCAAAGTACTCAACAATTCTGAACAAGTTAATTTCCATTCCTTGCCCTATTTACTCATCTGTAAAATGAGGACATTGTGCTAAATGATTGCTAGGGTGCCTTCCAACTTTGAATTTCCAAGATTTTAGAATATAAGGTAAATTTAAACCAGCAAAACAAATAACAAAACTACATTACAAAAATCTGATTCAAGTGGGAAAATTGTAAGAACTTATCCCACTCCTAGTCAGAGTTCTTCCTTTTTCCCCTACAAATACTCACTTTAAAAATGGTATTATTCTTCTCTTGCCAATGAAATTTTAAGTCTGAAATTCATAAAAATGAGTTCAATTTCTTTTTTTCTTTAAATTTTTATTTGTTTAAGGCAATGAGGATAAGTGACCTGCCCAAGGTCAAACAGCTCGGTAATTATTAAGGATCCAAGTTTGGATTTAAGCTCAGGTCCTCTTGACTCCAGGGTTGTTACTATCCATTATGCTATCTACCTGACCAAGTTAATTTCTAAAGTTAACTCTTAATAATTATTTGTTGATTAATTATTGCCAGATATATTTGTTTACTTCTATTTGTTTTTTATACCTATCTTTCTGGTCAAAGGAGGTAATTGAATCAATAGAGTAAAAATTGATTAGGGGGTGGCTAGGTGGCGCAGTAGATAGAGCAGCAGACCTGGAGTCAGGAGTACTTGAGTTCAAATCCGGTTTCAGACATTTAATAATTACCTAGCTGTGTGGCCTTGGGCAAGCCACTTAACCCCATTCCCTTGCAAAAAAAAATCCTAAAGGAAAAAAAGAATTGGTTAAATACCTCATATGTGCCAGACACTGAAGATACAAAGACAGAAATTAAACTGCCCTTGCCTTCAAGGACCTAACAGAGAAGATAGCATGTATAATATAAAGACATGGGCACAGGAGATAGAGTATTGTTTGTAAGAAGACCAGTTAAATGTTTTGGCCTCCTCTTGGGACTCAATGGATAAAACAAGAGTGGCTAAGGAAGATAGGGACAACAAAAGACTTTGTAACTCATTCTGTTTAATTTAAAAATTAAGGACACAAATTTTCTTCAAATCTGGCTTGTATAAAAACTTGAGTGTATCCTAAAGTAGTCTTGAGCTCTAGAAGGGTGGCATGGCTAAATGGTGTAGTGGATAAGAGCACCAGTCCTAGAATAAGGAGGACTGAGTGAAATCTGGCCTTAGCCACTTTTTAGTTATATGACCTGGGGCTAGTGACTCAACCCTGATTGATTGCCAGAGAGAGAGAGAGAGAGAGAGAGACAAAGAGACAGAGAGAGCAAGACTGAAGGGACTGAGGCCAGAGAGAACTTTGCCCAAGGTCACACAAATAGTAAGTAGCAGACTGGTTCTTTCTAGTCCCATATGTCTTATAAGTGACATTACAAATTAAGGTTCTTGTACTTTACAAATATGATCTCATTTTGTCTTCATAGCAACTATATATGTATGTCTCCATCCCTGAAATATGTGATGGGGAGATATATGTTTTATATGTAAATATATATGATATTATATCATAGTATGTTAAATATGTATCTTGTTATATTTTAACATATACATCTCCCCATCAAAAGCCTATCTATAGCTTTCTTCCTATAATACTCTCTACATCATTCCATCTCTTCTACTTCTCTGTTTTTGCTTTGTTTCCCTCATAGATCTGCTTCCCTCTAAGGACTGACTTATATTGCTGACTCCCAAATCTATCCAACTCTCCTGAACATCAGTCCTTTATTTTCAAACATTTGGTGGACATCTACATCTCAAATTTAGTATCTCTATAAATTCAAATTTATGTTATTTCTCCCCAAGTCTGTTTTCCTTCCTTATATTTCTAGTTCTCTATCATCACCTTTCTCCCTGCCATAGTCAATCATCCCCCAAGTACTACTGATTCTACTTTCATACCTCTTACTCCTGTCTCTTATTTTTGCCTCCCATCTGCCTTACTCCACAATTGCCCTGGTCCAGGTTTTTATCACAATATCTGGAATTAGTGCAGTATTTATTCTAATTGGTCTTCTGCTTCCTTTTTTCCATCTCCACACACTTCACTAAGACAACTTTGTCAATCTGATCCTTTCTTCCCCCCCCAAAAAAAATACCTCTTAATGGTTTTCTACAGCTACCCACAGGATAAAGTTCCAATTCTTTAATCTGGAATTAAAAACTATTAATAATCGACTCACCTCTTTAACTTTATTTCTCACTATTTCCCCTACACAGACCATGCACTTTGGCCAAGTTGGTTGGTATCCTATTATTTCTGCCCCATTTCCTAACAAGCACATGCATTTCTGCCTTATGCCCATTTTCCTTCCACTTGTTTCTTTCCTGACTTGTTTAAATGCTAGTTTCCCTTCAAATCCAGCTCAAGTCCTCTTTCTGAAACCTTCTCTGAAAACTCTAGCTTTCAGCGCTATCCCCGATCTCTCCTACCCTAACACATACACAACTCAATACACACATAAGCTTTGAACAGTAACTAACACATGTAGGAGCTTAATAAATGTTAATTAAATAACAGACTGACAACACACAAGGGCAGACACACATCTCCAGAAACATCACTTGATACCCAGGATCTACTGCCTACTATAGTATCTCCTAAAAGTCTCTAAGTCTTCAACTGTTAAAACTTAAAGCTACCCTATGACTTTTGGAACACTTTATATTTTTGTTTGTTTTTACATATTACAAATATTTATAGATTACTCCCATTTTGTAAGAGAACTCTTGTAACAGAGTAAAAAGAGTTAAGTTAAAACTAATAAAGAATTGCTTAATATACTGAGAACTTAAGGGTTACAGCCAGTAGCTCTCACAGGCAGAATTTGAATCCAGCTCAAAAGCAACACATCATAGTGATTAGTATTGGACTTGGAGTCAAGAAAATCTGGGCTTGAATCCTGCCTTTGATTTCTTTTAGTTTTTTTTTGCAAGGCAATGGGGTTAAGTGGCTTGCCCAAGGTCACACAGCTAGGTGATTATTAAGTGTCTGAGGTCAGTTTTGAACTCAGGTATTCCTGACTCCAGGGCCAGTGTTCTATCTGCTGTACCACCTAGCTGCCCCTCTGCCTTTGATTTTTAAGAGCTGTGTGATCCTGGGTAGGATAGAACATCTTTAAGTCTTAGTTTCCCCATCTGTAAAATAAGAACAATAGCATCAACTTCAAAGAATTGTCATGAAGATCAAATATGATAACATGTAAAAATCTTTGTAAAGCACAAAGTACTAGATGAATTTGGATTATTTTTACTTTGGACCCTATTACCTGACCATCTATTCACCATATTTCTATTTTTAGATATTTTTGTGTCTTTACTCTTTCCACTCATATGGGTCAGCTCCTTGAGGCTAGAAATGGGCTTTATCCTATGTCTCTTGATAACTGAGTATCTGACCCAGACTAGATGCAAAATGTATGGATGTTTCTGCTGCTGCTAATGATGACTTTTAATATCCAGATTTTAACTGCTGTCAACATCTGAAATGGTGGCAGAAGAATTCTGCAACATATGGTCTATAAAACCATGATCTTTAAAGAACTATACTTGCTAATAGTCAAGTACATAATTGACATCTATCTCAAAGTATGGACCAAAGTCTATCTTATTAGTCTTCACAATATTTCATTTTAACGCTGATTTTCCAGAAAGAGTCAATGTTTCTTGAATTAAGTTAATGTGAATTTTTTCCCACTTTTACAACAGGACAAAATCTAGAATGGGAGGGACCTTTGTGATTATCTACTTCATTTTATAGAGGATTAAACTATGTTAAAAAAAATAAACATCAGGTACCACAAGGGAAAGTGCAACCCTGTAGGAAAAGGACACATAAGTAAAGTTTAAAGAGGGAGTCACAAGAAATGACTTAGAAAAGTCTAGAACTCTCCCATACATGGTCCCTGGTGATACAATACAGGGCAGGGTCCTGGAAACCTAGGGAGAAGAACGACAGAGCAGTTCTAGACCAGGATTCAGGAGACTAGAGTTTTAGTCCTGAAATCATAGGACAATTTGATGCCTCTTTCTAAGACTCAATTTCACTATCCGTAAAACGAGATTCTTCATAATCTAATGACAGTATCCAGTACTTAAGGACATTGAAGGGATTTGGAAGGCAGAAAGAGAAACTTCATCCTTATAATAATTTTGCTGCAAACTTGCCTTAGTTTTAGGAAAAATTAGTCAGCATTATCAAACAGCTGGTATTAAAACAGGGATAATTCCTGTAGGCCAGTTGCATACAGGTGTCACCATTGTCTGGATTTTCTGTTTCTTTTAGAATTCTTTTGCTATCAGATGCTACAGTAATATAAAGGGGAATAGACAGAAAAAGGCAATAACAATACTGGACAGAGAAGTTTCAATAGCATTTGTAAGAAATCTTATTTTTTTAATTGATAAACTTCAGCTAGAAAAGTAGATTTTCCTAGACCTATTTGGCTCATTGACTGGCTGAAGATGGTGGCTCAAGTCAGACCAGGCAACTAAGTAAAAGAAAGACAATCCAGAAAAACAGACCAATGGGGATGGGAATCATAGAATCTCAGAGTTGGAAAGGAACTCTGAGGCCATTTGGCATAGTGCCTGCCACATAGTGGGTGCTTAAATAATTCTCACCAAATTGAATTAAATTAGAGGAATCTTATTTGCAGCATCTCAACAGCATTTGTTTTAATTTTTTTAAAACTCAATTGATGGGTTCATCTTCCTTTGGGAAAACAGTCCACTCTTAGGGAGCATGATCCCCCAGGTAACTTCTCATGCTCGTATACCTTTCTTTACTGCTCATCTTCTCACTGCCTTTACTCTTTCTTTCCCTTAGCTTCTGCTGTATTCCATATATATTACAAATGTATTTTATGTAAATATATATATATATACATATACATGTTACAACAATACTTAAATAAACCTTTTTGTCCCTAAAAAAAAGTCGATTGAATAATGAGTGTTTTATCATTGTGTCATCTTTTTTCTTTCTGCTTAAGAAGCAGAAAGAGCCTTGGACTAAGTGCCTAGCCCTAAATCTTTTCTACTTCTGTGAACTATGAAAATTCTACAATGAAAGTTTTACAACTCTGTGAAGTAGAACAGAAAGGAGGATTTCAGAACCATGGACAACTTCATAATCATCAAAACCTAAGTTAAAACCAAACATTTATGGGAAAGGGAAACTCGGTATCTATAATTCTGTTGGACTAAATCAGTTGGTCCTGATCTATGAATCAGATGCTATGAGTGAACAGGAAAATGAAGACTACGGAGGAAAATCTGTTCTGAATGACAAGTTAATGGTAAAGTTTAATTAGCTTTGTTCCCAGTTTGTATTGAATTTAGAATTAACAGCAAAATGCATTATGTCATCAAAGCAAATTTAAATAAAGTCATACTACTGCTTTTTCATTTTTTTTTACTCTTGGCAGATTAGAAGACAGAATGGTTGAGATAAAAAGAAAAGAGTAAGAAAGATGGAGAGAGGAAAAGGAAGAAAAAGAAAGAAAAATGAATGAATGAAGATATGAAAGGAAGCAGGAAAAACGACATGAGTATCACTCTCTTAGCGATTCCAAGTGCTCTTCTTCAAGGAGGTGCTGTGCAGACAAATGAAGACACATTGTCTACAGAGTGATTTGAGCTTGGAAAGAAATATAAGCTGGTATGGTTATTATCCCTGTGTAAAAAAAAATTATAAAGTTCCTATTTCTAAAGAAATGATGATTTCTCTCAACCCCTTAGTTCAAAACATTTGCCTCAGAATTCTAAAGGACTGAAAAATTTTAAAACACCAAGGACCGATACTACCAGGTTTGACACAGCAAAACTGTGTCATCTGAACCCTTAGCATCCTTAAATTCTTCATAAATTCTTTGATCTCAGTGGGAAAAGGTGAAAGGAAACCCTAGGAACAAGGCTTTTTGGCGACAGGGATCAAACTAGAAAGATTAGCCTATATATTGTTTTCCCCTCCTTACCTGTTGCTCTGTAGTTGCCTTCTGCCTCTTGCGGCCAGGATATTTTTGTGTAGATGAATGTTTGTAGGCTCTGTGATTCCTTTGCTCCGTCTCTCTTCTCTTCCTTCACCTCTCTCTCTCTCTCTCTCTCTCTCTCTCTCTCTCTCTCTCTCCTCTCTCCTCTCGATCTTCCTCTTCTCTGTCTTCTCTCTTTTTCCCTGTCCTTGGTCCTTTTATAGCTGTGGGGAGAGGGGGGTGTTCTTTGCAGCAATCTCCCTGGCAGACCTTTTCAAACCACAACAAAAGAACCATCAATGGAAAGTGAGGGGGGAGATGAGATGAGTTTGATTAAATTGAGAGGGACAGAAAAAAAGGAGGAGGAATGTTCCAGGTAAAATGCAGAACAAAAGGACAAACAATGTCCAAAAGAAGACTTGATCTCTTTCCTAGCTAACTAGAAGATTAACACTCTCCAGGGTAAGTTAAACATCTGCTTGCATCCCCGGGTTGCCCGCTTAACTTAATTAAAGACATGCATCAGGTAGCTGTGTCTCTCCTTTCCTGGCTCCTGACATGGCTTAGCACCTTGGGTTAGTCATCACCTGTCCATTTTGGGGGATCATGTTGTAGGTCATTTATGAAGCCTGAGGAGATTTAATTTCCTTGGTTTTTCCAAAGCAAATGTCACAATAGTGAATGTGTTTCTGTGATTCTTCATATTTTCCAAATCTTTTGAAATAAACGTCTATGGCATCATCGAAAGAGCATTTACTGAGTTTGAATTTGGAAGATTCCTAGCTTAAATTCTATTCCTTTTTCTAGCACCCAACCTTGCACAAGTCCCTTCAGCTTTTTTGTGATGATAACAACTGTCATGAATACATTGCAGGGTTGTGAGGATCAAATGAAGTAGTGATTGACCGCAAAGCACTTTTTAAAGTCTCAAGTAATACATAAATGTCAATTATTATTATTACTATTATATTTTATTATTATTGGTATTCCTCACTTGGTGATATTATTCCACCTGGGGAAAGTAAGGCACAGAAAAAAAGTGAGGAGTACCCTAATATCAGTGAAAACAAAGATGATCCTCTATCAAATTGTAGAAGTTGTTGGGGGGGGGGAAGCATGGAGTTGGCATCTCTGCACTGTCTTCGTTTCCCTATATGGATCAGTAGCACTATTCAAAACCAATCCTCTCCCAATCCAGCTCTACCCAATGCCCTGTATCAAGCCATTAGATCAAAGATTAGAGATATAGAAGATCTCTAAGGTCACCTAATCCATTTTACAGATAAGTAATGAGGCCTAGAGAGGTTAAATGGGTCATAATAAGGTCATAAAGTAGTTTTTGTTTTGTTCACTTGTGTCTGACTATTCATAACCCTATTTAGGGTCTTAGCAAAAATACTGGAGTGGGTTGTCATTTTCTTCTCCAGATCACTTTACAGATGAGGAAACTGGGACAAAGTTAAGTGACTTGTCCAAGGTTACACAAGGTAAGGTCTGACATCTACCTTTGAACTCAGGTAAATGAGTCTTCCTGAGTTCAGACCCAACACTCTATATCCATTATGCCACCTAGTTGCCTTCATACAAGTAGTAAATAGCACACGTGATTCCAAATTCCAGCTTTTGCTTGACAAAAATCACACTGTTGCAATGCACAAGCCATGATGCATAGAAGCCAACCCCCCTCAGATATCACATAACTCTTTGTAATTTCCCACCTATATAGATAGAGGACCTTGCCTGGAATCAGGAAGACGTGAGTTCACATCTACCCTCAGATGCTTACTTCAACTTCTAAGTGACCTGATCCTAGGCAGGTCACTTAAATGCTCTCTGTCTCAGTTTCCCCAACTTTAAAATGGGGTTAATTATAATTAACCAGTGTTTTAGTGAAAATCAAATGAGATAATATATTTAAAATACTCAGCACAGTGTCTGGTAACTAATAGACACTACACAAATCCTAGTTTTTATTATTATTATTATTATTATTATTATTATTATTATTATAGCTATCTTTGTTTGTACTGCTCCTACCAGACTACAAGACAGACCCTACCTGATATCTAAGATTTATATCTCCCTAAGCTCTGCAAAGGATCATTCAATAAGCATTTATTTTCTGGGTCAGTTACTGTGTTAAATTCTGGGGATATACAGTGTAAGGAAATCTCTAGTGAGATGCTTCAGGAGTGTGCAGTTGGCCCTGTACAATTCTGTAGAGAGAGGCATAAAGAATATGCCTATCAAATATTCGAATGACACAAAGTGATCATGGTGAAGGACAATTAGATCAAGAATCCTGGCAGGCTAGAGCCCTGGGTCCAATCTAATGAGATGAAATTCTAGCAGGATAAATGCAAAGTTTTGTGTACTGGGGTAAAAAAAACCTACTTCCTAAGTACAAGATGGGGGATGCATGGCTTGGCATCAGTCCATCTGAAAAAGATTAAAGAGTGAATGTGGTAAGCTCAAAAAATGCTAAGACAGTCTTAGTCTGGATTGACATTTATATAGTCTACAGAACTATGGAGATTCCTGTTATTCTGGGGTTTTTTAGGGTTTTTTTGAAAGGCAATGGGGTTAAGTGACTTGCCCAAGGCCACACAGCTAGTAATTATTGTGTCTGAGGCCGAATTTGAACTCAGGTACTCCTGACTTCAGGGTTGGTGCTTTATCCACTGAGCCACCTAGCCACCTAGGTTCCTACGTTATTCTGAACTCTTCACTTTCCCAGTGAAAATCACATTTAGAGAATTTTGTTCAGTTTTGGCAACCAAGGTTTAGGAAATACTTTGAAACTATAAACTAATAAATCTTTGTTCAATTAAATCTCATTGTTCTTCCTACGTATTCCTTGTCTTAGTTATTTATGTTAACATCTTCTTTCTAGGGGAGAGAGTGGCACAATAAATAGAGCTCTGAACCGAGAGATAGAAAGTCCCAAGTTCAAATTCGTCCTCAGATATTTACTAGCTATATGATCTTAAGCAGATCATTTCACCACTGTCTGCCTCACTTTCTTAGCTGTAAAATGAGTATCATAACAGCACTTACCTCCCAGGGTTGTTGTGAGGATCTAATGAAAGAATATTTATTTTAAAGTACTTCGCATAGACATTATATGATGATCATCTGTGAATAAACAAGATCTTCTCAGTAATGATCCAAGACAAGTACAAAAGATTCACAAACTGCTATCCATATCCAGATAAAATAGATGCTGAATGTAGATTGAAGTATATTTTCCTCAATTACTTTATTCTTTCTTGTGGTTATTTTTTTCCTTTTGATCTGTTTCATCCACAACAGCGACTAATATGGAAATATGTTATACATAATAGCACATGTATAAACTATATCAAACTGCCTACTAATTTAAGAAGAGGGAAGGAGAGAGAGAAAAATTTGGGACTCAAAATCTTGTAAAATTACAAAAATTTTCATAATATATAAATGGGGAAAAATAAAATACTATTAAAAATAAAAATGGGGATTAAAAATGTTTTAAGTGCTTAGCATAGTGTCTGACTAGGAGTAAATGCTTTGTAAATTCCTTCTATCTTGGATCATGGAATCTTTTAGGATAGGACTGTGTCTCATTCATCTTTGGGTATCTCTTTGTGCCTTGCTCCTTAGTAGTTGCTCTATAGATGGTAATTTATTTTAATTAAATTGAATTTCCTGATAGTAAGATGCTAATTGGGTCACAAAATATCATTTTGACCAGTCACCTTATTTTGCAGATGCAAGAATTAAATCCCAGGTAAAGTGACTTGCTTAAGGTCACATAAGCAACAGAGCAGAGATTAGAATTCAGAACTTCTAACTTCAAGTCCAAGAGTTTTTAAGGAAAATTGTACAATCTCTTTCCACTCATATTCTTAAGACCTATCAACATCCCTACCCTAATCTAGGGTGGGAAATATAATACAGCTATATATATATATATATACACACACACACACACACACACACACACACACACACACACACACACATATATATATATATATATATATATATATGACAGCTGTTATTGAAGAATAGCTTCAAATGGCAGCTCCTTTCAATTTCAGAGTGGTCCAAAGTATATTCCATCAGATTTTTTTGCTGGGTATCTTTTAGTAGAAATATTTTATTTACTGAGAAATATCTTGAACAATCCTACCTCATGATATCAAAGGTTTCTAAAGATAGAGTCAACATGGAGAGGGTGACCCTTCTAATCCCAAAGAAAAGGCTTCCTTTGATCTCAACTAGAACTGATTAAGTGGAAAATAGGGTCGGTACCAAGGGTGCTTCTGTTCCTTGAAATGAGTTACAAGGGGTGTGGAGTGTTGGTATTGTTCAATCATGTCTGATTCTTCATGATACCATATGAAGTTTTATTGCCAAAGACACTGGAGTGGTTTGCCGCTTATTTTGTGGATGAGAAAATGAAAGCAACAGGGTTAAGTGACTTGCCCAGGGTCACACAGTAAGTATATGAGGTCAAATTTGAACTCGGATCCTGACTCCATGATGGATCACTATATCACCTAACTGCCCCAGAAGGGGTGGGGGTTGGAGTAGGGACTGGGAACTCAACAACATACCTTGTGTTTTGCTTTGTCTAGTATTGCAAATAGATGTTGTTTGGAGTATTAGATGCCTCCATTAGATTTTCTTCTCTGTTTCCTCATATTATCTATTCATACTAAGAAAAGAAAAATTATTTCAAATTTTAGACTTCACAACACAGTAGGACTTAACCACTGCTAACCTGAGACTTTCTTGGTAAATTTAATCATCAGAGGAGGAAAAAAATAGGGATGCCTCATTTTCACAGATAAATGAAATTCTAGAATTGGAAAAAAATCAATAGCATCTAGCTCACTCCCTTCATTTTATGGATAAAAGACTAAAATCCTAAGAGGTTAAAAACTTAAATGCAGATAGGTCATCCAGTTCTCCATCCAGTGTTCTTTCTTCTGAGGCAGCTAACTGGTGCAATGTATAGAAAACCAGATGTGGATTCAGGATAATCTGAGTTCAAATCCAGCCTCAAACACTTACTAGGTGTGTGATCTTAGACAAGTCACTTAACTTCTGTTTGCCTCAGTTCCCTTAATTGCAAAATGAGGATGATAATAGCATCCACCTCTGTGGTTGTTGTGAGGATCAAATCGGGCAATGTTGGTTAAAGGCTTAGATCAGTGCCAGGCACTCATCATTGGTATTTAATAAATGCTCCTTTCCTTCCTTCCTTTTTCTGTATCACTGCATGTTTCTGATTTCTCTCCACCAACCACATCAAGGTCTAGCAGCCTTGACCTTGAGACTAAACTCGAGAAAAGTTTTGGATATTTCCTAAAGCTTCAAGCAAACACAAGCAATCAATTTCCCTTCTTTTATTTAAGATCTCATAGTCCTCCTCTGGTGCTTCAGCTTGGTGTGACGGTGACCCTGTTTGTGGAACACAAGCCTTGGAAATTTCTATCATGTTGGAAAGATTCAAGGTCTTCCCAACAATAACCAATTTACTTTCCCAAGACCAGCCTATTTAGGTATAGAAAAGTTCAACATCAGTATGTGTTCAGTTATTTTCAGCTGTGACTGACTCTTCATGATCCTATTTTGGAGAATGATTGGTCATTTCCTTTTTCAGCTCATTTTACAGATGAGGAATTTGAGGCAAATAGGGTTAATAGATTTATCCAGGGTCACACAGCTAGTATCTGAGTTCATATTTGAACTCAGGAAGATGAGTCTTCCTGATTCCAAGTTCATTGCTCTATCCACTGTTCCACCTAGCTTCCCTGGTCTTTTAATGATGAATTCCTTGACCATGGCAATCCATAAAACAGAAATGACAACAAAATGGCCTTAAGTCATGGTCACCTTTTTCTACTTCTTCAATGACAATGGAAGAGTAGTAGAAAAAGGGACAGAAAATGCTAAAAATCACACTATTCTTTATCCCTTCTATGAACATTATATATATTTTTTGACACTCTCAATGTGAAATCCTTGTCCAATGAACTAATAAATGGATACACTATTAAAGTAACTAAATTAGATTGACCTTGACATTCTTACCATAAAAAAATCAGTAGAGAGAATAAAGTTGTAGCTTAATAGATTGCAAGTTTATGGGTTCTCCTTGAAGAGGCAAATAAAAGATTGGAGAGGTTGGTTTTTTTTTTTTTGATGTGTCCAAAGACAACAAGAAACTTCATTTCATAGACCACTTGAATACCTGATATTTTAGAGTTCATGATAAACATTTGCAAAAAAGACCAATGTGAAGATAATTGTTCCTCATGTATGAACATGTATTATTGCACAAAATGAAGAGTTAGAGAAATCAGTAAAAAACAAACAAACCCACATACTATGCTAATCAACAACTTTAATGCAAAGATGAGAAGAGGCAGGTAGAGCAGAGATTGGGAAATGTGAATGAACAGTGAGGTGTGAGAAAGGAAACTTTTTTTAGATTACATATTCAATTATATTCATATTACATATATATTCAAATACATTCAATCACATACATATTCAGTTAGAATGCTTTGTTTGAGAAAAGAGTTGTGAGTTTTTGAAGGAAATTAGGTTTTTTAAATTTCCTACTATGTACCAGAATAACTTTACAGGGTTAGTTAGTACAATGTAACATAGAAAATGAAGCAGATTGTATTTTAATAGACAAAAAAGCAATTTCTTAATGATAAAGTCATTCCTGAATAGTACATTTATGTAAAATTAGACCTTTAACCTATTGGAGAAAAGAGAAAAAAATTAATACAAAGCTAGAAGATTTTTTTAATTTAAAAGATAAAAGTATGTTATTAAAATAATTCCAACTTGACTTATTGAAGTCAGTTATTGATGGGAAAAAATGGGAAATGGATAGAGGAAAGGACAGCTACATGAACTGTGATAATTCTGTGTTTTCATATGGAAGCTCAGTCCCTATAAATCAATCTTCATAATGAGGACAGCCAATGAATTTTAAAACTGTCTTAGGAAACATTTGATGTATTTGCTATACAGAGAGATATGGCAGGCAAAGACAATGCTGTTTTAGAATATAAACCCATTTTCAAAATCCTATAGAGAAAGATTGTCAAATATTATGAATAACATCAGTTTATAAAACAAAGAAAAGCAGCAGATAGTAAAAACCAGTTAAATGAAAGTTTGGCAAGAGACCCAGTTAATCATCCTGATATCATTTTAAGTTACAACTATAAAGAGTACAACGAAGTGATAAAAGATGGAAAATATCCATAGAATTTTTTAATAGTGAATTCATTTGACAACCAAGAACAGATAAATTACCACACTGGGTTTCTAACCACAATTCTACATATGCTTATATATTAGAAAGAGAAGATATTAAAGAGAACAAAAATGGGAAAGAAGGAAAGAGAAATGAAGGAAATTAGGTTTTTTAAAATGTCCTATTATGTACCAGAATCACTTTACAAACATTTCATTTCATCCTCACTAAAACCCCAGGATATATGTGCAATAGTTTTAAGGTTGGGGAAACAGAGATAGAGCTTAAGTGACTTGTCTGGGGTCATACAGTTAGTATCTGAGGATGAAGAAGTCAAGTCCTCCTGACTCCAGAGCCAGTGCTCTGGCCAATGCACCATCTTTTATTGTTGTTCAGTCATGGCCTATTCTTTGTGAGCCCATTTGGTGCTTCTTAGCAAAGATAATGTAGTGGTTTGTCATTTCCTTCTCCAGTCCATTTGACAGATAAGGAACTGAGGCAAACAAGGTTGTGTCTGAGGTGGATTTGAATTCAGGTCTTCCATACTCCAGGCAAGATACTCTATTCATTGTGCTACCTAGCTGCCCCAATGGAAAAATTACCTGGATTAGATAGACCAAGTTCACAGAAGAAATCTATTCTGAAGGTGATAGAGTTGAAAGAGAATTAAAGGGATCTATCATTAAGGCATGCACATCAAAGATATAGGTGGAAAAAAACCTCAAACTTTATTACTTTCAAAATAAGGCAACTGAAATAACTACCAACCTACATTCTTACTTTTTCATCTTTACAAAAAAATTAAAATAACTGCATTATAAATACCAAATTAACTACAAAGGACCTATGAAGGAAGATGTTATCTTCAACCAAAGAAGGAACTGATAAATAGATGTTGAGAATGGCTTAGAATATACATATAAATGTATACATATATTTGTGTCTAATGGTAGCTATCTCTAGGGTAGGAGTCAGGGGAGGGAAAGGAAGAAAAATTCTCACGATAATTTTATTCTATATTTAAAAGGAATAGAGAGTTACACATACTAAATTTGTAGTTTCATATGCAATCATCTTTTATTCTATCCTACTATGTTGTAGAAGTGCTTGTTTTATTTCTTAAGTTCAGAATTTTAAAAATAATAAAAAATATTTTGATAACTATTTCAGAAAAATAATAGAAGATCATGGACTAAATTGATGAAGACAATAGTAGAAAACAGATTTGGGTAAGTAATATTGCCCAGTTTGCTATACCCAATCCTACTGTGCTTCTTCTTTCTAGGCAATAAAAAAGCATGACTCAGTAAATTTTGCCTTTCAATGTCTCTTCCAATAAGATATCTCCCATGCATACATAAAAATGTTGTGAGATTCTTTGAAAGATATTAACAATATTATTAGAGAAATGCAAATTAAAGCTTCTCTGAGGTACCACCTCACACCTCTCAGATTGGCCAATATGACCAGGAAGGATAATGATCATTGTTGGAAGGGTTGTGGGAAATCTGGGACATTATTACACTGTTGGTGGAGCTGTGAACTCATCCAACCCTTCTGGAGAGCTATTTGGAACTACTCCCAAAGGGCAACAAAAATGTGCATACACTTTGACCCAGCAATAACACTACTGGGTCTATACCCTGAAGAGATCATGAAAAAGGGTAAAAACATTACTTGTACAAGAATATTTATAGCAGCCCTGTTTGTGGTGGCAAAGAATTGGAAATCAAGTAAATGTCCTTCAATTGGGGAATAGCTTAGCAAACTGTGGTATATGTATGTCATGGAACACTATTGTTCTATTAGAAACCAGGAGGGACGGGACTTCAGGGAAGCCTGGAGGGATTTTCATGAACTGATGCTGAGTGAGATGACCAGAACCAGAAAAATACTGTACACCCTAACAGCAACATGGGGTTGATGTTCAACCTTGAAGGACTCGCTCATTCCATCAGTGCAACAATCGGGAACAATTTTGGGCTGTCTGCAAAGGAGAGTGCCATCTGTATCCAGATAAGGAGATGTGGAGTTTGAACAAAGTTCAAGGACTATTCCCTTTAATTTAGGGGAAAAAATAGATATCTTATTGTCTGATCTTGTTACCTCTTAGATTTCTTGTCTCTTCTTTAAGGATATGATTTTTCTCTCTCATCACACTCAATTTGGATCAAGGTACAACATGGAAACAAAGTAAAGACTGACAGATTGCTTTCTGTGGTGGGGGAAGTAAGATTGGGGGAAAATTGTAAAACTCAAATAATATCTTTAATAAAATTTAAAAAAAAGATATTAACAATAGATCACCTTTTTTAAATGACCCTATCAGATGAGTTATGCTAGAGATTTTCATCACTCTCACAGAAGAGATTGACATCATACTCCAAGTTGAAGAAGAATTCTTTATAAATAGTAGCTTGCAGATGACCTTGTGCTTTGCTTCAATCCCTGAAAACATGGAAGAACCTCCTAGAAGAGATCCATAACCACTCAAAAAAAAGTTTGATCTTATCATCCACCCAGAAAGAGCCAAGAGTATTATAAAGCGTTAGATGAACAACCCATGAACCTATGCTTATGTTTATATAAACCTGTGTTTATCTCACTGTATACACACACATACCTCCATCTATATACATACAAATATGTGTGTGTGTTGTTTCCCAGGAACTTTAATTGAGCCATGTGTTGATTCTAGAATTTAACAAGAAAGGAAAATGAACTGGATTGTCTTTGGACAATTTAAAAATCTTTTCATTGATCCCAAACTTTTTTCCTAAAACAGTGGGTCCATTTATGAATGTAAATTTCTCCCAATGTTGCTATATGGTTGCAAGTCATAAAATACTAGGCTTACCAAAAGTTTGGAGATGAAAATCACCTAGGAGACAATTGAAAGGCACTTCGTGTGTGAGTGGACATCTCTAATATATTTCCCCTTCTCTCCATTCACTCTGGCATCTTTCTAGTTCAGGTCCTCATCACTTATCAAATGGACTATTTCAATAACTTTATAATTAGTTTCTTTGCTTTTTTGTCTCTCCTCACTCCAATCAAACCTCCACTTAGCTGCCACAAGCATCAGTTTGTCCATTTCTCTCCTCCTCTCAACTCCAGTGGTTCCATATTATCTCCAGATTCCAAATAAAAAGTCCTCTGTTTGGCATTTAAATCTCTTTACAACCTGAACCCTTTCAGCATTTTCATTCCACTTACACTTTACTCCCCATCTCTTTTCCAGTCAAATTGGAATTCTTGGTTTTCCTCACACACTCCATTCTATCTCCCATTTCCATAGCTTGAATATTCTCTCTCATCTCCACTTCTCAATTTCCCTAGCTTCCTTCAAGACTCAATACAAATACTACCTTCTGTTGACATTTCTTAGTCTCTCTCTCTCCATCTTTTTTCATCATCTTACCACCTCCATTTTACATATCTTGTATGTATCTATTACTGTTATGTTTGTCTTCCCCCCATTAGAAGATAAGCTCCTAAGGTCCGGAATTGTTTTTGCCTTTCTTTGTATCTCTAGCACTTATCACGGTCCCTGGCACATAATAAAGTATTCAATAAATGCTTTTTAACTTGACTTGTAGACTGACTAATTTCAATCCAGAGTGGGGTTTGAAATTGCAAATAAAATCTGGTTTATAAATTTTTAAAACTGAAAAGCAACAGGGATGTAGGGAACTCAAAAACTTGAATACTAGTGAGATTCAGTGAATTATAGTGAATAATGTAGCATAGGCATCAAAACCAATACTTCTACATCAATGTCCATGATAGCATCACTCTGTCACTGTAACCTTTGGGAAACCACTTCTGGTATCCTTCAAATCTCAGCAAAAAGGTATCCTTTTCTGGGAAGACTTTATTAATCCTCTTTTTATCTAGTGCTTTTTCTTTGTTAATTATTTCTATTTTATCTTGCATATATCTTCTTTGTTCATAGTTGCTTACATATTATCTTCCCTCTTATTCTGTTATTTCCCTAAGAGCAGAGCCTGTCTTATGCATTTCTTTGTTTGTTCTGTTCTTAGTAATAGTGCCTGGCACACAGCAGGTCTTAATAAATGTTTATGGCCCAACCAACTTAAGCTCATAGAATTTAGACCAGAAAAGACCTTAGAGATCATCTAGTCCAACTTCATTTAACGGACAAGGAAATAAAAGTTTAAAAAAAGTTTGATTATGTGACTCAAGGTCATACAAGGAGTCAGTAGCAGTCAGGATTTGAAATCAGTCACAGGATCCTAGATTTAGAATTGAGAGGTACTTCAAAGGTACCTCTAATCCAATGTCCTCATTTTATAGATGGAAAACTGAAGCCTAGAGAGGTGAATAGCTAATAGGAAGGACAGCACTTGAACCCATGTCCTCTGACTCCCAATGAAATATTCTTCTACTGCCCCACCTAGAAGCCTTAAGTCTATGATTAACAAATAGAAGAAATTTGAGAGGTTTCTTTGTTCTGGGACAAATCTAAACTATTATTCACCTTTTTTATTTGTGAACACTACACACTCTTATTCTGATGCCTTAGCATGATGTAGAGATGACTAGGGGTTCTGGAATGTTATGTCAAGTGACCTTTGACTCCAAATCCCGTGGTCTTTCACTACACCCCATTTTTGGAGCCCCAGTTTCCTTATCTGTAAAATGGAACTAGAATACTCCAACTATTTACCTTATAAGACTGTCATGAAGAAAGTAGCTCAAACATAATAAAGCAGTACATAAATGTGAGCTATAATAATACTCAAATTGATGTCCCTGAGTCATACAGAAAAGGTTAAATCATGCTCAGCATTTTCTGTTTAGAAAACAAACAAACAGGAAAGTGCATTTTTAGAAATATGCCCATCAAGTATGCTTATATAAGAAAAGTTTCCTTGCTTACAGGGACAAATAATCTCTAATTACATACTAATGTGGGACAACTCATTCTCTGATGACGCTGGAGATAGGAACTCTTCTTGATATTTCCTCTCCTCTTCAAACTTTCATGGAAGGATTAAAAGATTCATCAATTCATTTCATTTCAACAAGCATTTATTATTCATCTGCTATGACCTGGACACTGTGCCCAATCACATATCCTGTCCTCAAAATAAGAAAAAAAAATTACTCTTAAAATCAATAGAGAGGTCCCTTGCCTTCAAAAACTTTTCTCCTATATGTATTTCTATTTTTTTAATGAATAAAAAAAATGTTTCTGGTCAAAAATAGAAATAATGACCAATAAAACAGATTTAGACACAAATCACCATAATAGTCTTCAATAAAAGCAAAGAACTCAATATTCTCAGTAAACATTTATTAAGTACCTAAAATGTGCCAAGCTCTATGTGAAGTTAAGCATTGGGAATTTAAAAAAAAAAGGCAAAAGGCAGTATTTGCCCTTGAGGAGCTGCAATTTTATTAGGAAATAAAATATATACATATTTGTACAAATAAGTTATATTCAGGACAAACAGGAAGTGACCAACAAAGAGAAAGGTACTAGAAAGAAGAGGGATTGGGAAAGTCTTCCTGCAAAAGTAGGAATTTTAGTTGGTTGCTAATGGAAGCCTAAGAAAGCCAAAAAATGAAGATGAAAAGCAACCCAGACATGGAAGACAAACAGTAAAAATGCCCAGAGTGATTCCCTTGACAGTAATAGGAAAGTTTGGAAGGGCAAAGGTTTATTGGGAAAGATGATGAGCTCAGTTTTGGTCATACTGAGTTTAAGATGTCTTCAGTGGGGTGACTAGGTGGCGCAGTGGATAGAGCACCAGCCCTGGAGTCAGGAGTACCTGAGTTTAAATCCAGGCTCAGTCACTTAATAATTACCTAGCTGTGTGGCCTTGGGCAAGCCACTTAACCCCATTGCCCTGCAAGAAAATAAGAAAAAGAAAAGAATAGAGTAATATAGAAGGAGCTCCTTTTGCAAATATGGGTAGGGAAAAGAGTTCTTGAGTATAAAAAAGGTACAGAATAGATCACAGGAAATAAAGTCTTGATTGAATAAAATTGAAAAGCTTTTGCACAAACAAAATCACTGAGTTTGAATTAGAAGGAAAAACAGTAAAATAGGAAAAATCTTTCATCAATTTTCCCTGATAAGTGAGATACTGAAGAACTAATTCAAGTATAGGGAATTTATTCAAATATACAAGACCAAGATAGCTTATGGAATATAAGGACAATTAATTCTCAAAAGGAGAAAATAAATCTATTAACAACCATATTTTTAAAAAATTATGAATCACTAATAATAAGAAACATTCCAGGCAACTAGGTAGCACAGGGGCAGCTAGGTGGCACAGCGAATAGAGCACTGGCCTTGGAGTCAGGAGGACCTGAGTTCAAATGTGGCCTCAGACACTTAATAATTACCTAGCCATGTGACCTTGAGCAAGTCACTTAGCCCCCTTGCCTTGCAAAAAAAAATTAGAAAAAAAGAAACATTCAGAGAAAAACACAACTCTACACTCTCCCCATCAGATTAGTAAAGATAACAAAAGAAGAAAATTATAATTATAGGAGATGATGCATTAGGAGAGTTACTCTAATATGTTGTTGATGGAGCTGTGAATTGGTACAGCTGTTTTTAGAAAGAAATTTGGAACTACACTGCAAAAAAAATTATTAGTGCATACTATTAGCCAACCACTACTAAGCTATATCCTCAAAAAGGAAAAGAAAGAGAGAAGAGACCTAGATGTACAAAAATATTCATAGCAGCACTTTTTATTGTTGTAAAGAGCTTGAAAGCTTAAGTGATGTCCAGCAATTCAGAAATAGCCATACAAGCTATATTAATTCAGTGTAATATTATCACATCAAAAGAGATGGAAGAGAAAATATTTAGAGGAAAATGAGAGGATCTTATGAATTGATAGAAAGGGAAATGAGTAGAACTAAGAGAATAATTTGTTGTGACTACAACACTGGAAAGAAAAACAACTTTTAAGATACTTTCATCAATACAAAAACCATCTAAGATGAAGAATGCTTCCATACTCTATAGAGAAATGAGGAACAAGGGTTGCGAAATGGGTTGTATATTTCCAGACATGGTCGATGGGTGAATTTGTTTAGCTGACTACATTTATTTGCTTAAAGGGAAGGTTTTCAGTTGGGGACATGTGAGAGAGATTTGGGAGGAAAGGTTAGGTTAGCAATACTGATACAAAGATGAGAAAAGAATTGTATGCTAACTTTGATATATCACTTTTAAAAGTGCATACTAGAGAATAGAAGGAATTTCAGGGAGAAATAGACAGAACATCATTGTGATAAATTTAGTATATACTTTTAATAATAAACTGAACACAATTGAAATTTGTGGTTTTATATAAAATGTTCTCTTTTGTTCCATAAGAATGTAGAAATGTTTATAATTAATGGATTTTTCAAGTTCAGAAAAAAAAACTTAATATTAAATTAAAAAGAAACCTTTTGTCCTGCTTTACCACTAAATGAACTAAGATTTGAAGTTTGAGAAAAGAGTTGTAATTCTGAGGTAATGAAGAGAAATTTCTCTCACATAAATAATTTTCAAACCATGAGGAGGGCATTATAGGTTGTGTTTCCATCTATAATTTTCACTTGGAATTCTAATCCTGGGGTAACTATAACTTAGGGGCTAAGACACTGAAAGAAAGAAGAGACATGGGAGAAAAAGAAGAAGAAAAAGACTTGTCACTACAATCAACTTCTCCTTGAAAATCATAGGTCTGTTTTCCAGCTGACAAAGTAGTGTGTAAGAGTCCTTTTCTGAATATAAATTGACTGGACAGTCAATTTAGCTAACTAGGCTGAAGATAAGGTAAGGCCACCTGAGAGGAAGAAGAAGTATCACAGTGGGAATTCTTGCATATGTCACCTATGAGGTAAAACCTCTTAAAATCATGAACAGACTTCAGAAAAAGCCTTGAAAGATTTGCATTAACTGATGCTGAGTGAAGTGAGCAGAACATTGTACACGGTAACAGCAACTCTGTGATAACCAACTACGATGGACTTAGCTTCTCAGCAATTTGGTGATCAAGGACAATTCTAAAAGACTTGTGATGGAAAAATGCATCCATATCCAGAGAAAAAACTATGAAGTCTGAGTGCAGACCAAAGCATACTAATTACAGTTTTTAAAATTTGTTTTATGCTTTTTCTTTTTCTCATGATTTCTCCTTCTATTCTTATTTTTCTTTTATAACATGATTAACATGGAAATACATTAAACATAAGGAGGAAAATGTGGAACTCAAAAACTTAGAAAAAGCTGAATTTTGAAAACTATTTTTGAATGTAATTGAAAAAATAAGATAAAATAAATGACATTTTAAAAATTGGCTCTGTGAGTCTATAAGAGCTAAGCCTTTGTCACAGATTAGAAAGAACTGCCAAAAGGAATGAAGATGAGCTGTGCTTGTGGAGGTGAAGTAAAGCTTCTAAAACTAAGCAGAACTGAAACTGCTCTGATGGAATTCTATCTATTGAGTTCAAGGGTTAGGGTATCAGGTAGCTTTTGGTTTGGATAGAAGAGGGAGTGAATGCTATTGTCCTTCTCAAGAGAAAATTGTAACAAAACATTATACACACTAACAACAACACTGGGTGATAATCAACACTGATGGACTTATTCATTTTCAGCAGTACAATCATCAAGACAATTCTAAAAGACTTATGATGGAAAATATCATCCATATCCAAAGAAAGAACTGTGGAATTTAAATGAAGACCAAAGCTTTACTATCTTCAATTTTTAAAAGTTGTCTTATGTATTATGCTGTTTTTCCTCTCTAATCTTTTTTCTTCCTTTTGATTTTGATCCTTCTTTCACAAAATGATTACTATGGATCTATGTTTAGCATGGTTTTACATGTAGAACCTATATCAGATTGCTTTCTGTCAAGGGGAGGGGGAAGGAAGGAAGGGAGGAAGAAAAATGTAAAACTCAAAACCTTGCAAAACCAGATTGGTGTAAACTACCATTGCATGTAGTTGGAAAAACAAATAAATGAAATATTTAAATCTTAAAAATAAAACATAAAATATTATCCTTCTTTAAGCAACAAGCCCAGTTGTGATCACAGGAAGTCATGTTTCTAATCTCCTAATCTCGTCATCTCACATGAGCATTTCCAGAGGTATTCAATCTGACTAAATCTAACCCTGATGGAATCATAAATCCTTTCTATGTTGGAAGAAAAGAAGAAATAAGCATTTATATAGATACTATTTTGTGTTAAACACCATGCAAAATGATATAAGAAATGGAAAAAAACCCAAGTAAACAAAAAAAAAAATCTAGTTCCTGTTCACAAAATGTTTAGTTTAACCGGGGGTGGGGGGGGGGGGGAGGAGAACATGAAGCTAATAATATATCAACAAGATAGATATAAAATCTCAATTACCCTCCCTCTTAGAATTAGATGAATCTATTGAAAAAAGAAATAAATAAACAAGAAAGAAGGAGATGGATAGAATTTTAGAGAAGTTAGATATGATGAGTCTTTGGAGAAAAGTGAATGGGAATAGAAGAATGTATACTTTTTTCCTTAGTTTTACATGGCACATTCATAAAAAGTGACCATATATCAAGGCAAAAAACCTTACAATAAAATGCAGAAAAGCAATAATATTAAGTGCAACCTTTTCAGATCATAACACAATAAAAATTACATTTAGCAAAAGGTCAAAGTGACATTGATTAAAAATTAATTGGAAACTAAATAATCTAATCCTAAAAAAATGAGTGGATCAAATTGCAAATCATAGAAATTACAAATAATTTCATTAAAAAGAATGGCAACAATGAGTCAACATACCAACATTTATGGGATGCACTCAAAGTATTTAAAGGAAATTTTATATCCCTGAACAAGACATATGTATATATAGGAAAAACTGGGAATAATCTCAGAGGGAAAGCACAAGATTAAGAGGAGTTGACTTCTTAAGAATATTGGGGAAAATTTTCCTACAGAAAACTGGAAATTAGCTGAAACCCAAAGGATATCAGGGAAATCAGGAGGAATGAGGGCCGTCATTGAAAATGAAAAAGATTCTAGAGATAGAATGCCTTATAGCAAGGTCACTAGATAACAGAATACATAATGGGGAGGGGTAAGGGGTAAGAAGACTGGTAGAAAAAGTTATAAAGTTATCAAAACTTTAAAAACCAAACAGGTGATTTTATATTTGATCCTGAAAGTAGTAGAGTGCCAGTGGAACTTATTGAATGGGGGTGCAATGTATGTGTGTGCGATATGGTTGAACATGTTTAGGAAAATCTGCTTGACAGCTGAGTATTGTGAAAGCAATAATAATTTCTCATAACTATATTGTGATAGAAGATTAATTCCCCTTAGAGAATACTAGATCTGAATCAGATCACCTTGACTCATTAAGTTAGAAATTAAGGTCACTATGTTAATTACAAATCTAGGAGAACAACACTCAGGATGTAAGGAGTCCATCCTCCCAGGAAGACACAAGAGGAGGATTCGGGAAGAAATATAAAGATGATCATCTTTGTAGCTCAGCTTCAGTTAGAGGTATTATACAAATTCCTATGTACAGACCACTAAGGAGATTAATGATTTTTCCCATTCCCTAAATGGTATAAGAATCTACTTTCTTTCCCTGTTTCCTTTTGATCATCACAGGATTACCTATAGGTTTTGCTTCATAAATTCCAGAGAATAAAACTTCGTGTCTAATCTATATTTTTTCTGTTATGCTTGTTTTAACCCCATGGTTTTAAGGTTCTTACAATTTTAGGGTTGACAGTTTCTACATAACTTAAGACCCCTTCCACCCAATTCCATTCCTTCCAAGTCTTGACTTCAATAGGCTAAACTTGCCCAGGTCTCCAGGTTTTGTGTATAGAGGCTGAAGATGATGAAATTGCCTAAAAGAGATCTAAAGCAAAACCCCAGAGGGTTCTGAAAAAAAAGCTCTGGGGTCACTTTGCCCTTGGTCCTCAGTGTTAATGACCTCACTACTGTTTTCATTATTCTCATCTGCTGCTCTGACACAGAATGCAGGCTTTGCACCTGACTCCAAAACCTGTTCACACCTAAGTGCCACTTACTTTTCAAATTAAATCCTACCCAGTTGAAAAACTAAGGATTAGGGAGGTGAGTGCATTCTTGAAACTCTGCCTCTACCTCACCACCAAAGAAAGATTTCCGGACAATTCTACGCACTTACAACATTCATCCGATAAATTAATTACCCAACCCAATGATGACAACATCTAAAAGGCAATTCACTTAAAGAATGAATCTAATACATAGGCTTGTGTCTAATCTGCAGACATAGCTAAGAGCTCCCTGCTTTGTGGGTAGGGGAGTTTAGAACACTAGTACCCAATACTTCAAAATATTCATGATTTCTTCCATCTGGGTACTTGTAGGATCTCAGAATCTTGGCACTAGAAAGAACCTCAGAGGCCCTTTAGTCTAACCCATATCTGCTATCATTTCCCTATATAACACTCATAAGAGGCTGTAGAATGTGATGGGGAACTCACTCTCAAGACAGCCCCCTTCCCCTTCTGTACAGTATAGTTCCTGGATATTTAGAATCTTATCTATATGTCAAACTGAAGTCTACCTCCCCTGTGTCCAAGCAGAATAATTCAATTTCTTTTTTATAAGATAACCTATCAAACACTTGAAAACAGCCTTTATATCCCAACTTAGTTTTTTCCTCAAGACATTTTTCCTTTATTATTATTATTATTATTATTACTAATAATAATATTATAATTACATTATTAAAAATTATGCCGTAACTATATTTAAACCACTGTCATAATAATGACATAATACTATTATTATTACTTTTATTTTTCAGTTATATTTAACTCTTTGTGACCCCATTTAGGATTTTCTTTACAAAGATATTGAAGTAATTTGTCATTTCCTTCTTCAGCTCATTTGACAGCTGAGTCAACTGAGGCAAAAGGGTGACTTGACCAGGGCCACACAGTTAGTAAGCATCTGAAGCCAGATTTGAATTCAAGAAGATAAGTCTTTCTGACTTTAGGCCAGTATTAGTGGCAACATTATTGCTATTAGTAATAATATTAATTAACATTACATTGTGCTTTACATACGGCCTTTTTTTATTATCACAACAACCCTGTGAAGTAGGTGCTATTGTTATTGCAACTTTAAAGATAAGAAAACTAAAAATGAAAGAGGTCAAACAGTTTGTCAAGGATCACCAGTATCTGAAGCAAAGATTCAAATTCAGGTCTTGCTTACTCCAAGCCCAGCACTCTAGACACCAGTTGCCTAATTCATAGTATCATGTCAAGGTCCCTCAATTTACTGGTCCTCTTCTGGAAATGATCAAGCTTACCCATCTTCTCTTTCTGATATGGGACCCAGAACTGAAAACAGTGCTGTGGATTTGGTCTCACCAGGGGAAAATTGAGTGGAACCCTCAGTTCCCAGCTTACATTAAGTCTCATTTCCCTCTGACCTCATCTTGTTCTAATCTTCTGTGTCTTGTGGTCATTTTTCTCCATTGAGAAAACAGAAGTTAGCCCATCTGAACAATGAGGGGATTGGATACTAAAAACCTCCGACATTCTTTTCCAGCTCTAAATCTATGATTCTATAAATTCTGATCCTATAAATTCTCTATATCACCCTTTATCATTGGCTTATCCACTTTTGGATCAGGGACCAGATTGAGTTGGAAAGAACCTCAGATGTCGTCTAATCTGACCTTCACTTTATAGATGGGGAAACAGAGTTCTAAGGGAAATCGTGTGACTTACTTAAGATCATATAGGGAGTATGGAGCAGAAATGGAATATGAACTCAAGGCCCAGTTAAGGCAACTGGGGCAATAGTCATGAATAGAGCATACACTTGGAGTCCATTAGATCAAAAGCTCCTTAATGGCCTCTTTTCATATCCCCAGTGCTTCAGACAGGGTCTGACATTGTGATAGGTGCTTAATAAATGTTTGATGAATTAAACTGAGACTGAACTGAGTTCAAATCCAGCCTCAGACATTTACTAGCTGTGTGACCTTGAACAAGTCACTTTACCCTGATTGCCTCACATCCAGGTCATCTCCAGTTGTCCTGATTCATATCTGGTCACTGGACCCAGATAGTTCTGGAGGAGAAAGGTTGGTGAATTAGCCCAGCAGACCCTCCCTCAAATTCAATTCATGTGCTTGTCATGGCATCACCTCCCTGATATCATGGTTTTCTTAAAGAATGAAGAACAAAACTCAGGTTATTACTTAGGCCTTGAAAGCCCTCCCACATCTCTCCCTATTGAAGTCCTACCCATTTGTCATATGGCAAATACCAAAACTAACTTTTCCATGAAGCATTTCCTACTCCTCTCTACTTTGATGTGAGTTACCCTCTACAGAACTTTCTCAGCTTTTCTTGTGACTTTATTATGCATTTATTGTCTTCTATCTTAGAGGTTTCTTGTTTCTTTTTTTGCTTATTATTCCTCTCCTATCAGATGGTAGAGATTTTATACATCTTTATATCCCTCTCAGCCCTAGTACAATTCACATATAATGTGGGCTTAATTGTTGTTGTTGTTGTTTGTTCTTTGTGCTTGAAGAGAATCATGACATCAGGAATGTGACACCATCTCTTGCAAATGAATTGAAACTAAATGAGTGAGGACAGTGCAAAGTCACCAACCTCACTGTATCCCCCAGAGACATCTGAGTCCAATAACCAGATATAAATTAGGATGACTGCAGATGGCCCTGGATGCAATGGGAGACTTTAGTCTTTTTAAGCTAATGTTTTTATCAGGTCTCAGTATGACAAAGGCAATGCTCATTCCTTAATTAAGGCAGGTAAGAAAGAAAAGCTAGGAATGGAATAGAAGTGAGCTGAATGACAATGAATGAATGAATGATCATCTCATATTGGACAGTATGGAGATGTCCTGTATGGAGAAGATGAAGGTAGGAGACCACATTAAGCCAAAACTAGCTGGTCCAAAGAAGAAAGAAAACTGAATGTTGGATTTAGATCCAAAGAATGTGAACTCAAATCTCTGCTACTTACTACCTATGTGGCTTGAAAAAAAATCACTTTTTTTTTTTCTGAGACTCATTTCCTCATCTATAACATTAGGAAATTGGACCATCTTTTCCCCAGGATCTCTTCCAGCTCTTTACAATTCAGGCAAAAATTCTGTTCAAGCATCAGGCCATGCTTACTAATATGGCAGAGCAAGTTACTTCCCTAGAAACACAATCTGACCATTGTCTATCATATATAGCTTTAGCCCATTGTACAGGGCTTAGGGAGGGTTTCCAACAGAATGGGTAGCCTTGCTTTCCAATTCCCATTCCATAGATCAGCAACTAGGAAGTAGGAAGAAAACCTTTCCTTTGCAGCTTCCCTTCCCCAGCCCCACCCCCATCCCACCCCCAGGGAAAGAGAGATGTGTACGCTTTCATAACCTTGAATTTCAGACTTGTAGATGACTCTGAGCTTCCTAACTCTGATGCTTTTCTCAAAACCTCCTGGGGCCCACTTCCCATGCAAGCCATCAAGTCTGCCCAGTGAGTAGATCTGTTTTCTTTTCATAACATGAGACCCAGAGATAACCCCATAGCTAGGCCTTATTGTGTGCTCTGTGTGTGTATTCTCCTTCCACAGACACAATTGCTAATAGTTCTGTGCACAGACCACATAAAGAGTCATTTCAATCTATTACTCCCAGGCCACTTTCTTCTGACCTCAGGACAATAGTTCTCTACTATAAACTAGAAGCTTGTTTGGTTAGATTCTGAAATAAGCAACTTTACAAAAGGGAAACTGATCAGTCAATCAACCCATCAACAAATATTTATTAAATAACACATGTTGCGGGAGGGGAGTGGACAGCTGAAAGAGTGTAAGGGTCTGCAGTCAGGGAAACTCCTCTTCCTGAGTTCAAATCTGCCTCATATTAGCTATCTGACCCTGGGCAAGTCACCTAACTTTGTTTGCCTCAATTTCCTCATTTGTAAAGTGAGAAAAAAATGGCAAACCACCCAGTGTCTTTGACAAGTGAACACTAAATGGCATCACAAAGAATCAGACACAACTGAAACAACTGAACAACAAAAATTAAATCTACATGTGCCAGAAACTGAAGAGAAAATGAGGGGATTATATATGAACATGCTCATTGAAAATGAATAAGGGGTTTCCATTAACCTTGATACTACTGAAAAAATTACCAAAAAGATTACTTCTGGTCTCACAGTAAGCAAGAAGTATGATTTTTCATTTGCAGACTCATCAGTATGACAATAGAAATTCTGGACACTAGAACTCAATACAAACTTCTTTTCTCCCTCTTTAATATGAGATTTATATAAATAGTCACTGAGATCTCTCTCTCACTCACTCACTTCTAAATATATACTATAATATGTGTTATTAAGGAGGTAGAGAGAAAATTGGCTGGATTCATGGTAATACATTCTGAGCCTATTGTAGTTCTCTGCCATTAATCTAATTCCATTAATTCAATCTCCTTTATTAATATGAATTCATGGGGGCGGCTAGGTGACGTAGTGGATAAAGCACCAGCCTTGGAGTCAGGACTACCTGGGTTGAAATCCAGTCTCAGACACTTAATAATTACCTAGCTGGGTGGCCTTGGGCAAGCCACTTAACCCCATTTGCCTTGCAAAAAAAAAAACCCTAAAAAAATATGAATTCAAAGACATTCCTTTTCCCTGATACTTGGTATTTGGTCCATGACTCATAGATGTAGTTACAGGATGTTAAAGCTAGAAGACACCTTAGAAATGAGAAAACTAAGGTCTAAAGAGGAGAAGTGATTTGGCCATGACCACTCATCAAGTTGAATGAACTAATTCTATTAATTAACCTACTATGTGCCAGGCAGTAAAGAGACAGAGAAGAGAAGATTTTGTATGAACTGATGCTGAATGACATGGGCAGAACCAGGAAAATAGTTTATTCACTAATATCAACATAGCAAAAAGAAACCATCAAATTCTCATAGTGACAGTGCCGAGTCTTCTCTTCACCCCCTCCCTCTCAGCACAGAGTCTTGTTTCCTCCTTTGCCAAGAAAATAGGGAAGTTCTGTAGGAAGCTTCTCTTCTCCGTAATTCTATTCCTGAAACCCCTTGGAGATCATACCTAATCTTTGTTACCAACCCAAGCCATTCTCTTCACCAAAACCAACCCTTCTACTTGTGTCCTTGATCCTGTCCTCTCTTGTCTCTATCATGCATTTCTCTGTCTTTCTCTGTCTCTATCTCTGCCTCTCTCTCTTTGTCTCTGTCTCTCTCTGTGTCTCTCCTTCACTCCCATTCTCTCAATCTCTCCCATTCTATAAGATAAAATATTTTTCTATCCTTAAAAGCAAATTTTCACTTGACCCTCCCATCCCTTCAATCTAAACCTAATCTAAATTTCAGTCAACCTCCTAGAAAAACTCATCTCCATTTGTCTCCATTTCTACTTCTCCCACCACAATCTGACTTCTGACTTGACTCAAATAAACTGCTTTCTCCAAAGTGATCAATTAACTCTTAATTAATAAATTCCATGTTCATGTAAAGACTGGCAAATTGCCTTCTTTTGGGATGGGGGAAGGAGTAAGATTAGGGGGAAAATGGTAAAACTCAAAATAAATAAAATCTTTAAAAAAAAAAGACAGGGAAAAGATTACTAGTCATAGAGTCAGAACACCTAGAGCATGAAAGGACCTTGAGTATTAATTTTTGACACTTATCAACTCATGATCAAAAACAAGATCCTTTGTCTTTCTGAACCTTAGTTTCTTCATCTATAAAATGAGCACAATAATACAGGCAGTAAATACTTATATTTGAATAAAGTGTCCTTCAAACCTAAAAATAAATAAATAAATCCCGTGTTCTTTTCTCAGTTTCCATCCTTCTTTCATATCTCATACTCCTAAGTCTCCAATTCCAGCTATTAAGTATCTCCAACTGTATGTCCCATGGGCATCTTGGACTCAATATATTCAAAATAAAACTCATTATCTTTTCCACTAAGCTTACCATTTCTCCACATTTCTCTGTATCTCTTAAAGTCATCAAGACAGGGCAACTAAGTTGTAGAGTGGGAAGAGTTAAGTGTCGAAGTGGATAGAGCAGTGACCCTGGAGTCAGGAGGACCTGAATTCAAATTTGACTTCAGACACTTAATAATTACCTAGCTATGTGACCCTGGGCAAGTCACTTAATCCCATTGCTTTGCCAAAAAAAAAAAAGTCACCAACATAACCCCACATTAACCTAGATTCATAATCTCTCAGTTTTACTTGCCTTTTTCCTGTTTCTCACCACTTGTTCCTTTCTAATCATTTGTCAAGTTTCATCACTTTTACTTACACAGCATACCTCTCATTTCCCCCTCCACCCCTTCTCTCCATTCACACAACTCTCATCATCAATCAGGTACTTCTCACTTTCATATAAACTATCGTTATGGAATCTTTCTTGATGTTCCTACAGAGCTCCTCATTAATCTTCCTTAAGCAGAAATCTGATCATGGAGTTTCCTTGCTTAAATAGATTAATTAACTCCTCACCACCTTTAAGTAAAATGCAAATTTCCCAACATGGCATTTAAAGCCCTTAACAATCTACTTTCATCCTCCTCTTACAAGTTTATTTTAAATGATTTCTATTCATGTACTCTTATGTTCCAGCCAACTGCTTTCCCTGAGGTTCTCCCAACGCAGAATTCCATTTCCTACTTTTGTGACTTGGTACACAGTCCCCCGTGCCTGAAATACACTCACTTGAAATACACCCCTTTAGCTTTAATATCTGCAGCATTGTCCAAAAAAGTAGACTCATGACCCACCTCCTAGGGAAACCTTTTGGATCATTTTAGTTGTGGATGACTTCTTCTAAAATTATCACAAATATGCTTATTTGTTTACATGCTGTATCTTCCTATAGAATTTAAGCTCCTTCTAGAAAAGAAATATTTTCTATTTTGTCTTTGTAGCACATGCCTAAATAAATCCTTAAAAAAATGCTTCCTAGATTGGATTAGATAGCATAGTTGACTTTACATTATTAAGCACAATTTAGAAACACTGGTCCAGAAATCAGGACTAATTTCACTTTTAAGAGCTGTTATTGGTAACAACTAAATGATGCAGTGGATAGAGCACTGGTCCTGGAGTCAGGAGTACCTGAGTTCAAATCTGACCTCAGACACTTAATAATTACCTAGATGTGTGGCCTTGGGCAAGCCACTTAACCCCATCTGCCTTGCAAAAACCTAAAAAAAAAAAAAAAAAGAACAATAACTAACATTTCATTGTTCCTTGAGATTTGCAAAGTACTTTGTCTACACTCTCTCATTTTATCCTCACCACCACTCTGAGAGGTAGATGCTATTATAATTATCCCTTTTTATAACTTGGGCAACTGAGATAGATAGAGATTAAGTGACTTGTCTAAGTCACATAAGTGACCTTATTTTACTATACATATAGAAAAGTCAAAGACAAGATTAGATTCTCTGACCCCAGAGTAATCATTCTTTCTATTGAAACATTCTATTTTCCATTGAATAGAATTCTTAGGAAGTACTAGATCAATACAGTGATCAATGGAGTTATCTTGAAAGTATCTATAAAGCCAAGACTAAGACCCAATAAGAGATCATAGCTAAAGCTATAAATCTTGCAGTTATTAATTATAATAATAATAGTATTTATATAAGCCTTTAAGATTTGTAAAACATATAGCATCGGATCCTTACAACAACCTTAGGAGATGGATGCTATTATTGTCCCCATTTTACAGATGATAAAACTGAGACAGACAGAGGTTAACCAACTTACTCCAGGCCACATAATTAGTGTCTGAGGTAGAATTTGTACTCAGATCTCCAGACTCCAAGTTCTGTGTGCTATCTGCTGTACCACTTAGCTGCCCCATATATGCATAAAGATGATAACTAAAGCCCTTAGAGTAGAACCCTCCAAAAGAAGACACTTGGGCAAGAATGGAACAAGAACTCTGAAAAGGATGGGAGTAGGGAGAAGATATCTATATTTTGAACTGTAGGAAGAAGGAGGACAAGCAAGATAGTCAGAGAGGATGAAAGACAACCAAGAGAGGATAGTTCCATGGAAACCAAAGGAGAAGAGTTTCCATAAGAAGGTGGCCAAAAGCCAAGACAGGAACCGCTACAATGAATTTCCATCTTCTCTCCCTTCCCTGCCCACACAGAGCTGGATTCCAGACTTTGGTGCTTCATTCTAAGTTTCCCATGAGTCATTTCTTTCCGTGGTTTTACCACTTAACAGGGCCTCCAATCTGACCCCAAGAGCAAAAATAAAATCAATTTGCAAAGGGAATTGGAAGCAAAGAGGTTTCAATTGACCTTTGAAGGGATTTTAATTTGCTTTATTACTGTCAAATGGTCCTAAGTGAAGAGTCCATTGAGACTGCTTTTATCTCCTAATGCATGCATTAGCTCATCCTGGCTACTTCCTGCAGCCCAGATTGCTTCATGAGGGATCTGGGCAGCAGGTGGGGGAGAGAGAGGGAGGAAGCAGGACGCCTGGGTCCCGTTGCTATCCTAACACTGCACAATCTCTGAAGTAGGCCTGGAGAGGTCACATAGTCTCTTGTGGGCTGTGTAGCAGAAAACAGAATTACAGAATCTCAGTGTTGAAAGAGACAAAAGACAGGAAAGAGGAAAGGAGAGAAGGAAAGAAAGAAGGAACTGAAGTCTATGTAATTCAAATTATCAAGAATCTTGGTCCTAAGGAATAGAAGAGAAAATATATTTTCCTTCCTTCTGTGCATAAGTTGGGGACTATGGGTATGATACATGGCACAAACAAAATAGACTTATTTGATATGTGATTTAGTGTCCCCTCCTAAAATTACTGTGTATATATCTACAAGCACACCTACATAGAGGGGAGAAAAGATTAGGAGACTTTCCCTCTGGTCCCCACCTTTGGAATACAGACATAGCCTATCTTTTCCTACCACTTCTCTTCCTATGGTATGACTTCTTTTCTAGTCTCTACCCCAGGATTTGCCCCCCACCCACCCATGGAAGGTTTCTTGAGTGCAGGCAGAATAGACCAATGAGAAAAACCATATTACCTACCCCTGTGATTTGACCAGTCCCCTACCAAATAAAAACTAGTGCTCAAATCACCTTTTTCCTTTTTTTAAAGTTTTTTCAAGGCAATGGGGTTAAGTGACTTGCCCAGGGTCACACAGCTAGGTAATTATTAAGTGTCTGAGGTCAAATTTGAACTCAGATCCTCCTGACTCCTGGGCTTGTGCTCTATCCACTGCACCACCTAGGTGTCCCTCAAATAACCTTTTTCTTAAGGAAAAACTGTAATTGTGCTTTTACCCACTTTGAGAATTTATAAAAATAAAATCAATTATATACTCTTTCATTTAGCCCTAGGGTCCTCAGCCAGGAAAAAAAAATCTCATGACTTAAAACAGAGAATCTAGTCCTCTGGCATCCGTGTGTGTGTGTGTGTGTGTGTGTGTGTGTGTGTGTGTGTGTTTAATATGCCAGCCATTGTCCTCTCTCTTGAATCCCATTCTCAATAATGAACTAGACACAAGTAAAAATTGCTGTTGTCAAGCCCACTTTTATCCCATACTGGCTTTCAATATTAATTGAATAGAAATGAAAACAAACTTTAAAAGTAAGTTTGGACTTAACATATATACAACTGATCAGATGAATGGGGAATGAAGGGAGGAAGGACAGGCAAATCACTATCTTAAATAAGTTCCCTTGAATAAAAAATTAAGTGAAGATCAGTCTGTCTAAACATGACTCTCAACAATCTTAGATTGTTCTGCTGATCACTGTGCAAGTTCTGAGCGATGGATAGAGCATTGGCCTTGGAGTCAGGAGGATGGGAGTTTGAATCCAGTCTCAGACGCTTGACACTTGAGCAAGTCATTTAACCCTGATTGCCTCACATCCAGGGCCATCTCCAGTCATCCTGATTCATATCTGGCCTCTAGATCCAGAAGACTCTGGAGGACAAAGTGAGGCTAATGACTTAGTCCAGCCCCCTGACTCAAATCCAAGTCATGTGCTTGTCAAGGCATCCTCTCCCTAATATCATAGTCTTCTTCAAGAATGAAGGACAAGTGTGGCCTTGGGCAAGCTGGTGTGGCTTTGGGCAAGCCACTTAACCCCATTGCCTTGCAAAAACCTAAAAAACAAAACAAAACAAAACAAAACAAAAAAACAAGAATGAAGGACAGTGGATAGAGCACTGGCCCAGGAGTACCTGAGTTCAAATGTGACCTCAGACACTTAATAATTCCCTAGCTGTGTGGCCTTGGGCAAGCCACTTAACTCTGTTTGCCTTGCAAAAACCTAAAAAAAAAAAAGAAATTAAACTTAAAAAAAAGAGAGAATGAAGGACAAAACATCAAGTTCTGGTTCTCAAACAATAAATACCCTCTAAGATTCTAAGCCCACTCTACTCTCACTCAAAAGTTATCTGTAGGGTCCCCAAATTCATCCCCTACTCACTCACCCAAGACTGCACTGAAGCCAGCTTGAACTGGCTCATGAGAACAGGGAGTTAAATTTTCAGTGTGAGCATTTATACTTTGAAAATCAGAAAAGCCTACAAATCAGAGTTTAATTTTTTGTTATTGATTGTCTAGACTTAAGATCCTGATGGAGAAAATATTAATAATGCAGATTAAATTTTAAATTATGACAAGCCTACATTTCCACTCCCTGAACATCCAAATTTGCTCTTCCCCCATCACATAAATACAATTTGGCTTTCAGAGAATTCTATAGGGCAAAGGAAGGGTACTATCTCTTAGTTAATGAATCAAAAATAAATGTCAGGTTTGCATTATATCCATCAGGCTTCACATCAGATGCTCTAAATCTTTCAGTCAAGGGAATGCTACGCATGTAAATCAATCCCTGCATAAGACTGATGCTTTGCCACCTTTTGAAGCAGCATTAGGAAAGTTTAGGTCTTGGGAGGACAATGATGAGACAAGAAATTAAACTTCAAAAGGAGAAAGAATCAATAAACTAGAGAAAGGGAATTTGAATGAGAAAGTGGTAGAATTGTATAGCCTCAGAATTGAAAAGCACTTTAAGTAGCATCAATCCAACTTCCCACAGAAGTCCCTTTTACCATTTCCTGATAACTAGTAATGGACCTCAATGAGTTAATTATATATAAATATATGTGTGTGTGTGTGTGTGTGTGTGTGTGTGTGTGTGTGTGTGTGTGTACACCTACTGAAAATTCAATTGGGAAATATGCTTTGAAAGTATTCTTTAAACATAGTTTTATTTCATTTTTTTCAATTAGTAATCATTAAAAAAAACTGTCCCTCCCAATACTTCCATTCAAAACCCTGAGCAAATTATTTTAAAAAAATAGAAAAATAAAGCTCTCGATATTTAGCTAAATTGTCTAAGCAAAGTAAATTTCCACATTGTTCATATCTGAAAATGTATGTTTCTGCATTTTAAGTTCATTATCTCTTTGTGAGAAAGTGAGAGGTGTATTTTATCATCAGACTTCTGGACCATGGTTAATCACTGCATTACTCAGGGTTCTAAAATATTTCAAAGTTGTTTCTCTCCAAAATGTTACCATTTAAAAAATTTTTTCTAGTTTTGTCCACTTTAGTCTGCATCACAGTTCATGGAGAACTTCCCAGTTCCCAGTCCCAAAATTGTCCATTTCATCATTTCTGATGTCACAATGATATTTCATTATACCCATTTACCAAAATGTGTTTAGCCTATTCCCTGAAAGATGATAGGGAACAACTAGATAATACAGTGAATAGAGCACCAAGCCTGAAGTCAGGAAGACTCATCTTCCCAAGTTCAAATCTGGCCTCAGACACTTTCTAGTTGTGTGATCCAGGGCCTCCTGGTTCACCTCAGTTTCCTCAAATGTGAAATGAACTGGAGAAGAAAATGGCAAACCACCTCAGTATCTCTGCCAAGAAAATCCTATATGGAGTTGTGAAGAGTTGGACGTGACTGAAAAATGACTGAACAGCCAATAGCAAATTGTTGAATTCTCCTTAGTTTCCCAGTTTTAACTCTCACAAAAAAAAAAATCTCTATAAATAGTTTTCTACATATGAATCCTTGTCTTCTTTCTTTCTTTGATTTCATTATGATATGGGCCTAATAGTGGTAAATTTGGATCAAAGGTATACATGCTTTGATAACTTGCTGAGCAAAATTCTTAGTTGCTTTCCAGAATGGTCAGACTAATTTCTAGTTTCATTAATAAAATAAAATAAGGGGCAGCTAGGTGGCACAGTGGATAAAGCACCAGCCCTGGAGTCAGGAGTAACTGGGTTCAAATCTGGTCTGAGACACTTAATAATTACCTAGCTGTATGGCCTTAGACAAGCCACTTAACCCCATTTGCCATGCAAAAAAAAAACAACCCTAAAAAAAATAACGTAAAGACCAATAATGTATCTACTTTACCACAGTCCTTTCAACACATGTCATTTTCTTCTTTTATCATTTTTACCAATCTAAATGGGTGTTAAGTAGAACTTCAAAGTTAATTTAATTTGAATTTCTCTAATTATTGGTGATTTAGAGTATTTTTGTATTATACTAGTTAAAATTTATATAATACTTAACATGTCCTAGCCACTATTACTAAGTGCTTTACAATTATGTCATTTGATTCTCACAACCCTGAGAATTAGGTACTATTATTTTTCTCATATTATAAACTAGGAAATTGAGATAAACAGAAGTTAAGTGGCTTACCCAAAATTACATAGTAAGCGTTTGAACCTGGGTTTGAATTCAGATCTTCCAGACATGAGACCCAGAGCTAATCTGCTGCATCATAAATAATTATTGATAGTTTGAGTTTTTTCCTTTAGAAAACTTTTGAAAACTTCATGTCTTTTGACCATTTTTATCTGTTAGGTAACGATTTGCTCTTAGAAATCTGCATCAGATTCTTATATATTTTGGAGATGAGCTATTTGCCAGAGAAATATCTGCCAATTATTTTCCATTTACCGGTTTACCTTCTAGTTTTAACTCCTTTGATTTGTTTATACAAACACATTAATTTCATATAATAAAAATTATCCATTTTTTTCCTTGTGGGATCCTCTCTATCACTAATTTAAGCATGAACTTCCCCCTTGTCAATAGATCTGAAAGGCAGTCTTTCTTCTTGCTCTTTTAAATTTTGTTTTTAAAGTGATATTTTACATCTACCTCACATGTGCATTTGGAACTGATTTAGGTATGTGGTATGAGATGTTGTTATAAACTTAATTTCTGCCAAATTGTTTTGTACTTTTTCAATAATTTTTGTCAGAGAGAGACCCCCCCCCAATATAAGACTTTAGACTTATCAGACACTATGATGCTGTATTTTTTGTCTTTTGATTCTTTATGTTGCATGCCTGAACTTAGAATGATGTAGGATGGAACTTTGGACATATAAGGGGATGTAAGAATTTTTAATGGGGTATCAAAGAGAGATAGCTACCAGGATCTTCCACATTATATAAGATGGTGCAGACATCTAGTTTGGAAGAATAGCATGTAATGCCAGGTAAAGAACATCTTAATAATCTACCCTCATCAGTGAAGTTCCTCCTAACAAATACTGATAAATTGATCCATTAAAAAAATTAATTACTGCTTAATCTTAACTTACATGGGGTAACCAGGTGGCACAGTGCATATAATATTGGACTTGGAGTCAGGAAGATCTGAGTTAACTCTGGCTTCAGATGGTTACTAGCTGTGTGATCCTGGGCAAGTCACTTAACTTCTATTTGTTTTAGTTCCTCATTTGTAAACTGAGGACACATTGGAGAAGGAAATGGAAAAACACTCTATTATCTTTGCCAAGAAAACCCCAAGAACAAGTCTATGAGGACATGACTAAATGATTAAAAAACAGCAGCATATCTTAGCTTGGTTCTCACTGCATCAAAGTAATTCTACTTCTTAATGGATTCTTTATCCTCTTCTCCACAATTGAAATTCCAGATCTCTTTTCTCAAGCTCTCTGGGTTTACACAGCACCACTCTGTCTTGGATTCCCACTTACCTGTCTTACTACTCCTCAGTCTTAGACTCACTGTATTGATTTACCATCTATGTCATGCTTACTAACTTTGGGTGTACCTCCCAAGACTCTTTTCTGAACTTTCTTCCTTCACACTCCCTCCTTAGGTGAATTCATCAACCCTCTTAGGCTCAATGATTGTTCTATGCAGATAATTCTGCAATTGATTGAGTTTTGTATCTAGCTGCTTAACCTCTCTGCGTTTTACTTTGTTTAACTGTAAAATGAGGATGTTGAATTTGGCAGCCTCTATATTCTGTAGATAGATATAGATGATAGATAGATAGATAGATAGATAGATAGATAGATAGACAGGTAGATAGATAAAGATGTTTACATGCATATTTATTGTAAAAAGTACATTCATGTATACATTTACAAATGTATATATGTATGCATGTATACATAGATATAGCTATAGATATATTGATATGCTTATGGGACATCCAATCTGATTTCAGGAGAGAATCTCAGATTGTATACATAGCAGATACATGGCTTGATGTTCTCCACTCTTTATCATCAGGATGAAGCAGAAACTCTCTTCTGACTTTTCTTTCCCAGAAGCACACAAAAACCCAGTCCCAGTAATCTAAGTTCAGAGAAATAGCCATCTGATAAACTCTTGGAATATCTACTTGAGTTTCTGGTCTCCTTAGTAGCTATATGCTACTTATGTACATATTTACACATGCACATGATGTACTACCCAACATTATGTAAAATTCTCATGGGCAGGCAGGGATGATTTCACTCTTGTCTCACCCAGCACAATATCTAGCACAATAATGCCTTAACAAATGTTTGTTGATTGATTGATTGATAGCACAGTCACTGGTACAGTAGCAATCTAATAAATGTTAATTAATTGAATGCACTTCATTAATGGATAAAAACAACACCAGCCTGAAGATTATCAGGATTGCAATTTCACCCCAAATCTTAGTCTCCATAAAAGAAGGATTTTATTCTTATTTGGTTGAGTAATTATAACACGTGCATATATACTTATATATAAGATAGGGCTAATAAGAGCATGGAAGTGACTTCATTGATGACCAGATGTTAGAGAAATAAATGCCATCCCTTCAGTGTAATTTATCTTTACAGACTAAGGATTTATTCCAATAATACTGACCTTGCCAAAGAAAAATCCTCTTTTAAGAATGCTTTTCTTCTGAGTCTGTTTTCTTACTTGTAAAACAGAGTTAATGACACCTGCCTCTAAAGGTTATTCTGAGACTAAAATGAGTTAATGTGTCATTGAGAATGAGAATCCATGTTCCATTGAAAAAGTCTATTATAGCCAATGTATCAGTGAATATGTGTCAATATATCCATGGAAAAATGCATCAATTATAATAAATATATTAAGCTATGAAATGTAAAGTCTTGGGGGGAAAGCACAAACACAAGTGTAAAATATTATTATTATTTACATGACCTTGCATATATATGTGTGTGTATATATATATATATATATACATATATATATATATATATATGTATATATATATATATAAAATTGAATGAATGAATGACCCACTGTGGGAAATAAAGACTTCCCAAGGCTATGTGTCCTCTAGGATCCCTGTTTCTTAATTTCACTCACTTATTTGATTAATTACAAGGGAGCCCCTGAGGCCCTTGGTGCATGAACACAGATAACAGCTTTTAAATGAAATCTGGCAGCTCAAATTTCCCTTCCAGGAAAGCCAGATGGTTACTATATGAATCCTTCTTTTAAACTGAAGCTCAGTCCCTGGGGGCTCTGCAGAACAGCAGCAATTTACAATCCCAGGATTATACATTCAGAGCTGAAAGAGCCCTTAAGGTCCATTTCTTTCAGCCCCTCATTTTACACATCACAGGGGATTATTTTTCTGCCCTATCTAAGGAACTGACAGTTCCAAGTTTTAGGTCAGCTCCCATATAAAATAAAGGAGATAAGAAGAGCTCAAGGGGCTAGATTAGAAATAGTCTGTCATTCAATCAACAAACATTTATCAAGTGCTACCTATGTAGTAAACATTGTTCTAAGAACTGGGGACATATGTTTTCCCTTTCATCTTTCATGGCACTTGATTTGTTCCTTGCTTTGAACAATTATCACATTTGATCTATATTTATAGTTATTTGTGTATATGGCTTATCTCCCTTATTAGATTTGTGAGCTCCATGAGAAAAGAAATTTTATCTCATAGAGTCAATCACTGAGTCTCAGTTGTAAGGAACTTCAGAGATCTTCTAGTTCAACCTGTCTTTGAAAAAAAAGCAACTTTTCAACTTTCCCTATAAGTGGTCATCTAGCCTTTGCTGGATAAATGCCACTCTATAAAAATTTTCATAGTCATTGCCCTTCTCTCTCTCAACTCTAGTGTTTGTCTATGGTATGTGGATTGGGGCATTTACCAACATGAACTCAATTTTATTTTTTTTTTTGCAAGGCAAATGGGGTTAAGTGGCTTGCCCAAGGCCACACAGCTAGGTCATTATTAAGTGTCTGAGACTGGATTTGAACCCAGGTACTCCTGACTCCAGAGCTGGTGCTTTATCCACTGCGCCACCTAGCTGCCCCATGAACTCAACTTTAAACCCCACTCTAGGAATCAGTTTATATGTGTGTGAATTGGAGGAATTTACCCAATGAGAATACAATTTTATGGGCCCCTTTCTGATCTTATTATATTTCAGTGAATTTGGATTATATGACCTTGCCATTGAGGAATTGGCTTTCCACAGAAGCAAACACATGTGCTTGGATAGCACAAACAATTGTTGTTTTCCTTAGCATCAAATCAATCAGTAAATAAACTATATACACTATCTAGCATAAATGGTAACATTTCATAATGGATAGAGCACTGGCCTCCTAATCAAGAAAACTCAAATTTAAGTTCTACCTATGACACACATAATTTATGTGATAATAGGCAAATTACTTAATCTCTCAGTGACCATCAAGGCAACTCTCTCTCACTGTATAAGTTTCCTATAATTACCTCATTTGGAATTCCCTAAACCAAGAAAATCACAGGACAAGATCAAAACAAAACCCTACTGTACAATACAAATGAGAGTGTCCTACCAATAGGCTTTGGGACTTGGGTTACAATAAAATATCTACCAAGTAGCTAAAAGTCCCTATTCCCAAAACCCCAGAAAACCTTCAGACATGGAATCAAACCAAAGCTAAAAGTTCTTGGTTGTGTGATTTCATTCCTCTCCTGAGAAGGCAAAAGAATATTAACAACCCTCCTGGGTGAACTGGTTCCTTAATTCTAGCAGGGCTGGTCCCTAGTTGCCAGTGGGGAAACTGAAAGGATGCTGGACCTGAAAAACATCACATAGGGAAGTCAAATGGACTTCAGTGAAGATGGAAGCTTTTATTGGTCTTGGAAGTCTTATCATGTGTAGGAACCTATTATGTATGCCTTTCAGAAGCAACTAGGTGCTGCAGTGGATAGAGTATGCAGTAGGAAACCATGGGTTTTTTTAATCTAAGTTCTTCAGCAAGTCTCAATTTGAATGATGTAATGCCCATTCAATGAATGAGATAGATAAGAAGAAATGAAGCAAGAAACTTTTGCAAAGTCAAAAAAATAATCAATCTGAGAAAGAAAGACCTTCAGAATCTCTGATCAAAATAGAAACAATTGCAATTTATAATCACTCTGAATCAACCAGGGCCCAAACAATGACCAAATGAGACTTGACCTGGTATCTATTGTAGCCTATCAGAAAGAGTTCCAGGGATTTGGGGCCAGTAAACTCCAAGTTATCTAAAATGAACAAAATAAAAAATGAAGCAGTGGGGGGGCAGAGCCAAAATGGCAGAGAAAAGGCAGTGACTTGCCTGAGCTCTCCCCCAAACCCCTCTGAACATCTTTAAATAATGTCATGAAACAATTCCTACAGCAGCAGCAAGAACTCACAAAAGAACAGGTAGAATGATTTTTCAGTCAAAGAAATTTAGAAAAGGTCTTTCACACCAGGGTGAGAGTAGCTCAGGCCCTGCCAGCATAGACCCAACCAAATCTGGCCTCAGACACTTAATAATTACCTAGCTGTGTGGCCTTGGGCAAGCCACTTAACCCTTGCAAAAACCTAAAAAAAGAAGGAAATTACAGGAATCTTTTTGCTAGCACTGAAGCAGGGTTATATTGTTTTGTCTATATTCAGATCTGGGTCACAGTCCTTGGTGGCAGTCCCAGGATGAAGAAGAGCATTAACACACCAGAACCTGTGACCACAGTGGAGTGGGGACCCTCATCACAGTACCATGGCAGAAAAGAGTGTTTATGATCACCCACAGACTAAAGCCCAGGCCACAAGAAGAATAAACAAACATCTCCTTAGATCATACCGCCTTGAAGGAATTGAAAACTTACAAGTCCCTAGAAATAATTCTGAAAACAGTTGCACAAAACCCATGAAGCTTGGGATAATGCACCCTCCACCCTGGAAACAGAGTTCCATTTTAACAAAGAGTTAAAAGTCAAGAAATAGATTGTGAAATGAGCAAACAACAGAAAAAAATTCTTATAACAGAAAGTTATGGTGATAAGGAATATCAAAATACACACTCAGAAGAAGATAACAAAGTCAAAGCTACTACATCCAAAGCCTCCAAGAAAAATATGAATTGGCCTCAGACCATGGAAACATTCAAAAATATTTTGATAATCAAGTAAGAGAAGTAGAGGGGAAAAAGGGAAGACAAATGAAAGTGATGCAAGAAAATCATGAAAAACAAGCCAATAGCATGGTAAAGGAAACACAGGAAAATACTGAAGAAAATAACATCTTAAAAAACAGAGTAGGCTAGATGGTAAAAGGGATACAAAAAGCCAATGAGAAGAATGTCTTAAAAAAGCAGAACTGGACAAATGGAAAAAAGAGACACCAAAAAAATGACTGAAGGGAAAAAAATTTCCTATAAAATAGAATTGATCAAATAGAAAAGGATGTACAAAAGCTCATTGAAGAAAATAATTCCTTAAAAAATTAGAATTGAGCCTCTCTGAGCCGCAGCCCTGTGACTGGCGACATGGCTAAACGTACAAAGAAGGTCGGGATTGTTGGTAAATATGGAACACGTTATGGTGCATCCCTCAGAAAAATGGTGAAAAAAAAATGAAATTAGCCAGCATGCCAAGTATACCTGCTCCTTCTGTAGCAAAACCAAAATGAAGAGACGGGAAGTGGGTATCTGGCATTGTGGATCCTGTATGAAAACAGTAGCTGGTGGTGCGTGGACATACAATACCACCTCTGCAGTCACAGTCAAATCTGCCATCAGACGACTGAAGGAATTGAAAGACCAGTAAAATCTTCTTATCTATTATCTGTAGCCCATAGTCCAACAATAAATGGATTAATTTGTGGAATAAAAAAAATTAGAATTGAGCAAATGGAAGTTAAGGACTTTATGAGAAATCAAGAAACAACAAAACAAAACCAAAGGAATGAAAATATTAAAGACAAATGAGAAATATCTCATTGGAAAAACAACTGACCTACAAAATAGACACAGAAGGAAAAATTTTAAAATTATTGAACTACTTGAAAGCCATGATCAAAAAGAAAAGCCTACACATTATCTTTCAAGAAATTATCAAGGAAAACTGTCTTGATATTTTAGAAGCAAAAGGCAAAATAGAAATTGAAAGAATTCACTGATCAACTCCTGAAAATAATCCCAAAATCAAAACTTCCAGAAATATTATAATCAAATTCTAGAACTCCCAGGTCATGGAGAAAATATTGCAAGTAATCAGAAAGAAACAACTAAAACATCTTGGAGTCACAGTCAGAGTAGCACAAGATTTAGAAACTTCTACATTAAAGATCAGAGAACTTGGAACATGATATTCCAAAGAGCAAAAGAACTAGGTTTGCAATCAAGAAGCACCTTACAAGGAAAAACCAAGTATAATCTTTCTTTTTTTTTTTTTTTTAGGTTTTTGCCAGGCAAATGGGGTTAAGTGGCTTGCCCAAGGCCACACAGCTAGGTAATTATTAAGTATCTGATACCGGATTTGAACCGAGGTACTCCTGACTCCAAGGCTGGTGATTTAACCACTATGCCACCTAGCTGACCCAAGTATAATCTTTCAGGGGGAAAACTGGATATTCAAGAAATAGAGGACTTTTAAGCATTCTTTTTGAAAAGACCAGAACAGAATAGAAAATTTGACTTTCAAATACAAGCCTCAAGAGAAGCATAAAAAGGTAAACAGGAAAGGGAAAGCATAAGAGACTTAATAAGATTAAACTTTTTTTCATTCTAACATGAAAAGACTATATTTGTAACTCATTAGAATTACAAAACCTGTTAGGGAAGTTAAAAGTAGTATATTTGGCAGAAAGCATAGAGAGGAATGGACTGGGAGAAAGGGAGAGGGAGAGGCAGAATGGGGTAAATTATTTTATGCAAAAAAGTAATAAAAAGCTTTTATAGTGCAGGGGAAAAGAGGGAAGGTGAGTGACCCTTACTCTCATCAGAATTGACTTAAACAGGAAATAACAAATATATTCATTTGGGTATAGAAAGCTAACTTACCCTACAGGAAAGTAGGAGGGGAAGGGAGATAAGAGAAGGGGGAGCATTAAGAAATATTTTGCAGGATATTTAGACCTTCTGAGTCAACTGATGATTTATGATTTACTTATTAATCTCTTTCCTAACCCTAAATTACCACTGAATCTGTCCCATGATGTCTGATGACAGTCCACTGCCTTTTAATGTCTCTCCTAAGGCTCAAATTACCCTGGATAGGTTCATTTTCCTCACACAGTACATCTCCCTCCTTGCTTCTGTCCTGTTCTGGATAAAAGTGCTTGTGACTAATACATCATAGTTCATAGGGCTCCCATCTAAATCCTATCCTAGTATCTTTCTAATACCCTCCAATACCCAATACAACTATCCTCAATATACTGTTCTCTAACTAACTAGAATATGCCAGTTTATTCAGAAAGCATTGAGTAGCATATTAAAAAATTCAGAAGATCACAATACTTTTCCTACCAGAGGAATGCTGCAAGTCCCTAAGCTGATTCTATTCAGTAGTAAGAATCAATTTTTGAGTCTCACTCTGGAAGTTATGGCTCTGTCTCAGGAACTGAAGAAAAATAGGGAATTTCAGGCTTTCTGTGTTTCTTAGAAAATAAATGATCTGTTTGCCAAGGAAGACTCAGAAACTTTTTGAAAACTATTACAAAACACTTCTCACACAAATAAAATCAGATTTAAATAATTGGGCAAACATCGACTGTTCATGGATAGGTCTAGCTAATATAATAAAAATGACAATTCTACCATAACTAAACTACCTTTTTAGTGCCCTACAGATAAAAATTCCAAAAAAAATTTACATTAATGAGTTAGAAAAAGTGATAAGTAAATTCATATGGAGAAATAAAAAGTCAAGAATTTCCAGGGCTTCATTGAAAAAAAAAGTGCAAACAAAAGTGGCTTAGCCTACCAGATCTAAAATTATATTATAAAGCATCAGTCATCAAAACTGTCTGGTTAGAGTGGCTAGATGGTGCAGTGGAAAGAGCACTGGCCCTGGAGTTAGGAGTACCTGAGTTCAAATCCAGCCTCAGACACTTAATAATTACCTAGCTGTGTGGCCTTAGGCAAGCCACTTAACCCCATTGCCTTGCAAAAAAAAATCTCTCTGGTATTGGCTAAGAAATAGAGTGATGGACCAGTGGAGTAGACTAAGTGCAATAGCAGGAAACGATTATAGTAATCTGCTGTTTGATAAACGCAAAGAGTCCAGCTATTGGGATAAAAACTCTCTCTTCTATTAAAAACTGCTGGGAAAATTGTAAGTTATTATGGAAGAAACTTAGATTAGACCAACGCCTCACACCCTACACCAGGATAAGATCAAAATGGATACAGGATTTAGACATAAAAAATAATATTATAAGCAAACTAGAAGATCAAGAAGTAGTTTACCTGTAAGATCTATAGAAAGGGAAGCAATTTATGACCAAGGAAGAGATAGAGAACATCATTAAAAACAAACTAGATGATTGATTACATTAAATTAAAAAGCTTTTGCACAGACAAAACCACTGCAACCAAGATAAAAAGAAATGTAATAAACTGGGAAACAATCTTTACAACTAGTATTTCTGACTCATTTCTAAAATATACAGAGAACTGAGTCAAATTTTTTAAAAAAGCCATTCCCCAATTGACAAATGGTCAAAGGATATGCAAAGGCAATTTACAGATGAAGAGATCAAAGCAATCCATAGTCATATAAAAAATTGCTCTAAATCATTACTTATTAGAGAAATGCAAATTAAAGCTTCTCTGAGGTACCATCTCACACCTCTCAGACTGGCCAATATGACCAGAAAGGACAATGATCATTGTTGGAAGGGATATGGGAAATCTGGGACACTAATACATTGTTGGTAGAGCTGTGAACTCATCCAACTTTTCTGTAGAACAGTCTGGAACTCTGCCCAAAGGGCAACAAAAATGTGCATACCCTTTGATCCAGCCATTACCACTACTGGGCCATACCCTGAAGAGATGATGAAAAAGGGTAAAAACAACACTTGTACAAAAATATTCATAGCAGCCCTGTTTGTGGTGGCAAAGAATTGAAAATCAAGTAAATGTCCTTCATTTGGGGAATGGCTTAGCAAACTACAGTATATGTCATGGAACACTATTGTTCTATTAGAAACCAGGAGGGATGGGAATTCAGGGAAGCCTGGAGGGATTTGCATGAACTGATGCTGAACAAGATGAACAGAACCAGAAAACTATTGTACACCCTAACAACAACAACATGAGGGTGATGATCAACCTTGATGGACTTATTCAATCCATCAGTGCAACAATCAGGGACAATTTGGGCTGTCTGTAATGGAGAATATCCTCTGTATCCAGAGAAAGAACTAAGGAGTTTGAACAAAGATCAAGGACAATTACCTTTAATTTAGAAAAAAACTGGAGGGGGTGGCTAGGTGGTGCAGTGGATAGATCACTGGCCTTGGAGTCAGGAGTACCTGAGTTCAAATCTGACCTCAGATACTTAATAATTACCTAGCTATGTGGCCTTGGGCACCCCATTGCCTTGAAAATACCTTAAAAAAAAAAAACCTGATATCTTATTGTCTGATCTTGCTATCTCTTTTACTTTATGTTTCTTCCTTAAGGATATGATTTCTCTCTCATCATATTCAATTTGGATCAATGTATACCATGGAAACAATGCAAAAACTGGCAAATTGCCTTCTGTGAGGGGTGGGGGAGGGAAGTAAGATTAGAGGGAAAATTGTAAAACTCAAAATAAATAAAATAAATAAATAAAATAAATAAACACCTACCTCCCAACTCCACCTCCTTCTGGATGAATGTCAATTCATTATGAATGAAATGGGAACTAGTTTATCCAACAAAATCAGCTCTGAGTCCCATTCTAAACTTTGATTGTGTGACCTTGGTATAATGAAGTTATCTGTCTTATCTGCCCAAAGTAACAGACAAAATATGCTCAGATACTATATACATTGCTTGGCATAGAATGAGTAAGTAAAATAAAACACTGCATAGCAAAATATCTACTGCAGCTTCTCCTTAGACAGTCTCAGGTGATACATATGCTAATCAAAATGTAAAAAAAAAAGAAGGAAGTTAATAAGCATTTATTAAGCCTGCCATGTTCTGGGTACTGTGCTAAGTACTTTACAAGTATTATGCCATTCAATTCTCATGACTTTCTTGTGAGGAAGGTGCTATTTCTTGTGAGGAAGGAAATTATTTTACAGTTGAGGAAAATGAGGTAGAGTTATCCAGGGTTACATAATCATTAAGTGTCCAAAGATAGATTTGAACTCACATCTTCCTAACTCCATATTCAGCATTCAAGATTTTGCAATATCTAGTTAACTCAGGAGTGCAATGATAAGCATAGTTTGGTTGGTTTAGGCACCCCAGGGCTGTTCCTTCTGCAAACAGGCAAAGGAATGTAGACAATACAATACAACTTTGAAAGTTACTAAAGACAAAAGGGGATTTCCAAACTCTCTATGGTTCTCAGAGAATATTGCATATTATGTCTTTTGCACACTTCCAGAAAGGCCTTTGGATGAAGTCTCAGATACTTGGGATCTGACACCTCTCACAGAATGGGGCTAAAACTTCAGTTTCAGTGATAATTGGAATGTTTGAAGGCCTCTGAATCTCCATCCAAGTTCTTCAGAAGGACTTCCAACTTCTTTACAGTGGTACCAGTGCATCTCTCACAACCCAGGATGAGTGAAGTCAATAGTTGGTACCACCAAAGTCATCTCTCCCACTGCCACGTTGTCCTTGCCTCTATCTGACCTTCTTTGAGGCCTTGAATCTAGTATCTCTTACATAGGCACATTTCCTATTTCACTTTTCCTCTTAGTCACCACCAGGACCAACCTCTCTACTCTACATGACAGGGCTGCTACCATAATAATTTTAAGGAATATTTCTATAGCACCTTATAGCCCTGAACTAGGTATTATAGGTAATACTTCCCCCATTTTATAGATGAAGAAACTGAGGTTTGTATTGGGGAAACTGACTTGCCCATGAACACAAAGCTAGTTGGAAGCAGGATTTGAACCCGAATATTTTTACTTCTTATCTAACACTATTAATTATGTCATATTGCCCTTATACAAGGAGAGAGGTATTGTCCTAGTTTAGCTCTATGGGGGCAATTATGAATTTACAGATCTAAAGAACTCAGTTCTTTAGTCAGTACTTCACCACCTCAGCCTCAGGACTCCTTTAGACTCTTAAAAATTATTGAATAATTACCCCAAATCCCCTAAGAAATTTAGTTTATATGGTTTGTGTCGATATTTGTCATATTTGAAATCAAAACATTGAAGATAGAAAATGAAAATAGGTTTAACCTCATAGACCCCCTTCCAGAAAAGAGTCTAAGAATTCCCCCATAGATCCTCAGATCATACTTTGAGAATCACTATTTCAGATCAAGGTAAGGTAAGAAATCCCGAAATATGAGGAGTCCACAGAGGTAGAGAAAACTAGAACTGAAGTTCAAGGAAATCTCTAGCTTAGATGCTTTAATTAACTGAGTCAGTATTAAAGCTTTCAAGGATCTGACCTCAGAAGGGTTCTGATACCTCCTAATATTTGTGAATAATAGATAACTAATAAGCTTCTAGCCCTCTTGTCAGAGCACCAGCTCAGCCTTAATATTTACACTTGATGCTGTCTCTTTAGCCCTGTTTCCCAAAGGTTTAACAGACCTCAGTTCAGTAATACTTTTCACTGCCATTAAGTAGATGGGGAATGAACCAACCTAATTAAATCATGAAAAAAGGACTGGAGAGCAGGAAAGGGCCTTAAAGATGATGCCATCTAAGTCCTAATATTATAGGTGAGGAAATGAATTCCCAAAGTGGTTGAGAAATTTGTTGAAGGCCACTCAGCAAACAAACCAATGGCAAAATGGGGACGAGAAAGCAGGTCTCCTGATCTAAAGTCTGGGACACTTTCTCCTCTACCAGGGCTAATTCTAGAAATTATGGCTCTAGCAATCCAAACTAGTATTCATACTGGTAATCATACTGGTATTAGCCTAATAACAGGCTGATATTCAACTAGTCAGAGAGATTTCTTACAAAACCAAAACCTAGTGCAAAATGCATTGCAAAAGTATCTTGAAATATTATTTTCTCCCTCATTTTTTTCTGTAATTAGGTGACAAAGTAGAAAGATTTCTGAGTCTAGAATCAGAAAGACCTGAATTCAAAAACTACTTCAAATACTTAATAACTATGTGACCCTAAGCAAGTCATTTTTGCTTTCTTTTTAAAAAATAATATTTCATTTTCCCAGTTAAATGTAAAGACAATTTTAACATTCATTTTAATATGTATATTATTTTTTCAATTACATGTAAAGACAATATTGAACATTTATTTTTTTTCTTTTTTGAAAATTAAATTTATTTTTCATACATTTTAAGTTCCAAACTATCTCCCTCCTTCCCCACCCCACACTAGAGAAGGCTACCATCTACCATCTAGCATATGTGTGTGTGTGTGTTTGTGTGTGAGTATATCCACAAACATGAATAGATGTAGATATATGTAAAACTACACTATGAATTCTTCTGTTTATCTGTTATGTCTCTGGAGGTGGCCTGGCCTCTTTCTCCTAAGTCCTTTGTAGTTAATTGAGGTATTTATAATAATCAGGATAACTTAGTTGTTTGCAGTTGTTCTTTGAACAATATTGGTGTTACTGTCTCCAGCTGCTTGTTTCACTCTTCCTTATTTCATGCAAATCTTTTCATGTTTTTTCTAAAACCAACTCATGTCTTATAGCATAGTAGTGTTCTATCACAATCAGATAACACAACTTGTTTAGCCATTCTCCAGTTGATGGGTATGTTCTCAATCTCCAGTTCTTTGCCAACATATTTAATTTCTTTAATGTCATTTTCACTTGATAAAATCATTACTATTTTTTTAAGTTGAACCATTTGGCATGGTTAGGTGCTTTAGTAGGTTACTGTAGTTGGGGTTTGCTAAGGAAATGGAGTGCAGGGGTGGCTCCCTTCACTGATGGTGGAGGATTGCACGATAGGCAGAGCTGATGAGTTTTGAGGAGCTGCTATTCATGATGGATCTCGCATGGATCTTGGGGGTTCAAAGGGAGATGTTGATCATGATGATGGTTTCATTGCACTCTTTTCTTTTCTTGAGGTGCCTCATTGCTTCAGGTTGACTGGCTTTCTTGCCCACTGGGTGATGCTGAAGTTAAGGTCACATCTCCACAAGGACTGATGATGGGTACCATGTGATCTGGAGGGCAGTCCTCTGAGCCTTCATGGGGGGGGTGGTCGTTGTTGTGGTCTCTAGGTCACCTCATTCAAACTTCTTGCTTTCCCCCACCAGACATTGCAATGGAGCCCTGAGTCAGCAAAGGGGCACAGATCCAGCTGAGGGGTTCCTGCTATAGTCACAAGATGATCTGGAGGGCAGGGTGTGGGCTGAATTTTGCCTATATCACCTGTGCTACTTCTGCTTTGGATATCTAGATCAAATTTAGTCTATAATCACCCTGAAGGTCCCATGTCACAGCAAAAAGGGAGAGGTTGGGCTGAACATTTATTTTTAAAAACATTTTTGAGTTCCAGATTTCTCTCTCCCTCACCTCCCCCTTCCCTGAGATAGTAAGCAATTCATTTAATCTCTTTTTGCCTCAGTTCCCTCAACTGTAAAAATGATTGTTTGTACCTCCAAAATAGTTGTGAGGACCAAATTTTTTCAAATTTATAAAATCCGTAGTATAATTCCAAACAAATAAATTTTTATTCCCACTTTCCCCCTCTTCTTCTTAGTCCTCTTAGAACAAAACTGGTTTGTTCTATTAGAGCCACATAAAAATACCTTCTTTACCTCTTAGTTACTTAAGGCAATTCCTTCATAAAGGACAATATAGAATGAAAGCTCATTTCAAGCAGGGATTATTATTTCATTCTTTGTACATGGGGAAGTGTTCAATAAATACTTATTGATTAATAACTGATTAATAAAACCTTCCTAATCAACATCAGCTAAAAGTAATTTCTCTGTATTTCCCTATAATCTTGTTTTTCTTATAGCAATTGCCATAATTTTCTTCACCTTAAATTTTTTTGTAGCAGACACTTTGGAGTATACAGAAAAGTATAAGACAATATTCCTGCCTTTAATAGCTGAATTGATCTAATCCTTCTGAACAATAATTCAAGAAAAGTTAACCAAGGGTTTATATCTGTTTAACTAATGATCCCATTAGACATAGCCTTAAGGAAACAGAAATAAATATCCATGTATACAAAAATATTCAGAGCAGAACTTTCAATGACAAAAACTGCAATGAATATAGGGGACAATAGACTGGAGTGGATAAACACATTGTGGCATAGGAATAAACTGCATAATGACACAATAAATAATGATAGATATGAAGAATTCAAAGAAACATCAGAAAATTATGATTAAGTTAGAAAAGTCTTAGAAGTCACAAATACCTGTATGATCTTCACTTATTCTCTCTGAGCCTCAGTTTCCTCATCTGTGAAGGGTTGGTCTGGATAACCATCATGGTCCAAAATCCCAGGACTTGTCTGTATTGATTCAGAGCAAAAAAGAAAAAAAAAGAAAAGAACCAGGAAAATAACCAGCCATGGAGAGAAAGAGACTGAAAACCAGCTAAGAAATTAGCCCAGCAGAGATGCTTCAGTGAAGAAAATCTTCATAAGTATTCTGTGAAGAGAGAAATGACTTCCAGGCCCAAGTCAGATGTAAATTGCCTTTGCCACATGTTTTACCTACATTGTCACAAGTGTTTCCTACATTTGTGCCTCACTACTACTAAATTTAAGTACATTCTTCCCAGAGATGCTGCATGTATTTATGGAAGACCACTCCACAGATTTTAGGCAAAATGATTTTATAGGTATATTTTTATTGTAGCATCCTAGTAAATAAATATGTCTCCTAAAAGTTAATGACATTTACTAATGGGAAGAACCATGACTTAATAGTGTCAGGAGTACAACTTTCAGAGGGTTACTCCTAGAACTCAAGATAGCAATCACCCATTGTTATCCTTTCAAGGATTATTCAAGTTTGAAGTGAGACAGAATCAATCACACTAAAGTCTAAAGGAAAAGTTGACAGAAAATGAAACAATAATGAGAAATGACAATCCATATATTGCTTCAAAACTAGATAATCAGTCTACAGAAAATAAGCAAAGATCTCTAACGGGACCTGACAGCTAAAGAAACTGTTAAGAACATTGAGAAAACCAGTTAAAAACCAACTGCTATCCATGGAGTTATGGAGGAGAAACTGATTGTCATAAGCAAGACAATACAGAGATTGATGTACTGTTAATTGGGAGGAAAAGTAATCAGTATCACTTTTCATTCAAGGTTATAGCAAAGCCATGTTGGAAATATAAGATTTAGGCACCTTCAACTTGCCACAAAGAAGTATCCCCAAAAAAAGAATTTTAAGGATTTTATTTCCAATGGATGTAGAAGTTTTATTTTCATTCATTCATTTCATTTATTTTCATTAAGTTTCATTTTATTTTCATATATTCATTTATTTTCATTTTGAAAAATATGTTGTTATACTGAAATGCATTATTGTCATTTAATTAAATTTTCAAAAGAATGTGAAAAAGATTACAATATAACCTTGTACTATACCACATATCATGAAAGGTTAAGAAATTTATTCCAAAAAAATGGGGATGAATATGCCCCAATGGTCTGAGAAATCATTTGATTTGAATCCCATCAAAAGCCCATTAGGGAAAAGTAAGGAAGAAATTATCTTTCAGCTTTATGGATAAAAGAAGAAGGTCATGACTAAATAAGTGATAGAGAAGATCACACAAGATAAAAATGGACAATTTTGATGATCTAAAAACTTTTTTTAAGGTTTTTACAAGGCAAATGGGGTTAAGTGGCCTGCCCAAGGCCACACAGCTAGGTAATCACTAAGTGTCTGAGACCGGATTTGGATCCAAGTACTCCTGACTCCAGGGCCAGTGCTTTATCCACTGCACCACCTAGCCTCCCCAATCTAAAAACTTTTAACAAATAAATCTAACTAATTAAAATTAGAAACGAAACAGGTAACTCTGGGGAAAAAAATCTTTGCAACAAGTTTCTCTGATAAAGGTCTGATATCTAAAATACTTCACATTTACAAAACATTTCTCAATAAAGAAATGACCAAAGGATATGAATATAGTTGGTTTTGTCTCACATCCAACAGATTGGCAAAGATAGCAAAAGAGGAAAATAATAAATATTGGAGAGGCTGTAGAAAAACAGGTATACTATTGCACTGTTGATGAAAATGTGTATTGGTATAGCTATGTTAGAAAGCACCTTGGAATTATGCCTCCAAAATTATTAAACTGGGCAGTTAAATTGTTATTAACCCCTTGACCCAGTTTATACTACTAGACATATATTCCTAATGAAATCAAAGAAAGAATAAAAGGATGTATCTTCACCTTCATGAACATACACATGCACGCATGTGTGCACACACACACACATACACACACACACACACACAAACACAAAAATATTTGTAGCCCCTATTTTTTTTTTTGGCTTTTGCAAGGCAATTGGGTTAAGTGACTTGCCCAAGATCACACAGCTAGGTAATTAAGTGCCTGAGGTCAAATTTGAACTCAGGTCCCCCTGACTCCAAGACCCGTGCTCTATCCACTGCATACCTAATTGCCCCATTGTAGCCCGTATTTTAATGGGAACCAAAAATTGAAAGTGTACTAATAGGAGTGGCTAAACAAGGTGTAGTACATACACATAATGGAATATTATTGTGCCAAAAGAAATGATTAAATAGACAATTTCAAACTGAGGAGACCTCTACAAACCAATACAGAGTAGAGTGAGAGGAAGTAGGGAATTATTTTATGAAATGATAATAATATCATAACAAAGTAATGATAATCCTTGAGTCCAAAAGAATGAAGATCTTCATCAGCCTCCCCATAGAAAAATGATGAGACATACATTCTCAGACATGGGTAGTGTGAGGACTTATTTTGCCAGACTATGCAGCTATGTAGAGGGTTTTATTTTTTTTTTTAATTTTTGTTCATTGAGTTGTGAGAGTTGTGGTAAGTACAGATTAATGAAAAGAGAAGAAAAGAAAAAAATTAAAAACCTATGGACAAGGGGCGGCTAGGTTGGTACAGTGGATAGAGCACTGGCCCTGGAGTCAGGAGCACCTGAGTTCAAATCCGACCTCAGACACTTAATAATTACCTAGCTGTGTGGCCTTGGGCAAATCACTTAACCCCATTTGCCTTGGAAAAAAAAAACTAAAAAAACCAAACCTATGGACACTTTGTCTCTCTCTGATCACATTTAAGTGAGGAGGGTGAATTGCTATGAACTTCAGGATAAGGGAAAAATCCTGAGTCCTCTTTCACTCAGAATTGCCATGAAGCTATAGGTATATGGTCCTGCTGTAATTTCTGTCTCTATTGCATTTTGGGTGAATTATTTCCTCTACTTAACAAAAGGAGTATTAGAGGTGGCTATAACTATATGAACTTTGAAAGTTTGAAAGAGTGAGTATCCAGATGTTCCTAGAAAATGATCTGAGTGAGGCGTTCTGGGGATTCAAGTCAGTCAACAATCAAGATTCTTTTCCATTTTGTCCATCAGTTGAGCAGTATTTAGAAATTAATTCAGTAGGTAGAGGGTAGTGAAAGCTTTGTACCAATCGCTTTATGTTGGAGCCTACTTTCTCCAAGGACTAAGGAAAGAGTATACCCCTGGATAAAGGGGAAGTTCAGCGTTTTGTTTTCTCAGTAAACATCCCTTTGTAGAAGTTTTTAAAAAGAAAATGAAAATAAAAACCCATGATCTTCCCTGAAGGATAGATTTGGGTAGGAAATGGATTATTTGTAAAAATTACTCCTAATTTTCATCATGATAAAAGCAAGATTTCATAATGAAGAATTAAAGAGTAGATGTCAAAATATTGTGAATCTGGGGCAGCTAGGTGGCACAGTGAGAGGCAGCTAGGTGGTACAGTGGTTAGAGCACTAGTCCTGGAGTCAAGAAGACTTGAGTTCAAATCCAGCCTCAGACACTTAATAATTACCTAACTCTGTGACCTTGGGCAAATCACTTAACCCCATAGCCTTGCAAAAAAAAAAAATGTGAATCTAATGTGAAATCATATAAAAACAATTGAATTGAATCAAATTGAACTGAATCAAAAGTCAAAAGGATGACATTGAATATTAAAATTTGTTAAAAGTTATAAGGTTTAGATTGTGGGAAATCTGGGACACTATTACACTGTTGGTGGAGCTGTGAACTCATCCAACCTTTCTGGAGAGGTATTTGGAACTATGCCCAAAGGGCAACAAAAATGTGCATACCCTTTGACCCAGCAATAATACTGCTGGGTCTATATCCTGAAGAGATGATGAAAAAGGGTAAAAACATTACTTGTACAAAAATATTCATAGCAGCCCTGTTTGTGGTAGCAAAGAATTGGAAATCAAGTAAATGTCCTTCAATTGGGGAATGGCTTAGCAAACTGTGGTTTATGTATGTCATGGAACACTTTTGTTCTATTAGAAACCAGGAGGGATGGGATTTCAGGGAATCCTGGAGGGATTTGCATGAACTGATGCTGAGTGAGATGACCAGAACCAGAAAAACACTGTACACCCGAACAGCAACATGGGGTTGATGTTCAACCTTGAAGGACTCGCTCATTCCATCAGTGCAACAATCGGGAACAATTTTGGGCTGTCTGCAAAGGAGAGTGCCATCTGTATCCAGATAAGGAGATGTGGAGTTTGAACAAAGTTCAAGGACTATTCCCTTTAATTTAGGGAAAAAATAGATATCTTATTGTCTGATCTTGTTACCTCTTAGATTTCTTGTCTCTTCTTTAAGGATATGATTTTTCTCTCTCATCACACTCAATTTGGATCAAGGTACAATGGAAACAAAGTAAAGACTGACAGATTGCTTTCTGTGGGGGGGGAGGGAAGTAAGATTGGGGGGAAAATTGTAAAACTCAAATAACATCTTTAATAAAAATAAATTTAAGGGTGGCTAGGGGGCACAGTGAATAGAGCACCAGCCTTGGAGTCAGGAGCACCTGGGTTCAAATCCGACCTCAGACACTTAATAATTACCTAGCCATGTGGCCTTGGGCAAGCCACTTAAACCCATTGCCTTGAAAAAAAAAATCTAAAAAATAAAAAAAGTTATAAGTTTTATTGAATGTCAATAAATTTAATTATTTTCTTTTGTCCCAATACATTTGCAAACCACTACAGTGACACACTACCTTTCTCTAAGCCCAAGGAAGTACATGAACTGACATGGGTTACTTAACATTACTGCAGTGTCCCTTGGTGTACACAGAAATGTCATGTGCTATCTGTAAATGTCACAACATAATAAATAAAATAATGTAAGTGAAAACAACATTAAAAGGCTGCTAAAACTGCACTAAATGCAATTACTGATATCAGTTCCAGAACACAGATGCTTTTTCTCCTCTTAGTTGAGAGGTAGAGGGGCTGTGAGCACAGAACATTGTGTACTCTCTCAGATACAGCCACAATGTCACTTGGTTTGACTTTATTGTTTTTCTTTGTCATAAGGAAGGATTGGCACAGAGGGGAGGGAGGAGGGAAAGATCTATTGTGGCATTAAAAAATTAGCTAAATATTATCAATTAAAACAAAAATTTTAAAGTGGGAATCTCTGCTGAGAGAGAGAAAGCAACAGAGATAGAAACAAAGAGATATACATAGAGAGCATTTACAGTTGAATTAGGTAGACTTGAGTTATTAAGAAAATTAATCTTTTTGGTCTGAATGGTTAATAACAACATCAAAAAAATATTACATTAGAGAGCTACAAAACAAAGTTCTCTGTGATGTCTAGAGAAGAATGACATTATTGATTATAAAATCAAACTCTAATCTGTCCTTTTCTAAAAAAGCAAAATCAAATAGTATATATCATTTTTAAAAATTATTTATTTTGTGCTCCAAATCATTACTGATTAGAAAACTGCAAATTAAAACAACTATAAGGTTCACACCTATCAGATTGGCTAAGATGACAAAAAAAGAAAACTATTAATGCTGTAGAGGTTGTAAGAGGATTGGGACACTAATCTATTGTTGGTGGAGTTGTAAACTGATCCAGCCATTCTGAAGAGCAATATGAAACATTGCCCAAAGAACAATAAAACTTATCATACCCTTTGACCTAGCAATACCAATACTATACTAGGCCAAAAGAAATAATAAAAAAATGAGAAAAGTACCACATGTTCCAAATATTTTTTGTAGTGGCAAAGAATTGGTAATTGAGAGGATGCCCATCAATTGGGGAATGGCTGAACAAGTTATGTATGGTATGCAAATGCTATGTAATACTATTGTTCTAATAGAAACTATGCATGGTCAGACTCTAGAGAAGCATGGAATGAATTACAGGAACTGATACTGAGAGACAGGAGCAGAATCTAGAAAACATTGTACATATTGACAACAACAATGTGAGTTGATTAGTCATGATGGATGCATGGGGCAGTTAGGTGGTGCAAATGGATAGAGTATCAGCCTTGGAGTCAGGAGGACTTGAATTCAAATCCAGCCTCAGACACTTAAAAAATTACCTAGCTGTGTGACCTTGGGCAAGTCACTTAACTTCATTGCCTTGCATAAAACAAAAAACAAACAAACAAAAAAGAGTGACTAAAAAAATTTTAAAAAGAGAGTAACCATGATGGACACTATATTCACTTTTTAAAAATTTCTCTTTTGTATCTTTCTTTCTTTCTTTCTTTCTTTCTTTCTTTCTTTCTTTCTTTCTTTCTTTCTTTCTTATCTCTCTTTTTCCTTAATCCTAATTCCTCATGCTGAAAATAACTAATCTGTAAATATGTTTAATACAAATGTGCATGCATGTACAATGTTCACCTGACAGTTCACCACTGAGGGGAGGGGGGGGTGGGAAGGAGGGTGAAAGATATAAAATAAAACATCAATTGATAAAAAAAATTTCATTGTATTTTTCATTTATGGAATAAAACAAGCATTTCCATAACATAGCATAATAATAAAAAGATTGCACATGAAACTCAAAATCTATTATATACAACTTTTACTTTACTTTTAAATATATATCATATCATGTAAATGTCTTTTTTTCCTTTTTTCTTCCCCTCATCACTCTAGAGATGGCTACCATTAGACACAAATGTGTGTGTGTGTATATGTGTAAAAATCATTCTATTCCCATTTCTATTAGTTTTTTCTCTGGATGCAAATAACATCTTCCTTCATATATCCTTTGTAGTTAATAGTCAAAATTACTTATTTTTTCAAATTTGTTCTTAAAACAACATCACTGCTATTACCATATACAGCACTCTCCTGGTTTTACTCATTTTGCTCACCATTATTTCATGCAAGTCTATCCATGTTTTTCCAAGATCATTGAGCTTATCATTTCTTTTAGCACAGTAGTACTCATTATAATCATATATCACAACTTGTTCACTCCCCATTTGATGAGCATCCCAATTCATTGACACTACAAAGAGAAATGCTATAAATGTTTTAGAACACATAGGTTGTTTTCCTTTTTTTCCAATTATCTTTGAAAATAGACCTAGCAATGATCTATTAATGACCTAGCAATAATTGGGCCAAAGAATATATGCAGTTTTATAATCCTGTGAGCAGAATTCAAGGTAGGTCTCCAGAATGGTTGTATCAATTCCCAATTCCACCAACAATGAATTAGTGACCCAATTTTTCTACATGTCCTCCAACATTTGTCACTTCCCCATTCAATCATTTTAGCCAATCTGGTAGGGATAAAATTATCCCAAAATTATTATAATTTGCATTTCTCTAATCAATAGCAACAGAACATTTTTTTCATATTGGTATAAATTGTTTTAATTTTTTATCTTAAAACTGCCTATTCATAACCTTTGATCATTTATCATTTAGGGTATGATTCATATTCTATCATTTAAAAAAAATTTCACCTGAGTTCAAATCCGACCTCAGACACTAAATAATTACCTATCTGTGTGGCCTTGGGCAAGCCACTTAACCCCATTTGCCTTGGAAAAAAAACCATAAAAGTAAAACATTTTTAAAAAATTTCACCATGATTCTAATGCAAAAATGCATATTTTAATAACAATATTCCTCTGATGATACCATCTATATAGCAGTGAATAAAAGAATATATAATAGCTTTTGAAGTCTCAAAATAAAAGGTGATCATAAGGGATATAAAAAGATGCATGGTGGTTACACATAGGCCATAGTATGTTAACAACAATGTCTGCCATTTGAGAAATTATTTTTAAAAAAGGTCTCAAAAAGGATAGGGAATGGATCTATGGTTTTTGATGATGCAGCACACTTCCAATCAAGAAAACTCTAACATTGCAAGTTGCTTCTTCTATAACTTCTATAACTTATAGTCTTAGCAAATTTGTTTAGAATACTAAGAGGTAAATGTCTGTCTAGGGACACAAAGATCTTGCTGCTTCTCTATCCACTGTATCATGAAAAGGATGATGGTGATTAATATGGAAATATGTTTAGTATGATTGTGTATGTATAACCTATATCAAATTGCTTTTTGTTTGGGGGAGGGAGAAAGGAAGAGAGAAAATTTTACAGAAATGAATGCTGAGGGGCAGCTAGGTGGTGCAGGGGATAACACACTGGCCCTGGAGTCAGGAGGATTTAAGTTCAAATCTAGCCTTAGACATTTAATATTTGACTAGCTGTGTGATCTTGAGTAAGTCACCCATTGCCTCAAATAAATAAAAGTTTTTAGTTTTTGCTAGGCAGTGGGGTTAAGTGGCTTACCCAAGGCCACACAGCTAGGTAATTATTAAGTGTCTGAGACCGGATTTGAACCCAGGTACTCCTGACTCCAGGGCCAGTGCTTTATCCACTACGCCACCTAGCTGCCCACCAACATTCATTTTTTTAAAAACTTTTATTTAGGGGTGGCTAGGTGGTGCAATGGATAAAGCACTGGCCCTGGAGTCAGGAGTACCTGGGTTCAAATCTGGTCTCAGACACTTAATAATTACCTAGCTGTGTGGCTTTGGGCAAGCCACTTAACCCCATTTGCCTTGCAAAAACCTAAAAAAAAAAAATGAATGTTGAAGGTTATCTTTACATGTATTTGGACAAAACAGGGCTTTGTTCTCACCCTGTGGAAGAGTTTTCTTGCAGACCTTCCAAGTTGCTTTTGGCAATTTTTGTACTGAAAGGTCTGGAAACTGCGACCACTGCCACTGACCCAGTCTCCCTGCACTCTGTTCCTCAGTGACTGGTACCTGTTGATTCTGGGACTGGTTCTCTCTGGCATGGCCTGGCACTGCTCTGTGGGTCCTGTCTAACCTCAGTGCAACAGATCCTTCCTGCTAATCTTCCAAGTTGTCTTGGGCAGAAAAATTGTCTCACTCAGTCTTTCTGTGCATTTTGACACTCTCAAATTTGTCTAGAGTCATTACTTAAAGGTATTTGGAGTGGTTTGGGGGAAAGCTTGGGCAAGTCCCTGCCTTTACTCTGACATCTTGGCTCTACCTCCTAGAGACTCTTTTAAAAAATATTTTATTCTCATAGTATACTTCAAAGAATCCCCATCACATAGCACAGTACCTTAATATATGTTTCTCAATTGATTGAATACATCTGGGATCTTGTTCACAGCCTCTACTTGTGCAAATTATAACCTATGTACATCTTCTAATCTTGTGCAATTCTTGTCCATGCCTTTCTCCACAGAAGAAATTCTAAGCACCTTGAAGGACCCTCTTTGTTGCTGTAGATGAATATTTGATGGATTCCCATGCAACATCTATCTGTCTCACTTTCCCTGATCTTAGATCATAGATGTAGCGCTAGAAGGAACTTTAGAGATTATCTAGTCCAATTCCCTCACTTTAAAGATAAGGAAACTGAGGCCCAGGGAGGTTTAGTTTCCAGTTAAGGATTACACAGGAAGGATCAGAAGCAGAATGTGAACCCAGATCCTCTGCCTTCTCTTTTCACTGAACCATGCTGCTCTACTATTTTATTTACTAGCATGTTGGCCATGCTGATCAAGCCTAAGGGAAAGTCACATATGACTCCTTTTGGACTGGCTCTTATATTTGGGTTACCAGAAAAATTTATTATTGACCAGCTCCTGGGTTTCCTGAATCAATCAAAACTTGTTTCATTACCTTTTAAGGAAAAACTAGCCTAGTTTCCCCAACAGATAATGTTCCTACCCTACCCCACTCCTTTGTGGCAAGATCCTAAACATTTTCTAGGATACCACTGCTAGATGGCTAGATGGGTACAATAGAATGTGGGACTTGGATTCAGGAAGACCTGAGTTCAAATCCTGCCTCAAACACTTACTGGGCATGGTGCAGGACCCTAAGTAAGCATGTCAGCCTCAGCTTCAGAATAATAGCCCCTATGTCACACGATTGTTGTTGAAGACCAAATGAAATAGTATACAAAAAGCTTTGCAAACCTTAAAGCAATATATAAATGCTATAGCTATTATCATCCTCTAGAAGACCTTATACTACTTAAATAGCTTTAGGACCATTATTGGACATCTTGAGGATGAGGGAAACTTGGTGTAATCAGCATTAAAGAAGGAGTTTAGTCAAGGTAAAAGAAAACAGTTGAAGAAGGGGAAGAAGAGGAGAAAAAGAGATTTCCATTTCTTTAGCAACCAACTAACTCCTCAGCTCCTTAAAATCTGACTGATTCCTACCACTTTATTGAAAGTCTTCACAATATTACTGTTTACTTTGTTTTCCATAAATTCAGTGATCTTTTTAGTCTGTTCTTATAATAATTTTATCAATATCTTTTGTGTTTACATCACCTTCAGTTACCAAATTATCATTCCCTTCTTTACTTCCAAGAGTACCATCCCTTATAACAAAGAATAAAAAAGGGGAGGAAAACCAGTTCATCAAAACTAACAAAATCTTGAAAAATCTGTAAGTACTTTAAATGGTACAAGCATTAATGATTCCATTTTATGAATATGAAAACTGATATTCAAAGAGGTTGTGACCCAAGCATGATAACATAGCTGGTAAATATTGGAACCAGGAATCTAACTCATGTCTCCTGATTACTAGACCATCCTGCTTCTTCTTTTTTGTCCTCTATATCAATCCTTTTGAATTCCCTCACCTTCTTGGAAAGAGAATTCATTATTTCATTAAATTCCTTTACTTCAGGGGTGGCTAGGTGGCGTAGTGGATAAAGCACTGGCCCTGGAGTCAGGAGTACCTGGGTTCAAATCTGGTCTCAGACACTTAATAATTACCTAGGGGTGTAGCCTTGGGTAAGCCACTTAACCCCATTTGCCTTGCAAAAACCTAAAAAAACATAACAAAAAAAAATTCCTTCACTTCGTGGTTCTCCTATATTATCTCACTATTTCTTTTCTGTTTTGGGGGGTGGGGTTCAATTCTGTGAATTGGTTCTTTCCTTGGTCCTCTTCTCTTTTGGAAATCTTTAATAAGTCAGTGGGGAGTCTCCTTTAGTGGTCTAATCCTATATAGTCTTTGATTAATAAGTCAGCATTAACAAATAAGAAATCTCTCCTGAGATGTTCCCCAGTTCGATTCCAATTTCTGAAAGAGCCAAGGAACTCCCTTCATGTTGCTAATGAAGTCACACCCTACAATAATCAGAATATTGGGCATAACCCAATATTCCTACAAGCCTTAGCAAATTTGACCAGTCATCATTACTCCCTTGTATCTGTTCCAAATTGTATAGTCCCTTGGGGTTAATTATCTTAATTTATTCTGCATATAGCTTACTTGTATTAGTTGTTTGCATGTTTTTCTTCCTCATTAGAATGGGAGCTCTTTGAGAGTGCCAGGATTTTTATCTTTCCTTGTATCCCCAATGATTAGCACAGTGCCTGGGAGAGAAAAGAACAGGTCATGTTTGACCTGATCATCTTGAAGTGTTTTATCCCCACTTAGATATGCAGCAGTTCAGTTTGCAGGGTCCTTGATCCATATTGATGTTTCTCATCAGGGCAGCACAATGTTACTGGGATAGAGTCAAGGCCAGAAAGTTGAGGAAAGTCCTGAAGGCCACCATAACTTGTGCCTGCATGACCTAGGAGCCTGGCAGTTGGATATCAAATTCAGAAAAAAAAATGGACCATTGAAACACATTCAACTGAGATCAATGTATAACATGGAACCAATGTAAAGACTAACAGAATGCCTTCTGTGGGGAGTGGGGGGAGGGAAGCAAGAATGGGGGAAAATTGTAAAACAAAATAAATAAAATCGTTCAAAAAAATGGACCATTGGCCAGAAGGTGAAAGGAAGTCAGAGACAGAGATGGAAGATGTAGCATAAGACCTAGATTTTGCAAACACAGTCCATGTGGGAATTTGTTTTGCATATTAAATTACAAAAATATCGTCTTTCTTTAATTAAAGGGGAGGAAAACAAAATGGAAAGAAGGGCTAGAGCTAGGGTTGAAGGGGAAAAAGAAAATAAAAGAAGCAAAAAAAAGTAAGTAAAGCATTTTAAGTGGACAGAGGAGAATAGAAGAACAGAAAAAATTACAAACAGGACAGCATTTAACATTACATGTTGAATTTATTATATAGTTAAAAGGAAATGCAAGCTGTACGCAATAGACATTTGCCGTTTCACATACAATCCTTTTTTCTGGTCTAATGTGTACAGAGAAATGCTGATTTTTAGAGAATATCTGTCAAGTTCAAAATTTTTAAAAAGAAATTTAGTCCAGTATTTGTTTAATATCTCTGCAAAGAAAACTCCCAACAAGATGATAAAATCAGACATGAAAGCATATATTCATATATATAAACATATGAACACATGTTTGTGTGTGATAAGCTTTTACATATATGTGTATATGCAAACATATATGAAACCATCATTGCACATGTGAGCCATATATTCTAAAAAGGAGAGATTACATTTGTATGTGGGAGAGTTTATTAGTGCCACATTTTTTTATTTGAATCCTCAGTTCTTAGCACTGTGCTTCCCACGCAGAACTGAATAAATGCTTTCTTATTCATTCACTCACACCTAATAGGTAGGCCAGGAGAGTGATGGAGAGTCCACCTCAAGTCCAACCCTGACCTAAGGGAAGACATAATACAAATAAAGAATCATGAATCATAGAAGAAACTTCCAAGACTACTTAGGCCAACCTATGCCTTTCAAAAAACATCTTCAGAATATATCTGACAAGTGATTATCCAACCTTTGCTTGAAGACCTCCAGTGAAGAATTCACTACCTCCAAGGCAATCAATTCTGACTTTGAACAGCTTTAGTTTTTAGGAAATTTTCCTTTATGTAAAGTTTTAAGAGAATTTAATCTCATGCTATTACATAATAACTAATTATGATCTATCCTTTTCCCTTCTAGTTTCTAAAAAGGTCCAACTCTTGTTAGATGTCAATCAATCTCAGAAAGGTATGACTGATTGATGAGATTGCTCCTAGCCTTCAAGACTTGTGTTCATCAGTTTTGAGTAGGACCTCACTCAACTGGAGGACCTAATTTCTGTTTAGAACATAAATAAAATACAGTCCCGGGGAGCCCTTATTTGAAGGAAAGAATTCCTGTCCTTGGTCTCTCCATTAGAGTTTAGGATAACCCAACTCAAGTAGGAGAAAACTAACCAAAGAGGTTCAGATGGAGATGGCTTCACTTGCTCAGATTCCTAGAGATTGCTGAGTCTTGATCAAGCCAGTCTTCAGTAGAAGGAACTGAAGATTTTTAACTCACTTTCTCATTAAATGTCCACTAATCAAGATTGATTTTTCACTTATCTGGGAAGTCTTTCTGAAGAAATTTAAGGCATTTCAGGGTCTCCCTTGGCTTCTTTGGTTAACAAGGAAAAAACACTGACCATTAATTTATTGATTGTGGGCTAGCCTAATTAAACAAACTGATTATTAATTACTCAGAAACTCTCTCTGAGTTTTCGTTAATCTCAATCTGAATTTTCCTCTCTACAGCCTCCTCATATTGCTTTTAGCTCTAGACCCTGGGATCAAATCGAGTAATTCTAATCCTTCTTTGTCACGAGGGCCCTGAAGGCAGCCTCCATGGCCCCTTTTTGTGGTTAAACATCACAGTTCCTTCAAATAAGTCTTTCATTCTAGTAATTCTCTGTATGTTCTCCAGCTTATCACTAGGTTATAAACCCCTTGAGGGTAGGGATTGTCTTTTGTCTCTTTTTGAATTCCCTGCACAGTATCTGGTCCATAGCAAGAGCTTAATAAATGTTAATTGAAAAGAATTATCAATATCCTTCTTAAAATGTGATGCCCCAAACTAAGCACAAAATTCCAAATGCAGTCTAATTAGAGGAAGTACATCAAATAAGTGTGGACAAGTCAATACCACATCCACCCATACCAACTCACTGTGGATGGATGCAGCCAAGGGCTCCAAAAAGTGATTTCTCTGGACAGGAGTATTTCCTGTCAAGTCCTTACTTAGGGTTTGAAAGAAGATGACATATTCTACAACAGTCCCTAACCCTCCTCAAATAATCAATCAAATTGCTAAATAATTTGGGCTCTGGAGAGAGTCAGAAGTGTCCTTGAACTCTAGAAGAGTATTTCCAGGGAAGTAAGAAACAGCTCAGCCAGCACCCTGCCCTAATAGATGAGACAACCTAGAGTCTACCTTAGCCTTTTCCATATGGATACCTTAGGAGTGGGGGTTCACCAACAGATGGCACTAAGCCAGAAGATCTAGAAAGTCTTCCATCTACCTAGCAAAAGAATTAGACTAATATGGGATGCTGCCTAAAGTCAGAGCCACCAGTTTCAAGTTCTATCTGTGCCAGAAGATTATTGCCTCTCAGAGATGGCAAGGTCCCTGTCAGGAAGTAAGAATAAGCCAAAAACCCAAGCCAGGTGGATACTAGAAATTCAGCAGTTGGTTACCTGAGACAAAGGAACAGGAAAATCGTCAGCTGATTCAGATTTAGCCTGGGTGTGGGGGTGAGGGTAGAATCCAGAGGTAAGGTGGGGTTTTCGGCATGTGTATAGGGGATGGGCAGGTGGTTTGGAACCAAACTACATTAAGCAGCAAAATGCAAAGATTGATAAGCAGCAAAATGCAGAGATTGATAAGCATCTACCTTTTGGCTGCAGTGGATAGAGTGCTGAGCTCAGTGTCCAGAAGTCTGGGTTCAAATCCAGCCTTAGGCATATACTATGTGACCTGGGAAAGTCAATTCACCTCTGCCTACCTCAGTTTACTCAATTGTAAAAAGGGATCATAAAAGCACTAATTTCCCAGGGAGGATCAAATGAGACTTTAGCATATATAACATCAGAGCTAGCCTATAGTAGGTGCTTACTAACTACTTGCTCCCTCCCTCCTCAAAATCTCAAACTTTGCTGGTGTTTCTTTCCCCATCACCCCTTTTTTACCCACCTTTTGCCATTCCTTTTGCATTCATGTAGCATCATGATCAGGACCAATCTGTCCCCACCTAACTCAAGCAGGCCCACTAAATGTGGACTTCACAAAGCATCAAAAGTGATGTTGCTTCTCAGGAGATCATATTGACAATGGACAACAACTTGTTCAAGGAAAATCTTTGTTTAATTTTTCTCTCCCTAATCAAATGCTTTAAAAAAAAAAAAAACAGACAGACACAACCGAATCTTTTATTCTATAAACTTCCCTGTGATTTATGGGACAGAAAAGATAGGACTTGTTATAGAAAACCATTTTCAAAAAGCTGCTTGATCCCTTTGATCAGAATATTTTGATTAGAAATGGATGAGCTCTCCAACCTTTAAATTTTACCTTGCTGTATCTGTTTGGGAGACCATCTTCTCTTGGGAAGCCTGATCCCCCAAATAAATGCCTTCACTTAAAATGGAAAAAAAGAAATGAATGAACAAAGTTTCTCAACAAAGAACAAAATCAAAGCCTTGGAGGCAAATGAGCAAGCAACCTGCAAGGATTTGTGGAACACTGAATTTGAGAAGCAGGAAAGAGCACCATTCATCATCATCAGAATAACTAACATTTACATATAACCTTTTAAGACTTGCAAAGTCCTTTACAAATTTATCTCATTTGATCCTCACAACCTCAGGCAGGCAGGTGATATTATTTTCTCCTTTTTTAAATAAGGAAACTGAGGCAGATAGAGATTAAATGACTTTCTCAGGGTAAAACACAGCTAAGAGTCTAATAATAGTAGCTAATATTTATGTAGAACAAACCTAGCACCAAGCTAAATGCTTTGCAAATATCATCTCATACACTGTACACATTAACAGCAACTGTGTAAGTTGAGATCAACTATGATGGAGGCAATTCCTTTCAGCATTCAGAGATCAAGGACAAACCTGAGAGACCTGTCATCCACATCCAGAGAAAAGTACAGAGTCTAAATGCAGAGCAAAGCATACTATGTTCATTTCTTAACACTTATTTTATGTTGCTTTTTTTTTCTTTCTTGGGGGTTTTCCCCTTTCTTAGTTCTAATTCTTCTTTCACAACATAACTAATATGGAAATATGTTAAATACAATTGCATATATACAACCTATATCAAATTGTTCGCTGCCATGGGGAGGAGGAAGGAAAGGGAAAGGAATAGAAAAATGTGGAATTCAAAAACATGCAAAAATGTTGATAACTATCTTTGCCCGTAATTGGAAAAAATAAACGTTTTGGAAAAAAAAAAACCAATCATCTCATTTCATCCTTACAACAACCCCGGGAAGTAGATGCTTATTTATCCCCATCTTATAGGTGGTGAAACTGGAGCAAAAAGAAGTTAAATGACTTCATAAGGTCACCTAACAAGTATAAAAAGTAGAATATACACTCTGATTGCTGTGTCCACTTTTGACCTGCCAAATCATCCCCTCTGAAGACCTCGAACTGTCAATTCCCAAATAGAGCAGGTAACTGGAACAGTGGAAGTTAAGTTTGATAAGTAGGATGGGGCCATATTTGAGAAGTTTTGACTGTTTTTGATATAATGGAATAAGCAGGTTTTGACTTAGTGGAATAAGCAGAGAGCCTGAGACTTCCATGAAAAGCAACTGAGTAAATATTTAATGATCAATGACATAATAGAACTTTATAATTTCTTGAAAGACCTAATAATAATGGAAAAGAGGCCAGTCAACATATTCCTTCTCAGCCAAGGAAAGATGCTGTTTTTTGCAGAACTTTGCCTAAGTCAGAAGTGAATGGTATGTCATGAAGCATTTTTCAAGGGGACAAATACAATTGTATTGATGGGACAAATACCACTGTATTGACATTTCATATGGAAAAAAATGCTCTAAATCATTATTCATTAGAAAAATGCAAATTAAAACATCTCACACCTATCAGATTGACCATTATGACAAAAAAAGGAAAATGATTAATGTTGGAAGAAATGTGGGAAAACTGGGACACTAATACATTGTTGGTAGGGTTGTGAACTTACCTTTCTGGAGAGCAATTTAGAACTTTGCCCAAAGGACAATAAAGCTGTGCATAACCTTTGATTCAGAAATATCACTGCTACTTCTGTATCCCAAAAAGATCACAAGAAAGGGTAAAAAACCCACATGTACAAAAATATTTATAGTAGCTCTTTTTGTAAGGGCAAAGTGCTGGAAATTAAAGGATGTCCATCAATTGAGGAATGGTTGAACAAATTGTGGTATATGAAGTGATGGAGTACTATCATTGTGAGATATTATGAGTGGCAAGACTTCAGAAAAACCTTAAAAGACTTGCATGAATTGATGCTGAATGAAGTAAGTAAAACCAAATTATACACATTAACAGCAACATTGTGTGTTGATCAACTATGATGGATTTGTTCATTTCAGCAGTACAATAACCAGACAATTCTAAACAACATTTGATGGAAAATACCATTCATATCCACAGAAGGAGCTATGGAAGCTGAATGCAGAACAAAGTTTAATATTTTCAATTTTTTAAATTTGTTTTTCCCTCTCATAGTTTTCCCCATTTTTGTTCAGATTTTTCTTTCTGATTAATATGGATATGTTTAATATAGTTATACATGTATAGCATATTTTAGATTGCTCTCTGTCAGGGGAGGGGGAAGAAAAGGAGGGAGGGAGAAAATGATTCTTGAAAACTATCTTTGCATGTAGTTGGAAAAATAAATAATTTAAAAATTTTTTTGACATTATCACCTGAAGCAAACGGGAATAGATCAGAACGTATGCTCTTACCCTTATGTCTTCCCGGACCAAAACAGAGAATGTTCTGAGGGAGTTGTCCTAACAGAACTTTGTTTTGGGGGGGGGGGTTGGGTTTTTTTTATTTTTTGCAAGGCAAATGGGATTAAGTGTCTTGCCCAAGACCATACAGCCAGGTAATTATTAAGTGTCTGAAACCAGATTTGAACCCAGGTAGTCCTGACTCCAGGGTCGGTGCTCTATCCACTGCACCACTTAGCCACACCAGAACTATACTTTAGGAAGGTCAGTTTGACAGTTTGGTGTGTATTCACTTTAAAGAACTGGATTTACCTGAATGAGTTAGTCTGGAATGGCAGGGAGTGGTGGGAAGAGGGTTTCCCAAAAGAGAAAAAGAGGAGGAGAAAGGGGAAGAGTTGGAGAAAAGAGAAGGGGGGGGGGATGAGAGAAAGAAGAGGAGGAAAAGGATAAGGAGAATAAAGGGGAGGAAGAGGAAGGGAGGAGAAGGAAAGGGAAGAGGAGGGAGGGGAAGAAAAGGATAAAGGAGATAGGAAACAGAAGAGGAGGAAGGGGACAGAAGAGAAAAGGGAGGAGAAAGGGAGAAGGAAAAGGAGAGGAAAGAAAAAAGGGGAGGGAGTAATGGAAGAGAGAAGAAAGAGAGAAGGGGAAGGAAAGGAAGAGGAGGGAAGAGGAAGGGAAGGAGTAAAAGGAGAAAGAGGGAGAGGAGAAGGAGGAAAGGAGAGGAAGAGGAAATGAGGAGGAAGAAGAGGAGAAGGGGAAGAGAAGGGATAAGGAGATAGGAAGAGGAAGAAAAGGAGGAAAGAGAGAAGGATAGAAAGAAGAGGAAGAAGAAAGGGAAGAAGAAAAAAGGAGATGGAGAAGGAAAAGGAGAAAGTGAAGGAAGGAGAGGAAACGAGGAAGAGGAGGAGAACAGAGATGAGGAATAAAAGGTGGAGAGAAGAAAAGGGGAGGAAGAAGAAAAAATGAGGAGGAAGAGGAAAAAGAGATGGAGGAGGAAGAAAAGGAGAAAGAGAAGAAAGGGGAGGAAAAAGAAGAGGAAAATGATGGGTTGATGCTCCTCATAAATGCATGCAAGTGAATGATTTCAATTTTCTTTTGACATTTGTGCAATACAGCCTTGAGTCCATTGCCTTCCCAGTGAATCAAATGGAAAGGAAAGGCCTATGAAATAGAGTGCTGCTCTCTGCAGGTGCTGTTCACCCCCCTCCCCAGGTTTGCCTCAAAGACCGATGATAGGGAGAGACAATCTGGCTAATGAATTGTTAAATAAAGGGAGAAAAGTGGAAAGGAAAGGAGAGATAACAGGTGACAGGAAAGGCCTTTTAGATATTCTCAGAGGACTGGAGAGACCTCTCCCCAAACTCAATTTAATTCTCTGCCAATTGCTCACCGGAGCTCCTTGAATAGACTGGATACCAATCATAGGGCAATTTGGTGGCTTTTCAAAATGAAGACAAAAAGCTTCTTAAAAGCCTCAGGAGAATGTTCAGCCCACAGGTCACGTAGTCCTGAGACTGGAGAAGCGGATTTGGTATGAGTGGAGCCAACTTTGGACCCTTCCATTAAATCTATTTAACATCTCACAATATCTGGCAAAGAACAGCCAGCCTTTGAATGAGTAAGTGGGAAATCATGTACCTGGGAGCACTGGCAGTCCACTGTTTCAAAGGTCAAACCCATCAGCCTTCCACAGAGAGTGGTCTAGGGCATTACTACTTGTTCTGGAGTTAAAAAAAAAAAGACCTTTGTTCAAATCTGAGACCTTTCATTTAATATCTTTTGACAAGTTGTTTACCTCTCTGGTTTTCCTCATCTATAACATTAGAGAATTGGACTACTTGGTAAAGGCACTAATTCCAGAAGGCCTTTGCTAACATATGTATACTAGGTTTCTATGTACTTTGAGCAAACCAAACACTGTCTTCCTCAGTTTCTTATCTGTAATAGGGGAATGATAATAGTACCTACATCCTAGGGTTGTTGTGAAGACAAAATAAGGTGTTTGAAAAGTTCTTTGCAAAGATTGAAGGTTAGTTCTACCTCAGATGTGGTCTGCCAAGGAAGAAATAAAATAAAACTATCACCTCTAAATTCCTGCATGCCATGCCTTTCCTAATGCAGCCAAGTATGATTTCTACCTGCCTGACTCTTACATCAACACTTTTGACCACACTGAGCTTGCACTCCATAAAAAACATCATATTTTTCAGTCAATCTGCTGCCAAACTATGCCACCTCCCCATTCTTGGGCTTCTAAAATTTATTTCTTGAATTCATGCTTAAGATTTTACATTTAACCCTATTAAAGTCCATTTCATTTGATTCAGAGGAAGCTAGTCACCTGCTGGATGTAATGCTGGCTGGCCTTGGAGAGAGGAAGACCTCAGTTCTAATTCAGTCTCAAATATTTATTGGTTCTAAGACCTTGGACAATTCTCTTTAGTTCTGTATCTCTCAGGTTCTTCATGTAAAAATCAAGTGAGATAACATGGATCATAGATGTAGAGATGGCAGGAACCACAAAGGAAGTCTTAGTTCGACCTCCTTATTTCACAGATGTGGAACAATAGATATGATATCATATTTTTAAATGCATTAATTGATTTTGCTGATTTTTCTCCTTAACTTTTATCTTCAAAAAAAAATTGTCAAAAGGGATGGATCTGTAGAAAGGGAGAGGAGCAATAAAGGAGAAGATGTAGATGATTTAAAAAACAAAACATATTGGGGTAGGTAGGTGGCGCAGTGGATAAAGCACTGGCCCTGGAGTCAGGAGTACCTGGGTTCAAATCTGGTCTCAGACACTTAATAATTACCTAGCTGTGTGGCCTTGGGCAAGCCGCTTAACCCCATTTGCCTTGCAAAAACCTAAAAAAAATCAATAAAAATTTATTTTAAAAAGCATTTCTGAAACAGACATCAATAAAATACAGCAAAACAAAATTTATAGAGAAATGTTAGTAGCATAGTGTAATCAAAATTAAAGATCATATCCTTCATTTTATACAAAAATAGAAAATTATAGCAGTCAAAATCATGATAATAGGTAGCTTTGTATAACAATTTTCAGAGAAATTGGTCATGGTGGGACTTTTTTCCTAGTGGTAAGTTGTTTGGGGGAAACTATTTTGTTTGGTCAAAGCAAAATATATCAATATTAAAAAAAAAAATGTTGTGGTTCAGTTGCTTTTTCAGTTGTGTCCAACTCTTCATGGCTACATTTAAGGCTTTCTTGGCAAAGATACAGGAGTAGCTGTAGGAAAATAAGGTAAACAGGGTTAGGTAAATTGTCCAAGGTCACACAACTGGTAAGTATCTAAAGTCAGATTTAAACTCAGGAAAATGAGTCTTCCTGACTCCAGGTTTGACATTCTATCCATTGTGTCACCTAGCTGAATTACAAAGACATAAATACATTTTAATAAATACATTTTGCACAAATTCATTTGTACATTCAAATTCTTTCCAAGTTTGATTACTGGGGCCAGGGCACAGTAGATAGAGCACCAGTCCTCAGGAGGACCTGAGTTCAAATGCAACCTCAGACACTTAATAATTACCTAGCTGCGTGGCCTTGGGCAAATCGCTTAACCCCATTGCCTTGCAAAAACCAAATTTGATTATTCCCAACATCAGTTTTCATTAGAGCACCAGATATGTATCTTTTTTTACCTGCCCTTGCAGCCACTATCTATAAATTTCTTTTCACTATATGTTAATTGGTTAATCTCTGGGTAGATTCTTCAAATAATGAATGATATATCTTCATGGAAATATTTCTTTTATGATTTCTTTAGTATCTTCAGATAATTGAGCTTGATGACCCAAAATCTCTTCAAGCTCTAAATTCATGATCCTCTGTCTCCCTTTTCCTCTTCCTTGGAATCATTTTCTTATTATCTTCAAAATTTCATTTTTAAGAGCTACCTTCTCATCTTACTTCACTTGTAGTTTTAGTCCAACAGATTCTTCCTATTATTTTTCTGAACACTTCAAAATATGATCCCTAAAAATCAAGGGCTTATGTCAGATTATGCTTGGTTGTCCTCTCTTCTATTGCATATTCTAGGAGAGAGTGGTCACTTCATTTCCAGAACAGAAAGGCCCCTTTTGCTTGTTCTCCCAATATCTGAAGGATAAGATTGTCATCCAGGCAAGTTAAAACTCTGCTTTTGGTAGAGATATAACGCACACAGATAGGAATAGCTAACTTTTATATAGTGTTTTTACTATGTACCAGATACTGGGCTAAGCACTTGTAGGAAAAATGATTTATTATATTGTTTGGGTGAAATTTACTATTTAAGCCTAATCTTTTGGGATTAAAAATTCTCTGCACTCAGTCTCCTGACCCCTAGAAGGCTAGAGATGACTACAAGGTATTTTTCCCCCCTCAAGTCCTGGATCTACCCAAAGCATTTTTGCTTTGGATTTCCATATTCATGACTTGCAATGTGTCCACCCAAGTTTGTGTTTTTAGTTCACCCAATTTTTTTTCAATATTACAGTTACTGGTATCTATCTCAATCTACTTTTTTTTTCAGTTGCCTTCTTGTCAACTGTGTATGTGTGGTTCTTGTGTGGGTTTCCTTGTCTAAATCCTATATGATATAAAACTTCTAGGACCTGGATGAGAGGAAGTCATATGTCCTTTCTGGTTCTTTCTCCTCTACCAAATGACCTAATAAATTTCTTTCTAGAACTATTTCAGGGGGTGGCTAGGTAGCACAGTGGATAGAGCACCGGCCCTGGAGACAGGAGGACCTGAGTTCAAATACAGCCTCAGACACTTAATAATTACCTAGTTGTGTGGCCTTGGGCAAGCCACTTAACCCCATTGCCTTGCAAAAACCTAAACAAAAAAAAACCTATTTCAGATCTTAGGATCTGTTTTTGTAAAAAAAAAAAAACTTGCTTAATTAATTCTCACAATAATCCTGGGAAGTGCTATTATCATTCCCATTTACAGATGAGGAAACTGAGGCAGATAGTCATTAAATTAACTTCCCAGAGTCATATGACTGGTAAATTGAATTTGAACTCAGGTTTTCCTAGCTCTAGCCCAGCATTTTATCCACCTGTGCTACCTAACTTCCCAGGATATCTATCTAACTGAAGTCCCCATCATCTCAGTATAATGGTAGGAAAAAATGATTCTACTTCTTAATTGATTTTGTTCTGTATTACTACTGACATATCTAAGTCACATTTTATTATCTCTGAATTAAGTTTAGAAATTCAGCTTTTCTGTGAAATCAAAGCTCTATTCTTATGTCAAGGAAATATGTTATCTTCTTTTTTTAATTTATTTAAAGCAATGGGGTTAAGTGACTTGCCCAAGGCCACACAACTAGGTAATTATTAAGTGTCTGAGGTCGAATTTGAACTCAGATCCTCCTGATTCCAGGGCCGGTGCTCTATCCCCTGTGCCACCTAGCTGCCCCAAATATATTATCTTTAAGGAAGTCTGGTTTGTTATCCACATATCACTAACTAACCTTGCAATCAATTAGCAACAAGATGGAAGAAGGGGTTGTTGCCAGCCCTGAATATTTGATCTCCAGTCAATTATATTGCTTATATTGGTACATTTTCCTATTGATGCTCCTCTCTTTAACTATAAAAATTATCTCTAAGCCTCACTTTGTGGTCTTAACTATTGATGAGAAGTCTAATATTCCATTTATTGGCAAATTTATGCTTTGCTAATGAATCAATTATACTCAGAATTTTATGCCTCAGTTTACATTAATCTCTATTGTGATAGCTGGTAACTCCCAGGGATAAAGGAGGGAAGCAGGTTCCCAAGATCAGCTTCTTAGGAGGCCTCCCCATGAGTCATCCAGTGAAATTTTCACTTTGGGGACTTCTCCATGAAGAGCTACATCTGAGATTTGATTTTTCTGAGTCAAAGTAAGGTTTCCACATGATGGAGAAAGCTACAATTTTGCTTGTTTGTTTTAATGTGATATAACATTCATGTTTTAAAATGAATATTTGGTAAGAATTGTCAATAGACACCCAAAAAAGATTTCCCCCTTGGAGTTAAGGGATATTCTTGACTCAGTCAAGGAATGTTCAAAAAGCAAGTGTGTTAATGATGTGTCTTTAGGAAATTTCTTAATAAATCTGGAAACAGAGATAATTCCCATTTAAGAAAGGTTTGGGGGAAGTCTGGAAACAGATCCTATCAATTTGGAAAAGGGATAACTAAAAATAGAACAAAATTATCCTAAGATACATAAAAAAAGTCCCAAATTTGGCCTGAAAATGAACTTCTACTTGAATTCTTCAATTTTTAAATGTTCTTGTGTCTGTCTTATCATATTATCTGTGTATTGTAAGTCAAACCCTTTTTTCCGGAACCTGGTCAGCCAAAGGAGAAATAATAAAAATAACATTTTTGGAAATTTGTAATAGAGAAATTGCATTTCAGTAACAAATTTAGTCTCCAGTTTATGATGCCATAAATTTCTGTAGACTGGGAACAAAGATTCTTTCCTATTTATATCTCTTGTCTGTCTACTAACTTGGCCAGGGTTTAGATTTAGAAAGGGAGAGAGAGAGAGAGAGAGAGAGAGAGAGAGAGACAGAGACAGAGACAGAGAGACAGAGAGAGACAGAGACAGAGAGACAGAGAGACAGAGAGAGACTTTTTACTTTTTTGACTGACCAGGCCCCAGGAAAATGACTTAAAAAACACAGATACTATGACAAGATAGAACAAGAATACTTAAATGACTAGTGAAATTTGCTATTTGAGGTAAAAAAAAAATCGCTTGAGACTGTAATTTCATAATGTACTGAGTTTTAAATTCAGGTTTAAAGGACTGAAACATTATTAAGTCTGAAATCCACAATTGCAGGGAAATGCCTTAAGGGAGTGAGACCTAGGGACAGCTCTAGGTGAATATCTGTATATGGCAAAATTTGAGGGGACAGCCTTGGCATAACCAAAGATAGGATGCTCTTGACTCATGTTATTTCTTTTTTAAACAGGATTGTTGCCATATGGTTAATGAGCCTGGATAACAGATACCCCATTATCTATAATCTGTTCCCTCTATTCCACTAGTTGTCCTTCAGGGAAATCTGATCTGTTATCCATGTACTACTAACTTTGCAAGTGAACACAATCAATCAGCCACAAAATAAAAGAAAATGTAGTTGCTAGCATACCCAGTCTCCAGTCAATCATATTGTTTTCCTTATCTATGATGCTCCCTTTTACTATGGATGCTCCTCCTTCTGTCTATAAAAAATTATCTATAAACTCCAACCTGGAGTCTTAGCTATTGATGAGGAAGCTAAGACTCTATTTATTGGCAAGTGTGTGCCTTGCTAATAAATAAATCATGCTCTGAACTTTGTGTCTCCTTCATTGTGTACCCCTTCATTGATCTTCACCCAAATGTTCTCTACCATTTTTCTCCAGACCCTTGGTTCTTACCTTTCTAACCTCTGTTTTAAATGCCAGTCTCATAGAAGCCACAGATATTGCTGCTTTGGCATTACTGAGACCAAATATAATGTGAAAAGTAGTTTTGCTGGCACTTTTGAAGTAGCAATTGAAAAATGTCTTGAAACAAAGTGCATCTCCTTATTTAGGCATGGAGACTATTTGCATTTTATCTATCTAGGTTTGAGGTACCAGTTGGTCTAACACAGAGAAACAGGAATAATTCCTCCTATTTTAGATCCCTGGACTAGGTTCAATCTTTTGCAGCATGCCTCTTGCTTTTTCTTACCTTAATTGGTTCATCAAATCACTCATCCTGGTTTTCCAAGGGAAATCCTATTTATGATAAATTAGATTATGATTCACAAGTCTAAGGAATTCCCCAAAACAAAGGAGTGAAAAATGAACTAAATGATAGTATTAATAAATACTAAATAATAGTATTAATCAGATATAGGATAGGTATTTATTCACACACACACACACACACACACACACACACACACACATGAAAGGCCAACCAACCAACAAGTATGCATTAATAGAATGGGATTAAGTATCTTAATTTATAACTACTGGTATAATCCATTAGGAAGATGGTTCTTAAAAGTCAGAATGTGAACTAGTTTGCAAAGCTGCAAACTAAACATTTTACATTTTGTATCAATCAAAAATTATCCAAGCAATTCTTGGTACATATATGCTTGCAAAATAGGACAGTCTCAGACATTCTCTTCTTGGTTCTCTGATGAAGAAGTTTCTCTTTCCCCCATGCCAGTTCCAATTTAGCAACTCTAGACCTTTCACAATCCAAAATAGTCCCCAATCCCAGAGACACAAACCCTGAGTCACTTATTTGCCTAAGATGAGGAAAAAACAAGTTCAAAAGGGGAAAAGGGTAACTGAGTCTATGATCCATGTGAAGAGTGGTGGCCAAGTTACCCTCATATTGAGATAGAAAGGGATTCATCCTTCCCTATCCCCACATTGGAGTCACCTGATACCACCTGGATGGTTTCAGCTGAGAAGACCCCAGCCAGGAACTGTGTCTTCTTTTAAAGGATCCACTGGAAAGGAATGATCTCTGAGAAACCTGAAAAGGACAGGAATTGATGCAAAGGATAATGGAAAAAGAATCAGAAGAAACAAATATATAATAATAATATTGTAAAGGCAATTCTGAAAGACTTAAGAACTCTAATCCATATAATAACCAATAATATTTTTGAGGAATGATGATGAAGCATGTTAGTTTTCTCCTGACAGGCAATGAATGCAGGAGGCAGAATGAGACCTAAATTTTTAGACATGGTCAATATGGGAATTTGTTTTGTTTGATTAAGCAAATTGATATTTTTTACAAAGTTTTTGCTTTTGTTTTCCAATGGGGAAGAAAAAGGAAATAAAAATTATTTTTATTAAAAAATGTAAAATTTTTAAAGGACCCATAGAGTCATTAACTAAGTTTACTCATCATCCAAATAATAGAACTTTTCATGATCCCAGAGTACAATCCCTCTAACAATGAATCATCCATGGTTGGAAGCCAGCCCCAAAGTTTCTACAATCAAGTAGGAAGGGCATCTCTAAATAGTTGTTAAATCTGTGATCTGGGAAGATTTATAAGATCTGGGTTCTATTGAGATGATAGAAAGTGAAAAGGTTAGAATGGGATTATTTCTTGTGAGGACTGTCTTAAGTGGGTTTTTGGTGTTGTTGTTTTGTGAGACAATGCGGTTATGTGACTTGCCCAAGGTCACATAGCTCAGTATCAAGTGTCTGAGCTCACTATCAAGTGTCTGAGCTCAAATTTGAACTCAGGTCCTCCTGACTCTAGGGCCAGTGCTCTATCCACTGCACCACCCAGATGCCCTTTAAGTGTTATTTTAAGGAGGAAATTGGACAAAATATGTTTATAGAAAGAATTTTATGTATGAAGTCTATGAGGGATTGGCAAGATCAATTTATTTGGAAATAATTGTTGTTCTATTATTACCAAAAAGAGAACAAAGATAAAGAGGACCTATCTAGATTAATTTTTGAGAGACTGAATTCAGCCTTGAAATATGAAGATTCTGGGGTGGCTAGGTGGATAGAACACCGGCCCTAGCGTCAGGAGTACCTGAGTTCAAATCCAGCCTCAGACACTTAATAATTACCTAGCTGTGTGGTCTTGGACAAGCCACTTAACCCCATTTGCCTTGCAAAAACCTTAAAAAAAGAAGAAATATGAAGATTCATTAGAAACTTTAATCAGTATCTGAAATAAACCAAATGGTTCCAGACAGATAAAGAATCATCTATAGTTATGTCAAGGGTTGAGATGATTTTGATTGTAAACTTTCCCAAAGTCAAAATGTTATAATAGTCATATATGTCTTATAGTTATTATTGAACTCATTAATAAATTTTATATCCTCAATTATTTAAATACTTAAAATTAAGAGTGATTGCTAATACAAAATGAGGTTCATTAAACTCATAAAATAACTAATATTTAATTCATTTAAGTGAGGGCTAAAACTAATTAAGCTATTAGAAAGAGATTTACAGGTTTATTAATGATAAATAAATTATTCAAACATAGCCCTAGATGATTCTAAAGCTCAGGAAGATAAAAATAAATAAGAAAAATGAGCCAAGAAGCAGGCTAAGGAAAATGTGGTCAGATCCCATAATATCTTGATATATGTGAAGTATATTTATCATACCTGTTACATCTTAAAATGCAATTCTATGCAGTCTGGCAGAAACAAAGTTTAGATCAGTCTTTTATACATATACCAAGACAATCCTCAAATAGATACATGAATTAGACATTATGGGTGAAATGACAAAATTGAGAAACATGGAAATAATTACCTGTCAGACCAATGCATAGGAGCAAAATTTATGTTCAAATAAGATAGGTTCACAGGAGATGATGGATAATTCCTATTACAACTTTTTAAAAGTTTTTTTTTGGGGGGGGGGGGAGGTACAGCCAAGATGATGGCAGGAGTAGAGCCTCTCTTAGGCACTCTCTCCAAAATATTTCAAAAACCTTAAAATTATGACACTAACTAAATTTTCAAGAGACAGAACCCACAGAAAGATCCAATGAGGCAATTCTCCAGCCCAAGGTAACCTGGAAAATAGTAGGAAGGCTCTGTTCCACGGGAATGGAGGGATCAGCAGCGCACTGGAGAGAAAGAGCTTCAGTATCCTGGAAACAGCCCCAGGGCTCCTGGGAGCACCTATGCCTGGTGGCAGAAGCAGTTTCCTGACCTGCACCCCAGGGAGCACCAAGTACAACTTGGAAGATCAGCAGGGAGACCTCTGCCAGAGCAAGTGTGAAGCCCAGGCCCTCAGCACAGCTGCAGCACTCAGCACAGCCCAGATCCCAGGAAATGGAAGCAGGCCCATGGAGCCCAATGGCAGCTGTGCCCTAAGTGCTCAGCTCAGCTCAGCTCATAGAAGGTAAGGGAGTGGAGGGAGACTGCCAAGGTCTCTCCTTTGTTCCTGGGACAGGACTCTGGAGATTTAACCATATTCAGACCTTGGTGGCAGTCTGGGCCCCCCATAGAGCAGAGACCCTCCCCCCCCCCCACAGGCCCAGGGCAGAGGGGATGAGCTAGTGGTCATTCAATAGACCAGGAGAGTAGTCAGAGCCTCACATACTGAGGTCCTTGCAGGGGTGTTCCAATAATACTCAAAAGCTCAGGAAACACCCCAAAACCAGGCACAGGCTGGGGAAATGAGTAAACAGAAAACAAAAAAGGAACCTGACCATAGACAATTAATTATTTTGGTCCCATGGAAGATCAAAATAATCTGAAGAAGAGAAAGTCCAAGCTTCTACAGCTGAAGACTCCAAGAAATATAGAACTTGGGCTCAGGCTATGACAGAGCTCAAAAAATATTTTGAAAATCAAATAAGGAAGATAGAAGAAAAACTGGGGAAATAAATAAGAGAGATGTAGGAAAAACATGAAAACAAAGTCAGCAGCTTAGTCAAGGGGATCCAAAAAAATGCTGAAGAAAATAACATGTTAAATATCAGCTTATGTCAAATGGATAAAATCATTCAAAAAGTTATTGAAGAGAAGAATGCTTTAAAAAGCAGAATTGGACAGATGGAAATGGAGATAAGAAAGCTCTCTGTGGAAAACAAATCCTTCAGATGTAGAATGGAGCTAAAGGAAGCTAATGACTTTGCGAGAACTCAAGACAATAATTCAACACCAAAACAATGAAAATCTAGAAGAAAAATGTGAAATATCTCATTGGAAAAAACAGCTGATCTGGAAAACAGATCTGGGATAGATACCTGAAAGCCATGACCTCATTTTTAAAGAATTTCTACAGAAAAATTGTTCCGATATCCTAGAAGCAGAGGGTAAAGTAGAAATTGAGAGAATCCACCAATCTCCCCCAGAAAGAAATCCAAAAAATAACACCCAGAAATATTATAGCCAAATTCCAGAACTCCCAAGTCAAAGAGAAAATATTACAAGCATCCAGAAGGACACGATTCAAATATTGTGGAGCTGCAGTCAGGATTACCCAGGACTTACAGCATCTATATTAAGGGCTTGTAGGGCTTGGAATATGGTATTCCAGAAGGCAAAAGAGCCTGGAATGTAACCAAGAATCAACCCAGCTAAACTGAACATCCTCTTCCAGGGGAAAAGATGGACTTTGAATGAAATAGGGGAATTTCAAATGTTCTGTTGAAATAAACAGAGCTTAACAGAAAGTTTAATCTTCAAGGACAGGATTCAGGTGAAGCATAGAGAGGGTGGACAAGAAGAGTAAATTGTGAGAGACTTAATGATGATGAACTGCTTGTATTCCGGCACGTAAGATGATACCAATAATACTCATATGAACCTTCTCATTTGATAGAGCAGTTAGAAGGAGCTTTTAAAGGCACAGGAAAGAACTGAATTTGAATATATAATATATGGTAAAAATGGAGTCATTGGGTGAAAGGGAAATGAACTGGGAGTAAGAGAAAGGAGAGGTAGAATAGGCAAGATATTTCACATAAAAGATATTTCATGTAGCTTTTGCAAAGGTATGGAAGTGGAGAAGGTGAGGGGGAAATGAGGGAACCTTCATTCTCATCGGAAATGGCTCAGAGAGGAAATAGTACACACTCAGTAAGGTATGGAAATCTAGAAGAAAAAGGAAAAAAGGTGGATGGGGGAAGGGGGATGTGGGTGACAGAGGAGAGGGTAGATCATAGGAGAGAATTGTCAGATATAATACATTTTCTTTTTTACTTTTTGTAAGGTGGTGGGATTAAATGGCCTGTCCAGGACCAAGGGGATTGGTGGTTACTGCGTCTCTGGGGTGGGATGTAGGCTTGGGGCCAGTGCTTTGTCTGCTGCACCACTCAGCTGCCCCACAGCACATTTTTGAAGAGGGACACAGTGAAAGGAGAGAGAAAATATAATATGGTAGTGGGGAGAAATGGATGGAGTGAATTACAATCAGCAACAGCAACTATTGAAAAATATGGAAGTAATTTCTATGATGAACTTATGATAAAGAATGTGATCTACCCAAGAGAGAACTGATGGTATTGAAACACAGACTGAAACACATTTTTTTCCTCTTTCTTCTACTTTATTTCTCATGAGGTTTTATATTTTTGTGGGGGAGGGGCTATTATGTTTACTCTTAAGCAAGAATATTTTAGTAATGTGTAAATAAATTAAAGGAAAAAACAAAAAAATTAAAGACATTAACACTTAAAAAAACTTTTTGCACAAGCAAAATCAATGCAGCTGAAATTATAAAAGAATTAGAAATTAGGAAAAGTCTGAAACAAGTTGCTATGACAAAGGTCTCATTTCCAAAATATAGTCAGATTTGGGTCAATTTTATAAGATTAAAAGCCATTTCCAATAATAAATTATCAAAGGATATGAAAAAGCAGTTTTCAGGGAAAAGAATCTAAGCCATCAATAGTCATATTTTTAAAATGCTCTAAATCTCTAAAGATTAAACAAATGAAAATTAAATCAACTCTGAGGAACCACTTCACCCTCAACATATTGGACCAGATTAGTTAACCATATTGAGGATTAAGAAAATGATGAAAAGAAAGAAGACTAGGAGAGCAGGAGAACTAATGTGGTAATTTCCAAGAACACACAAGTCATGAACCTTTCCCCAGAGTAGAGTACCTCTAAGATGGCAAAACAAATAGTCATCTTTGTTCATATCCTGCCAAGCCAAAATAATCAGATTACTGTAAAGACCCAGTGTGCAAAAAAAAGTTGTGTTCTGCAATCATCTAATGCATATAGTGATCAGGGGACATTATGAGTTGCTGCTAGTTTTTAAAGCAATTCCATGAATATCTGAGCTATTCTCTCTTCTGCTACATTAGGGAAACAGAAGGATTTATTAGTAGGTCACAGAACTCCCTAACTTCCATTTTTTTTATTTCCATTTTAATCATGTTGTGAAAGAAGAATCAGAACAAAAAAGGGGAAACCATGAGAGGGAAAAAAAATTTTTAAATTGAAAATAGTAAACTTTGATCTGCATTCAGATGCCATAATTCCATCTCTGTATATGAATAGTATTTTCTATCACAAGTCCTTTAAAATTGTCCTTGATCATTGTAGTACTGAGAAAAACAAGTCCACATAGTTGATCATCACACAATGTTGCTGTTAATGTATATAATATTCTGGTTCTGCTCACTTCATTCAGCATCAGTCCATACAAGTCTTTCCAGGTTTTTCTTAAATCTGGTTGCTCACGATTTCTTACTCCATCATATTCATATGCTATGTGTTTTTAGCTATTCTTCAGTTGATGGGCATCCCCTCAATTTCCAGTTCTTTGCCACTAGAAAAAGAATTGTTATAATGCTTCACCTTCCATTCTTGTAGACTTTTAGGACACACAAGAAGATAGACAAGATTAAACTTCAGTTTGGTGATAAATGAGAACCTATTGAGGTCAAAATAAAAGTGAGGACCATATATTACTTGATGGTTCTTGATATTACAATAGTTTTTCATAATGAAATTAATAGAATTGCTTTATTACAATATGAGGGGTTTTTATTTTTATTGTTTCAGTAATTTTCATTGGTTGGATCTAAATAGAAAGTATTGGTAGTGGGTGGACACTGAATCAAGAATATGAACACAAATCCTGAGTCAACTTCCAGGTAAAAAAAGGAAGGTAGTATTGGGGAGACTTCACCATACATTCACTTCTTCCTTTCAGTTGTCTGAAAGGTAGTATTAATAGGTCATCACAGATCATCTTATCAGATCAGATACATTTTGTCTAAAAGAGTCAAGGCCCTGAGGGAAAGGTACATAGAAGCTAAAACTGTATAAAGGAACGAAATCTAGAAAGTTCTAGAACATGTAATACTATGGAAGAAAGGCAACCTCAGATGAAGGCTATTCTCTGAGTATCTCTGGACATCCAGAAAATTTTATTGTTGTGGTTATTTAGTCATTTCAGTCATGTCTGACTCTACATTCCCATTTAGGCTTTTTTTCCTTGGCAAAGATAACTAAAATGGTTTGCCATTTTTTCCCCTAACTCATTTTATAGATGAGGAAATTGAAGCAAATAGGGTTTAGTGACTTGCTCAGGATTACACAGCTAGTAAGTGTCTGAGGTCAGATTTGAAATCAGGAAAAAGAATATTGCTGACTCCAGGCTTAGCATTACATCCACTGCATCATCTATATACCCCACCAGAAGAAAGTAGCATAGGTTACTGATTTCCCTGCAATCTGATGAGAAGAAGAATATCAAAAAATCAAGGAGTGAAGGGGTGGCAGGGTGGCGCAGTGAATAGAGCGCCAACCCTGGAGTCAGGAGTACCTGAGTTCAAATCTGGCCTCAGACACTTAACAATTACCTTGCTGTGTGGCCTTGGGCAAGCCACTTAACCCCATTACGTTGCAAGAAAAAAAAAAATCAAGGAGTGGGGGATTAAATTCCTCCTACTTTAAGTTTTGCTTAAAGTTGTCTCTCTGTAGACCAGTAGTATAATTTGGTACAATAAAGAGTATAACACCTGGAGTGATACCTATGTTGAAGACACAGGTATATTCTGAATACAGTTTATTCATATATGAAACAAAGGTAATAGTACTTGTACTACAGATTTCAACATTTTTCTAAACCATAAGATGCTATTCTGTAATAGCCACTTAGCAAAAAAAAAAAAAAAACCAACAACAACCCAAGAAAAATAAAGTGAAAAAATGTTTCCATCTGTACTCAGAGTTTTATCAGTTCTCTCTCTAGAGATGAATAGAATTTTTCATCATGTTTATTGTAGTTATAGCTGACTTTTTATGACCCCATTTGGAGGAATTTTCTTGGCAGAGATACCAGAATAGTTTGCCATTTCCTTCTCCAACTCATTTTTATAGAACAGGAAACTGAAGCAAACAGGGATAAGTGATTTGCCCAGGAACACACAGAGACTGGATTTGAACTTCAGTCTTCCTGACTCCAAGCCTAGTGTTCTATTCATTGCACCACCTAGCTGCCCCTTTATAATGAGTCCTTTGAAATTTTCATGGCTCATTTTATTGATCAAAGTAGCTAAGTGTTTCATAGTTGATTATGATTATAATATTGCTGTTACTGTGTACAGTAGTCTCCTTGTTCTGCTCACTTTATTTGTAACAGTTCATTTACATCTTCCCAGATTTCTGAAATTATCTCCACAATTATTTTTTGTTTTTTTGCAAGGTAATGTGGTTAAGTGACCTGCCCAAGGTCACACAGCTAGGTAATTATTAAGTATGTGCCTGGATTTGCCCTCAGGTCCTCCTGACTCCAGGGCTGATGCTCTAGCCACTGTGTTACCTAGCTGCCCCTTGTTTTGGTTTTTATTTTGTTTTTGCAACATAATTTTTTTACATAACAATAGTATTCCATCACAATCATATACTATGAGGAACTACTCATCAATTGAGGAATGGATTGAACAAGTTGTGGTATATAATTGTGATGGAACTATTATGCTATAAGAAATTTGGGGGAGGATGCTCTCAAAAAAACTGAAAAGACTTACATAAACTGTTGCAAAATGATATGAGTAGAACTAGAACATTGTACACAGTAACAGCAATATTATAAGATGAACAATTATAAATGAATAAGCTATTTATTCTCAACAGTACAATGATCCAAGACAACTCTCAAGGACTTATGTTGAAAAATGTTATCCATTACTGAGAAAGAACTAATGGAGTCTGAATATAGAATGAAACATGTTTTTTAAAAATTTTCTTTATATTTCTTGAAGTTTTGTTTTCTTTTATAACATAATTTATATGGAAATATTTTTACATGACTACATGTATATATAACTTTCAGCAAATTGCTAGACTTTTCATTGAAGGAGATAGGGAAGGAAGAAGGAAAGAAATTTGGAACTCAAAATTTTAAAAACAAATGTTAAGGGGTGGCTAGGTGGTACAGTGGATAGAGCACTGGCCCTGGAATCAGGAGTACCTGAGTTCAAATCTGGCCTCAGACACTTAATAATTACCTAGTTGTATGGCCTTGGGAAAGTCACTTAACCCCATTGCCTTGCAAAAACCTAAAAAAAAACCCAAACAAATGTTAAAAATTGTTTTTATATGTAAGCGGAGAAAAGTAAAATACTAAATAATTTTTTAAATCATATACCACAATTTAATCATTTCCCAAATAATATACAGCCCCTCAATTTCTATTTCTTTGCTACTAAAAAAATCTTTGTATGTAGTTTTGTACATATACGTACTTTCCCTTTTTTTTTAATCTCTCTGGAATATAGAACTAGTAGCAGTATTACTGTATCAAAGGGTATACATACATAACCTTCCTGAATGGACCAGTTTGCAACTCCACCAACAGTGTATTACTCTACCCATTATTCTATATTCTCTCCAGCATATTTTAAAAAATATTCATTATTATGTGGGATGGGGAGAAAAGGGTATAACAGACAAAATTTAAATAATATTAAAGCAAAAAGATATTAATTAAATTTATGTATAAAGAAAGAAAATAAACAATGCAAAATTATAAAGAACAATTTGACCCCTGGGAAGAGATGTGAGAAGACCACTCTCCACACAGCTTTGTTGCAGAGGAGTCCATTGGTGTGAAATCCTGTATATGTTGTCAAATTTTACAAATATATTTGTTGGGTTTTCTGAGTGTTTTTTCATCTTTTTACTTTCAAAAAAAACTATTCTTGATGATAATTATCTGGAAAAGGGCATGAGAGGTAATTGGGGTCAAGGAGGGAAGAATTTAAGCAATATAAAAATAAAAGGTATCAATAACCTTTATTTTGACAAAAATACAATTTGGAGTTGACCTTTTGGGGCTCTGGCACTCCCATGGTGCAAGCAATATGTGGCATTCCGTATCTAGAACCTCTGTGAGGGAGGGTGGGCTGCATTCCTTTTCCCCAACCCCACTGTCACAATTTGGTGGAATATGAACTCAATCAAGTTGGAATTCACAGGACCAAAGACTACCTTTGTTTCCTTTCTTAACAACTGACAAAATATGGTTCTTGAAGTAAACATATAACAACCTTGAGTCAACCTGCTAAGTTCAAGAAGTCCAAAGATTCTGAATCCAATGAGATGAACATTGTGATAGTAGCATAAGCAGACTGAAAACAGGGAAAATCTGTGGGTCAGAGAGGAAGACCACTGACAGGAGAACTAGCCCAAATCTGACCATTTTGTCAACAGATATATACAGAGCTATTTGGAGAATGTCTAACTAGAGTTAAAATTAAAAGGTCTAAATAATAGTGCTTCAAATTGCTTTATATTCTGATGAAGTATAGGCATTAATCTCCTACCAAATTTTAACAAATAGTTATGTTGTTACTAAATTCTATTTCAGTCATATTGTTAATGTGTACTGAGTCTTTTATATTTAACATTCCTTTTTTGTGTAGGAATAAATAATCCATTTCATTTGCATTGTGCATCTTTTTAATCTCCCCTCTTATAATCAAGGCTACAAGTAAAATTATCCCTAGGATCACAAAATATGAGTTTTTAAAAATGAAAAGCATGACAGTCTCTCCAGACTCCTTTTCACTGGAGAATAGGCTCCCAAAAAGGACCATACCTGATCCAAACATAAGTCTGGGTATAGAAAAGAATGTATATATTATTTATACATGTATGTGTGTGTTTATCTGCATATCTACTCAAATATATGTGTGTGTATATACATATATATGCCAATGTTTGTAGAGGAAAAAAGATATTTAAGGGTTGAGGAAAGAAACAGGGAAAACTAGACAGAAAAGAAGAGAAATAGGAGGAGGGAGGAAATGACCAACCAGCAAAAAGAGGGAAAGGAAATTGATCATAGAGAAACAGAGGAAGTCAGACAGACAGAGACACCATCGTCTTAAGGTATTAGATGTGTCACCTTTTTGTTTTATAGTTTAGGCTTAAGAAAGCAATGTTAATAATGTAGCTGAAACATTAAAAATGTCATGCTTTTTTTGAGAGTCAATTTTTAAATATTTACCAGCACATCCCTACCTCATTCAGTTACCCTGAAAATCAATATAGTAATATACTGTTGGTGGAGTTGTGAAAAGGTCTACCATACTGGAGAACAATCTGAAACTATACCCAAAGGGCTATGGATATCAAGAGTATTTCTTATCTAGTAAAGATTACCCTCTGAAATGGTGATTAACTGGTTTACTTTTATAGTTCCTCTATTTGCTCTAAGCAATTACTTCAGAATTCCCATAAACATACTGGAAAAGCCTCTAAAAAGTGGAATTTACTCTCAAAAACACAAGACCAGTTATCAAAGAAATATCTTCACTACTACTATGTCTAAATCACAAAATGGATCTGGTCTTGGGACTGACATACCCACAATCCCAGTCTAAAAACTAGATGAGAATTGAATATCATTGTGGAGAACTGAACAGAAAATTCTGGACTCAAGGTCATTTAGCTTTGGGCAAAGCTTCTCTCAAATGTTCTCTCGCAGGTTAGCATCAAATCCTTCTCAATTGTTCAGTCACTATTTTCAAACCTTTTTTGAAGACTAAATAATAAGCAAGCTAAGCAGAAGAGAAAAGGAGAACAAATGGTGAAGAGCAGCTGGGCCAAAATGCAAAAAGCCATCATCAGTGAGTGAAGAGGGACAGGGGGAGCCCATTAACTGGAACATACGCAACAGTTGATGGAATAATTGGGGGAGAGCATTTACTGGAACACATGACTAAGGAGACTAAGAAGCTTCTGTTAGTGAATCATCAGGTCATGAAGATTGAATTTCTCCCCAATTTATAAGCCTGACAATTTGCACTTCTACTTGACCAAACACACACACACACACACACACACACACACACACACACACATATATATATATATATATATATATATATATATATATAATCACAAGCTGATGTAAGAATGGCATCATTCCTGAGTTTCAGCTTTTAGGCCTTGAAATTCTGTCCTAGAGCAGGTAAGTTAGAGCCATGCCAAGGAGAACTGTGGATAAGTCTGATTCACTTTGATTTCCTATCCTCTGGATATTTACTTAGTTTTGTAGAGATACCTTCCAGTCAGGATAGCTGACTTCAAAAGCAGCATGTAAAATAAAATTTCCTTAATGGGTTCTAAGAGATGTAACTGATTTGTTTGAAGAGAATAGGGCTCAAGCAGGCTCATAGGTCCCAGGTAACCGGGGTGGGGGAAATTATCCAAAAGAAGGTACATTATAGCTGGATCCATCCTGAATAATACTAGGCAACTGGGGGTAATGGTAATCCAGGGTAACCCTGATTCTGGTCCAAGAAGATTTAATTTCAAATCAGGTTCTACCACTCTCTGACCATGAACTTTGTGACAAATTACTTCAAAGACAGAAAATTTATTAAATGCTCACTATATTTCAATTACTAGGCAAAATGCAGAGAATATAAAAACAAAGTGATATTTCCGCTCATGGAACTGATTTTCTAACTGTTGCTGTTCAATCTTGTCTGAAACTTCATGACTTCATTTGGAGTTTTCTTGACAAAGTTACTAGAGATCACTTTACAGATGAGGAAACTGAGGCAACAAAAATTAAGTGACTTGTTCAGGGTCACACAATTAGTAAGTCAGAGGCTGCATTTGAACTCAAGTCTTCCTCACACTGGGCCTGGCACTCTCTCCACTGAGTCTCCTAGCTGCCTTTATTTTCTATTAAGAGACAATAAAATATAGAGAAACTTGAAAGCAGGGAGGAGAAAAGGAAGGAGGCAGGGGTTTGCTGGCAAATATTTAACAGCTGACTCAATTAAAAAAGTATGCCATATTTTTATGTTTCATCTGCATTATTAAAATCACTTTCGTAAGTCTAGAAAATCAACAAAATGATAAATGAAGTCCTGATTTATAGCTGATATTTGAGATGTAAATAATTATAATGTTTATTTTTTTCCTTCATTCTCAAAGAAGACCATGACATCAGGGAGGTGATGCCATGACAAACATGTGAATTGGATTGCGGTGAAGTGGTGTTGTGCTAAGACACCAAACTCACTTTCTTCTCTGGAGCAATCTGGATCCAGTAGCCAGATAGGAATCAGGATGACTGGAGTTGGCTCTGAAAGCAAGGCAATCAGGGTTAAGTGACTTGCCCAGGGTCACACAGCTAGTGTCAATTGTCTGAGGTCAGATTCAAACTCCAGCCCTCCTGACTCCAAGGTCAGTGCTCTATCCACTGAGTCATCTAGTTGCCCATGTATGTAATCATAATGAAAATTTGACAATGACTCCCTGGAGCCATTTCAAGTTGGTATCTGCACAATCCTGACAAAGGGCTAAACAATTGATGTAGAAATAGAACAGACTGGAAATGGTGGTGAGACAGAAGTGAAGATTTCTCAAGGTTCCTGGGGTTTCTCATAATATTCTGGTTCTAAAGAAGGACTCATCAATTATTGAATAGACCTTGTTGTCTCTGGGACAACTAAGTGGCACAGTGGATAGAGAACTGGATGGGACTCAGGAAAAATCATTCTTTAAAATTATATAAATATTTTATTTGTTTTACAATTACATACAATAATAGTTTCTACCAATCATCTTTTTTTTTGCAAGGTTTTGAGTGTTATGATTTTTCTCCATCCCTCCCCCCCAACAGAAGGCAATCTAATAAAGGTTTTATATTTATATCCATTATAAGCATAGCTTGAAATTAAACATGTTGTGAGAGAAGAATCAGATCTAGAAGAAAGAAAGAAACCATTAATGATGACAAAGTTATATAATACATAAGACAACTTTTAAAAATTAAAGATAATAAGCTTTGGTTTTCATTTAAACTCCACAGTTCCTTCTCTGGATACAGATGGTTTTCTCCATCACAAAGCCACTAAAATTATCCCTGATTATTGCACTGATGGAATGAGCATGTACATCACGATTGACCATCTCCTCATGTTGTTGGTGTATATAATATTCTGGTTCTGCTCACTTCATTCAGCATCAATTCATGCGATTCTTTCCAGGTTTTTCTGAAATTCCATCCCTCATGATTTCTAATAGAACAATAGCGTTCCATCACATATATAAACCACATTCTCCAGTTGATGGGCATCCCCTCAATTTCTAATTCTTTGCCACTACAAATAGAGCTGCTGTGAATATTTTTGGATATGTGGGATTTTTACCCTTTTTTCATGATCACTTCAGGATACAGATCCAGTAGTGATATTGCTGGATCAAGGGGTATGCACGCTTTTATTGACCTTTAAGCATAATCAGGAAAACTCATTTTACTGAGTTCAAATCTGAGCTCAGACACTAACTGTGTGACCCTGAGCAAGTAGCTTAACTCTTTTTGCCTCAGTTTCCTCATCTGTCAAAGGAACTGGAGAAGGAAATGGCAAATCATTACAGTATCTCTGCCAAGAAACCCCCCCCCCAAAAAAAAAAAACAAGTGAGGTCACAAAGAATCAAACACAACTGAAAAATGACTGATCAGAATTGTCCCCAAGCAACCAAACAATTCATACCTCATCTTCATCAATAAAATTACTACTATCTACTGATGGTAATACTTGTACATTCTACTTTGCAAGGTTGTAGTGAAAATCAAATGTGATAATGTATGGGAATTACTATATAGCCATCACTGATGTGGGCATGTGATAGAGGAAGCAATTAGGCCACTGGATAGGTTAATTTTTCAAGACCAAGTTTAAGATAATGTAACTAGGCCTCTTCTTTTACATAGACTACTTTCAATATCAGAGTTTCTCAGAAGTTCTTTTTTACTTACGTGAATTGAAAATGAGTGAAGTAAACAGAAGAAGAACACAATAATAACAACATCATGAGATGATCAACTATGAATGACTTACCTCTTCTCAGCAATACAGTGATCTAAGACAACTTCAAAAGATTCATGATGGAAAATGCTATTAATATCCAGAGAAAGAACAATGGCATCTAAATGCAGATACACATATACTATCTTATATCATATCACTTGCTGTCTTGAGGAGGGGGAAGGGAAGGGAGGAACAGAGAAAAATTTGGAACTCAAAAACTTATAAAAATGAATGCTGACAACTATCTTTACACGTAACTGGAAAAAATAAAATACTATTAAGTTGGGGTGGGGTGAAGTTGCTCTTTTGGATATGTGCCCCACAACCAGGGTTTATCCCCTGGGAATATCAGGATTTTATTTATTTGTTTTTTCTACCCACAGCCTCTCCTTCAGATCATAGGGTCAGAGAATCACAGATTTAGAACTGGAAGGGACTTTAGAGGGTGTCTATCCCAACCCTTTATGTTACAGAGAAGAAAACTAAGTTCTATAGATATTAAATGACTTGCCCAAGTTGATACAAGTAGCAAGTGGCAGATCTGGAAGTTGAACCAAAATCATGTGATTCCAAATCTAGCCTTCTTCACACCATATGATGTTGCTTCTCTCTCTCAGAATATTATATTTAGTTCTGAACAGAAAAGGTAAGAGTATTCAGTTCTCATGAAAGTATTCAGATTTACAATATACCAAAATAGTACAGTCACTCTTATACCTGAGATAAAACACAAAGCAAAAAAAAATAAATAAATAAATAAATAAACTAAAAGACAAATCTATAAACAGTTAACATGACTTATTTTCCTTCTCTCCTCCATCAGGGACCTATACAATCTTCCAGATCTCCCATGACTGAGTCTTTTCTGTGAAAGCAAAGCACTAGAGGTAGATAGAGGCAATCCCTTTCTCCCAGAGTATCCACAATACTATTGGAGAGTAAGCTCTGGGTTTGCTCTTTTATGCTATGGTTCTATCCTTTGCTGCTTCTTGGGCTCAGATCCAACTTGGTACTAGAACTCTTCTATTTGACTGAAGAACTCCTTTCTTTAGGAAGCTTGGACTAGGAACTTAGTAGCCTCCTGAGGTAAGAGAGGACTTGTCCAAGGTTCTAACACATTAAGTGGCAGGTCCAGAATTCCATCTTAGGAATCTGAAGTCCAAGCTCAAGGAAAAAGTTTCATTGCTCTTTCCAAATAACCATTCTAGGAACTTCTCTCTTCCATTAGAGGATTCCTCTTCCAAGAACTGTTACTCTGCTCTCCTCAATTGCTATTTCTGAAGTCAAAAGTTTCCCACCTGGAGGCTGCATGGACAAGCAGGCTTTCCTCTCACCCCACAATCCCAAGTCTCCTCTATTTCTAGATGTTCTTCCTACAGTGTTTCTTAGCTCTGTCTCTTTTAAAGACCAAGGATAAAAGGCACAGATGCATATTAATCATGACTCCATCAATGTCAGTGGAACAATAGAACCTAGGACAAGAATACTTCACACTTATCAAAGAGAGATCCTTAAGGTTCCCAGGTAGTGCCCATAGGGAAGCTGACATCCTTCCCTAGGAAGCATCCTCAACAAGGACCTCTCTTTCAGCTTTGCCACCAGTGATCAGGCATCTCATGTTTACATTAATGGCCCAGATCCTGTAGGTCAAAGCCAATGAGGGGCAACTGATAAGAAGGCTCATTCATTTAACATCCCTGGACAATTCCCTGGTGCCCTTGGGACCAGAAAGCTTGAAAAGCCATCTTACTTGAAATAATCTTATGAATATAAGGCCATTCTGCCACCTGGTGGACCTGAAAGGTAGCAAACACAAGCAATTCTCATTTTCTAGAAAAGGGAATGATCATGAAATTAAAAAAAGATGAGATACAATCAGTGGGAGTTCCTTTTCTGTCAGGTTTCATTTTCTAATTCATTGCGCTTTGCCCCAAGAGTATGACTAAGTTAGATCAGCTTGTTTCTCTATGCCAGTGGAGGGTAAAATGTCCCCAAAGAGGGGACCTTGAAGCTGACTTCATTTTCCAAGTTCCTGACATTTGATTACCTGGACAAATCCAAATTCTGTTTCTGCAATTTAACTTCCTATGTGACTTTGGGCAAGTCAGTTCTCTGGGTCTCAGCTTCTTTATCTGTAAAATGAGTGAATTAGATTAGATGTCCTTTAAAGGTAATTTTGAGAAAAAAATTAATGATCTTATTCTAAGAGAAATATATTTTGTCAGAGCTCATGTTCTGATGTGGAGTTCAGAAAAAATATGGTTGCCCCAGTAATAGGGCACCAGTAGGTAAACCTTAGCTAAGTTCTGGACATCATACCTCCCTCTCCTCCTGCTCACCTTCCATCCCACCCCACACTTGCTGTGGTACTACAATAGTGCGGTGAAATAAAAGTAAGCATTTATTAAATGTCAATTATATACCAAGAACTTTGATATAGAGACAAATATAAACCAGCACTACATTGGTAGCCATGGGAACATGGGAATGAAGGAGAAGCAGCTAGGTGGCACAGTAGCTATAACTTGGAATCAGAAGATCTGAGTTCAAATTCTTCCTCAGATACTTACTAAATGTGTTGATCCTGGGCAAATCACTTAACCACTGTCTTGGTTTCCTCATCTGTAAAGTGAGAGTAATAATAGTATCTACCCCACAATGTTGTCATGAGGATCAATTGAGATAATTTTAAAAGAGATAGCAAGCACTGTGTGTTAGTTGTTGTTATTATTATTATTAATTATATCCTGAGTGGGATTTCTTGTAGAATAGTTTGTTCTTGATGGGCATTTATGCAGGGAGAAGAGGAGGGTTGCTTCAACATATGTGTGTTTCAACATGCAAGGGGCAAGTTGCAATGCATCTTTCTATCTTTGCATGCATCTTTCTATCTTACCATTTCCCCTCCCCCAAGTGTCTATCAACACTTTCTTCAAGTATTCAGTAAATATTTGCTAAATTAATGAATGAACGGAGGCAGGGAAGTATTCGATTCCATGAGCATTAATTGTATTTTATTTTTTTAGGTTTTTGCAAGGCAAATGGGGTTAAGCGGCTTGCCCAAGGTCATATAGCAAGGTAATTATTAAGTGTCTGAGACTGGATTTGAACCCAGGTACTCCTGACTCCAGGGCCCATGCTCTATCCACTGCACCACCTAGCCGCCCCCATGAGCATTAATTTTTAAAAGTTGTGTGGGCAAATCATTTAACCCTCTTTGCCTCAGTTTTCTCATCTATAAAATGAGCTGAAGGAAATGACAACTACTCCAGTATCTCTGACAATAAAACCCCAAATGGGGTCAACAAAGAATTCAACACAACTGAACAGCAACATCTTGTTCTAGCACTTTGATTACCATGACCTTATGTTCTGCAGGAAAAGTACAATTATAACTTGAAGATGGCAAGAGTGCTACTAATAATAGCTATCGTTTATATTCTAAGGCTTTAAGTTATACAAAATTCTTTACAAACGTTCTCATTTGAGCCTCACCACAACTCTTCAAGGTTCTCTTATTTACTCCCACTTTACAGATGAGAAAACTGAAGCAGAGAGTGACTTATCCAAGCTCACAGCAATGTCTCTGGACGTCTTAACTAGCAACTGGAGAGTTCTAACAACAGAAAGATCAGAAAAGGTTTTTTCCTCTGGGAATTAACTCTTTCCTGAACTATGCTTAGAAGGGAAAAGATCCTGAGAGCTAGGGGTAGAGGATAAAAAGAATACCACCGATAAAAGAAACACCTTTACAACGAAATGGAGGCAGGAGATAGAGGCTCCAGCCCCCAGGAACATGGGGAGGGTGTGAAGGGGAGTGAGGGAAGCTGAGGGCTTTGCACAGCCGGCTGATTCTCTATCTTCTCCTAAAGCTACAGTGGAAAGAGCATTGAATGAATAGACTTGGGTTCTGTTTCTGGCTCTGCTACTCGAGACTCTTGTGACGTGTCACGTCCCCGCTCTGTGATTTAATATCTTCGTCTGTACGTTAAATAAATCAAACCCTTTGCTTCTCTGGCCTCCTGGGGATGGGGAATGCGGGGTGTGGCTGGCGCAGTTTCACGGACTGCAATATCTCCATAAGCCACCAGGTGGTGGCCCAAGCTCAAACTGGCCCAGCCAGCCCCGACTGAGCATGTGCCACCAGCCTGTGGCCCCAAGCCAGGATCCAGGGCCACCCCATAGGTGCCTTTCCCTGAGATTCTTAGCGAGGTTAGGGGTATAAATTAATCCCTGCAAAAAATCATGCCCTCGCCCATTAGCCTCATCCCACAGGACCCCAGTCTCCCAATTCGCATGCTGCCAAAAGGACTATTTAGCTGTAGATTAAAGCACATTTGCTAAAATGAAATCAGAAATGCAACATGCTGTCTTTGGCTTGAGGGAACCACCGCCATTTGTGTTCCAGTCTGAACTTCCCTCTCGCCCACCCAAGCACACCCCAAGACCTCTCCCTATCAGAATCACCCTCTTGGGAGAAGTCAGCTCTCTCCCCATGGGCTTCCCAGCTGATGCTTGCTCTGAGCCTTCCTAGTCTCTCCTCCACTCAGTGTCTCATCTTTTCCTGCTGGACTTGGCGGGTTGGGGAGCCGGGGGAGGAGGGGGGCACTGAAGCAAAGCTGCAAGCACCCATCCACTGCCTGCTCACATCTTGGCAACATCACAGCCAGAAAGAGAGAAATGCTGAACGCAGCTTCTCCCTGATAAAATCCCAACCAGAACTTAGGATTTTTTGCAGTCTTTTAAATCTGTCCTTTATATTGGCAAAAGCTATCCTCCACCCTTCATCCGAGGCTCCCCTCCTTGGCACCCCCTCATTCACATTTTCTTCTATTTGGCACCTAATAGAAAGTGGAGGGAGGGTAGAAACACTATCTTGGGATTCTCAAGAGGGGTGGTCCCCAGGGGTGCTATAAATATCAAAATGAATGAATTAAACTATATTACCTAGAATCTCCCAGCTCTTAATCTTATGATTATTTGGGGCAGAGATTATACTTTGAAGTTGGAATGTTATAAAAATTATTTAATTTTTTTAATTATATAAATAGAAGGAACTATGGTTCCTCGTCAGAAGGTCATGCCATAGAATCAGCAACTCAGAAGAGACCTTGGTAAAAATCAAGTCCAACCTCCCCTCCCTCCACACACACACACACACACACAGACCTTATTTTACAAGGGGAAAAAACTGAGACTCAAACAAGTAAATTAACTTGCCTGGATAGTTCACCCATTTCACTGTTCCTTATGAAATCCAGTAGATTTCATTTCACCAATACTGGAATAAAAGCTTTGAATTGCTGGCATTCAGACTGGGAAACATCTAGCATGACCAACACTGAGCATGGAAAACAATGATAGGTCACATTGTATTCTGCTGGTAGATATAACAGTTGGGACTCCAGCCTATAGCTTTGGCACATGAACTTTGAGACAGGACAACTGAGTTCAAATCTCATCTTAGACACTTCCTAGCTATGTGACTTTAGGAAATTCACTTAACCAATTCATATGTATATATGTATGTATGCATGTAAAACCATAGAAAGACTTTGTGCTTTGATAGAAAGGCAGGAGCAGCTATAGGGGAAAATCTAGAAACTGAGGGGAAAAATTTTTCTCCTCCTGAAATGACTAAATGAAAGGTATGTTAGTACCAAAGATAAAGTTTTCCACATTTAAAAAAAAAAAAAGAAGGCCTTCATTCAACAATTGTTCATTTGTCTTCTTCTGTGGCATGAGCTAGGAATATAAAAACAAAGAAAAAAACAGTTCTTACCCTCAAGGAGCTTATATTTGATCTACAAGGTTTCATGCACTGAAATCCAAAAATCTTTCCATCCACCTAGCTTCATTCTTCTCCAGATGATTTATTTCTGACCTACTTATTGAGATCAGTTTTGTCTGAGATAATGAAAAGGACCTAAACTAGAATTAAGGAATAAGGGTGATCTGAGTTCCACCTCTGCCACAACCTGGCCTTGTTACTTTGAGTAAGTTGTCACTCCTTATAATCATAGGGTTTAGATCCAGAAGGGACCTCATGGATGATTTAGTTCCATTTTTTTCATTTTACACCTGAGGAAACCAGCTCACAGGAGTTAGTGACTTGCCCAGGCTGTATTCAGCAAGTGACAAAGCTTGATTCTTTGTTTGGCATCAGGTCCAGGGCAGTTAGATGGACAGTGGAGAGAATATTGAACTTGAATTAAAATTCTACTTCAGATACTTATTAGCTATGTGACCCTGAGCAGACCCCTTAACTCTCTCTGCCTCAGTTTCTTTCTCTGTCAAATGGGAATAATAGTCATAGCACCTCCTTCCAGGGTTATTGTAAAGGATTAAATGATACAACATAGGTGAAGTGTTCTGCAAACATTTGGTTGTTGTTGTTTAGCCTTAACTGACTCTCATTACCCCTTTTGGGAATTTCCTTGGCAAAAGTTACTACAGTGGTTTGCCATTTTCTTCTCCAGTTCATCCTCCAGATGAGGAAACTGAGACAAGTTGATTTCATGAGGCTAAGTGACTTGCCTAGGGTCACACAGCAGTAAATGTCTGAGGTCAAATTTAAACTCAGAAAGGTTAGTCTTCCTGACTCTAGGCCTGACACTCTAACCACAGTGCTGTCATTTAAGTGCTGATAATCCACATTCCTCCCTAAGCCTCAGTTTTCTATCCTGTAAAATGAGAAGATTGAACTTGATGACCTTTAGAGTCCCTTCCAGCTCTTATAATGTATAGTTTTAAATAGAAAATGAAATCATGGAAATTATTCATGTTCTCAAAATGGCAGAGTTGAGATACTGCAGGAAATATCTTCAGGCACTGACTTGGCAACAATTCACTTGAAAAGCAATAGAGATAATGTTTTTCTACATAATGGGGAAAAGTCACAGGAAGCCATTTGACGTAGTTTCAATTCATTTTCTTTATTTAAAAAAATATACTTTTTTTTTCCTTTTTCTGCCTATGATTCAGTAGGCAAAGTAAGAGGGAATAGCCAGGGATATTGCTGATTGCTGATTCTGCCTTAACTCTTCTCTGCTCCAGACCATCCTCCATTTAGCTTCCAAATGGATCTTTCTAAAGTACAGATCTGACTGACCCTGTTGTTGTTGTTGTTGTTGTTGCTGAGTCATTTCAAATGTGTCTGATTGTTTTGTTTGTTTTTAATTTTTTTATTATTTAAGGCCATGGGGTTAAGTGATTTGTCCAAGATCACACAGCTAGGCAATTAAGTTCCTGAGGTCACATTTGAACTCAGATCCTCCTGACTCCAGGGTCAGTGCTCTATCCATTGCATCACCTAGCTGCCCGGTGTCTGATTCTTTGTGACCCATTTGGGGCAAAGATACTGGAGTGGCTTGCATTTCCTTCTCCAGTTCATTTTACAGATGAGAAAAACTGAGACAAACAGGGTGACATGATTTGCCCAGGGTCACACAGCTAATAAATGTTTGAGGTCAGACCTGAACTCAGAAAGATGAGACTTCCTGACTCTAAGTCTAGCATTCCATCTACTGTGCCACCTAGTTGCCCAATATAAATGCTTGCTATTATTATTAATTACAGTTTAAACTCCAGCTATATTCATTCCCTAGAGTGTCAATCACTTTACCATCATTGCATTAGTTACTTCATGTAAGTACTTAGTTCATGTGCATATCCATTGTTCCCCAGGAACTAGCTGCCCCCCATTAACATTGATTCATCTAACACTGTGCTTTAACAGACTCAAATAAATGATATAAGGCAAAAGATGCCTGTATTTCATCAATTGGGAGACCCAAGTTATTCTTGGAAATTCCAGGACCCTGACATACATATTGTAATGGAAAGATTGCTGGGCTTGGAGCCAGTAGCTCCTGTGTTTCAATGCCAGCTCTGACACTTGTTAGGAGTAGGACCATAAGCAAATCAACAAGTCACCAAGCATTTGTTAAATGTTTACTCCATGGAAGGCACTTTGTTAAGTACTGGGGATGCAAGTAGGGCCAGAAAAAAAGACAGTCCCTACCTTCAAGGACCTTACATTCTAATGTGGGAAGACAATACATGAAAGGAAACTGAAAAGCAGGAGAGGAAGGAGGAGGGCAGAGGAAGAGGAAGGAAGGGGTGGGAGGATCCTTCCAGTGTGAGATGACTAGAAGGAGTATGAGCTGCCAGAGTGAAGAGGTTTCTGTGCTATTCCTGATAGAGTAACTCCAAAGAGGCAGGAGTAAAGCCTGGCAAGAAACGCTGCCTCCAGGAGGAAATGCTAAATGTTGTGTTTGGCATTAAAAGTCCTACATAACCTGGCCCCTTCCTATCTTTCCATTTACATCTCACCCCCTAACACATTCTTTGTGATCCAATGAAACTGACCTCCTGGCTGTTCCATGAACAAGACACTCCCATCTCTCTGCTTGAGCATTGTCCCCAAACTAGACTGGGGTGGGGAGCAGAACCCCAAGCTTTGTATGCAAAGTTTGACTCCTTTCCCACCAAATACCAGTTCCTCAATTAAGCAAGAAAAACTGTACAAGAAATTCATCTATTCAAGTGGATACCTAAAATACCCTCCCACCTCCACTCAGACTACTGACACCCTCACAGCCCCCACATCCCCTCCAACCCCCTTCCTTTATGTCCCAACCAATTCCTCTTAATAACAGTGCCTTCCTTCTGCTAATTATTTCCTATATATTCTGTCTAAAGCTTGCTTTGTATTTATTTACTCACATATCATCTCCCCCATAAAATGTAAACTCCTTAAAAGATAAGGATTGTCTTTTTAGTCTTTTAACAATCCCAGCAATTTAGCACAATTCCTGATAGATAGCAAGTGTTTAATAAATGTTTATTGTTGAATAGATTAAAAGACATTTAAGCTCTCTGAGCCTCATTTTCCTGATGCTGAATTCCAAAGCCCCTTGACATTAGACTCTCTTCATTGGTGGTTAAGGTCTTGAAACTGAAGAATTGACCAGAGAGAAAGAAAGGATTAATTTGTATTCATTCAGCTTGAAAGTCTTAAAGGTTTTTAGTCTCTTCTGAAGTTTCTGGCTTCCACTTTCAAGAGAGAAGATGGACAATGTCAACCTAACTTCGGGTGGCTGAAGGGAAAATAAGATCTGGGAAAGGCATGAAAGGAGTCAGCAATCTCCATCACATCCCTATCTTTAGTTTTCAACACTAGGCTTTAAGGAATTTCCCCTTTAGTGAGTCCTGAGACTCTCTTGTTTGGGCTATTACCTGGTTCCAGTGAGAGATCACCTTCATTCTGTATTGTGTAATATATATTCTCCTATGAATAATTTCTCTGATTTCTATTTTGCTTTAATAGTTGGATTTCTTGTCTTGTATTTCTTGTTCCATTGAGGAACTGGTATTTGGTGGGAAAGAGGTTTTTGGATATAAAGCTTCCCCCCAAATGAACAAAAAATCTAACTTGAATCTGAAAACCTCATCCTCTAGATGGGGGGTAGGGAGGGGAGGGGGGGAACCAATTTTTCTGCCAAAGAACATTTGAATATTTATAATACTCATATACTATTATTTGGTCAAACATCTAATTAATTCTTCTCTAAAAAGTTCCTAGAATTACTGAATTTCATGTTCTGACTACAGTTGCCAAGGCAGCACCAGACCAGATGATTTTGCAGGCCATCTAATGTTCAGTCCCTGCTCTAGACTAACTAGTATTTGAGAATAGATAGACATAAATCTATGCCTATTCTCTCTGAGGAGAGCAAAATGACCAAGCTTCTGGTCTCAATCTCCTGCTTCACCTTCCTGGCAGGAATTAAAGTCTCTCTTTTTTTTTCTTTTTTTCTTTTTTAGGTTTTTGCAGGGCAATGGGGTTAAGTGGCTTGCCCAAGGCCACAAATTATTAAGTGTCTAAAACCGGATTTGAACCCAGGTACTCCTGACTCCAAGGCCAGTGCTTTATCCACTACACCACCTCGCCGCCCCCTAAAGTCTCTCTTGAAGAAGGATTGGGGGCGGGTGGGGGGAGAAAAGAACAGGAATATGCATCCATCCAAAAGACACATACAGGTAGGGAACAGCCCCGCCTACACATGATATGAGTATAATAAAAGACTCATAGAATTTTTGACGAATTTTCATACTAACAAACTTTACAAAATTTTTCTAGAAAAGAGCTTTGCAAACCTAGAAGAATTATATAAATATGAGTAATTATTTAGAGATTAATTTCTTGGCCTGATCTGACTAGTCTTGGCTGCTCAACTCCACTCATAGGAGTAACTTACAAATTTTATGTAGCGATATCTAAATTCTTATAAAAATGTTATATCCCCAATACTTTTCAGAAGAGAACCTACATAAATAATTTTCTGAAATAAATTTCATTTTTTATTGAAATAAAATTTAAAATGTTTCTATATTTCTACTACTTAAAATATCTCTAATTAACTGAGTCAATTTTTTTTAAAAAGCCATTCCCCAATTGACAAATGGTTAAAGGCAATTTACAGAAGAGAACAAAAGCAATGCATAGTCATATGAAAAATTGCTCTAAATCATTACTTATTAGAGAAATGCAAATTAAAGTTTCTCTGAGGTACCACCTCACACCTCTCAGATTGGCCAATATGACCAGAAAGGATAATGATCAATTGTTGGAAGGGATATGGGAAATCTGGGAACACTATTACATTGTTGGTGGAGCTGTGAACTCATCCAACCTTTCTGGAGAGCAGTCTGGAACTATACCCAAAGGGCAACAAAAATGTGCATACCCTTTGATCCAGCAATACCACTACTGGGTCTATACCCTGAAGAAATGATGAAAAAGGGTAAAAACATCATTTGTACAAAAATATTCATAGCAGCCCTGTTTGTGGTGGCAAAGAATTGGAAATCAAGTAAATGTCCTTCAATTGGGGGGATGGCTTAGCAAACTGTGGTATATGTGTGTCATGGAACATCATTGTTCTATTAGAAACCAGGAAGGATGGGAATTCAGGGAAGCCTGGAGGGATCTGCATGAACTGATGCTGAGTGAGATGAACAGAACCAGAAAAACACTGTACACCCTAACAGCAACATGGGGGTGATGATTAGCCTTGATGGACTTGCTCATTCCCCCAGTGCAACAATCAGGGACAATTTGGGGCTCTCTGCCATGGAGAATACCATCTGTATCCAGAGAAATAGCTGTGGAGTTTGAGCAAAGACCAAGGAGTATTCCCTTTAATTTAGGAAAAAAACAGATATGTTATTGTCAGATCTTGTTATCTCTTAGACTTTTTGTCTCTTCCTTAAGGATATGATTTCTCTCTCATCACATTCAATTTGGATCAATGTATACCATGGAAACAATGTAAAGACTGGCAGATTAGGGGCGGCTAGGTGGCTTAGTGGATAAAGCACCAGCCCTGGAGTCAGGAGTACCTGGCTTCAAATCCAGTCTCAGACACTTAATAATTACCTAGCTGTGTGACCGTGGGCAAGCCACTTAACCCCATTTGCCTTGCAAAAACCTAAATTAAAAAAAAAAAAAGACGGGCAGATTTCCTTCTATGGGGGGGTGGGGGGAGGGAGGAAGATTAGGGGAATAATTGTAAAACTCAAAATAAATAAAAGCTTTTAAAATAAAGAAAAAAATAAAAGAAAGAAGAAGAAGTGTGAGAGATACTGTAGAAATTGAATTCAAAGGACTTGACATCTGATGGGATATATGGAGGGAAAGAAAAGGAAAGATTCAAAGGGGAAAATTCTGATAACTGGGAGGATAGTGATATTGCCTTATCTGACAAAAGACTTCCTGTGACTTTCCTAGCATTCATGCTCCTCTTCACCCTAAAAAGTGACCTGTATATCACAATGTCAGCAGAATGCCATGTCATTTACCCACAACCCACAACTCTCAAGATTAAATTTATTTTTAGGGGTTTTTTGGCAAAGCAATGGGGTTAAGTGGCTTGCCCAAGGCCACACAGCTAGGTAATTATTAAGTGTCTGAGGCCAGATTTGAACTCAGGTACTCCTGACTCCAGGGCCTGTGCTCTATCCACTGCTCCACCTAGCCACACCTTGATTAAATTTAAAATACATATATACATATATATATACATATATATATATATATATATATATATATACATAATTGTCTTTACAGTTTCAGCAATTCCTGGAGATTTTTTCTCTTTTGAATCAATTATATATTTATCATGAAAAGATATTATTTCACTTTTTTAAAAATAGCAGCAGAGAAAACTTTAGAATCAGAAAGACCTGGACTCAACCCCCCTTTTCATACATACTGACTATATAACTTTGGACAAGTCACTCAACCTCTCAGTTCTCTAGGCAGTTCTCTAGGTAAGATTATAATTTGGAAAGAAGATACTAATATTGTCAGAGGGAATTCCTCAGTGGAAAACAACATACATTAATGAAATCACAAGCCTTATCCAAAATGAAAAAAAATGGCAATTACATTAATAATGATAGAGAATTTTGCACAATTATTTCTAACCATTTCCAAGTCATTTTGTAAATCAAAGTGTTTTTTAAACTAGAATATTATGTATTACGACAAAGCAAAATGAATGCTGTTGAGCAATATAATAGAACTGTGATACTTTTAACTCATGTATTTCAGTAATCAAGACAAATACTGGCAATCAGAAACTGACAGGTACATATAACTCAGAGTTTATCTACTTCACATTCCAGTGCCTAAATGGCATGATGGCACTACTCATATGTGTCTTGGGCCTACCCCATCTGAGAGAGATGGTGGCAGATCTTGTCTCCGCGGAGATTCAACAGGAGGCAGGCTCAAATTTGACTTTAACTCAAATTTGACTTCCAAAGTACATTCAATGTTGTTCAGCCATTTCAGTTATGTCCTACTCTTCATGACCCATTTAGAGAGTCTTCTTGAAAAAGATACTGGAGTAGTTTGCCATTTCCTTCTCCAGTTCATTTTACAAATAAGGAAATTGAAGCAAAGAGAATTAAGTCTGAGGCTGCATTTGAACTCAGGTCCTCATGACTCCAGGGCTAGCACTCCATCCACTCCACCTAGCTGCCTCCATTTGTACATACTGTGTCAAATAACCACTGCTTTATTTTCTATTAGAGCAAACTTAGTCTCACTTTTGTTTACTGTGATTTGAACCTTGCTTTTAGTGAAAAAAAAAAGTGGTTGTCTCTTTAGACAAAAACATACAAAGAGTGATGACAGGAAAAAAATCTCCATACACACCAAAATATTTATTGCAGCACCTACCACAAAGTAGGTGTCCATTGACTGAAGAATAAGGCTAAGGAAATTGTGGTGATGTATATATTGGAATATTACTTGGCTATAAATAATGAGGAATATGACGAATGAAAGGACTCACATGAACTGATGAAAAGTGAAGTGGAGCCAGGAAAATATATGCACAATTATAACAATTTAAACAGAAAGACCAACAACCACAAAATGAACAAAATACTGTAAAACAATGAAGAAACAACATAGTCCCAAAGAAGAGATATGAGAAGTTACTCGCTTTATAGAGGTTGAGGGGATAAGGTTTTTATGGATATGAAACTTTTTTCATAATGTCAATTTTTTTCAGGTTTTCCAGATTTTACTGGATCTTTTTTTCCTGTTCTTTGTCTTTTATTTGTAACAAGGAGGTGGGATATAGGGCAAAATACAGAGGGACAATTAAGTGATTTCATACAAAGATCTATTTTAAAAAAGAAAGTGGGGATCAGAGTTGTCCTAAAAAATAGCCAATAATTTTGGCAATTGTTTTAACCCTGCTCTCTGTCCCCCCACCCCTAAATCGTATACCCCTTCAGAGGTACATGGCTTCCCATGGTTGTCAAAATCCATCTTATGGTCTTATGGGTAGTATAGTGTCATGGAAAGAACAATGGATTTGGGTTAGATGATCTAGTTTTAATGCTGATGTTTTAATGTTTTTAATGTTTCTAATGTTTTAACCTGGGTGATTTGGAATATATAAATCATTTAACCTCTAGAGTCTCAAACTTCTCATCCAAAAGTGGGGCAATTCAAAATACATACATGCATATATGTATGTATGTATGTATGCATATAGATATAGTAAAAATGTCAGTATTAGCTAGGAGGAAGACAACGACCTTGACCTCTTAACTTTTGCCCATGCTCAGATTAGTTTGTAGTGGCACAACTGGACAGTTTTGGGGGGTCCTAAAGAAACCGTGGCTGATCCAACATTTGGGAGAGAAATATGGAACTCTACCCAAAAAGCAATAAAACTGATCATACCCTTTGACCCAGCAATACCAATATGAGGCCTATATACAGAATAAATCATAAAAAATTGGAAAAGTTCCACATGTTCCAAAAATATTCATAGCAGCTCTTTTTGTAGTGTCAAAGAATTGAAAATTGAAGGGATGCCCATCAGTTGGGGAGTGGCTGAACACTTAAGTTATGGTTAAGTTATGAATATTATAGAATATTATTGTTCTGTAAGAAACCATAAATAGTTGGACTAGAGAAGCATGGAATGAATTATAGGAATTGATGCTGAGGAAGGGAGCAAAACCAGGAGAACATTGTACAGAATAATAACAACATAGTGAGTTGATCAACCTTGATAGCTGCAGCTCCTCTCAGCAGTTCAGAGAGCTAGATATCCCTAGGAGACAAGCTATGGACAAAGCTATCCACATCCAGAGGAAGAAAAAGCAGAACAAAATGGAAAACCTACATAATATGAATGAATGGAATCTACTTTCACTTTTCAAAAATTTCTCTTATGTTTTTCTTTCCTATCTCATGGTTTTCTTTCTTTTCCCTTAAACCTAATTCCTCAATTTGAAAATGACTTATTTGTAAATATGTTCAATACAAATGTGTATGTATAATATTCACCAGATAGTTTGTTGATGAGGGGAGGGGGATGGGAAGGAAGGGAGAGAGAGTGGAGGAGAAAAAAGAAGAGAGAAAAATCAAAAGAGACAAAGGGAGAAGAGGCAGATAGATAAAGAAACAGAAAACAAAGAGAAGAGGTAGGGAGAGAGAGAAGAGGAGAAAAAAAGAAGGGAAAGGGATCAGAGACATGTTGGGTAGACAGTAACCAAGAACTTCTTATTCTTGTTGTTTGTCCTTCCTTTGTGAAGAGGACCAATGACATCATAGAGCAATGGCTTGACTTGTGAGTGAATTGGATTTAAGTGAGGCAGAGCTCTATAAGGTCATCAGCCGCACTATCTGTTCCAGAGTGATTGAAATCCAGTGGCAAGAAAAAGTCAAGATGACAGGCGATGGCTGGGATGCAGTAGATGACCTTGGCTTCTTCACAGTCTAACCAAGTTCTAAGTCTTCCATAGTGCTAATTCAGTTACCTTCATGGGCCTTGGAATAAATTGTTCACATCTGCCTATTCTACTTGGAGTAGACATTCCCCTAATGTGTCAGTCACCCTCAACCTGGTTTAACCCATCTGCAAAGACAGTTTTTGCAAGGTGTGACCACTGCACGTGCTACAACTTCTTGAAGCCACGAGTAAGAGTTAGGTGGCAGGTAGATATCAAAGGTGAATGAGCAGCCTTAAGGGCTTGGCAAGCTCTCTTACCAGATGTATTAGTTCTCCTTGAACACTTCAGACAATCAAAGAGGAGCAGAGATGTGATATAGTACCCAAGTGCAGACCCAGTAAGGAACAAGCTTAGAGAGAAGTATGATGACCTCACCAGAAAACACAGGCAACCCTACAATCCAGTAGATGTGAGCTGCACTTCCACAAATATGTCTTGGCCACATATATCCTCTACCTGTATAAACTCATATGTGAATACTATACATGCTTACTCTTCTTATTGAAAGTATGTTAAAGGGGCGGCTAGGTGGCATAATGGATAAAGCACTAGCCTTGGAGTCAGGAGTACCTGGGTTCAAATCCGGTCTCAGACACTTAATAATTACCTAGCTGTGTGGCCTTGGGCAAGCCACTTAACCCCATTTGCCCTGCAAAAACCTTAAAAAAAAAAAGTATGTTAATTTGTGAGAATCTGTGGCCTAGGTTTATGGAAAGTGGAGATATATGTTCTATTGTTACTTTTCTTTCTATACTACTTCACTATATGTCTTTAGGTTGAATGTGTCTCCTCTGACTGACTAGAAGGAGTAAATACACTGGTGGAGACTCATGATCTATGATTTGAAGTGAACCACAAAGCACCTTGATCATAGGATGGATTTTCTGAGACTCTTAACCTACAAAAATGGGGTGTCCCCGACATTACATGAATAATGAATAATACAAAAAATCTCCAAGAAAAATGATTGAATTGGTCTAGATGACCTCTAGCTTCAAATTATAAATTCTACATTCTTTAATTCAGTATTCTGAAGCTGGCACACCTTTTTTCAATTCTGTCTCTCATGTCTAACTCTAGCCACCAGAGGGCCAGAAAATAAGTAAAGCAACCCTGATCTGCCCCCTTCCCCCAACCCTCACCCTATTCCTACCTAATCCCCCATCCCAACCTCACCCAGAAGTTCTGTCCCGGTTCCCTAGAAAAATATAAAGTCTTGAATTTAAGAGCAAAAGGAAATTTGCAGAGATGAGAAATTCCCAATTTCCAAGCAACCTGGAAGAAAGTGAAGGTGAAGGAAGGATAAGTGTGTGTGTGCACAGAAGATAGATTTAATGTAGTAAACCATGATCTGACTCTAAGGGAGACAAATAGGGATCTGGGGATGGGGCCTGCCCAAGCCTAGAGAGGGAGAGAATCTTCTCTGAGGAGGTTGGGAAAGGGGTGGGGGAGGAGGGAGCCTTGGTGGAGATAAGATTAGGTATAAGGTTCCCAGGAGGAAATAGATAGCTGGGCCTAAAAATAATCTTTTTGCTAAGGGGGAGAGGGTAAAAATCTTCCCCTTTCTCTCTGTCTCCCATCCTTCAATGGTCATAATCTGGAGCCCACTTAATAACCTCTACATCAGGTTTCCTACTTCCTGTAATTACTTAGGTCGGTGTCAAAATCTTTCTGTGTTGGACTTGCCCCAATAATTAGTCACCCCCAGTCACCCTTTCTGAGTTAGTTTTCTAGAAAGCTTATCAAATGTGCAGATGACACAAGATTTCTATCTGGTCTTTCTGACTCCAGGCCTAGTGCTCTGCTTGCCTTTTATTTGCTGAATGGATACTTCTCATTATGTTGTTCTAGGGATTTCTTTTAGGTATGAGTTGAGGTCCTACCACCTCTGAAATTCTATGTAGCAAAGGGCACCAGGGCAGGGACCAATAGCAAAGATGCTGGGACTGGCAAATCCACTTCATTTCTTCACCCTCTTCCCTATATTCAGGGCCCAGCCCAGTTTTCTCACCAGCTTCTCCAAGACTATACTGCTCTGCCTGAGAAATTCCTTTCCCACATCTGCAGCCAGAGACAGAGGTACAAGCCTCTGAGAAGAGCTAGGACTGACAAACACCATGTTCTGAGAACATATTTTTCACTCACATCCTCCAGGATTAGTTTCCACATATTGTATTCCACATATTTCATATTGTATTATAATCTAAAAATCCCTGATTTACAAATAACAACTCTATAATAATATATTTTCATAATTTTCTGAAAGGCAATGTGGCATAGTAGATAGAGAGCCTGCCCTGGATCCAGGAAGGTCTGGGTTCAGATCCCACTTCTGTCTGTTTGAGACATTGGGCACAAGTCACTTAACTTTGATCAGTGTTCTACACAGATCTAATACAAGATACATAGAAAGGTTCTGACCTTTCTGACTAATAGAAGGAATTTCCTCTTCTGGGACAACCCAAAAGCAATAATATCACTAGTCCAATTTCCTTCTCTATATTTCTAGAGTATCCTTTTGCCCCTCCCTGCCCCCCCCCCAGTCAGTTAGGGAGCAAGTAATCTTGGTGAGGAGGGGCATAAAGGAGGAAAGCAAAGAATTTTATAAATGAGGGACTTGGAGTAGATGACCTTAGATTACTTGTAGCTCTAAATATTAGGAGAAAACTAAGAGTTGTCTGAAAATTGGAAAGAATTTTAGAGATCCCTTCCATTGTTTTACAGATCAGAGTCTAATATTATAGCAATTAGGAACTGGAGAGTTTGCTTGGGGTTACCTACAGGGGCAGTCGTAAAGCTAGGGCCGAAATTCAGTGTAATCTTTTTTCTAGGACACACTCATCCTCTCTCACACAAAACTATAGTTCATGAGACCACGCAAATATCCTTACTCTTACTCTTTAGCTGGGCAGCTAGATAGAGTAGTGGACAGAGTTCAGGCCCTGGACTAGAAACTTTAAATCTGTCCTCAAACACTTACTAGCAATGTGACCCTGGGCAAATCACTTAACCCCTGCCTAAAACTTGAAAAGGAAATGGAAACCATTACAGTATCTTTGCCAAGAAAACCCCACACTGGTTGAGAAAAGTCAGACATGACTGAACAACGATAACAAAGTGCATCCAACCTCTGCTTTGAAGATCACCAGTGATAGGGAGCTCACTATCTCCTGGAACAAGTGATTCAGCACCATGAGACAACTATAATCATTAGAAACCTAAATTGGACTCTGTCACCTCTAACCATTGTCCCTCATTTTGCCCTTGAGGGCCAAACAGAATAAATCTAATCTTTCCTCCATTCATGACAGCCCTCTAAACACTTGAAGAGAGCTCTCTTGTCAGCCTCCTCCTCCACTTTCTCTTCTCTGATTTTTCTCTGCTTCCCTCTGATTCCCTCCCACACAGCAGGTGCTTACACTAAGGGCTCCCACCCTCCACAGAATAAATCCACCTACCACCATCACCCCCTGGGAATTTCCATTCCCTGCCTCCCCAATCTCTCATTCTGCCTACTCAGGACTCCATCCCCTGCCTCCAGCCCACTACTGTGCATGTATCTCTTTATCAATCCTCAATGGATCCTCCTAGTCCCACCAAAAGAATTTCATCTGCTCCCTGCCCAGATTTTCTCTGCTCCAGTCTGATGTAGCCTCCTTGTCAGCTCCCTAGGAAGAAGGATCTCTCTCCCTCCATTCAGTGAGCTCAGGCCTTGCTAGACCCAGGCAGTACCAGTATCCCCATCATCAAGGTGCTTACGAGGAGTTGACTGGTTTCTGCTCCATGATTCACAAAGTTTACTGGAGCTGTTGATTCAATTGAACTGATTATAAATGATGTGACCATTTATTGTACCACCCCCCAATATACATCTACCGCCAAGACCCTGATCCCTCCAGAACCTCTAAGGACCTTAAGCCTGACATAGGTTAGAGCCAAATGGATCTCTTCTGTCAAATCATCAGGCTTATCTAACCCACTCTTCTCATTCTAGAGATGGCCAGGGCAACCAAGAGATTTACCCAACTTCATTGTCAGTCAAAAACCAAGAACTAGAGCTCTATTGTTGCTTTCCAGTCCAATGCTTTGGCATCAGTATCTGTTAATTATCCACTTTATGTTGTCATATTTGTAAAGTGCTTTTTGAACTTTAAAGCACTAAATAAATGCCAACTACTGGTGTTTCCGTGGATAGAGCCCTGGACCTTTCTAGGAAGAACTGAATTCAAATATGCCCTCAGATATTACTGACTGTGTGACTGGGCATAATAATTAACTTCTGTCTGCCTCAGGTTCCTCAACCGTAAAAAGGTGATAATAGTGGGGATGGTACCATAATATATGCTTCCTGGGATTCTTATTCAGATCCACTGAGATAATATTTGTAAAGCACTTAGAATAGGTCCTGTCACATATTAATAAGTATTCTAGGGGGTTGCTAGGTGGTGCAGTGGATAAAGCACTGGCCCTGGAGTCAGGAGTACCTGAGTTCAAATCCGACTTCAGACACGTCATAATTACCTAGCTGTGTGGCCTTGGACAAGCCACTTAACCCCATTGCCTTGCAAAAACTTAAAAAAAAAAGTCTTCTACTGAGGAATGAATTTATCCCTGGTAGAGGTAGCTAGGTGCAGTGGATAGAATGCCAATCATGGAGTCAGGAAGACCTGAGCTCAAATGAAGCCTCAGACACTGTGACCCTAGGCAGGTCACTCATCCCTGTTGTACTTTCCTGCCCCTTCACTCATTCATTGTTCATGGTGGGGACGTGTGAATACTACTTTCCCCCCATTGTCACTTCCTCTACCATTAACACTTACATCAACTCCTTCAAGGTTAACAGTTCACCTCAGTGTCCTCATCTGTAAAATGAACTAAAGGAAGAAATGTCTTTTCACTTCAGTATCCTTGCCAAGAAAATTTCAAATGGGGTCAGGAAGAGGAGATTATGACTGAAAGGACCAAACAACAATAACAATATAATCCTGGAGAAAATGGGAGGTCACTGACATTTCTGAAGCAGGGGAGTAAAAAGATTATTACAGTAGCTTTCATTTATGCAGTACTTTAAGGTTTATAAAGCAATTTATGCATATTATTTCATTTGATCTTCACATTCAACCATTAAGAGAGAGGTTCTGTTTGTCCTAGAGACTTCTCTAGCCCTTCAGAGGCCTTTCCCAGATCTAACCCAGACCTGACCCATTTTTGACTGGTAGATCTTATCTACAGTGAAATAGGCCTCCTGGATATCCCCAGACACAACAGCACCACCCACTTCCAAGTTGAACCATCTGCCTTTAAAGAGAATTCTCTTTAACCATTAATAATCTGCCTGGACTCATTCCTCCAAGTTTATTATACTCCCCTCATACTCTACTGAAATCTAGTGATTCTAAACCCCTCACTGCTGAAGCATCAACCCTATTACCCATCCTCAAATGCCCAGTCCTTCACAACCACCTCCTTCACTGCTACCCCCAAATATATCATGCCACCTCTACCCATCTCTTCCACTGGACCTGGTTGTACTTTCCTACCCCTTCACTCATTCATGGTTCATGAACACTACTTGCTCCCCATTGTCACTTCCTCTACCATTAACATTTACATCAATTCCTTCAAGGTTAACACTTTAATTTTACCACCTAAACCAGATTCTGTTGGCTATAACCCATCACTCCCCACAGGATACTTTCCTTCCTTCCTCAATGAATTTAGGGACTGACTCAAAGTCTTTCTTTCCTCCCCCCCCCCAGGCCTGCCCTCACACTAAGAGGTTTCAACATTTATATTGAGTCTCTCTCAAATAGCCTGATTTCCCAATTCCTCAATTTATTGACTGTGATCTAGAATTACACTAAGGGCAGCTAGTTGGCAAAGTAGAAAGAGAACAAGGCCTGGAATCAGAAAGGCTCAGTTTTCCTGAGCTCAAATCTGGCCTCAGACACTAGTAACTGTGTGACCCTGGGCAAGTCACTTTACCCTGTTTGCCTCAACTTCCTCATCTGTAAAATGATCTGGAGAAGGAAACAATTCACTTCTATAATTTTACCAAGAAAACCCCCCTGGGGTGACAAAGGATCAGTCATGACTGAAATGACTGAACAACAAAAGTCCACACTCCACATCAGATTTCAGCATCAGTGACCAGTATTCCACTTCCATGTTCATGAACTCTGAGACTCCTTTATCTGATCAATTGTTCCATCTGTCCCTGTGCCTTCTAACACTTAACCCTGTTGAAAATCTTCACTGTAACCTCCAGTGAAATGAGGTAGGATTTCTAAAGCACTTAACACAGTCTCTGACACATAGTGAACATTTAATAGATCCTTGTTCTCTTACCCTTATCCCCTTCACCCTTCAATTCTTTCCCAGATAACCCTCCCTTCAGAGGCTGCATTCTTCCCTTCTCTAGCTTGACAACTTCGAGAATTAGTTCAATTCTATACCATCCTTTATACTCTCATCCTTTGCCCCCTGGTCTTATCATGATCCTGTTTGCCAAGTCCCAGTTTTGGATAACTTCCACCATCCATTGCCTTCTCTCTTATTTATCTGTTGCTGAACAGAGCTGGAAAAGTCATAAAACTGGGGTGACTGAATCCCAGCAAATCCATTACATCATTTGATGGTCTCATTGCAGCAAGGCAACCCTTTTACATCTCCCTAAGAGATTCACTTGCCCACATTGTCTATTCCAAGCTATTTTATCCTTCCTCAGGCTCCCATGATATCCCCTCAGTCAAACACTTTGCCTGATACTTCCCTGAAAAACCTAAGGCTATTCAATGAGTTTTCTCTTCCACCTATCATATCATTTAGATGTCTTTCCCCGTTATCTCCTCCTTCACCATCTGTCTTGAAGAAGTGGCCCTTCACTTTCTCCAGTCAAAACCCTCTACAGATATCCTCTATCCCATTTATTCCTATCTTCTCTAGCAGATTTCACCCTCTATCATTCCCCACACCCTCTCTAATCTTCAATCCCTCCCTATCCATTGCTGCCTACAAAACTGCAAATCTTTCCCCTCATTAAAAAACACTCCCATGATCCTTCTGTCCTGCTAGCTATTGCCTTATATTTCTCCTCTCCTTTTCAGCTAAACTCCTTGAGAAAGATGTCTACATTCCTGGATGATATTTCTCCCAACAGAGCCTCCGTTATCTGAGCTTCTTTTAACACAGATTCACAAGCAGGACAGAAAAGAAACTGGTTCGCTGAGTTTCAATATATCCTCTTGTTCAGGAATTGGGTAGGCAATAGTCCTGTTGTAATGTGCCCTGGCTAGTTCACATTTGGTACAATCTGTTTCGTTCTTGGTAGTAAATTTTAGTTCTCTATGTCTTCGTACAAGATTTTTTATAAAGGAATTATATGATATATAGAAAAACAAGCATACTATCCTATATTATCCTATTCAAAAACTATCTTGGTACTATCAACTTTTGCTTTTTCACCATTCTGTTTACATCTATTATTTCTTTCTTGTTTATCTTTCTGTTTAACTTGTCAAATTCACCAACAGTTAGTGTCATACTATAAAAAATCTTTTCCCTTAAATTCTTTGTTTGGGTTTTTTTTTGTTTGTTTGTTTTTTAGGTTTTTGCAGGGCAAATGGGGTTAAGTGGCTTGCCCAAGGCCACACAGCTAAGTGATTATTAAGTGTCTGAGACCAGATTTGAACCCAGGTACTCCTGACTCCAAGACGGGTGCTTTATCCACTATGCCACCTAGCCACCCCTTCCCTTAAATTCTTAATTGCTATACTATACACTGCATATATCTTTTAACACCCATATTTTTTTGTTATCTAAGTTATTTTTCAATTTAATGTTGTTTTCTTGCTTTTATCTTTTGGCAGGACATATTTTCCCTAAAATTAGGGTCACAACTCCTACATTTGGGGATTATTCCAAGTACAATAAATTTTATTTCAGATCCTTATTTTCAAAAAAAGATGTCTACACTCCATGCCTTTATTGCCTCTCTTTTAAACACTTTTCTTGTCCAACTTTTGGACCATATTTATGGTTTTCTTGCAAAGAGTGGTTTGTCATTTCCTTCTCCAACTCATTTTAAAGATGAGGAAACTTAGGCAAACTGGGTCAAGTGACTTGCCCAGGATCACACAATTAGCTACTGTTTAGTAACTATGAAGTTAGTAAATTATGAAGATAAATCTTCCTGATTGCAGATGAAGAACTTTATTCACTGTGCCATCCACACAGAGGTGTCTAGCCCTGTATAATCTGATTTATAACTTCATTTCTCTTTCTTTTTTTTAGTTTTTTTTTTGTAAGGCAATGAGGATAATTAATTTGCCTGAGATCAGACAGCTGGGTAATTATTAAGTGTCTGAGGTCGAATTTGAACTCAGGTCCTCCTGACTCCAGGGCCAGTGTTCTATCCAGTGTGCCACCTAGCTGCCCCTATGACTTCATTTTTCAACTAAAACCATTCTAGGTCACTAAAAATCTAATTAATTACCTACCAAATAGCCTTTTATCAATCTCCATAAGGTTTTTCTAGGATATTCTTTCCTGTCTATATTTTTATGACATTGCTTTCCTTCCATTTCATTCCTTCTCCATCTCTATACCTGCTAATTGTGGATGCTCCTCAAGGTTCCATTCTAGAACCTTTTCTCTTCCCCCTCTATACTATCTAATTTGGTGATCTCTCTCATCAGCTCCAAAGGATTTGATTATTATTATTACTATGCAAATGATTCAGAAATAACAACATTGAAAACTTGAAAATTTGCAGTTGGAGAGGCCAATCTCAACCTTTCAATGAATATTTCTGGGATAGAGAGTGAAGAATGGGGAGAGGTAGACTAGATTGAGAAGAGCTTTAAATTCCAAATAGAAGAACATGTATTCTATCCTAGAGACAATAGGGAGTCACTGAAGTTTCTTGAGCAGAGGGTAGACATAGTCAGAGCTAGAGATCAGAAAAGAGTATTTTGTCAGTTGTGTGGCAAATCCACAGAGGTGTGTCACAGTCAACCACAGAATAGTTCAAAACCCTCAGAGCGCTTTTGCAGAAAGCCTTTGATGCAGCTAGGTAGCATAATGAATGGTGCACTGGTCTTGGAACCAGGAAGAAACTTATAAACTGTGTGACCCTGGACTAATCACTAAACCTCTTTTGCTTTAGTTTCCTCATATTTAAAATGGGGATAATAATAGCCATTATCTCCCAGGGTTCTGAAGATCAAATGAGATAATATTTGTAATGTGTTAGTATGGTATCTGGTATATAGTAAGTGCTAAATAAATGCTTGTTTCCTACCTGGACTCTGCTTTGTTCAGATGCAAATGACTTCCTCTCTGAGATCTACATTGTATATAGCTAGTATACTTATTATCTTCCTTATTAGAAGCTGAACTCCTTGAGGACAGAGATGTTGATTTTTTTAACCTTTGGATCCTCAATGCCTGGAAAATAACTGGCAATTAATAAATGCCTATTGGGTTTTTTCCCAGTGCAATGAGGAATATGGAAGGGAAAGAAAGTTCATGCTTATTAATTGATAATTTATTTTTTAAAGATTTTTTTAAAAGCAGAGCAAAATATAAATCACTCCTTGTATAATTTAAGGAGACAACATAGTTGGATTTCAGAAGAGGGGCCTTGGGAGATTGTCTCAGAAGGATGGGGTTGGAGGTGATCCTGGCTTCTCAAAGGCAAAAAAGCAGACTACAATTCTAGAAATAATACAGCCTCGACTTGAGAATGTACATCAGCCATCAAAGGAATGGCTCTAACCCCATAGAGTGGAGCTATGTCCAAATAGCTCTTTTCTGGCTTTTCTTCTCTACTTTTCCCCCAAAACAGGGGCTGGAAACCTCCAACCTGTGGGTCACATTGGTCTGGCACTACCAGGGAAATTCAATAAATCTAGGAGCTTTTTTAGGGGTGAATCTATTCAATATAACCAAATATAACCCATAAATAATATAAATATTCAAATGACACTTGGCAGAAAAAATGTTCCCCATCCTTGCCCTAAAAATTTACTTTACTTCACATATATTTTACCTATCAATGTTTCTATGGTCTCATTATTTCCTTCTAGTAGAATGTAAGCTCCTTATAAGCTGGTTATGCTAAGCAGCCAAGCATTTCACAGACACTTTTTAAAATGAAGTTGTAAAAAAGTTGTTAGTCTTGTTGTCAAGAACAAGTGTTCTAATAATTAGAATTATCCATTAATAGAATGAGGGTACCATTGGAAATAAGGAGGTGAGAGTAGAGCATTCTCCTTCCTCAGAGGGTTTGAAGATAGACTGGATAGTCACCTGTTGGGTATGTTATAGCAAGGATTTTTTTCCCAAACATGGGTTAAGGTAGATAGCCCTTGGGATCCTTCCCAAGCCTGAAATTCTATGATTCTGTCTAATGCTTATTGCACCAGGACTGGTATCCGGGGCTGACTTTTGCTCAGCTCTAGCATTACTTGATGACCATCCTCTAAAGCACAGAGGCAGTGCCCACAGTGGTAAAATCACAGATCTTTGAAGGCTTACTCCCACTGCCACAGAAAAAGCAACTACTGGCTGATATCCAACTGAGCACTTAGGTGATAAAAATTGCAGCTGTGACTTATCCAAAGGGCCTTAGGCTTTGAGATGAAGTAGGAGAGGATGCCAGCCTGAAACTGTGCCTCAGAGCTTTGTCAGAATGGCAGGGAATAGAAACCACCTACATGAAGTAGTGCTTGGGAGGGAGGGAAGAAGGAATAAATACAATGCAAGAACAGTAATCTTAAGTCAGGTGCCAAAGGCAAAGACCAATTTGTTTGTCTCTTGCACTAGTATTCATCTTTCCAGAAGTCAAACATTTTTAAATTATTTCACTTGATCCAGACTTGTGATTTCACTGATGTGAAAATGGGGATATCCCTATGTGGAATCTCCTTCCACCAATGCAGATGGACAGCTCACATACAACTGATAGCCTTCTGAGCTGTCTAGGGTCACTGAGAAGTACATATCAGTAGCAGAACTTGAAATAGTGTCTTTCTGGGCTCCAAGACCAAGTCTCCTTTTGTCTACTTGGGAAAACTGACCTCAGAGACCTCCAGGAAAACCAGATGGCAGAACCAGAATTTAAGCTCAGGTCCTTTGATTCCAAAAATTCTATCACTCTTTCTCCTGAGCCAGGATACTTCAGGAACTAGAGAGTAGGAGATTTTGTGAAAGAAAGATGAGTGTAAGAAAGATGGGCTGGTTAGGTGTCAAGATTGAAGGGTAACAGGTGAACAGACCTAGGCTTCTTTGATAGCGCTGCAATCAGAAAAGAAATCAAGGAAGGCACTCAGTGCTTTGGGTGGACTCATTGCAATGAACTCATAGGAAAGGAATTAGGTTAAGATGGGCTGGCATGAAGGACTTAGGATCTGCACACATACACTCAGATGATAGGCAAATACACTGACCTATAGGAGTTAAGAGGTGGATGATAGTTTGAACATTAGTTGAAGTGTGTGTCATTGTGTATCATGTACATAAGCCAGAATGCCTATGGAGGCTTATGGCAAGGACTTGGGGTAGGGGAACCAAATTATATCCAAGGAGACGCAAGACAAAAGGACGTTATTCCGGTGGTTTTCAGTTTTTCTTTTTGCACAAAAACAGTCCATTTATTCAAGTGTTCTCCAGCACAAGTACATTAGAAAGGATCTTTATTATACTCTTCTGGGCACCAAAAAATGGGATGAAGGCGGAACTGACAGACTCTCTACATCTGCTGTACGCATTGACCTCTTTAATTATTTCATAAACAGCTATGTCACGAGCATCACTTACACAGAGATACAACAGAACACCAGGGGAGGGCTGAGGGGCTAAGGGCAGAGGGCCAGGGTCTACTCCCGCCAACCACCAACCACCCACCCACCTATGCCCTCTCCCTGTGATGTCGCAGAATCAGACTGTGAAATGTACACTATTTATTGTCAATAAATAGAGAAGCGACCTGAAACAAAATAAAAAATAAAACAATGGTAGGATGCTAAAACCAGAACAGAAAAGGGGAAAAGTTTTTTGTTTTTGTTTTTAAAGGAGGAAACTTTTAGAAAACAAAGTTGGGGAAGGAGGAGAAAAAAGCACGTAGTCTGGGAAAAACAAAAGTCCTGCATTTAGCTGTATGGAATGTGGAATCAAGCGCTCTGCCTCTGGGGCCAAAGCCAGATCTCTGTAACAGTAAGAGTTTTGTTGTTTGTTTTTTAAACCAAATCCTCTACAGAGTTCATTCTTCTGTATGAATACATGATTTCCCACAAATAGGTAAGCACCCCGCTACTTCAATGCCTCAGCTAAAACACATGAAATCGCTCATTTAGTTTTCAAGTACAAAGTTAAAATGCCTTTTTAATAATAATATATCAGAGTAAAATAATAGTCTCTTTTAAACTCCACTACAAGAAAACAAAACAAACAGTCATTGTCCAGACAGCAGACTTAATTTAACAATATATATTTTTAATAAAATGTGTTTTTTTTTGTATTTTTTTGTTTTTTTAGCACCTTGTTGATTCACCTACTCCCGCTGTGTCTTCTAAGGAATTTAGGCATTTCTTTCCCTCTCTCATTTTGTTGACATTTAGAGCTGTTCAACAAAATTGCTTTACAAAATGAAATGTGATATATTTCCAATTTCCCTGTTTATCTCCCCAGGTTCGGGGCTGGAGACCGCTTGATCTGGCGTCAGGTAAAGCTACCCCCTTCCAATCCGGGCTTATCCGAGGTGAGAATTTCCAGTTACTGGAGTCAACAGGGACTTGCCCATTCCTACTGGCCTCCATTTTGGGAGAGGGGTTGGGGAGACACAAGGCAAATCACAGATGCTAGTCATGGGACCCTCCCTGACCCCACTGCCTCTGAGCCGCCCATTCCTCCCTGCCCCAAAACTCCACTTTTTGGGGCCACAGCTAAGCAAGAGGCCACCAGAGGCCAACCTTAGTTGGCATTTCTGAAAAACAGGTGCAAGGGAATGAGTAGACTCTCTCCCTTCCCTTTCATCCCCATCCTTCCTTTACCAAAATGTAAAGATTTAAGAGCTGGTGCTTAGGGCAGTGGGGTTGATCCTTTGTGCTATGTATCCTTTAGCTGTCTCTCCCCTTCCAGATACCCCTGGGGGTTGACCACCCATCATGGTCACTAGAACAGATGGGTAGGTGGAATTCTCATCCAACTGGTGTTGATGAATCCACAGTTTCAGTAAGGAATGAGAAAATGGGAAGCCCCCTCTCTGATAACCTTCTGTCCTACTTGGTACTGGAGAAAGGACCTGGGTTTTCTGCCTGGTTATGTAACCCAAGGGTTCCACCTCATTTATTTGCAGCACCTGCATTAATTTAGATGAATGTCTCTATCATACCAGAGGATGCCTGACAACGAGATCAAGCAGCTGATCTGCCAGGACCAAAGCACCAGGTTGGGGTAGAACCAGAAATCCTACCAGACAGAGTCCTGGGGGAAAGCAGGCTGTTGAGATCAACTTTGCCTGTGGAAGTCTCTGGTGTGTGTTTTATTCTGTTCATTTCAGAATGTTTTCATGATTCGGAAATGCTTCCCCTTCCCCCTATACCCCCAATGATATCCAAGATGTCTCAGTACCAATGCCCCACAGCAGGCCAGGGCCCAACCCTCCACTAGCTCCAGGGGGTTCCTGGGAAGGCTTCTGAAAACAGCTCTTGAGAGACCCCAGCCCCAAACAAAGCTCAGCACCAGGCATAACAGTGACAGGAATTCTTAAAAACTGCATCCAAAATCAACTTTTATACATATACACATATATATATATATAGAATCTCATATAGTTAACTACTTATCTAAGATATGAAAACTAATGATTGCAGTTTTCCTGTAAGAACGTTCCCAAATGGCTCAGCTGAAATGTTTCCTTCCTTTGCTCCCAATTGTAGTTCCTGGACTGTCTTCTTAGCCCAGGTTCTATTTATATCTAGGTTTCTCCCCACTAGCAAACTCTCCTTACTGCCAGATAAGTGAGAGAAGATGAGAGCTAGTCACTCCATAGGGGAGGTACCTCTGAAAGTTTGAGGGGAAGCAGCAGTGTCTTCCCAATGGAATCTACCTAGACCCAGCACATAACCCAGATCAATATAATGAACCCACCAAAATTTCAAGATTCTGCCAGTCACAAATGAACACCTGCTCTTTTTAGTGCCAGAAACTATCCTTGGGAGCCCACCTCATAAACAACTTTGCTTTCCAATGGGATGTTCAGCTGCAAAAAAAAAAAAAAAAAAAAAAAGAAAGAAAGAAAGAAAAAAAGGCATTTGCTTTCAGGTATAAGGAGATCAGAAGTGGCAACTCAGCACCCCTATTCTCACATCTTTAAGAGGGGCTAGATCCAGAAACTTGGATCAGTCTGTTGGTTTACCCCACCACCACCACCACATCTAAGTTATCTATTTCCCTAGCTCACCCCAACCCTACCCAAGGGTTTAATACCAGCTAATGTTAAGTCCCTTGGGTTCTCAGCAGTAGCCCAATAAGGACTAACTTCCTCATTTGCTCTTTGCCTCAGTCGACAGCTGCATTCTTTGGCACTGTGCCCTACCACGCACTGGCAGGATAGCTGGTCTGGCCCCTGAAGCCCTCATTTCTACAGTATTGACAGATACAGCATCAGAGGAAGTGACAGAAATGGTAAGAGCAACTTCTGAGTTGAATCCTGTCCCCTCCCTTTTCAGCCCAAATTTTCCCCAAGAACAAAGGGAGTGCTCCCTACCCTCTGCCAAATTTATGGAGACCCCCATGCTTCATCCCCTACTTCAAGGCACTCACCCTTTGTTACCAGGTACTTTGTTACCACCTGTAAGCCATGACTCAATACAGCAACCTAGAGGAGCTTCCAAATGCTTTAGAGATGATTTCTTATGGAAGGTTCCCTGATGGGCACCCTCATTCCAACATCAAGGCTTAGCACATTCAACCTACTGGCCTCTAACCTGATGCTGCCTGTCAACTATGAACTCACAAGCCATTTGGGCCAACTTCTGCTCTGACTGAAGGCATATTTGTGCAGACAGCTCCCAAAACCACTTTGCCCAGTACTTGTATCCAGTCAGATCCAGGATTGGCTCAAATGACTCCTAAGTTCCTAATTTTCTACTGCCAGGCAGAGGGATGTTTTCTATTAGAACTTTCTGCTCTCTAGGTTCTTGTGGCATAGGAAGGTCAGCCACTGAAAACCAAGCCCCCAAGATAGTCACTGTCACAACCCCTCTGTCCTAGACTTCTTCTGAACAGCCATCATCCAGAAAGCATAGCCTGGCCACTAGAATAGACAAAAGGTAGGGTGAGATCCTCTCCCTTGGAAGGGCTAGGAATTCCAAAATCAACCCCCTCCACAGCAGAATGCATTTTGGGAGGACCACATCCTCATCTAAGAATCTTCAGGCTGAGATATGGGGCCAAGACTGTCCCCAAACCTAAAAGCCTAGCCCATAGGATGATGGGATAGCATGCTTGGTTGGAGGGCTACCAAGAGCCCTCCCCCCTTAATTAGGTTTTTAATACCAATATCACTGGAAAGGGCATACGGCTTGGCTAATATAAGCTCAGCCCTAGTCCATCCAGATCATTTTTTAAAAATTCAACATTTTTAAGCACAAGTCTGGGAAACGGACTAGACTATATTGTATCAAGAGCAAGGAAGAGGCTTTGGTGCTGAGGAGCAGAGGATTAGTGAGCAGGAGTTGGGAGAGCCCTGCTGGCATAAAGCTGAGCACAGCATGAAGGGAAACAGTGAAAAGACACTGGGGACTGGGAAGACCTTGGAAACAATTGTCGGCTATGAGGGGAGGGAGCACCTTGGACTACTCAAGAGCAGCCCACCTCCTCCACTAGCCACTCCTAGAGTGGTGCTGGTGGCCTCCCAAACCAGGGTGGGATGGGGTAGGGAAGTGAAGCCCAGCTGGATAAGGGGGAAATAAAGGGGAGCACCACAAAGAATAGGAAACCCAACACCAAACTCATCTCCAGTGGAAAACCAGTCATGATCCAAGAGGAGAAAACATCCAACACCAATCACAATGCCACCCCTAGACTAAAAGGGATGGGTGGCTTAGTGTAGTTATTAAAAGCCAATTTAAAGATAAGTTGGGTCTAGATTATTGGGAAACCAAGGCCCAGACAGCCCAAATGACAGCAGGAAAAACTTTGGACATTGTCCTGAATGGACGCCAGCTGTGGTGTTTAAAGGCCTGCCTCAGGCATACATCTCCCCCACCACCTTGTTTCTCGGCCCATTTTTCCCATTTCCTACAAGAAGTCCCTTAGGCTAAGGTAGAAAGCCAAGAAAGATGGATGAAAAGGTTGACTTGGGTTACACCTTGGAATCAGATGTTGGGATCCAGGGTTTACTAGCTCAGGACCTTCCCATACTTCATGGGAGGAATTATAGAGCTAGAAATGCAGGCTAACATTTGAATAGGGATGTCTCTTAGCTAAAATGTCAGCTGATCCAATCTCTCCCCTAACACCTGTAGCACCTTGGGAACTCGATAGCTCCTGGATGGCATGGAGAGCCCCTCCAAAATAAGGTTTAACTGCATTCAAGAGGATAGCAGGGTCGAGGTAAGTGGTTGTACGGGGCTCTAACTCCATGAAATCTTGGATCTGGGGAAAAGATTATGTCTGTGTGTATATAACAGTGCAGCTGTAACTGTGTAGATGTATGTTTGTATTTAAGAGATTGATTTGTATGGGGCTATTTATGCCTGTGGCAAGGAAAGAGAAGGGTAGAGGTTTAGCAAGAGTAAATCATCTGATCCCTCTCCCCCACTGCATTATATTTCATATATATGTCCCTATCTATGTATTTATATAGTGCCTATCACCAGAGGTCCTATCCTTCTGGGGATGGTGATTTGGGACCTTGAACTTTAGAGAGTGCCTCCCATCTCTGTAGGGCCCCAGGAGGCTCCATCCCCCATCCCATTATAAAATATATATCTCTATATGCCACATATCTACACCCCATCTATCAAGGCAGGCACCTGCCCATTGGCTCATACCTGGAGCCACTGAGTGTTTCCTCTTCCTACTGCCCAGGCTGGGTCCCTGTCTGCCAAAGTAGGAAGTGGGTCAAGTCTCTGGAACCAGGACTTGAAGTGTGGCTGACTCGAGGTAAAAAAAAAAAAAAAAAAAAGAAAGAAAGAAAGAAAAAAAAAAACCCAAACCAAACAAAACCCCAAAAAAGATGATGAAAAGAGTGCAGCCATCATCAGACCAAGTATTAGGAGGGAATAGAGGAGGAACCACACATACAATTCACATCACATTTAAAGGAAAGAGACTGCCCATCCTTCCTCCCTCCAACTCTTGATAATCTTGATTTAAGAACAAAGGGAAAGCTGAAGGAGAGGAGTGACAGAACTCCAGAAGGCAGACTTTTCAGATACTGGTGAGCTGCCAAATTAGCACTGTACAAAGGGGAGTATGGGCCTGGCCTGAGAAGGGAGGGCAGGGGGAAGCCAGGATTCCAAGGAACCAGGGCACTGAAGCCACTGGAAAAAAATAAAAAAGCACCCTATTTTCCCCACCCTTCTCCCTGCACCTTGATATTAAACCTAAAGGGAGGAGGGAGGGTAGTTAATTGGGCTTATTTTTTTCCCCAAAGGGGAAAAAAATTAAACAAACAGAATCAGAACCATAACAATTATAATAAACCATGTTATCAGCTTCCCAATATAAAACTGCAGCCTATGTATGGAGATGATCAAAAACATCACTCCCCCTGGGGTTGGGGGGCTGCCTTGTGCAGGGAAGGGGCAGATGGTAGCAGGGCAGGGGGGGAGGTGGTTTCTCATAAAAGAACACACAAAATTCGACTTAGACAGAAAAGCACCAGTACTTTTTGTATGTTTTTTTATTTCCTCCAGGTTGGGGTTTTAGCTGTACATATCCCCAAACTCTGGAAGATTTCTGTGCCCCTCCATCCAGAGTCAGTGGAATGACTTGAGTGGGGGGGACGGACTGGGAATCTAGTCCTCCTTTGCCCCTGCCATCTAGCCCAGGGAGTTTTCCTTTTGGGATATTAAAAAAAAAAATTATTGCATGACTCAGGAAAGGTTGTCTCCTGTTAGGGCATCTCACTGTTCTTAACACCCTCAATCTTAACCTCCCTCCCTACCCTTTTTGGCAGGGAGAAATAGGACACGGGGGTTTATTTCCTGACCCCCTTTCTTCACCATTTAAAAAATTAAAATAACATAAAATAACAATTAAAAAAAAACATCTCTCCCTTTTTTTTTCCAATCCTTGGTTAAAACCCTTTGCACATAAGGCAACATGGAAGGTGATGTTTTTACTCATCTCGCTGTTGAAAAGCACCATTATGAAGTCGGGTTGTACAGTAGTAACAGTACCTTTTTATATATAGATATATCTTGTATCTATCATATATATATATAAACTGTAAACAAGAGGTAACAGCGGCTTCTACTAACTGATTTTCTTCAAGGTTTCCTGTGTATTAGGCACCTGAAATACTGTATAAAAGTGTATTGTGTGGGTGTTTTCATCTTCCCTGTTGCTAGTTGGGTTTCACTTTGCATCACTAGGAATGGTGTTGTTAAAATCCCATTCAGTGACTGGAGGTGACCTTGGCTGCCACCACGTGCCCAAGTGTTTCCCTAGTTTTCTGTTCTTGCTTGTGCTGCTCCTAATCTGATCAGACCCAAGCCAAAAAAAAAAAAAAAAAAAAAAACCAACAAACCCCCTCCAAAATGAAATCCAAAAAACAAAACAAAAACCCCCAAAATATATATATACACACATTATATATATATATATATATATATATATGATAGATTTCTATAGCATATTTCTTTCCCCCCCTCCCCTCTTCTCATCTCTCCTCTGCATGGTACAGTTGCTGTTTTTATTTTGTGGAGTTATTTTTTTTTTTGCTGTAGTTCCCTGTTCTACTTTTCTTACAGCATTAAAAAAAAAAATTATAAACCCTCATATCAGTCACAGCGAGAAGCCAAAACTGAGACAAACAGAAAACCCCTCTGGAAAGAGTGGAAAATTAAAAAGGTTTGACCCAAATAATAATAATAATATTAATAATAATAATAATAAAGAGGGGAGGGGAAGCTTGGTTTTGTTTTTTAAATAGGATCAAAGTTTTAACATTGAAAAATCAGGAGATGATGTCCAACCCTTTTGCTTGGCGATCCTTGCGGATGTTTTCGCATCTGTGGTGGTTTTTTGTGTTTTGTTTTGTTTGTTTTTTATTCCTTTTTTTTCTCTTCCGGGTGCTGATATTTCTCTCCATCCTCTCATTCTTGGTGGTTTTGCTTTGATTAGATGTCACTATCTCAGTTCACTTCCATGTCCCTTACACACAGGCAAAATATTCCTTCAAGGGGGCGAAGAGGTGGCGGATCACAGGCACGCTCCATGACCGGCCAAGCAGTCTTTGCCTTGCCAAACGGCTCATGTTGGAGACATCCGTGTAATGGACTGGAAAACCAAAGACCCTAAAAGAAAAAAAATTGGCAAAAAAGGATAGGAAGTGGTGAGTTTGAAGGTCCCTTCTTTCAATCCTACACAATCAATCTGTCCTTTGAATAGATATCACAGTTTTTGAGAATTGTGTGAACAGAAGGTATATGAAAATATTGTGGAAAATACTATGAGGGTGGGCAGCTAGGTGGTGTAGTGGATAAAGCACTGGCCCTGGGTTCAAATCTAGTCTCAGACACTTAATAATTACCTAGCTGTGTGGCCTTGGGCAAGCCACTTAACCCCATTTGCCTTGCAGAAACCTAAAAAAAAAAAAAAACAAAAAACCAGTGCCAGAATATACTATGAGGGGGGTGGCTAGGTGGCGCAGTGAGCACTGGCCCTGGAGTCAGGAGGACCTGAGTTCAAATCCGAACTCAGACACTTAATAATTACCCAGCTGTGCAGCCTTGGGCAAGCTACTTAACCCCATTTGCCTTGCAAAAAATTAAAAAAAAAAATACTATGAGGAAACACACATCTCTGCTAAGCATGAGCGTGAGTACAGTTTTAACTCAATATTTGAGAGAACTTTGTTCTGTACTGATCAAAGCTATTATTTCTCAAGTCCTCAAAGTTAACTTTTAAAATTACCAATGATGAGTTTTTCTTTACCATCACCATCTGTAAAAATCATGAAAATCACCCCATTATTTGTGACAAATTCTGTGGATGTGGTCCATAAGGGAGGCAGTATGGTAGACGAGAAGGAGCTCTAGCTTGGGAGTCAGGGTACTTGGATTTGAAGCCAATCTCTGCCCCTTCCTATTTGCTCAACTGACCCTTAAACCCATAAGAGTTTACAAATGAGGGAGTTGAATAAGGTGATTTCTAGAGACCCTTTTAAATCTATCTTGCCCCAAATCATATAGATAGTAAGTAAAGGCAGCATTTGAACATAGATCCTCTTGGCTCCAAAGTCCTTTCTCCTATTATCATTGTCTCTCTTTGGTGATAGATTCATGGGATTTGGATTAATAACAATGATTATTTTCATAATAATGCATATTGGGATATGTTCCCCTGTACTTTTCCCCACTTAAAGAAACCGATAAGATTTTGAAATTTTGCCTTGTTCTAGGATTTCCCAACAAAGTTCATTTTTCCCCTGAGCACCCATATTTATATTCTGAAATCTAAGTCTCTACTTGGTAGATAGTGTGATAATATGAACCCTATTATCTCCCTATGTGTTTCTTGGAAATCTCACTTTTGCCAGTGCCTAAGACAGTTCTACTAACCAAGGATTAAAGAAGGAAACTCACAAAAGCCAGGTCATTTTCTGAAATTCTGAGACCCTCCACCCTCCTCCTTCATGCCTGAACCTCACAGTCCCTGCCCCCCCCAAGGAAGTGTGACGGGAGGGGAAGGGGGAGGGTACCTCTCCATTTCAGTGCACCATAAAATGTCCTCTTTCTCATTCATGAAGACAGGAAAATGCTGGTCTTTGCCCTGTTTGATGGAGTTTGACCTGGTTGTAATGGTCCTCACTTTGCTGAACTAGAAAAAAAAAAAAACAAGAGAAGAGGTGCGATTATCATGGAAAGACTACTATGCTCTAGAACCGCTGAAATCTGGTCCAATCTGCTCTGGGCAAAGGCTGTCAACTGTTTCGGATGCTGAAGCCCAAACTGCAGGACTGAGCAGTCTGATTCCTGTCAGCCCTCCCCCTGCCTTTTCAACCTGTGATGGCTTTGACCTTTGACTCTAGTTCATCTGGCTCCTAGTTGTAGCTTCTCTTCCAGGGGAAGTTCCCCTTCCAGACAAAGAGGTTCAATGTGTTAACTCAAAGGACCAAGAAGGGCAAAGCTTTCTGCCCAAAGATGCCCAAGGATGAAAAGTTCTTTAAATGCTCAGAAATGCTAACGCTCAAAGAAAATGCTTCATACGACTTCTGGTGACCTTGGAACCTGATGGTCACCTGGGAAGCAGGTTCTGCACAGAGCAGATGAAGCTCTGGCCAGGAAACGTGAACAAGAACTCAATGTTCACTCTGGAGGTAGAGGGAAAGGATGACAGTGAAACAGGTGATTCCTGGCCACCAATGTAAAGAAAGAAAGAGCAGAGCATATCACTAGGTATCTTGCTTCTGTTCCACCAATCACTGCATTTTCCAGGCTGGTTGAAACACTGAACAGACATATTGTAGCCCTACTTTCATCTTTTCTTCTTCCAAAGCTAGTGGTTTTCTAAACCACCATCTGACCTTCTGCCCAGTCCAGGCTTGCCAGGAGGGAAAACGGATACTTGGTCTCTTACCTTTGCTATCCTGCCATGCTCCAAACACTCCTGAAGCTCCAGCTTATCATTCACGGTAGATGCCAATGGTCTAGGAAACAGGAGAGGTGAATCAACAAGGAGGAAGGCCTGGACATAGCCACTTGATACAGCCAGACCCCACTGGTCACAAAACTGATAATACATATCAAATGGTCGCACAGTTGCTTAAATCTACTGGAGGCTTATGCAGAGAAACTTACATTGGCCCATCTGCAAGCTGGCATATGGGGTCATATGAAAGTCAAATACAGGGATTTTAAAATGTACTTTCCCAAATTAAAAAAAAAGGGGGGGGAGATGACTTTAGGATGCCTCAGTTGAAAATTAAAATAAAATTTTCATTTAGATCTTTACATATGCTTTCACAATTTTGTGAATCCATACAATAAATTTCTCATACACATCCTAAGTCTCACTCTTTCTTCTGTGTGTATTTGCTCAGTTTTTGTACTTAAGACAGTTTCAGTCCACCTGGTCCTCATTATTTCAGGCTGTCTACATAGTTTTTCTTCTAGTAAGTAATAGGTGCTTAATAAATCATACTAATTGATTCCAGGCCTTAGGTTAGGGTCCACAGGGAGTGGAATGCACATCCTAGGATGGCTTATTCCCTTGTGTGCTAAAAGATTTGGAGTAGGTTACACTCTCCTAAGATGTCTGAGTAAAGAAAATAGTCCTGAAAACTTGGGCTTAGATAATAAGATCCTAGACAGTATGGTGAAATGACTGTGACTCCAGGAAAACAAAGGGACTTTCTATATGTTCTAACTCTTGCTTTATCTTTGGTCTTAGGGCAAATCTCTTGACTTGCCTCTTTAAGTCTCAGTTTCCTTAACTGTAAAATATAGCAAATTAAAAGTTTTGCAAGTCCCTTCCAGCTCACATGGCCAAGATTCAACCATCTAGTCCAGACACTTAAAGATTCTATGACAAAATACCTTAAGACAAAGTAATGAAAAGACCACCATACATAGAAAATTCCTAGGGCAATATACTGACCAATCAATTTTTGTCCAGAGATAGCAGATGACTCCTGTTTGATAAGGGCAGAATCCTAGAATCACTGCTCAACTTGGGCTTTGGCTTTCTGGTCAAATATGGAAGGGTTTGATGGGGGGAGGGGAGGAAGAAGAGGGTTGGAAGATTGGTGGGTAGGGGCAGAAAGCTGCTGCCTTATACCTAGGCTTTCCATTTATTTTCTTTTAAAACTAGATGTGATTCCACATATTAAGTTCCGGGTGGGCCACTTCCTCTACCAATCCTGCTTAGCAAGAGAAACTGCCTGGAGCAATAAGAAATAAAGACTGGTCTGGTATCTATGAATCAACCTGCATTAACTAAGCTTTAATTGTAAACAGTTCTGTCTCTCAAGGATTTTACATATAGGTCCAGACTAGATACAAAATCATCCTACAAAGGTAGTAGCAACTGGGGGGGGGGGGGGGGGGGGAGGTTGTACTCTAGGACAAGAGTTTTAGACAAGCCTCAAGAAGAGATTGCAGCATGGGCAACAGCAGTCATCCTGCCTAAGGATCCCTCAGCCAATATGAATGTTAAAGGCAGACATGAATCATCATCTTCCCAGCTTCCCAGGCCACTTCTTTCTTTTTTTTTTTTTTTTTTTAGGTTTTTTGCAAGGCAAATGGAGTTAAGGCCACACAGCTAGGTAATTATTAAGTGTCTGAGACCGGATTTGAACCCAGGTACTCCTGACTCCAGGGCCAGTGCTTTATCCACTGCGCCACCTAGCCTCCCCAACACTTCTTTCTTAAATCACACTGCCCTTCAAATTTTATTTTTATGTGTACTTAGTATTCATTTATCTAGCATTGTCTACCTCCCCACCAACCAGTATGGGATTAGTTTGTTTCTTTGAAACCTACTCCCTAGCACACAGTGGGAGCTTGCTAAATGTTTATTGAATTAGTTTTGTTTTTTTAACAGGCTGGAGAATAAGTTTTTAAGTGTTCATTGATATGAAAATAGAATTTTCCTAGCCTAATTGTGAGAGCTGGCTTCCCAATATAGCTAAGGACATATCTGTAAGCAGGAGTCTGGGGAAAATTATAGTATCTGAAGGGCCAGGATCTCAAAGGAAATAAAAAAAAAATGGAGCCTCAGTGAAATTATTTACTGACTCCCAGGTAATTAAGGCATACCAGTGAAGTGATGGGAGCAGGAAAGGAACACATACAAAAGATGCATGCCATACACATAAGGTAGTCACATGTAAGTTTACCAAGATTTCATAAATGCACATGCAAACCACTGACACATGCATATACTCTGCACAAACAGGGCAGGAATAGGTATACATACAGCAACCCCATGTGCTCTCATATGGCTTCTGTCACCATCAGGACATTGGGGGGAGGGAAGAAGGGACTAAAAGGGCTCACAATAAGGTGTGATCTCCAGAGGACAAAAACCACAACACACTAGTTTGAGGGCTTCTCCCTCATTCCTAATCAAGGTCTAATGGGTATATTTGACAGCAGGCTTGATATTGACCCAATTTCTTTACAGTCTCCTTCTGATTGGGAGAAAACTCAGGGCAAGAGCAAATATTTCCCAGAAGGTGTGCTGAGAAATAGATAAGGAAAGTGAACAAGTTGGGGGGAAAAGATCCAGCTTTTTTTCCCTCTGAATTACAAATTCCAGCAGGTGTGTTTTCCTCCCCACCCCCACAAAAGAAAGAACAAGATCTGTTTGGCAATGAAACTCAAATTACTATTCCTCCTAGACCACAAATTATCTTCATCTGTGCAAACACAAACTTTAAAAACCCTTCAAAAAACTGGCCAAGGGCTGCCAAGTTGGCAAAACCTTAATGGATTAAATCTGAATTCTTTTGAGCACCAAGGTGCTAATTATTCACAGCAGATCCTGACCTCTGGCAGGAACAGTAGCAGTAGCTGTAGTATTAATGGTGATAGTAGTGACAATGGTGCTAGTAGTAGTAGTAGCAATAGCAGTAGTAGTAGTAGCAGTAGCAGTAGCAGTAGTATTGGTGGTAGTGGTAGCAGTAATAACAAGCACACAGTAATAGAAGAAGAAATAAAAATGACAAATACCAATGTGGCCTGGGTCAAGACATCTGTATTCCTTAGGCCTTGATTTCTTTATCTATAAAGAACTTAGATGAGATGGCTTCTGAGATGTCAGCCCTAGGTCTGTGATTCTGTGAACTGAGGAAAGGCAGTACCACCTAGTCATTAGAGGGCCAGCTTTGTAGTCAGGACAGCCATGGTCAAGGCTAAGTAGTTAACCTCTTGGTGTTCTGGAATGTATTTTATTTGGAATGCCAAGAACTGGGGTTCTGCTCTTTACTACCTATGCAAACTTTAACAAATCATTGAATCTTTCTAGGTCTCAGTTTCCTCATCTGTAAGACAAAGCAGCTGGCAAGACTAGGTGCCCTCAATGGTTCCTTATCACTAAAAATCCATGAACTTGTCTGAGATCATAGTACTATGGACATATATATTAGGGATCATACAATGACTTCTCTGTAGGCAGAGGGCCTAGATTCAAATTTTGACTCTGCTGCTTACTACCCGTGTGAGGATGATCTTTTGGGCCTTATTTTCTCACCAGTAAAATGGGGAGAGAATAACATCTACCTCACAGAGTTGTTGTGAGGATTAAATGAAAGTGTATTAAAACATATGATAAAACTTTAACTAGTTATATAAATATGACCATCTTTACAAAGTTAAAGACAAATCACATTTCTGTGGAGAACTGCCACATCAGGTCTTCCCTAGACTGATAAAACCATGAGTTTAGACTCTTTCCCTGCTATTGCTGAACACACCCCTCCACACACACAAAAAAACCACTTTATATTTTTATAGTATTTTAAGGTTCTCAGAGAATGCCCCATGTAGTGGATGAAAACTTGGGTTCAAGTCCCACATTTAACACATGCTGACTGACCTTGGACAAGTTGCTTAAGAGGGTACCAATTTGCATTAGCATTGGTAGAGAATTTCCTTACTGGAGTCCCTCATCCCAATGAAATCACAGATCCAATCCCTTTAAAGTTTGCAAAGCACCTTACCTACCAGATCTTATTTAACTAGATTTTACATAGGTTTCAATCAGTGTAAAATCAGCTTCACTTGGGGGAGGGGGGGGAAGAGAGGCTTCTGGAAGGAGAGGACAATCATTCATACCAAGTAATCAAATAATATGCTGAGAATATGACTTAACTGATGTAAATTTATGGATCTTGTTTTTTTCCCTTGTCCTTTGCAGATAAAAAAAAGAAGACACGAGAATGCTAGCTGATTGAGAAAGGGGTGGGGTGGGGGCAGAGAAAGGGAAGCAAAGTTCATTCCATGGGCCTTGAGACCATCCAAGCCATGCAAAGCACTCCAAATGTGCTGATGCTCTCACCCTGCTCTCACCAACCTGTTCATACCGGGAAGGTTACCCCAGAAGTAGCGGGCCCTGTGCGCTGCTGATACTTCTTTGGCATCAATCATCACAGGGTTGGACTACAAGACAGAAGCCAGGGAAAAGAATGAAAAGGATTGTGAGGACCACTAACAAAATCCCCCAAGTCATGAATCAAGGCAGCACAGCTTCCATTCCTGCTGGGTCTCCTTTACCAAGGCTGAACCTTCCACTAATGCTTACCCTCTGTCATCAAACAGCACCAGAATTGCACACTTCTGGGAAAATTCATGTGTCATATAAAGACCAAAATTCCTCCCAGAACTGGATTTAAAGCCAGTGGACTCTGGTTTGAATCTCAGCCCTACCTTGTGCTTTCTTGGATAGGTCACTTAACCTCTGACACCTCAGGTTAAGTCATTTAACTTCTCTCCTTAGTTCCCTCATCTGTGCAGTGAGTTTATTGAATTCAACATCCTCTAAGGACCTTTCTAGTTCTAAATCATCTGGTGACAAAGTCCAAGTCTAGTTGCTTCTGCCCACAAGTGCTTCTCCCCACACAAAAACTTTTGTTTAGTCAATGTATTTGTGTCACTGTCACTGTTATTCAATCACATCTGCCTCTTTGTTGATCCCATTTGAGGTTTTCTTGGTAAAGAAACTAGTGGTTTGCCATTTCCTTCTCCAAATCATTTTGTAGATGAGGAAACTGAGGAAAACAAGGTTGAATGACTTGCCCATTAACTAAATCTGAAATCACATTTGAACTCAGGTCTTCCTGAGCCAAGGCCCAGTGCTCTAACCACTGCACAACCTAGCCTTACATTGTGTATCTACATAGACATAAATATTATTTCTGAAAACAGAATGCAATCTCCCAAGGGTAGGGATTGTTTCATAGTTATCTGTTTATCACCAGAAGTCTGGCAGAGTTAATTAATACATGCCTGTTATCAAAATTTAGAACTATTGGGATCAAAAATCAGTTAGATGCTTACTTCAACTTAAAAATGAGGCTTTGCGGTTCCTTCTAACTCAAAAAAATTCCATAATCTCAGAATCATATTACTTTACTTTTCCTCAAGGCACCTTTGCAAGAAAACCAAGGCAAGTTAGATCTCCTGTGAGCACCATACCCTAATGCCTTCCCCAAAAAACTAGGTTTTGCATCAGACAACTTCTTTAGAAAGGTGGGATCACAGGCTCAAAGAGCATTGAAAAGAACCCCCAAAACTGCCTAGTCCAACTCCTCATTTTGACAAATGAGGAAACTGAGGTTGGGATAGTGAATTATTTCACCAAGGTCACACAGGTCAAAGTCAGGTTTTGAACCCTAATTCTCTTCCCACCAGGCCAAGGGTTTGAATCCTAACTCTTAATAGCTATGGGAACATGGGGTAAGTCATATAATCTCCCCTATTCAGAATCTCCTTCTCTATAAACTGAGAGGATTGGGCAAAACAAAACCTGATTCCCTTTCAATTATAACCATGTGATAAAGGGTATCATCCATGCTGCATACATATAGGATATGATGACAAGAATGACCAACAATGCAACATATGGCAATGATACCACAGTGGGGCAGTCACATCTACATGAGGAATTATGTTCTCAATACCCATGCTTCCCCTCCCCCCCCAAGTCTCCATTCTTCAAGGAAAGCACCTCAACTACTGCCTAGGGAATTCTAATTTATTTGTTCTGGTCCAATTAAAATCCCAAATTATGCAGCAGAAAAGCCCTAGCCTTAAGAACACGAATAAGGACAAGAAACCAATTTCTATGGGCCATCCTGACCATGGAAGTGTGCTTTGATCCTACCTTAATTTTTTGACAATAAGAATAGTTTTAGTTAGTCCTTCCTCAAATAGGTAACAGGGAAGTAATGGAGGAAAAAAATGAGTACAGGACTTGGGAGTTAGAAAGACCTTGCTTCAAATCTTGACTCAGGACTCAAGATACTTTATTATGTGACCCTGGGCAAGTCCTATCCTATCTAGGCCTCAGTTTCCTCATCTATAAAATAAGCAGTCTAATTTAAGACCTAGTTCTCAATCTGTGATCCTTCATACCCACAAAATTACCCTTTAGGGTCAAGCAACTCTAGAGATCAGTTTCCAAAGGCAAAGGCAAAAGTCAACACAAGAGAAAATTTAGTATGTTTTTCTGGATAGTTTTTATCAAGTCCTTAGCAATGAGGTTCACCTGTCATTGTAAAGGGGAAAGTTTTTGCTCCTTTCCTCAGCTTTTGTTCTGAGGAATGGGATGATATTAAGCCCAAGGCAGGGAAGGACCCCATCCAAGAGCTAGCCAATCAGTGTATTCAGCCTCACCTCTAGAAAACGTGAGATGTCCCGCTTGTCACTGACCCCCATGGCCACTACGTTTTCAAAGAGCCAGAAGAAGGGGCGGTCATCACCTTCCTTGGGCCGGGCCTCGTGCAGAAGGCGGTAGAACTCAAAGAAGAGCCGTCCAGTGCCCTCTGGAACAGCATAAAACCAGAATAAGAGCTGGGACCCAAGGGAGGGTCAAGCAGCAGAAAAGAGAAACTCTATTGCCTAATCAAAGGCTCTAATGGGACAGGGGGTAAAGGGCAAAAGTACACAAGGACACAGAGAAGGAGACAGAGATGAATCCCAGGTCAGAAAACGCAAGTATTTCAGGAGAAATTAACATAAAATCTCAATAAGGGAAAAGAGCAGAGTGAGAACCACCTACCATAGAGACCTTTGCGAGCAGGGTTGACAATAGAAAGGTCATTGCAGGGACTGCCTCCGATCACCAAATCAAAAGGGCCCCATTCCTGTATCTGTGAAGGAAAAAGATGCAACAATGAGCCCTTAGCTCCGCAGAGGAGAGGCAGCATTCTGAACCTCAGGGACTATTGAGAGATTAAGCTCATTCTTGCTGCAACAGCCAGGGAGCCAGGGAAATCTGGAATCAGAAAAGGTCAATCCTCCCTCTTTGAACTGGGCCTTTGAGGGACACGGAATTGAATCCATGACTATCTTATCCACACCTTAAGATCTGTGGATTCTAGAATGAGACAGCCTTGGGACCCAGGCAAACAATACAAATAAATTCATTCAGGCCAGGTGTCCCTAAATGGACAAGGGTACAGGAAACTAGGATCAAATCTTGCTCTATTTACAATGGGTACAATGTGATCTTAGGCAAGTACTTTCCATAAAATAAGGATTTGGCCCCCTTTAGGTTGTTTATAGTTCCATAAATCCAGGATTTATGATCAAGTGATCCCAGGATCTCCTCTCAATTTCAGGGGACTTCTAAGTCTAGGTTAGGATTATGAATCTGTATTACTAATCATCACAAGGGCAAAGAATGACACATTTAAATAATTTTCAAAGCCCCTAAAAGTTCACACACACTTCAGTGTGTATCAACTTTGTCCAGGTTCCTCTCTCTGGCTGTATCCAAGTCTACCGAGTGTGGTATAATGAAAATAGTAGATTTTAAGTTAAGAGGACCTCAGTTTGAATCCTAGCTCTGCCTGCTACTTGGGCAAGTTACTTTTCTAAACCTCAGGTTCCTTACTAGACTGAATGGCCTCTAAGTTTTCTCCCAGTTCTAAATCTAGAATTCTAGGATTCTATATCCACCAGGTCAATCCCTTTCCATCCTGCTCCAATAAGGGCACAGCAGGGTTCCCTTGGTCCAGACCTCTTGCAGTTGGTCAAACTCCTATCTGCCAAAAGCCCTGAGGAGGCAGACTGGGAGGCAAGGAAAAGGGGGAAAAAATTGGCAAAAAAAGGCAACATAGCAGGAAGAATAAGTAAGAAGCCCTAGGTTCCAGTTAGGTCTTATACATACTAGTTATGTGACTTTGCACAAGTCACTTAATCTCAATGGTCTAGGATATCCTTCTTTAAGGCAAAATTGGCATTGGCAGAAGGTGTCCTTCACACTGAGGAATCTCCTATATCACTTAAATCATAAGTCCAAATCCTTCCCTCACTCACCCCCCCCCCCAAAAAAAAAGAAGGAACAGAAAGAAAGGAGAGAGGAAGGACAAGAGTTTTGTTTTGTTTAAATAGGGAAGTGGGGGGAAATGGGAAAAATCAAACAGAAAGAAAGGATATAGAGAACAAATACGGTTCCTCTGCATGGTGACATACGTGCTTCTGTGTGACATTGCGGACGTCCCCCACGTACATGATCTTCCCTTGGTGTCGCACCATGCCCACAGTGATAGAGTCCTCACACACCTCTGAGGCAATGTAGCGGTCTACCTGGATTCCCAGGTCCTTCAGCACCAACAGTCCTACAGTCAGCAAGCAGAGAACACTATCATTCACCATCCATGACTATGCACTTAGAGATGGTCCAGAGACAGGCCTAAACACAGTCTTCCTAGCTTAGTGTCTTTTCCATTCACTCCACTATTATCACCAGGGGTTATTCCCAAAGCCCTGGATTGTAGGAAGCCCAATTCCAAATCACCAAGATTCAGCTCGGGGTAAGGATCAGGATTTCACCATGTAATCTGAGATTGAGTTAGTTTGGACTGAGTTGGTTAGTTGATAGAGTGAGTGGACCAGTTGACTAGTATACTAGGTGAAGCTTCAGAGGGATGTGCTGATAGAAGATTTGTCCAACCTGGGGCAAAAGACTCCAGTTGACTTAAATAGAAACTGGAATTACTCCCAATTGTGTAGTTTCATCCTCAAGAAGCTGAACTCTAGAGTTTTTTTTTTAGGTTTTGGCAGGGCAATGGGGCTAAGTGGCTTGCCCAAGGCCACACAGCTAGGTAATTATTAAGTGTCTGAGACCAGATTTGAACCCAGGTACTCCTGACTCCAAGGCCGGTGCTTTATCCACTATGCCACCTAGCCACCCCCTCTAGAGAGTCTTAATGCCAACCTGAGTAACAATCTGCTCCTAAAGCCTAAAAGTAGTCTAAAAACAGTATGGTATATGTACAATGGATAGAGGAAAGAATGATGGACTTTTGAGTCAGGAAGACATGAGTTCAAATCCAGCTTCTGATACTACCCATGTGGGCCACGAGCAATCCTCATAATTTCTTGGAGTCTCTGTTTCCTAAGCTATAAGATGCGCATAAATATTACCTCAAAAGACTGTTGTAATATATGTAAATAAGTGCGCAAAATTTAAAGTGCTAGATTATTACCATTATTCAGATTTAAGAAGACTAGTCAGGAAACTCACACACCTCATAATACAGAAGATATAATAACTAATTCAGGGTCCTCATCTTTGGGTATTCGTAGCTTTCCCAGGGAATTGTAATTAATTGTAGGGTCATTATATCTCCCTAATCTCTATCCAACTCTAATGAAAATTCTGAAGAGATACTTTTTTTATCTTAAAGGTGATCACAAATACATTTTACATGATTGGACATAACAAATTGCTTGCTGTCTTGTGGAGAGGAAGGAAGAGATGGAGAAAAATTTTGAACTCTTCCAAAAAATGAATGTTGAAAATCATCTTTACGTGTAATTGAAAAAATAAAACACTATTTAAAGAAGAAGGGTGATCACAGTGTAATGAAAAGCAGCCCTGATTTGAAGTCAAAAGTCCTGGGTTTAAATCCCTGCCATCTCTGCCACTTACTAGTTTTATGACATTGGATAAGTCATGTAACTCCTTTGTGCCTCCATTTCCTCATGCACAAGCTGAGGCAGGGTGGATACTAGTTAACTTCTAGGATCTCTTTTAACTCTATATTTATAGTCCCTTCCCAGCAAAATGTGAATAAAGAAATTAGGAGTCCCAACATCTAAGACATTGGCACCTCACCCACCTGTGGCAATTCCATCGAAAAGAGATAGCACCCGGATTGGCTTCCGTTTCTCAGCTGGGACTGGGGGATAAACTTTAGGAGGGTCCTGAGTAAGAAGCACAAGAGCCTAAGTAAGTATTGGAGTATAAGATTTTAAAAAGATGTTTACCTTCAGACAACTTTCGCCTTATTTTACAGTCAGAATCATCCCATCTTAGCTTTAAAATCTTCAGATTTGTCAACCCAAATTAATTCCCAAGCTCAGCCTGGATCCTCTTGTTTATTCCATCTCAATTCCTGAGACAAGTATGAAAGAGTCCCAGAATGAAGGATAGGAGCTTTGATTGTTCATAGGAAGATGAGGGGAGAAGGGGCTCCCAAGGACACTCACAAACTCCTGATCATGGTTATTGGCGAAAAACATCTGGAGGCGCGATGGCCAGTCATCTCGTCGCCGAAGCAGTCCATAGGTGCCTTTGTGCCCACACATGTAGCAGTTCCAGGGGTCTTCCTTGATGGCTGCTTGGGCAGCACCTGGTCCCACCAAGAGGTCCACACATTCTACACAGAAGCACCTGGAATCCCAAGGAAGAATAAAGGTAAGTTTAGTTCAGCTGGTTTCTCTGAATCCTAGGGCAGAGCTTGCAATGAAACGGATGAGGCAAAAAGCACCTAATTTGGGACTGTGTCAACTGATCATATTTGGCAAGAGAGCTAGCCCAGGGCTGGAGGCAAGGTGTGCCTGGGGACAGGAGGCTAAGTGTTGGGGCCAGCTTGCCAAGGCAAGAAGGCCCAGGGATGAACATATGTTTGGTGCTGGGGATTCGGGGACTGCCCTCACCTGCAACAGTTGTTGTTCCCACACATGAGGACCTCTCGGCCCCCACAGCAGATAGTACAATATGACTGGTAGCCGTCATCGTCGTACTGATAGGCACACTCCAGGAAGCAGTTCTGTAAGCGTCAGAGGCAACACCCAAAAAGCACCAGCATCAGGGCAAGCTCCCCCAACCTCTTAAGAAATTAGGGCAAAAGACAGGCCCAGAACCCAAACCCCCAGCCCAGGGCTCTCTGTATTAGTCCTAGTTTCATATGCCAGCCTCCTTTGGGAGTGTACAACCAGCATTAAATTGAGACAGTATGGTGGAACAGAGGACCAGGTTCAAATTCTCTGGCTCTGCTATTTGCTCCCTTGGTCAATTTGGAAAGGTCTCTTAATTTTTTTGGACCTTGGTTTCCTCCACTCTAAAATGAGTTTAGGCTAGATAGTCTCTATGGTCCCTTTCAGAAATAAATCTATGGTTCTGTGATCTCTCCAAGCCCAATCCAGGCTGATAGGGCAAGGTGGGAAGTTGGTTATTCTTTTGATTCTGTCAAGATGACTTCGAAAGGATAGGTTTGGACAAGATGGCTTCTAATCTAGCCCTAACTGGGAGGAACTTAAGGATAACCTGGGGTGATAACTGGCCAGTCAGCCAATTATCTTTTACATCTTTTATATCTGTTATACAGCATTTTCCCTTAATCTCTTCTGTTCTAAGTCACCATGGCCCTGGGGTGGGGACAGCCCAAGAAACAGTGTTCCCAATAAAAAAAAGAACAGAGAACATTGAGAGAAGAAAAGAACTTTTTCAAAGGAGAAAAATATCAGGAAGCCCAAAGAGAAGTCTTGGATGGGACAGAATCTTTCTTTAACAATCTATGGAAGAAACTTCATGCTTCCACATCATCTTCCCATAATTAAAAATAGGCCCATAGCCCCTTATCCAACCCTGCCACAGGCCAGGAGGTGTTGAAAAGTAAGGAAGCCATGTTTCTGGGGTAGGAAAAGGGTCTCTTGAATTTTACAATATAGTAACTCCTCTGTTTCCTGCCCCCCTACCTTGCAGTTTTGGCACATTCCTCCAATGAAAAGGGGGTGTTCCAGGGTGACATTGAGGCTCCCACAGGAGATGCAGATGTCTGAGGACAGATAAGGCAGGTAGGCATCTCAGTAGGATCTGACCAATGCCTTGCCCAGTCTGGCTCAGCAGGTCAAGAGGAAAAGGGAGAAAGGTGTGATGCATGAAGTAGATGAGAGGTCATGAAAGAGATGGAAAAGTTCTCCAAGGCATGAGAGTGGAAAAAGCCTGGTCCCTAGATCCAGGATGCCAATTCTTATCTCCTGGAGCAGCAATGTCTACTAGAAATAAAAACAAAGCCATAAAGGAGTATTCACTAGAAGAAGTAGGGTCTCCAAACTCAGATTTATCAAAAGAATTCATTGATGGCCCATCTCCAGTCCTACTTGGCCTTCAAAGGACCCAATAGGACACAAAGAGGACAATAATGTTATTACCATGTTAAATTTAATACACACTTTTTAAAAATTAGTAAGTAAAAAAAGTTGTTTCATTCACAATACTCTTTTGTTCTTTGGATACTAAAATGTTCATGTTTGTTTACAATTAAGTTCATAATAAAAAAGGACATTTAAAAGGCAGGGCAGAGCCAAATAATAAAAACAAGCCTCTTTTCTTAAAGTTTCTCTAGGATGCACTGGCATGTCTAGAGGCAAAAAAAAAAAAAAATTATTCTCAAAACAACCTCATAGAAAGAAGGCAGCTTTGCAATTCCATTCCTGAACTTCTCTTTCAAACACCCTGAGGAGCTGGGAGAGGGGGGTTTTACCTACTTGAATGACAAATAATTAGAGTGGACAAAGGTTTGGCCTGGTTCAGATAGTCTGTTAGGATCACTAATAAGATTATGATTATGGAACTCTTGACTCTCTTCTCTTTCAGTGACTGCATTTCTGAAGCCTAATTCTTAGGGATTTGAAAGAAGATCCTTTGAATCTCTGAATTCTCCCTCATCCAACTTTTCAACTAATAAGGGAATTTATATAGAGGACATTTATGGTTGCTTTTCCCTAAATGAGTGGGGAAGTGCCGGTAGGATTGGTAAAACAATGTGCCTATAAATAGCAGCTGTAAACATTGAATTCCCAGTAAGTTGTTTCTCAAGATGCCCAGAAGATGGGGGAAGATACATCCAGCCACAATCTTACTCACTCACCTTCAATATTCCTGCACTTCTGCCTCACCTCATACACCAGTCGTTCTGCAGAAATAACAAAAAAAAACACAAAGGGTCAAAGCATAGAAAGATTTCTGGTGGTTGTCCATGCCTTCTGGCCCATCAGTCCCCTCCCAACAGTAAGATAGGCAGTGTATCCTGCGGCCCTGCTACCTCTTGTACGTTCATCAATGATCTCTTTGATCTTGGGCTTCTCTGCTGTGCTCTTTCGGGGTTTTTTGGCTGGTGGAGGTGGAGCATAGGCAGCAGCTTCAGGCTCTACTGGGGCCCACATGTCAGTGTAAACTTCCTTGTAGGGATTTCTCTCTTCTGCACAAAAAAGAGAGAAGAGTTGGTTAATGGCTTATAGGTAAGGAACAGTGAGACAGAGCCAAAGTTAGTCTCTAAACAATCCAGTCCTAGTTAGGGACAGGTTACAGTCTCAAGGCTATCTCTAAGTTTCAATGTCTAAACCCTTTGGAAGGGGGGGGTGGGGAGAGAAGCAGAGTAAACCCTCAGTCTCTCTTGTCCAACTCCCCCTACCTGACGTATTCTGACTGCAGAAAGAGGGGAGGGGCTATGGCATCTACCAATGGTTTCCAAGTTTGCACTCATTTGTGCGAGCTCACTTGCTCACACCCCACCCCATTTCCAGACCCCATTCTTCCCTATCCTCTTCCTAGTTCAAGCTATGACTGGCTGGAGTACATAGCTTGGCCTTTTTGCACTTACCTTCTGGTGGCTCCAGGCCCTTGGGGCCAGAGGGCTGGAAGCCACCCAGAGCCCACTCGATCATTTGTTTGTTCTGCACCTCCACGGCCTTGGCTGTGTCACTTTCATCGTTCTCAGGGCAGGCCGGAAACAGCTTACCGGCACGGCTGCTGGCCACCTGTAGGGCAGCACGTTAGGGGGGAAGCGTCATGGCCAGGTTGGAGTGAGGGAGAGAATCGCAGGTGCACAGCCAGACTAGAGGAGAGCAGTGGGAGTGGACATAGCCAGGATATGGGAGTAGAAGGGGGGCGGGCGGAGCACAGATCAGGTGGAGTGAAGGAGAATGTCTGAGGAAGAACAGAGCAGAAAGGGGGTGAGGTGAAGGGAACAGGAGGAACCTGCAGCCAGAGGGCCTCACAGACCATAGACTTAAGAGTTAGTTGGCAGGGCATGTCAGAGGTCAGCTAGTACTCCCTGGTCCAAATCATGAATCCCTTCTTTGACATCTTCTATAAATCGATGACTAGCTTCTCTTGGAAGACCTCTTGTGGCAGGGAGCTCACTACCTCTCAAAACAATCCATTCATTCTACTTTTGGATACCACTTGTCATTAGTAAGTTTTTGTTTACAATGAGCTACAATCTGCTAGCTACTTCCATCTTTGGGTTCTAACTTTGCCCTTCAAGGTCAAACAGAAAAAAGCCTAACCTAAGTCGTTTGATTAGGGAGTTACTTCACTTTGGGCTTTGTACCTATCCCCAGAGCCTCACACAGCGTCAGCACTTAATACTTGTTGACTGATTGATCACTCTCCACCATGACATACCCCCTGAAATACTTGAAAAAGATAGCTAGCAGATGTTGTTCTCTAACCCTCAACACCACCCTCCCTGTCTTTTCTTCTCCAAATGACCAATCAGTCCTAGTTTCTTCAAAGGATCCTCCTAGGAATGGACTTCAGCTTGTTGGCTACTAGGCCCTTTAAGATCTAAGGGATCTATTCTCTTTCTACTAGTCACCAACCTTCCTACCCTCCAACTTCAACATCCTAGTCTTTCCCTCCCTTCTCATCTTTCAGTCTCTGCCACTCACCTGAAGGACCTCATAGATAGCTTTCCGGTACATAGGCTGCTTGTTATATGTGGCCTGGTGGAAGGCACTGCAGAAGGAGCTCAGTGGCATCAATTTCTCAACACAAACCTGATAGAAAACCAAGTCAACAGAGTGAAGATTGGGCAAGAATTCTGGAGATTTTGGAAGACCACAAACCATCACCCTGATTAGCAAGGAGGCAGGAAATGGCAAGGATTGTAAAAAAAATAAAAATAAAAAAATAAAAAAAACACAAAACACTCCCAGACCATTCAAATTTTGGATATTCCCCACCTCCGTCTGCCCCCGGGTTGAGAGCAGCACCTTCCCCAACAGCCAGGAGCCTCCTAGAACTCACCACTGAGAACTTGCCATCTCCAAACCACATGACCCATCGGGTGCCTTCAGCTGCTCGGCTTCGGCCTGTCATCCACCAGGATACGATTCGACCAGGCCACCAGGAAAAGCCCCGCAGTTTTCCCCACACCAGTTCCCCAATGCCAAAGCCCCGGCCATCCTGTAGCCCAAAGAAGTAAAAATTATTATAATTATCACCAGGTTAACACTCCTATTCTTTCTCTGCAAAGTGTCTCTCATCTACTTTCTTAACTGCTCAAGATGGACCAAGAACAAAAGGGCAGCTGGAGAAATAAATATTAAGAGTTTATCTAGATGCGAAAGAAAATTTAGTATATTCAAATGTAGAAAGATAAAAGGTTGAAACTTGGGGGGAAGAAATCAGTGGTTGATAGAAGAATGAAGAAAATAGAAGAGAAACCAGGAGCCAGAGAGGGATTAAGTGTAGGAAAGAAGAACTACAGAAATTTTTATGAACAATCTTGGCTTGACGAGGAAATGCACTCCTTCCTTTCACTGGAAAGGAAGGGGAATCCTAGGTATGAAATATTGTATACAGTGTTAGTATTATTGGTCAGAATGGCCTTGCTTGGTGTTCTTTTTTTGTTTGTTTTAAAATTACCAAGCACAAGGGAGAGAGAGGACTAACTGGAAATGACTATGGTATGAAAACAAAAGATATCAATAAAACTTATTTTTTCCTAAAAAGATGTACCACAAACACCCACCTCATATTCAGGCTCATCATCAGCGGCCTTAGCATTATTCTTGTCCCCAGCATCAGCCCCCACTGGCTCAGGTGTGGTGGCCACAGTGGGGGAAGCAGGATCAGTAGGTTGCTGTACAGCAGGAGGGCTGGCCTCCTCCACCTTCTGTGACTCTCCAGTGCTCTGGTTTTCTTCTACCACGTTCATCACTGCAATGACCTTGGCTTTCTTCTCAGCCTGAGGAGGAAAGAGAGAGTATTCAATGTAACTGTTGTTGCAGTAACACTGAAGTTCCCAAGAAAAACTTATTCAGGGCTTTTGCCTTCAGAGAAAAAGATTCCTTGAAACTGCAAGAGGATGGCTATCTCTCCTAGATGTTACAATTTTATAAACCAATTCACTTATTAAAAAATAAAATAATGCTCCCAATTATAAACCATCCTTCCCAAATTGAATGCTGCCCCCCCTTCAATTCCTTTCTAGGGCTTTTTTTTTTCCAGATAAGAAATCTTACTGCCCAGGTTTATCTTTAATTAATCTGCATTTAACCTCTTGAAGATGCCAAGGTTTTGAGCTGCTTATGCTGGTAGGAATATGAAGTGGTGAGAAACAAGGATGCACTGGAAAAAGAGAGAAGGGACATGTAGAATGGGGAAATTTTTCTCTATATGATAAAAATTTATATAAAGAAGGAAACAAGGACAAGTTTTTACCAAGCAGGGATGGGGGGAAAGGGGGAATGAGAGGATGGGAGGCAATGCTTAAATCACATTGGAACTGGACCAAAGAAGGGAGACTATACATAAACTCTGTTGTGTATGGACATGTAAACATACTAAATAGATAAATAGGAAAGGAAGAAGATAGGAGAAGGGGGAAGGGGAGCTGCTGAGGACAGATTAAGGCAGCCCAATAAATTTTGAGAGGGACAGGATAAAAAGAGATTAAAAAAACAGAAGACAATGGGATGAAAGGAAATAATTATCACAACTGTGAATGTGAATGGATGAGCTCACCCATAAAACAGAAATAGATAGCAGAATGGATTAGAAACCAGAATCCAACAATATGTTGTTTGCAAGAGACATACTTGAAACAGGATAACACAGAGTTAAAAATAAAGAGCTGGAGCAGAATCTAATACGTTTCAGCTGAACTTAAAAAAAAAAAGCAGGAGTAGTAGCAATCTTGATCTCAGTCAAAGTAAAAGCAAAAATAGACCTAATTAAAGGGGATAACTAGGGAAAATACCTTGTGTTAAAAAAAATTATCATAAGTAATAAAGTCATATTTTAAAAAAATGTACAGGGGCGGCTAGGTGGTATATTGGATAGAGCACCAACCCTGGAGTCAGGAGTTCAATTTTGACCTCACACACTTAATAATTACCTAAGCCGTGTGATCTTGGGCAAATCACTTAACCCCATTGCCTTGCAAAAACTAAAAGTACAGAAAATTTCTTTGATAAAGTCCTCAATCCTTAAATATATATACCAAGTCCAGAACTGAGTTAAATTTATAAAAATAAGAGCCATTCCCCAGTTGATAAATGGTCAAAGGATATTAAACAGGCAGTTTTCAGAAGATGAAGTCAAACCTATTATCTATATGAAAAAATGCTCTAATTCACTATTTGTTAGAGAAAGGTAAATTAAAACAATTTGGAGCAACACTTCACACGTATCAGAAATGACAAATGTAGGGAAACAGGGGAAAATGGTAATACTAATGAACTGCTGATAGTGTGTTCAAGCAGTTCAATCATTCCAGAGAACAATTAGAAACTAGGCTCTGTGGTCCTGCAATATCTTTACTAAGTCTGTACCCCTAGCAATCAAAGGAAAATGATCTATATGTGGCAGCAGAGCTGGAAATTGAGGGGATGCTCCTAAACTGAAGAACAGCTCAGCAAGTTGTGGCACATGATTGTGGAGTACTATTGTGCTGTAGAAATAAAAAGGGATGGGGGAAGCTAGGCGGCGCAGTGGATAAAGCACCTGCCCTGGAGTCAGGAGTACCTGGGCTCAAATACGGTCTCAGAAACTTATTACCCAGCTGTGTGGCCTTGGGCAAGCCACTTAACCCCATTTGCCTTGCAAAAAAACTAAAATAATAATAATAATAATAATAATAATAATAATAATAATAATAATAATAATGATGGATGGTTTCAGAAAAACATGGCAAGACCTAAATGAATGTATGCAAAGTTAAGTGAGAAGAAATCAGGAGATCATTGTGCACAATAACAATGGTATAATAAAGATCAACTGTGAAAGACATTACTAATTAATACAATGATCTAAGACAATTCCAAAGGACTCATAATGAAAAAAATTCTATCCACCTTCAGAGAGGAGTGATGAACTCAAACAAGTATCATTTTCTCAATTTATTTTTCTCGCTTTTTGGAGAAATTTGGTTAATATGGAAATACATTCTGCATTTCATATTATAGTTGGTATATTACTTGTCTTTGCAGTGGGTGGGGAAGGGATAAAAATCAGGGAAAAAAACTTAAAAAGAATCTTAATAAATTGTAAAATTTTTTTGGGGAAAAATTACATCACCAATATTCCTGGTCCTGTCCCAACAGGGTTTATTGAGGGGATTAACCATTGTGGAGGATGGGCTCACCACCCTTTGTAACCACCAATACCAACTACACTAACCACCTGATACCAATGGTAAGATAAACTGAAGGGTCTTGAAATTACAGTCCCCCAAACCCCCATACCCATACCACTATCGCCACCACTACGACTGGGCATCCAACTCTAACTTGAAGATGAAGAAACCTCCTGTGGGTTGTCTCCTATTAGAATGTGAGTTTCGAGTGCAGGAACCAGCTTGGTTTTCAGATTTTTATTCCTTTGCATAATCTGAGCGCTTTGTAAATTTTTTTTTCATTCACTCATTCCTGGCTAGATTTTTCTCCAGATTTCTTCTCAGATCAGGTCCACTAATATAAGCCAATCCCAATTCCTCAGGCAATAAATTTTCTTTGGAATCAACTCCAATGGCAATTTCAAATTTTGCTTTTTCCTATGAATAATCAGGCAATTGCATCTAGATTTTTTAATATCTAAGCCAAGCTGCCCCAAGTTCAGGTAGAAGGCTGTTCTGACAGTCTCTGTGTGGCCCAATCACTCTAAGACACTTCCACTCCACCTATAACCCCCTGTGTCTATCTTCCTGCTACTCATTCTGGAATCCTAGACTCTTGAATTTAGAGCTAGAAGGGACCTCGGGTCATCTGGTCCAACCTCATCATTTTATAAAAGAGGAAACAATCTGAGAGAAGTTAAAGAGACTTGCCCATATCACCCAACCAGATAAATGTCTTAAAAGAACTTGGATCCAGGTCTTCCTAATCCCAAATCCAAGTCTCCAACAGAGATACACAGAGAGGTCTTTCTGCTTTTAAATCTATCATTCAACCCACAAGTAATTGATATTAAGCATTTTCCATATGCCAGGTGGCACAGTGGATAGAGCACTGATCTTGGGAGTCAGGAGGACCAGAGTTCAAATCTGACCTCAGACACTTGACTCTTACAAGCTGTGTGACCATGGGCATGTCACTTCACCCTGATTGCCCTGGCATCCAGTGGTCCTGATCTTTATCTAGCCACTGGATCCAGATGGCTCTGTAGGAGAAAGAGAGACTGGGTGACTAAGCACAGCACCCCTTCACTCAAATCCAGTTCAAGTGCTTTGTCCATCCAGGTCTTCAAAAATAAAGAACAATCAAAAAAACCAAGTCATTATCATTGTGCTAGATGCACAATGTCTCCATAAGGAGACAAAGGTTAAATAGTTCCTGCCCACAAGAAGCTTCTGTTCTAACTGGAGGAGACAACATATGGAGGGGAATGATGGCCAAGTTAAGGTGGGAGTCTTAATGGATAGGATATACTTGAGCTGTGTCTTGGAAGGAAATGAGGGATTCTAAAGCAGAGGTGAGGACAGTTTGCTTTCTAAACAAGGGGCAGGCACATCTTGCAGAAAACTGAAGCAAGGGATGGGGTAAGGCCAATTTGATGGTCCAGTGGCCAAGAAAACCCTAAATGAGGTTGAGGAAGAGTTGAGACAATATAGAAAAACAAACAAACAAGAGAATATGATATAATAATATTGTTTCCCTTCTGGTGCATAAAAATTACAATGCCAAACTCAGGTAGGTCATCTTTTAAAATGTTATTTTGCTCTCTTTTCTGCTGCTATAATTCACATTTAAACCTTGTCTTTGAAACCTTGCCAGCAGTCCCCCATCACTCTATTAAGAAAAAATTTTGGGGGCAGCTCGGTGGCACAGTGGATAGAGCACCAGCCCTGGAGTCAGGAGCACCTGAGTTCAAATCCAACCTCAGACACTTAATATTTACCTAGCTGTGTGGACTTGGGCAAGACACTTAACCCCATTGCCTTGCAACACCCCCCCCCAAAAAAACATAAAAACTAAACATAAAATTCTTGATTAGAATTTTTTAAGGTTCATTTTAAACTTCTACCCTTCATTCCAATATATATGCCTTCAAGGATTTGGGAAAAATAATTTAGCAGGCTTTTACTGATGTCCCTTCTAGTCCTAAATTTGTGACCCCTATAATAGCAGCAAGTACCCTAGGGATATAAAAACAAAACAGTGCTTGCCCTCAAGTTGTATATACAGCATTTATTCATTAAGGTCTCTTTATTAAGCTGGAGATGCTAAGATACCATGGGTGATAGTGATATAGTCAAAAATAACAGACCCTGTGCTGTTAAAAACTGACATTCTTGGGGGGGGGGATTATATACAGTTAAGCTAATAAACAAAAAATACATACAAAGTTATGAAGGGATTGTGATAAACTAATAGCTGGGGATGAGTGGGAGATGAGAAGTTTCCTTACAACAGTATAATGTGAAATCATTCAGGAAAGAGAGGATACTGAGTTGGATTGTAAAAGGCTTTAAATACTCAGAGTATCAGAGGAATTTGAATTTTATCCTAGGGGAAATTGGGGGTCATTGAAACTTCCCAAGTAGGGGATGTATATACACAGAGGTATTATTATACAAAATATCACAAAAATTCAAAAGGAAGAGAGCACTGGCAGTAGGAAAGATGTAAGCTGGAGGGGATGGGGATTCCATGCAGTGCTTTAGAGGAAGAGATTCTAATGTCATGGAAGTGAGGAGAGATGGATTCTAAATGAAGAGGATCACCTTTGCAAAAAACAGGACATGGAATGCTGAACACAGGGGAAAGCACACAGTCCAATTTAACTGGAAGGTTTGGAGAGAGTGAAATAGAAAAAGAAAGATAGTACAAGCTAAATTTTGGAGGACTTACAAAAACACCATGCTAAAGATTTTTGTCTTTTATCCTAGAGGCAGTGGGAAGTCTTAAAAGAGTTCACTCTCTATACTCATCTCCACGTCTCAATTCAAACATGATCTTCAACATAAAACATTGCTTAAGTGGAAAAGGTTTGTACTCACAACTCCCCTCAAAAACAAAAACGACATAGAGCAAGTCTAATTTCTTTGGACATAGGTTACTTCCTTTTCTCTTCACTCAAACTCTGCCTGGAGGACACAGATGAAAACTCTTCCTCCCAGCACCATGTCCTGTGCTTAGAGGGCACTCAAATATTAATTAAAGATGACTCAGGGAACCTCAACACCTACTCATAGACGAGGATAATGTGTATTCTTCACCCACAAACAGCTGGAAGAATGTTTGGGAAGCTCCCCCCCATCCAGATTCCTACATTTCTTTACCTTGCAGGGAATTTACCCTCAATTCTACTATTCACCTGCACCTGGGGCAAGCTAGGACAAGAACTGTGGTATTACCAGCTCTCAAATCTCACTCTTTCTATGCTCTCTTCTACTTCACCCAACTCCTCTCCCCCACATTACTTTGACCTTCCTGGGAACCTATAAGAGATTCCATTCCAGCACTCTTATTTAGAGAAACAAATCTTTTCTGCTTCAGGGCCCCTCTTCTAAAAAAGATGGTGGGGAGGAGGCAGCAGTCTCAGTCCCTATTGACCTGACCTACATTAGGCCACTGACCTAGAAGACCCAAAGGATCTTTTCTGCTCAGAAGTTAATGAGCCACTGGGGCCCAAGGGCTACACCTCTCAGTCAACTGGGAGGACAGAAGAATGGGGGAGGGAAGACAAGGGGAGGAGAGCGTCTTCCATCAGCCTGGGAAAATGGATGGAAACTTTCATTACTTGAGGATGGTCAGATGTCCGTGGGGGGGGGGGGGGGGATTTTTCTCTTAAGCCTGAAGAGTTTGAAAGATAAGAGTAGGGATGGGCCTTTCCCCCCTCCATCATTAACATGGTGAAATGCTTTATTCCCATAAGTCTAACTGATTTTCCTCTAGCTAAGGAGGCCTTAGAGAGAATTGTACTGGACAGAAAACTCTCTGCTCTGTCCCCAACAAGCCTTTTGTTGTTTCTCAGATTTTCCCTGCTAAGGTCTTGAAAAAATTCTTCCCCCTCAACTTCCCCAGCCTGACAGGCTTAGAGGTTGATATCTGCTGGTTAAGTGTGAGTACAAAGTGGTCTCTGCCTGTAGGCTGGACTTGGCTGTCACCTGAGAGACTGGAGAGGAAGCTTGGTGCTACAGTGGAGGTGGGAAGAGAAAAGAGCAAATAGTTGGAGGTGGAGGTCTGAACAGTGGGGAAGAAGCAGGGTGGGGAGTGGGGGTGAGAGGAGGGGAAAAGGAAGGAAGGGCTGCAAGACAAGAGAGCAGGGCCCAAGGAGCAAGTTCAAGGGAATAAATCCTTCAATCCTTGCATTTTTCAACCCCACCCCGGGGTGCCGAGTAAACAATAGCTGGGAAAGAAAGCTCTGACTCCTCTCCCCCCACCTTCATTCCATTCAGATTGAAGACAACCATTCCACAAGCTTTTCAACCCTCAACCTGGACTGCATTTCCTACCCACATGGCAGGCACAAGAGTGCATCTCTCTGGCCCTCTTCTTCCTCCCACCAACTGGTACAACCAAGCTTCAAGGCACTGGCCAGCCAGGCAAACTAGTAATGAACCAGCAATTCACACACCAAGCTCTAGGCAGCCCCAACAATACCAGCCCCCATCATCTGTCACCCCCAGTCAGCTGCCTGCTGACATCAGTACAATCCACTGTGTGAATCTGTGGATCTCTACCCCTACACCCTTCCCCCCCACCTCCTCGGTTCTCCAGTGGAAGCAGTAATCAGGGTTCTGTTGTTCACCATCCCCAGCCCTTGACGTGTCAAGAAAGCTCCATTCATCCTGACTCGGATCCCACCATTGCCCCTTGAATTTGACTCTGGGGCCCCCGGCCCAGGCCTCTCTTCCCTCACCAGGGCCCTGTGGCAGAGAGGATCTCTGCTCTACTATGTCCACCCTTGTTAAGAGCCAGGGCCGCTCTCTTTCCTTCCCTTGCGCTTCCTGATTTGTCTCTTGCTCCAAAGAGAACTCAGGAGTGGTGGAGCTCCTGAGCCTGGCAGGGCCAACCACGGGCGCAGTCTCACCGATCTCCAACCCCACCGGCCCCCACTCCCCAAACACAAGTCAGCAGGTTAATAGCAGGAGGTCAGAGTGAACCTTAGATCAGCTATATAAATATCAGCTGTTAGGACTATTGATTCCCACACCCAGCCCACCAAAACATGAGAAGAAGCTGTTCCCATTTAACTCCCAGGCCCCGCTCAGTCCCTAGCTGACTCTGTGGCCCCTTGCACACTCTTCTTTCCCATTCCCTCTCCTAGGCCTTGCTCCTCAGCCCGCCACCCCACCTTGGCCTCCTGGCTCTGCCCTGGCAAAGTCGAAGGAGTCCAGAGAAGTGAGGATTGGCAGCTGGTCCAAGGTTGGCTGAGCTTCTCCAAAATTACTAAGCCAAGATTTGGAGAAAAAAAAAATCACAGACCCCCTTCAGGACAAAAAGTGGCAAATGTGAATCTCTGCAGAAATGCCCAGACTTCCCCCCTCCTCCGCGGCCTGCCCCAGCCCCTGTGCACTCCAGTGGTCAGCCCCAGCACCTACCCATAAGGCCAGGTGCCACCTCTGTCTGGTCCAGCTCAGGTATGAGCCCCCTTGGCCCAGAAGCTCAGACTGTGGCGGCCCCGACCGGGGGGAGGGTGAGGGGGAAATGGGGTTGGGGGCGGAGGGGTCCAAGGGGGGGGAGGTTGGGGAGAGGGGGGAGGGCCCGAACATTTTCTTTGTCTAGGAACTCCAGGTCACGTGGGCGCAGCCGCAGTGCCTGGTTGGCTGGGGAGGGGCCGGGGGAGGGGGCCGGCTCCAGTCGCTGGCAGCGGGCCAGCCCCCTCTCGTCTGGCCCGCCGGGGTGGAGGAGCTCGGGCTGGGGGCCTGGGGACCCGGGCTCGGGGCGGAGCCTCTCCTGCCGGCCCCCTCCCCCACTCTCCCTTCTGGAAGAGATTACCCGGGGGCCCGGCGGGGATCCCAGGAGGAGGGGCCGGGGGCCCGGAGCGGGGCCGGGGCCGGGGGCCCGGGGCGGGGCCGGGGCCGGGCCGGGACCCCGCGAGGCGGCAGCAGGCCCAGCCACTGGGGGAGAAGTGGGGGTCCCGCTCAAAGACGCCTCTCTGGGCGGACAGCCTGAACTTGGCATCCGCAGAAGCGGGGGACTTAGTCGGCCTCCACTACTCCAGACCCCTGTTTTCCCCTTAGGGTGGGGCATGGTATGTTTTCTCTAGAAAGTTCTAAGTGAAGTCTTCATGGAACTACATGCCAATTAAAAGTTTCTCTGAAGCACCTTTTCCCCTGATTCATCCATTCTTATTACGGGAATCTTAAGAACATCAATTTAGAGCTGGAAGGCTCTTCAGGGTCACCTAGTCCAACCTCATTTTACATACAGGGGCATTGAGGCCCAGAAAAATGTGACTTGCCCAAAGTCACACAGGGGACTGAGTCAGTGACTAAGTGGCTAACACCTAGGAAACCCCAGATTCAACTCAGGAATGCTCCTGGTACCATCTTAGGTGGAAAGACCAGACCCTAAAAAGATCAGATTTTTTTATTCTCCAGCTTGGTATTTCCCTATCAGTAATAACTTCAGGGAAATCTTGAAAAAAAAAAAGTGTTGTATATATTATATCTGTCTTCCCCAAGGTGGGTTAACTCATCTCTTCTAGAAAAGGCACATGGTGTACAATATGGTGATTAGTACAGGACAACTTTTTCCAGCAAGCTTCCACAATCTGGGCTCCCTAAGGGTCTACTCTGTTATTAGTATAGTACAAAAGGGCCAAAGATAGGAGGAGGTGAGGGAGAACAGAACTTAAAAGACAAAATATGAGCCCTGGCCCTCATGTAGATTGTTAAAACTTCAAATGGATAAAGCACTCTTATGATTAAATCTACTTAGGGCAAGTTGAAGTCTGTGAAAAGATAACTAACAAAATAGAAGCAGTAAGTAATTTGGTGGGGAAATGATTCAAATATAAACGAATGGTACAGAACAATCTGCTCTAGAAGATCAGAAGTGGGGCTCATGCTTGGTTCTAAAGAATGAAAATGCTGGGAACGACGGTAGAGGGGTCGGAGAAGCATTTCTGGAAATAGAGAAAAAGCAAAGACTAGCCAGAAATGGGCATTAGCTGAAGATAATGGGGTGAGGGGGGGGATGAGAAGGGTTAATGACCCCCTGAACTGAAACAAAAAATCTGATAAATTAATAAGCATTTATTAAAACTACTATATAGGGTGTCCCTAAAGTCTTAGTGCAGTTTAAGTGCTTAAAACTTCACTAAGATGGAAATTATGTTAGATACTAAGGATACAAAACCAAAAAGCAAACCTTCTCTCTAGAAATAGGGGATGGAATGTTATATGAAGAACAGCAACAAGTTATTTGGCTGGTCTACAAAAAGCATAAAGTCATGTTCAATAAGCCTAGAAAGATAGGTTGAAAACAGATGGTAAAATTCAAGTTGGGGAAACAATAATCTCAGAATATAGATTTTTAACTAGAAAGGCTCTAAGAGGCCATAGTGCCCAACCTTTTTATTTTACAGATGAAGCACAGAAAATCTAAATTGCCTAAGGTCACAAAGATAGTAAATGACAGTTTGCCTTTGAACTCAGGACTTGTAATTCCAACTTGGGTGCTCTTTTCATTGAGTTATGCTAAAAATTTAGAATAAGTAGGATCTATTGAGAACTTTTAAAGAGGATAAACTTAGGAAAAAAGGTACTGTTCTTCCCTCCCAAACCACTGCTGCCAATGCATATATTGGTAGAAAAGCATGTCCCAAATTTATGGGTGGAATGCTATATTTTAATTATCCTCACTTTGCCTTCTATTTAGTAAATGTTTGTAATTAATAATTTAAACTAGGAATTTTTAAACTGGGTCAATGTCATTAACTTGTTTTTAAAGATATTTTTACAAATATATAAAAAGATAATTGATTTCTTTTGTAACTTTTATCAAATAAGATGATACAGGTAAAGCTCTTTGCAAGCCTTAAAGCAGTATATAAATGATAGCAAATATTATTATCATTTATTTTATGCATTTAAAAGTATTTTCCCGAGAAAGCTTCACCAGATTACCAAAGGGGTCCATGACACAGAGAAGATTAAGAACCCCTGATTTAAACAAGAAAGAGGAAAAAAGAAAGGGAGACAGAAAGAAAGAGTACTTCATTCAATGAATACACTGGCTGACAGAATCAGCTTTTCAACTCAATCCTTATCACCCTTAGCTAATATGACTTGTCCTTGCCAATTTAACAATCTTCCTCCCATGTATACATCTACTAATAGGAGCTCTAAAAGAAACCAGGCTTGGGGAACAAGGGGGTAGACTGTGAGCTCTCTCCTCACAGATGAAACTGAATCCCACACAACCCAAATTTCTGCCTTAAGATCCTGGAGAGGAGCCAAGAGCAGGAAAGGACAGTAAGAGCCCACCTTAATATGCTAGTTACCTACAGACAGAACTGTAACTCAATCCAGATTCTCAACTAAGGAATCTCAAGCCTGAGGGAAGAGGCTGATGCTGGGGTATTCCTGCCAAGACAAGTGATTTGTAAGCAAACCAACATAAGGCAGGAAGATGATAGAAGGAAGAAGGAAAAACTACTTGACTCCTAAGGCTGAAGGCATTTTCAGATGAAGAATGAAGAAAACAGCATCCCTGGTCTCTTCAACTTGGCTAGGAGCTATAAGACAGGCATACTGATATTCTGTTGAGGGATCTTTGAATTAGTTTGACTTTTTTTTGGAAGGCAAGATTCAGAATTATCCAAGAACTTTCATACTCTTTAACTCAGGGATTCTGGGGCGGCTAGGTGGCACAATGGATAGAGCACTGGCCTTGTAGTCAGGAGTACCTGAGTTCAAATCCGGCCTCAGACACTTAATAATTACCTAGCTGTGTGGCCTTGGGCAAGCCACTTAACCTCATTGCCTTGAAAAATCTAAAAAAACAAAAACAAAACTCAGGGATTCTGCAGATTTGTATCCTCAAGGAGGTCAAAAAATAGAAAAACCCCATATAGACTAAAATATTCAACCTGACTCTTGAACAAAAAAACAAAAACAAACCAAAAGCATGATGACACAGTGGATGCCCAGGAATTTAGGAACAGCTGAATAAATTGTGGTATATAAATGCTAAATAATACTATTAATGCACTATAAGAAATAGTGATTATGAAGAATTCAGAGAAACATAAGAAGGTTTCCTGTGAATTAATACAGAATAAAGCAGAGCCAAGAAAATGATATACATTAATAGTTACATTTACAATTATACAAATGAAAACAATACTAAAATGCAGTTAAGCTCTGACTAATAGCCATGACTAATCTTAGTACTGGAGAACAGATGATAAAACACATTGTCCTTGTCTTAGTAGTGCTGGAGAGTGGAGAGTGGGGAACTATGAATGAGGAATGGTACATAATACTGTCAGATGGGATTCTTCCCTGGATTACTTTTGCTTTGTTACAATGGAGGGTTTCAATAATAGTCATAAGAGGAATAAGCTGGGAAATAATTATTATGTAAAGAAACAAAAGATATCAATAAAAGTTAATAAAAAACAAATAACATAGGATTGAGAGCTGGAAGAGATTTTGGAAACCATGTAGATCACTCTACAAGGAGGAAAAAATGAGGATCATTGAGATGAAATGATTTATCCTGAGTCTCCATTGGTTCCTTTATGGAACACATCTGAAATTTAAACCTATGCTTTCAGGTGCCTCTTTTCTTATTGTTGCTACTTCTACTGCTGCCAAAGAAGATAGTAGTGGCTAGAGATGTATACCCTCACCACTAGATAGTGTAAAAGTATCTTGGTATTTTCAGTTTCTCTTTTTTTCTCCATAGACATGAAATGAATCTCAGATGTTGGTAGTATGCATCTTTAACTGAGACCTTCCAAACACTGGAATAATTTATTTGTAAAGAGAAGAGCATGACTATCCCAGGTGGTTAAGGAATAACAAGCTTGGCTCCCCTATCTGCTACCTTCCTGTTTCCCTTCATCAGTTCAGTTCGCAGCTGCAGGTCAGAATGATGATTTTGCAGAGAAGGCTTGAAAGCCAGCCTCATGCCTGCAGCCTCCCACATCTTTGGGAAAGATCAATTGCCTTTCTAGTGAGGAGCTAAGAAACCAGGCGCAGAAGGAACAGAGAAACACTGACACCCCCTCTGGCAGGAATCCAGGAAGTTATGTAAACAAGTCAGACCTTGCAGAGGGAGGAAAGCACTGTGCGGAGATCAATCCAGGGCACTTCCCTCCAAATAGGAGTGAAAGGGAAAGAAGCTATTCTATTCTCCTTCACATCCCAATCAGTGTCCACCCACACTGTCTGGCTACCTTCCTGCCACCACCCAACTCTCCACCCTGGCTAACAGCTTCCTCAGCACCTAATCTGAACCTCTGTGCCAAGGATTTCCAGAATCCTTGCCTCAAGTCTTTGAAAAAAAAAAAACCTGATCTAGTCATTTTGGGGGCTTCTGCACTGAGACTTTTGAATTAGAAACTGAGACTCCTAAGGAATCAAGAGCATCATCACCAGAAGTCCTGAAGGACTGCTATCAAAGCAGGTCATAGAAAAGACAAAGAGATTGTCTTTGTACAACATTTCCCTCACTATAATAAATATATTGTGCCTTTGATATCCTGGTCTTCTTCAATTACAAAGGACAACTACAGAGACTGATAGAGTGCAAAGAATCCACCTTATCTAAAGGACCCAGCACCATAGTTTCATTCACCTTCATATCTCATCTAACTATCCATTCAGAACACTTAGCTATCTGCCCATCTCCTTCCCCATTCCTTTTATCTCTTGCTCTGAGGATAGTAATCATATCAATAGCACTATGACTTCTGGAAAAGAACTCCAAATAGGCTATGTATCAACTAGACAGTATCCCTGTGATTTCCTCAGATCCCAACTTCTTCCCTAGTCTCCCACTCCCCATATGAGTAGCCTACTCCTTTAGACTATAAGCTCCATGAGGTCACTGTCACTTTTTAAATAACTATATTAAGTACTTAATAAATGCTGGCTTCTAAGAAACACACAAATTGTGGCAAAGAAAATCCAAGTCCTTGTTCATCCATAGCTGCTCCTTTCATTCCAGTGAATCTCAGAACTTGAAGAAGAATGATGGAAAGAACACTAGAATAATCTTCTTGGGATGAAAGATTGTTTCATTCCTTATATTTATAATCCTGGTGTCCAGTACATGATAGGAGCTAATAAATGCTTGTAGACTGATTAACTGAATTTGGAATCAAAGAACTTGAGTTCAAAATCTGTTTGATTTTATTTTCCTTCTAGGGACCTTAATTTTTTCATTTGTAAAAGGGGAGGATGGATCACAATCCTTCCTTTCAATTAGGTTCTCAATCTCAGAATCATTCTCAAATCTTCACTTTGCCAATCAGTTGTCAAGTCTTGTGAATTTTACCTTTGTAACATCTCTCCTATCAGTCTTCCATTCTTTCTATCCACAGCCCACTACCCAAGTTCAGGTACTTATTATCTTAGCCTAGTGGGTTGCTTTAGTCTGTTAATTAACCTCTCTGCTTCAAAGTCATCCAATGCCAAGCTGCCAAATGCAGAGGTCTGACCATGTCACTCCTCCACTCAACAAACTCAGTTGGCTCCCTATTATCTCATAATGACCAAATACAAAACTCCTTTGGCACTTAAAGCTGTTAAAAATCTAGCCTTAATCTAACTTTCCATGCTTATTATACACTACTTTCTTTCATGCATTCCACAGTTCAGCCAAATTGGCCTTCTTGCAGTTCCTCACGCAACATTCCAGACTTTGCTGGAATGCTCTTACTCTACACTACATTTCTTAGCATCCATAATTTCATTCTTTCCAAGTTCACTTCAAACACCAACTTCAACAAGAAACAACAGCTAAACAAAATAGTGTGCCTTTTCTTCCTCAGGCAAGAAAATATTTTTACTTTTGAATACATCAAGCACATACCAGTGCCTATTGTTTCCTCCCAAAGAATATAAACTCCCTGAGGGCAGGCATGCTTTCCCTTTTGTCTCCGTAAGTCAGTATCTACTACAACAAAAGGCTTCTAGCAGGTAATTAATAAATGCTTGTTGATTGATTGGGCTAAAAGATTTCCAAGGTCCCTTACTATCTAGACTTAGTATTTGGGTCTTCACAAGCAAATTTCCCAATAAACTAGAACAATTTGTTTTAACTTGGGACATTTAATTTGGAACTTCTCCAATTTTTATTCACCCTTTCCCTGTTCAACCTGAACTCCAAACTCAGGTAAATGCTTCCCTCAAGGCACAGTCTCTTAGGAAAGTTGATCCACACTTCTAGTTTTAGTGGCCTTTTTTTTTTTTTTTTTTTTTTTACATTTTTAATCCATCTAGTTAACTTCCAATCCTCATCCTTTCACTTTGGCCAGAGCTTATTTTAGGCTTTTTCAATTTAAGCTATTTCTAGTCTAGTGACTATCAGCTACAAACATCATGTTTACAAGAATTACAATAATGCTGATGCCAGACCTTAGTAAGCTAAGCTGCCTATGTACTTCTTTCTCATCTTTTACCTCAGTCACAAAACAGATTCCTTTCCAACATATAGAGATAGTATGATATACTTATATATGATATACCTTTAATAATTACTAGGAGTATGACCCTGGACCAATTGGCCAGTCACTTAAACTTTTTCTAGATGAAGATGTCATATCTATAAAATAAGAGGGGTTTGCCTCAGTGTCCCTCTGAGTCCCTTTTAACTTCTGTCTATAGACTCACGGTAAATAAACCCTCAACAGAACTATGCTAGCTATTATAAGAATATGAGTCACTCTCCAATTGATAAATGATTAAAAGTTATGAATAGGTAGTTTTCAGATGAAAAAGTTTATAGTTAAACTAAAAATTCTCTAAATCACTATTAGAGAAATGTAAATTAAAATAACTGACATACCACCTCACACCCAGTAAATTAGCTAATATAATATAAAAGGAAAATGAAAAATGTTGGAGGGAATATGGGAAAATTGGAACACTAATGTACTGTTGGCAGATCCAACCATTCTAGAGAGCAATTTGGAACTTGGCCCAAAGGACTATAAAACTGTGCATACCCTTTGACTTAGCAAGTCTACAGAGATTTTTTTTTAAAAGATCTACATATACAAAAATATTTGTATTATTTGTATTATTTGTATTTGTATATTCTCTTTGTGGTGGCAAAGAACTGGAAATTGAGGAATGCCCATCAACTGGGGAATGGCTGAACAAACTGTAGTACACACACACACACACACACACACAGACGTGATGGAGTGCTATTGTGTTATAAGAAATGATGAGCAAGATGTTTTCAGAACAACTTGGAAAGACTTATGTGACTGATGCAAAGTGAAATGAACAGAACCCGGAGAATAGTGTATATTGTTATAGCATTACGGTATAGTGATAAATTATGAATAACTTAGCTCTTCTCAGCAGTACAAAGCTCTAAGACAATTCTGAAATACTTATGATGAAGAAATATTACCTGCCTACAGAAAAAGAACTGATGAAGTTTGAATGCAGATCAAAACATACTATTTTTTAAACTTTATGGGGGGGAGATCATTTTCTTTCACAACATGCCTAATGGGAAAATATTTTGCATGACTGTCCATGTATAACTTATATCACTGTGCTTGCCTTCTCAATGAATGAGGGGAAAGGGAAAAACTCAAAATTTTAAGAAATGTAAAAAAAGTGTTTATATGAAATTAGAAAAATCAAAGTATTTAAAATTTTAAAAAGAACTATGCAAACTAGGTTTAATAAGCTAAGTCCTATGTTCTAGGGATGCAAAAGGAAGGAAAAGATAGTCCCTGTGAATTTCCTTCAATTGGGGAATGGCTTAACAAACTGTGGGCCTGGAAGCATTTGCACAAACTGATGCTAAGAGAGATAGAGTTGAGTAGAACCAGAAGAACACTGTACACCCTAACAGCAACATGGGAGGACTTGCTCATTCCTAAAGTGCAACAATCAGGCACAATTTTGGGGTATCTACAATAGAGAATACTATCTATATTCAGAGAAAGAATTGTGGAGTTTGAACAAAGACCAAAGATTATTACCTTTAATTAAAAAAAAACTTATTCTTACTATGTAATTTTGCTCTCTCTTATACTTTATTTTTCCTTCCTTAAGGATATAATTTTTCTCTCATTACATTCAACTTAGATCAGTGTATATCATGGAAACAATGTAAAGACTAATAGACTGCCTTCTGGGGGGGGGAAGCAAGACTAAGGGGAAAAATTGTAAATTCAAAATAAATAAAATCTTTCTAAAAAAAATTGTTCCTGTCTTCAAATGAGGGAAGACAATAAGCAAACAAATATATACAGAGAAACTATGTAAAGTGGGGGGGAAAGGAAATAGCTAAAAGATGCAAGGTGCTTGATGTAAGGCGGGAGGGGAGAGGTTGGAAAAAGCTTCCTGTAAAAAATGAAATTTTAGATGAGACTTGAAGGAAGATAGTAAAGTGGAGCTACTCCTCTCCAAGTGTTGTCTCCCCTAATTAGAAAGTAAACTTTTCAAAGGCAGAGGCTGTCTCACCTTGTATTTGTATCTTCAGTACCTAGCAAGACAACTACCACACAGTAGGCTCTTAAATATTTTTTATTCATAAACCCAACTTTAGACACATAGACTTGTTGGCTCCAGGTCCAGCAGGATTCTCCTCATTTGCAAATTCCTTCAAGACAGAGATTTATGTCTATTTTTCACAGTGGAAAAAAAAAAGACCACAAATTAAGATGGATTCAAAGACTAAAGATGACATGATTAAAGGCAAAAGTTCAAGGAGTTACTATGACATTTAGGTTTGGGAATAGAAACCCTTTTTAAAAAAGGTCTCTATACACATTTATGTCATACAATATGCCCCACACATTAACTTTTTTATTTAAATTTTATTTTTATCTAATTCACAAACGTCTAGTTTCTCCCCTTCCGCCTCTCTCCACTAGTATGATCCACTAGATCCAATAGAGATCAATGACATTTTAATTGCTATATCTATTGCACATTATTGTTCATAAAAAAATTTCCATAAGGAATTTATCCTACATTTTGCCTACATTTAGGATCACATATTCAGAGCTAGAAGCAACCTAAGAGAACATCTAGTCCATTGGTGTCAAACTCGAATAGAAATGGATCCCTGACTTAAAAAACTACAAATTAATATTATATTCTGTTGTACTTTAACAGATTTTGTTAAATATTTTCCAAGGGCTGCACTCAGGAGTTTTTAATACCTGTGCTCTAGCATATCCTCATTTTATAAATGAGAGAGCTAAGGATAGAAAGATTAAGCCACTTGTTTGAAGTTATCCAGATAAAAAGAACAAAGTATGAATTTCAAATCAAGCATACTTTCTACTGCACTGGGTTAAAGCCTGATTATGGTGTGCATTAAATACCAGGATAATTCATTTGGGAAGTTTGTGGGAGCTATTGCAGGTTTTTCAGTACAGGAGTGACATGATGAGACAAGGCCATTTATAAAATTAATCAGCTAACAAGTAAAAGACTGGAGGTAAGAGGGACATAGAGACTATAATCCATGGAGAAGAGATTTTGTTCTGAGGATGACTGCAGTTGGTGTGAAGGAGGGGACTGATAGGTGGGAGTTTTGAAAGGCAAAATCAACAGAACTTGGTTGATTGGCTGTAGAGAGTAAAGAGATCAATCCAGATGGTTAAGGGGATAAAGCAGAAGTACCACCAATAAATCTTAATAAAATATCAATTAATTATAGTATAATAAAGACAATTATATAATAATAATTAAGATTTTTAATAAGAAGGTTGTGGAGGACAGATGATAGAGAATTTAACTACAAACATGGAAACTCTGAGATGCTATGATTATTGACATGGTCGTTATTGATCTAAAAATAGAAGCCATATGTGAGAGGAAAATGGTATCTATGTCCCAGTACAATCTAGGAAAGCAGGATGAGCTGACAGTTTGGCCTCTTTGTTCCCAAGGTGAACAGGGGCAATTCAGCAGACTAGCTTGGATAAAAGAAAATTATTCCTCAAGAACATAATGTTCCTTCAGCTCTGAATCTATATTCACTAAGGAAATTCCTATTTGTTAATTAGCTTTTCAAAATTACGTAATACTAAGAAGAAGTCAAATAAACTGTGATGGGGGGCAGAAGGAGCCTGGTCTGAGTGGAAGGCAAGAAAAATTTGACACTCTGCTTTTCAAGTCAGTCTCCAAGTTGGAGAATGTAAGCCAGTTGTCTCCTGTGAAGATATAACCTAACATGTCTTGGCAAAGAGAAAGCAGGCATAGAAATTAGAAAGTTCTATCTCTGACACCTATCTAACTGTGTGGTCCTGGGTAAGTCATTTAATTTCTAAGTTTGCCAAGCAATTCCCTAAGACAATAAATTGCAGAGCAGAAGCTCTGGTTTGTTGATAGAGGAAGTTTCCATACTAGGAGCCACTGGAAATCTGATTCAGTCTAAAAACAGCTGATGGTCAAGGTTCTATAATCCAGTAACCAACAGAAATTCAACCCCTCCTAGGAAAGGACTCCTAAAGTAGACAGGTCTATATTTTCCATCAGTAAACCAATCTGGTGTTTAACTCCTTCAGTTAAGAAAATACCCACTGTACCTCATCAAAGTCCCTTATTCAAGTCCATTTACCTTGTTCTGTCAGAAGTAGAAACAAATGATCAGGCAGCTAGGTGGTGCAGTGGGTAGAATGGAGTCTTCCTGGAGTCAAGAAGTTCCAAGGTCAAATTTGACCTCAAACTCTACCTGAGAAAGTCATTTAACAGATGTTTGCCTCAGTTACCTCATCTGTAAAATGGGGACAATAATAGTTCCTACTTCCCAGGGTAGTTTTGAGGATCAAATAAGATAACTGAATTGTGATTAGGACAGTGCCTAGCACATGGTGTCATATAAATATTAGCTATGGTCATGATGATGATAATGATGTTAAAAACTTAGAGCTAGGAGAACTAGATGGTCTAGTAAACAGATCATTGCATTAGAAATTAGTGGACATGGGTACTTTTATTTACTATAGGATCATACAGATCAATGATTAATGATGTTTGTCTTTTGTTCTCAAACAAGATCATGGCATCAGGGCAGGTGATGCTATGACAAGCATGTGAATTGGATTTGAGTGAGGAGACACTGTGCTAAGTCACCAGCCTTACTTTCTCTTCCAGAGTCATCTGGATCCAGTGACTAGATATGAATCAGAATGACTGGAGATAGTTCTGGATGTGAGGCAATCTGGGTAAAGTGACTTGCCCAAGATCACATAGCTACTAAGTGTTAAGTGTCTGTCTGAGGTCACATTTGAACTCAGGTTCCTTTGACTTCAGGGTTGGTGCTCTATCCACTGCACACTGAGGTATCCTTAGACCCACCCCCACCCCCCCACTCTGCTTTTGGTGGACCCATGTTCTTCTCCCCCCCCCACTTTCTTGCTTCCCTTTTTCCCCTCCAATGATGCTGATTCACATTTATATGCCATTCTAAGGTTTACAAAGCAGTTAGATTATAACAACACTTTGATACAGACAGTACAATTATTTTCACCCCAGTTTTATAGATGAGGAAACTGAGTACTAAGAAGCAACAAGTCCCACTTGTTTTCTAGAGTTAACTAGTACTTCAAAGGCTACTGAGACCAACCTCTTCATTTTACAGATAAGGAAACTTGAGATACATGCCCAAAGTAAACATCAGAGCTAGAATTTGAAGTCAGCTTCTTTGAATTCAGAACCACTACTTTTCCCAGTGTACCTTTGGGCCACAGTTTTCTCATCTGTAAAGTGGCAATAATCATAGCCTTTCAATAGGGAGAAAGATCAAATGTGATAATGGATCGAAAGCATTTTGCTAGCTTTGAAGCACTAAGTGAATATCAGTTATTTTAAATACTATTAAGATCTCCTAAAGATAGTGATTAAAGGAAATTATTCACTCACCAACAATAGAAACCCCATCCATCAGCCTCTAAAGCAGGGATCATTTATTACTGAATCAATGAGCTATAGCTCCCCATAATCCAAGGAAGTGCAATTCAACTGAACAAATATTTATTTCCTAAGTTCCCACAGTAGTTCAGAAAGGAGACATGGCATGATCTAATTGTTAGAGAGTCAACCCTAAAGTCACAATGACCTGGGTTCAAATACAGTCTGAAATACCTATTAGCTCTGTGACCTTGAGCAAGTCTCCGAGTTTCAGTTTCCTCATCTGTGAAATGGGCATAATTCTAGCACATATTTTACTGGGCTGTTCTGAGGATTAAATAAGATAATACCAATAAAGTGTTTTGGAAACTTTAAAGCTGTGTATTTGTGTGTGTGTGTGTGTGTGTGTGTGTGATTGCTATTATAGATAAAAGGAAAATTCCTCCCCATTACTGATGAAATCAAAGAACTTTCCCTGTAATGGGTAGAACAGAAGAGGGATCTCTGGACTCCTTCCCTCCCCACCACTAGCAGAATACAAGGTCGTGGAAGGCAGGGCTGCTTGGGTTAGTCTCTGTACCCCCCCCCAACCAGTGGCTGGCATGCAGTAGACCCTGCATGAATGACTGTGGGATCTGCTTCCCCATCCCCCAACCCATCCACAGGGAACTTGTGAACAACTGACCAGGACAGGGCTGTTGGCAGCACAGCTAAAAATAGAAACTGAGCCAGCCCCAAGGAGTTAGGAGGACTTGTTGCTAGGGAGACGGAGCTAAGAGAGAGCAGCCAAGGAAAGAAAGGACAGACCGGGCCTGGCGCAGGAGCGGCATTAGCTGGGGGCCGGCCTCCTGGCTCACAAGGCTCTCAGGAACCCCGACCCCCACCTAGGTTCTTGCTGCCTGTCTGCTCTTGCTCACAGCTCTAAGGAAGAAAGCCTCCTCCACCCAGAAACCCATCTCCCTGGAAACCATGCTACCGGGTGAAGTGTGAGTTTTTGGAAGGGAGAGGTCTCTCCCGAGCCAGTTGTTATAGCAACCGCATCTTCATCCACTCTTCTGCACCTCTTTCTCTCCTGGCTTCCCCTAAATATGGCTGGGACTCAGTTTCAACGCCAAATGACAAGACCAAAGGGCCTTCCTTCCCAGTCTGCATCCCCCAAATTCCAACTGTAGTGGGGGTTTCTTGCATTTTTATCTTTATCTTGCATAGAAACTGAATTGCTCCGTAAGTGAGACAACAAGGGAGGGCAACAATTTCCCAGTGGTCCTATTGGGCAGGGCTTTTCCTAGGATAGAACCTACAGGGATGTTCAGAGCCTGCAAAAGAGAACCATCAGCCTCTCTTCTCCCATACCTCTGTCCTAATTTGCTCTGAACAACCAGATGTGTGCCCTCTTCAGCAGTAGAAAGTTTCCCTTTATTCATAGGGAGAATCCAATCCAATGTAATCTAATCCTTATGTGTAAGATAATATTCCAGGTCCTGAGGATAAAAAGAAAAATAATTCCTGTTCTTGGGGTGCTTACTTTCTACTGAAGAGAAAATTGGCTCAGATCCCTCCTTCCTTAGCTCCAACCTGAAAATGATGAGTCCAAACCCCTCATCTTACATTTGAGATAAACTGAGGAGGAGAGAAATGAAATGATTTATTCAAGGGTCCACAAAGAGATAGGCACAAAAATGGTACCACAACCAGGATTCTCAGACTCCTGGAGCTGGATTCTATCTTTTTTTTGAATTATGCTTTCTTTTCCAAATCAAACCATCAGTCAAAAATTATGGTAGATTTGGATAGGGTCATAGGAATATGAGATGTAGCACTATAAGACCCACTTGCCTTCAGATATCTTCCTGGGGGTGGGGGTGGGGGATGGCTAGGTGATGCAGTGATAAAGCACTGGCCCTGGAGTCAGGAGGGCTTGATTCAAATGAGGAGTCAGACACTTAATAATTACTAGTTGTGTGACTTTGGGCAAGTCACTTAACTCCACTGCCTTAAATTAAATAAGTAAAAAATTTTTTAAAAATTTCCTAGGAAATAATGATCACTCTCACACACATATTTTAGGGTGACAAATGAATCACATAAACAAGGATGGAACAGCATTTCATGGAGCATTGTGAGGAGGCCACTGTTGAAAGATATGTATATATATATATATATATACATATACATATACATATACATATATATGTATATATATATATATATATATCTTGAGAGAGAGAAAGAGAGAGAGATTCTTTCCGTTGGATCCTCTAAAGGAAAGGGGGAACACGGAAAATAATGGTTGTTTAATATGGTTTGGTCACTTGAATATTATTTTTTTGGGTCCAAATATTTTAAGTCAGGTCCAGATATAAGTCTTGGCACAAGGATAAAAGATAGACTCCATCCATATAGAACAAAGAGCAGACTTTGAGGTAGGTTCTATTATAATCTCAATTTTCCAAACAGAAGTAGCTAGGATGTGCTTTTGTGGGGGAGGCAATGGAGTTAAGTGACTTGCCCAAGATCACATAGCTCCTAAGTATTAAGTGTCTGAGCTTGGATTTGAACTCAGGTCCTCCTGCCCCCAGGGTCAGAGCTCTATCTGTTGCTCTCATAGGATGTCCTTTGAATAGAATGCTGGGTCTGGAGACAAGAAGACCTGAGTTCAAATATAGCCTCAGATATTTATGAGCTTTGCGACCATGGGAAAGTCACTTAACCTCAGTTTTCTCAAGTATAAAAAGGCTGCTATGAGAATCCAATGAAACAGTATTTGTAAAGTGCTTAGCCCAGAGCGTGGGCTTACTTCCTTTTTTCTTCCTTTCATTTCACAAATGCAGTTTCAAATAAGTTTGTTCTTCATTCTGGCTGACCCTGAGCTCATCTCTCCCCCCTCCCACCAAAATACTTTCATACTACACTATATACAGCAAAAACAGATATAGCTAGACCTTGACTTGGCCATGGTAGGTAGTGAAGTACCAACTACAACTGTATTTTGACTTCATGATGTACACCTACACGTATCAATCTACAACTGAAGGGTGCCACAAAACATGATAGAAAATTAATAGAAAAATTAAATCCTGTGGCTGCTGCTGCTGATCTTATTCCCAATTTAAATGATCTAACTAGATCATTAGACTTTCTATTGTCATGGCCTTACCCCAAGTCTTCCCCCATTTTAGTTCATCCTCCCCTCAGTCTCTAAGCCACAAAGGCCTTGAATTCCTTTACTGTCTCTGACATAGCCTGGTTTAGTTTTCCAGGGTAAAATTCTAATCTCTTTGTTACTCAAGTGCATGCACAAGCTTATAATACTGAAGAACTAAGTAGGAGGTCAGCATTAATGAAAGTGATCTATGTCCCTAGGGACTCCCTTCACTAATAAAATCATAAGCCCAAAACAAATAAACAAACAAACAGAAAATGGGAAGGTTTATATGGACTGGTGAAAAAAGGAAGTGATGAGAACCAGAAAAATAATATGTTCAATAACTACAAAACAAATTTTATGATCAGCCTTGACCTTAAAGAGTTCATAAAATGTAGACAGCCTCACCCTCTTTCTTTGCAAAGGTGAGGGACAGTGAATATAGAATATTGGATACAAGATCAGACATATTCAAAAAAAAAATTTGCTTCAAAGAATGGATCTCTGGTTAGGGGAGAGAAAGGGATATGTTTAGTAAGTGCTTGTGATGAAAAACAAAAGGTGCTCATAAAAATAAGATTTTTTTTAATTGGGAGGTTAGACTAAATGACCTCTAAAGTCTCTTTCAGTTCTAAACCTCAGATACACTTGAATAGACAAGCTAAAGTCAATACACTTGGCTCATTGCAGCTCTGCTAATGAGCTAAAGAAGTTGCTCAATACCAGGGCCTTATCATCCCAAAGATCCCAAGAACCAGATGTCTTCTGAAGCAGAAAGGACACATACCATAAAGGCCTACAAATTGCCCTGAGGGGAAGGCCACAGGAGCAGGGGCTCCAGTTTTCAGAGGCCAGAGGATGCAGAAAAACAAGCAGCTCTAAAGGAAGAAGAACAGATAGCCTCCTTCTGAAGAGAAGCATTAGTGTCACCATGGCAACCAGCAGCTGGGCTGCCTGGTCTGGGCATCATGCCATGTAATGCAGGCCCTGAGCTCAAGCTTTGCAGAGGCAGTGCTTCCCAGAACTCTAATGAAGAAGTATGGACATGATGGGTGAATGCAAGGGTTGAGAGCCCCTCATCCTGCTACATTCCTGGGTGGGGAGTGTTGGGGGCACAGTCAGAGACTGTAGTTAATTCTAGATCCAAACTCCCAAGTTAAATTCAATTCATCTTTTACTATCTTCATTGTGGAAAACAAACTGCTAAGGCGGGGAATAACAAGATAAAATTAAGATAAATCAAGTGCTCAAGGAGCTTATATTCTTGGGATGGGGGAGTACATAAGGTCTAAAATTTGGGGATTCATAGGCACTTGCTCATTATGTGCTCAACATCCTACTGGAGACAAAGGATAAATAGAAATCATGGTTTCTTCCCTAAAGGAGTTGAAAATCTACTCAGGTAGACAAAGCTAGTAAACAGGAAACAAGATTGAATATGAAAGTATATAACAATTTTTCATCATTCACATTCTCCTCATTTTCATGTAAATATTAAAATGCTAGTTGAATTTCAATAATGATGCTAACTCATCACTGCTCCTGACCCAGACCCCCCACCTATCATTTTATTTCTAGATTGACTTTGGTTCTTTATTCCCCTTTCCCCATTGCCTCAATCTCCCTTTCTTTTTCTTTAGTTCCCTCATTCTCTCTCATTGATTGCCTATGCTCCCAGCAAGGAAACTTCATATGATCACAGATTTAGAAATAGAAGTTATCTCAAAAGCCATATAGGGGTGGCTAGGTGGCGTAGTGGATAAAGCACCGGCCTTGGAGTCAGGAGTACCTGGGTTCAAATCCAGTCTCAGACACTTAATAATTACCTAGCTGTGTGGTCTTGGGCAAGCCACTTAACACCATTTGCCTTGCAAAAACCTAAAAAAAAAAAAAAAGCCATATAGCCCAACTCCCTCTTTTTATGACTGAGACCTATAGAAGGGAAATGATTTGTTCAAAGTCATACATAGTGACTGAGACAAGAGTTTGGACCTAATCCTAACTCCAAAATTATTCTAATAGTTTCTTATTTCACATTACTGCTCTATGACCCATTCTGCAATTCTTAAAGATTTTTCCCTCATTGTTTCAACAGTTTTCCACTTCAGAAATGTATATGAATTTACTAAATACAATTTCCACCAAAACTAGACTTTTAGGAATATGTAAAGAAGTGGCATGGTACATTAATTGAGGAATGAATGAACATAATGGAATACTATTGTTCTTTAAGAAATGATGAGTAGACTGGGTCTATACCCTGAAGAGATGATGAAAAAGGGTAAAAACATCACTTGTACAAAAATATTCATAGCAGCCCTGTTTGTGGTGGCAAAGAATTGGAAATCAAGTAAATGTCCTTCAATTGGGAAATGGATTAGCAAACTATGGCATATGTCATGGAACACTTGTTTTATTAGAAACCAGGAGGGATGGGAATTCAGGGAAGCCTGGAGGGATTTGCAAGAACTGATGCTGAGTGAGATGAGCAGAACCAGAAAAACACTGTACACCCTAACAGCAACATGGAGGTGATGATCAACCTTGATGGATTTGTTCATTCCATCAGTGCAACAATCAGGGACAATCTGGGGCTGTCTGCAATGGAGAATACCATCTATATCCAGATAAAGGACCAAGGAGTTTGAACAAAGTTCAAGGACTATTCCCTTTTATTTATTTGTTTGTTTATTTGTTTATTTATATTTTTTTTTGCAAGGCAAATGGGGTTAAGTGGCTTGCCCAAGGCCACGCAGCTAGGTAATTAAGTGTCTGAGACCAGATTTGAACTCCAGGGCTTGTGCTTTATCCACTATGCCACCTAGCTGCCCCTATTCCCTTTAATTTAGGAAAAAACCAGACATCTTATTGTCTGATCTTGCTATCTCGTACTTTTTGTTTCTTCCTTAAGGATATGAGTTCTCTCTCATCACACTCAATTTGGATCAATTTGGATCAACATGGAAACAAAGTAAAGACTGGCAAATTGCTTCCTGTGGGGGTGGGGTGGGGGAAAGAAGTAAGATTGGGAGAAAAATTGTAAAACTCAAATAAAATCTTTAATAAAAAATAAATAAATTTAACAGGATAAATTGGAAAAAAAAGAAATGATGAGTAGGCAAATTTTAGATAAACCTGAACTTACATGAACTGATACTGAGTGAAGTAAACAGAACTAGGAGAATTCTGTACACAGTAATAACTTTGTGTGATGATCAACTATGATAAGAGTTAAGCTCCTCTCAGCAGTTCAGTGATCAAAGACAGTTTTAAAACACTTGTGATGGAAACTGCAATCCATGTCCAAAGAAAGAATGATAAAGTCTGAATGTAGATCAAAGCATACTATTTTCACTTTTTCCCCCCTTTTGTTCTGATATAACTATAGTGGAAATATTTTTAACATGATTGTACATGTATAATTGCTTGATACTTTCAGGATAAGAGAGGGGAAGAAGGAAGAAAACTTTGGAACTCAAAATCTTACAAAACTGAATGTTGATAACTATCTTTACATATATTTGGAGAAAAAAAAATACTATTAAGCGAAAAAAAAATGGCATAGTGTACACAAACAACCAGACCAGACTGGGAGATGCTTTTGAACCTTATGACTTTGGATAAGTTCCTACTCTCTCTTCTCAGAATCTCAGTTATCTGTAAAATAAAATAATTCTCATTTAACTTTAGTTCTAGTAGAACAGCAATGAGAATCAAATGAAATAAACTCTGTAAAAACGTAAAGAACACTGTCCTCTTTCAGTCCTATGAGTATCCGTGTATTAATCTATAGTGTTTTTTGCTTCAGGAATCAGAAAGGAGGGGAGAGGAATCTGGAAGTATTTAAAGCTCTTCTGAACCTGAACCTGGTCTATTCTTAATCTTTGAGATTTTTTTTTTAATACTTTACACTACTCTTTTACAATATAACTGTTGGGGTAGCTAGGTGGAAGACACTTATTGACTTGTGTGACCCTAGGGCAAATCACTTTTTGGCTTGGTTGTAGTTCAAGAAATCTCCATCTTTCTTCTCATGTGTCTTTGCTCTGGCTGTCCTACTCCTCTAGAGCTTTGGCCCTTCATCTCTTAAATTTCTTCTGATTTCTTTCACACAGTCAAAATCTACCTTTTATAGACCTTTCCTAATTTCCTCGGATGCTAAAGACTTCCCATCTCAGATTGGCTTCTTTTCCTCTATTTTGAATGTATTTTACATATACCTAGTTATTTCCATGTTGTCCCTCATATTAGAACACACACACACACACACACACACACACACACACACACACACACGAATGCTGGTTTTGTCTTTCTTTGTGATTGTGTTTTTGTCCATTACTGAGTTCTCAAAGATAACCACAGTATCAGAAATGTGATACTTTGATAGGCAGGGGAGATTGAATTTGAGTGGGGGTGCTGTGCTGAGTCACCAGAATTACTTTCTCCTCCAGAGCCATCTGGGTCCAGTGGCCAGACATGGATCAGGACAATTGGAGATGGCCCTGGATGTGGGGCAATCAGAATTAAGTGACTTACCTAAGGTCACACAGCTAGGTAATTATTACATGTCTGAGACCAGATTTGAACTGAAGTCCTCCAGATTCCAGGGCCAATGCTCTGTCCACTGCCACCTAGCTACCATTCTTTGTAACCCCAGTTCTTAGAACAGTTCCAGGAACACAGAAAATGCTTATCAAATTCAGGTTAACTGATTAAAAATGGTCTCTGGTTTAAGGGGACAAGTATCCCCTTGACTTACTGCAACTCATGTACCTAGCATTGGGAGTCAGGGTGATAATCATGGAAATAGAGTCAGAGAATCCAGGTTAAAGTTCACTTCTGATGATTGGTGCCTTGGCAGGCTCTTTAACTCCTCTGGGTTTCAGTTTCTCCATGTGTAACATTAAAGGGATTCGACTGGATGACTTCTGAGGTCCTTTCTGCTCTAGACCTGTCCAAGGGAGTCTGAAAACTAGAAAGCTATTCTTAAATAGGTTTACCAAGTAAGCAAATCAATAATCACTTATCAAGCTCCTAGCTTCTATTATGTGTCTAGGAATGGAGATACAAAGGCAAGAATGAAAAGAATAGTGGAGAGAAGTCTTAGAACCATGATTTCTGGGTTCTAGGCTTGCATCATCTTATCTCAGAAACCACTGGGAAGTGGTGAAACTTCTCCAGAACATAGTTTCCTCTTCTGAAATTTTCCTTTTCTCATCATAAGAACTACTCAAACATACAGATAGAATATAAGAAAGAAGGTACATTTTAGATCCTATTGAATTCAGTTTAGGATCTTTTGAGGATGAGACATGTAAAGGAAAACAGAAAAAAAATGTTGTTTTCTTCCATTGTTGTCAAGCTCCCCAGAAGCAGAGACAAAGGGACCAGGGGCTTTAGGAGGAGACACTGGGTTCCGCACAGCCTTTTTTACATTTCCCCCAGCTGCACTTCAGTTCAGAAATTCCCACCCAGATGCCCAACAGGCCCTAAAGCTAGAGAGTAAAGAAAATAGTGTGGGGTCTCTGGGAGATAAATAGCAAAAAATACTTAACTCTCCAGGAGGGCAGACAGTTTGGCATTTAGGTATACTCTTACTGGGAACAGCCTCAAGGTCTTAATTTCCATCCCAAAGGAAAAAAAGATTCCACTTCCTAAGTCTAGTCCTTTCCTTCCCCCACCCCAACCCCACACTCCTCCAGCCCCCTGGGATTTGGAAACTTCCCTGTCTTTTGGGGGGTGGAGAGGGTATAATCTGATCTAGTTGAACCAGACCTATCCATCAAGCTATTACCCAATTAGAGTTCTTCTTCAGTCGAAGATATTGCTTGGGTGGGGTAGATGATCCAAGTAGAGACTGGAGGAACTTTTTTTTGGAGTGTGGTTGAGGAAATTGTTTAGGTAAGGATAGGATGAGATGGCCTCTGAGGTCTCCTCCAACTCCTAGATTCAGTGAACCTATTATTTATCAAGCACTGAGTTAGGTGGTATGGGAGGCAGGCTGAGATAACTTGGAATCTGAAGACCTGGATTCAAATATCATCTCACACCAACTACGTGACCCTGGATAAATCACTTAATCTCAGTAAACCCCAGTTTTCCCATCTGCAAAATGGAGATAACACAACTGCCTATTTAACTTGGTTGTAGTGAAAATCAAATGAGATAATGAATATAAAAACAGTGAATGTAAAAGCTAATACTTCTTCTCCCTTAGTCTTTTTATACCTAATTCTCTTAGATGTAGTGACATGGGTTACCTTGTTGCTTTTCAAATCAAACACTCCAGATCTAGACTCTGGCCTTTTTCACTGGCTGCTGCTCATACCTAGAAGATTCACTCCCTCTCTTTCTCTCTGCCTCCAGGTTTCCTCAAAGTCTTAGCTAAAATCCCACCTTCAAAGAAGCCTTTCCCAGACCTCAGCAATCACAGTCTTCCCTCTGATGATTGATTATGTCTCATTTATAGATATTGTTTGTACATGGTTGTTTTCATGTTTCTCTGATTAGATGTGACCCCCCCCCCAAAGTAGGGGCTGTCTTGGTTGTTTTTTTTTACCCCACAGAGCTTATTTCAGGGTCTTAATTAATTAACCAGGTGCTTAATAAATGCTTGTTGACTTGATAATGGCATATAAATTTGAGCTATTAGTATGCCAAGAAGTCTTAGATTTACAATATTTTCCCTATCAAGAGGGGGAAAAAATTGTTTTTGCTCAAGCAAGCATTCTGACAGCAACCATTTTTTTCTTATGTTTGTTGAAACTTCTGTCTAACCCTTTTATGATTTGTAAGGATAAATAAACATTTAGACTTTTGGCTAACCACTCCAGAAGTATGGGAGACAGTGATGATTGGAGAGGTGGGGGGCAGGGTCAGATAGGTAGAAAAGTGCCAGAAAAGCTTTGGTACAAATGATCCTTCCCCAAAGATTTTTAAGAATCATTCTCATATGGACCAGTTAGTAGTAAGTGTCTCTTTAGCAAGGTAGGTGTTTAGAGTTGGAAAAAATTGGTCAACAAATACTTAGGTAGCATCTACTCTGAGGCAGCAGGATTTGGTGGCAGGGGCCCAGACCTTTGAACTTAAGACTCCAGAGCCTAGCATCTAAATCCTGGCTCAGAGGCTCTGTGACCTCTGTGACCTTCAATTTCCAAGCGTACTTGACTCTGAACTTGGACTCAGCAGCCAGGGATTACTATCCAGGCTCTGCCACTTACTAATTGTGTGACCTCTCTGACCCTCAATTTCCTCCTAAGTAAAAATGGAATAATAAAACTTGCCCTACCAACCTGCCAGGTTTTGGAAGAGGCACTATATAAATGCAAGCTATTATCATTAATTGGAGAGGGAAGCTAATTAACAAAACAAAGAGGCTTAAGTGCCCCAGTGAGTGGTAAAAACAATTAGCAGGCTTCCGAATTCTGAGGTGAGAGAGAGTGAGCCTTGAGGATTCAAGTGTGTGATGGGAGGTGGGCAAGACTCGGTCTGGGCAGGCTTCTGGAAGGTTGCAAACTTTGGTAAAGGATGTGAACATTCCATCAATTATCCATTATTTAATCCAGGCTAGGGAAAAGGTTGAATTAACCTTTCTTAACCTTCCCTGATCTCGGTGAAGAAGATAGTGTGAATCCTAAGGTGAGAGAGAGAGAGACAGAGACAGAGAGAGAGAGAGAGAGAGAGAGAGAGAGAGAGAGAGAGAGAGAGAGAGAGAGAGAGAGAGAGAGACAGTGAGAATGTGTGTGTGTGTGTGTGTGTGTGTGTGTGTGTGTGTGTGTGTGTGTGTGTGTGACTAATTGAGTGATTTGCCTCTTGCCTTTCTTAAAGTTCTCTGGGGATTAGTACAGTTCTTAGTACATAGTAGATGCTTCATATTTGTTCATTGATTACTCTTTCCAGGGTTTGGTTGGTTGGTTGTTGTTTCTTTTGGCGGGGGTGGTAGGGAGAATAGAAGATCCAGAAGTCAAAACTACCACCTCAGTATGTATTCTTGCAAAATAAAGTACTATAAGACAAGGCAGACTTGGCCCTTTGTTACTCCGCTGACTTGAAGCTGTCTGGCCAGGAATTAAGGAAGCCTTTTCAAAGTTAGGCTGGCCCCATTCAATAATTCATCATCAAAATTTAGGAATGCTTAATGGAGGAAGAAGGGAGGGACATGTCCTATGAATTACTCTTTCAGGGAGTTTGCTATATAGTTAAGGAATTTCCCAGTTCTCAGAGCTAGTTGAAATACATTGAAAATAAGTAGTACTATAGTATTGGCTATTTTATCTATAAAATTAAGTCAAATCATTTTTCCCTTAGCCCTTCCCAAGCCCCAGAGAGGTTGTGCTAGGACTAGGTCCTCTAATGCTAATATAATGTCATAGATAAGGAAATAGAGGTCCAGAGATGTTAAAAGACTCATCCAAGGTCACCTGGACAGTAGCAGAATCATAATTCAAATCCTGTCCTTCAACTAAAAATCCATTGTTCTTTCTACAATATAGACAACTGCTTTCAGTCTGAGGCATAGATGACTGAATACTAATTGACTTTGGAGTTCAGAAGTCTTGGGTTTAAGTCCTATCTCTGACAACTACTAGCTATGGTAACCATGGGCAAATCACTTACTTAACCTTGACAAACCTCAGTTTCCCCCCCCTCTAAAATGGGGGGAAAATATCGCTATTCCTTTTAATAACTATCTTAAGGGATTACCTTGAGGCTCAAATGAAATGTTTTTGTAACCCCAGTCTGCACTTAGCAGAGACTTAACAAGTGTTTGTGGAATTCAACTGAATAATTAAAATACTTTGCAAATACTCATGTCATTTATTAGAATTATTATTCTATACTCTATCTACCATATAAGTAGATTTCTCTGTATGAGGAAGTCCCTATAAAGAATGGCTGAGGGAAGGCTAGGTGGCATAGTGGCTAGGTGGCATAGTGGATAAAGCACCGGCCTTGGAGTCAGGAGTACCTGAGTTCAAATGTGGCCTCAGACACTTAATGATTACCTAGCTATGTGGCCTTGGGCAAGTCACTTAACCCCATTGCCTTAAATTAAAAAAAAAAAAAAAGACAGCTGAACATCAATCAGTGTCCTGGACCCTGGGGAAGACTTGGGACAGAATGATGATACTTCCTTCCACTAGACTAAAACCATCTGATCTCAATGGAAGCAGGGTGTCCTCCAATATAGTCCTATATTCCTTTCTAAGGATATTTTTTTACTGCCTAAGGTGTCAAAGAAGATAGGGCCAAGTAAATTGGGTAAATTCCAGGGCCTTGGAAGAGAGACTTCTTAGACTTCCATTTGGATTTATGTAAGGGGCACAGCAGAAGCCACAAAGAGACTGGGGTCAAAGGGGCATTGTGGTCCAGGAAGCTCCCTACCATAATTTATATGGGTTTAAGAAATGCCACCCCAATTACAAAGACTATCCCTGCCCTCAAGGTGCTCACCTGCTAGTCAAAGGGGCTAGATTACCATACAGGAAACACATAATGAATAGAAGACTAGACAGTGCACAATCCAGCATTGTTAAATTTCCGGATGCTAATAATATAGGGGAATTTTAAAAAGGCAGGGGCTCCCCTTGGGCTGCCTGGAGGAGGTGGCTATTTTGATTGAGCCTGTCTCCTAACCCTCATCTTCTAGGTTTGGATAGAAGCCCAAACCTAAAGAAATTCCATACAAAAGCAGCCAGATCCTGAAAATCATTTCTATTATTTACTCTTTTATAAAAGAGAATTCTTTGCACAAAAAGCTTATTCTTTTTTAGAATTATATGAACTACTAATATTCTAATAACTTTGTTCTTGCTTTAGTTTTGAATTCATTTTTTAACATTTTTTTTCCCCTAGTTGAATGACCAGTGCATAATTTTATCCTTTCTGGGCCTTCATTCTTAAAATTGGGGTTAGACTGGATCATTTCCGAGATTCCTTCTAGCTAACCTGGAGTTTCCAATCTTTTTGCTTTAAAAACTCTCATGGGTCACCTAGAATACAATGCAACCCCCCGAGGGCAGGTTGGACACATCTGCAGACTATGCTATAGCTTTTGTCACTTAAAGACCTCAGTTTCCTCTTTTGTACAATTGGGGTGTTAGAGCAGGTAAACTCCAAGGTCTAGTTTCTAAACTCAGCTTTATAATTTTGAGCTTTAGGCAGCAAGTGGTACAATGAATAGAGCACTGGTCCTGGAGTCAGGAGAACCTGAGTTCAAATCCAGACTCAGACATTTAATGATTACCTAGCTATATAACCTTGGGCAAGTCACTTAACCTCACTGCCTTGCAACCCCCCTCCCCTAAAATTTAACTTTAAACCCATGGTCCTAAAATCTCCTATAACCTGATTTATAAAATGGAAATTATAATTATTATAATAGTTGCATGATATACCTCATTTGAAAGAAATTCCTGTTAAGCGGGGACTAGACCCTAGATTTTCTATTTCTAAATCCTCTATGCTTTTTGTGCACTTCTGGATCACTCTAATTGTTGGAAAGTTGTTCCTTATATGGAACTGAAACCTGCTCAGCAACTTTATACACTTTGGTCAGAAAAATTACTCTATTCTTTCTGGACACTACACATTTATCAGTATAACAGAAGATAACATTGGCATATCATATTGACAGACATCAGCTCTCACTGAATTTGTAGTTCACAAAAACCCATAGGTCTTTTACATGTGAATGGCTGTCTAGCAACTCCTTCCATGTCCTGTACTTGAACAGCTGATTTTTAAAATTCAAATACAGAATTTAACATTTAATCCTATTAAGTTCTATTTTTTTAAATTTTGGCCTTTTGTTTTAGCACTTGAGATGATTATACTGTCCAAATTAGTTTCCTCTCCCTATTTCATGCCACATGCAAATTTATTAAGCATATCATCTCTACCTTCATGTAGGGCAGGAGTTCTGCAAATAATTTTTTTGGTGTCATGGGTCGTTTTTAGTACAATCAGGTTAAGCCTATAGCCTTCTCAGAAGAATGTTTTTAAATGCATAAAACACAACATTACAAAGGAAATTAATTATTTTGAAAGGCAGTTACCAAAGCATTAATAAAAACAAATGCACAGACCCTAGTTTAAGAACCTCTAAGTAAAAAAAAATTAACCATGTTGCACAGAACAATCAAAGATAGATTTATTCCAAACTCTGCCAATAATTTGTTACATGACTTTGAACAAATCAGTTGTAAAATTTAGACAAGATGAATTCTGTCATTCCAAGAAAGAAGCAGCTTGGTATATTGTGAAAGAATAATGATTTTTAAATTACAAGAAGGCACTCAAATCCTATCTCTTCCACTTATAATCTGTGTGTCTTTAGGCAAGTCAAGACCCTCTCTAGGCTTGTTTCCCAATTGGAAACTTAATGAAGCAGGACTCTTCCATTTATAATTCTAATCCTAAGAGTCTGTGACCCTTATTTCTAGGCCAAGGATCAGAGAAAAGGAGGGGAACTAAAGGAGTTAAAAAAAAATGGCAAAAAAAACTATTGACTTGTGGGGCATAGGGAAGTAAATAAATTTGCAGTAGCTTGGTAAGCCAAACAGACTGAAGAGCTACATTTCCATTCCAAAGGAAAAGCATGCAACTCAGAGGCCAATTTCCTTCCCTGCCCACAGTCTTCCCCTTTCCCCTCCTGCCCCTTAGCCCCTATAGATCTTGTACACTACAGGTACCCTTTTGTTTCTCCCCCTTTGGTCAAAATGCTATAATGATAGGCAAATCAATAAGCTAATGATTTATAATATATTATGAAGGTATCATTAGGAGTAGAAAGGCAGATAAGGTTTAAAGAGTTGGTTGGGGCTAGGTTCTGGAAAAGGTTTGGACTTTATGATGAAAGGGAGAGGGGGGAAGGGGAAAGTTAGGAAATTTATCTGGCGGCTAGCATGTGGAGGGGAGAAGGGGCTGGAAGCAAGAGGCCAGTTAGGAGGCTTATTGTAGGTCAAGGGATAAGACTTTGGTGGGGGCAAATGTGTGACAATCTAACCAGAGGAAAAAACAGAAAGAGCTTAAGACTCAACCAAGTTATGGACAAATGAAAAGTACTGAATTAGCAAAAAAATACCCCACCCTCTTCTGGCCTCTTTATTCTAAGGAGCAAGTTCCTCTTTTTGACATTGAGTGTAACAGCTTTGTTGATTCATTCATTATACTCCTCACTCCTCCCAGTCAAGTTCTGACTTGTAAGGGGGATGGGGGGGGAGAGGAAGCAGAGACTAGGTCACAGAATTAGGTAATAAGTTCTGACTTGTAAGTCAAGTAACAGATTTGGGGTAAAAAACTGAATTGAAGAAAGGTTCAGGGACATGAGGACACAGAAAGAAACAATTCAATTTGATTTAACAAAAATGATTTATTATAAGAATTTGTTAAACTCCTATTGTGAGCAAGGTTTTGTGTTACTCTCCGGATAATCCTGAAAATTGGAGCTTTCAAGGGCTGCCCCACATAAGGCAGACCACTAGAGCCCTCAGTGCTTGAAGGCAACTAACCTCTGAGGCAAAATTGAAAGAATGGGGAGAATTGGGCACTGATTTGCTTGGGTTTCAGGGAATTTCCTCACTGGGGGTTTCCTACAACTAATGAAATTTCAGAAGTAATAAAACAACAACAATAATAAGAAAGAGTCAGCCTTCAAGGAAATTACAAGGGGATAACAATGATACTCCTGAATGATTTCCTTGGGTTGCAGTGAAGACAAAATAAAATATTTGTAAAGCACTTTGCAAACCTTAGAACACCAGTTAAATGCTAGATATGATTATGGTTATTATTAACAACACCATCATCATCACTGGAGGGTGTGTTGTAGTTAAATGCTGTACAAAACAGACTGTGAATGGAGGGATCCAGACAAAATGCTGAAGGAAAACTTGAGGACCATTTTACACTGGGAGTGAGGAGGGGCTGATGGGAAGAGACAGGAAATGATAAAACTGGCATCTGAACTACACCTTGATGTTGAAAGAGATGTTTCATTTTTCCAGGCCACCTTACCTCCCTTTTCCATCGTGCCAGCCACTCATCTCTCTTGCGTTTGCTGATGTAGTAGGGATCCCCAGCTTGGAAGGTGAGACGCTGCACGGGTCGCTGTCGAAGACTGGACTCCCAGCCTAAGCCTCCCCGTAACCGTCCCCGAGCTCCCTGGGAAGAGGAAAAGAGGTAGACAGAGAGACAGACATTTAGCAAGGTCCCATCATTGTCACCAGAGTCCATTATTGCTAGAAGGCAAACAAAGAAGGGACTGGAAAATCCTTGTAAAAAAGGAATGGAACTACTAGGTCTTGCAGATCAGAAACTTTGATTAGAGCCGAGCCTCAGAGATCTTCTAGAGAAGTACTAACTCAAAGAATTATAGTTAGGTTCAGATAGGACTTCCAAGTGCTATCACCAACATCATCATTATAGAAAAGTTTTGTGTATAGACCTGGCAGGTGGGAGATGAGGTCATTTACTAGGACTATGGGTGAGACACTTAAACTCTCAATCTCAGTTTCCTCACTTGTAAAATAGGAATAATGACAACACCTATCTCCCAGGATTATTTGAACAGATAAAAATGAGATTTTTTTTTTTTTTTTTTTTTTTTTTTAGTTTTTGCAAGGCAGTGGGGTTAAGTGGTTTGCCCAAGGCCACACAGCTAGGTAATTATTAAGTGTCTGAGGCCACATTTGAACTCAGGTACTCCTGACTCCTGTGCCGGTGCTCTATCCACTAAGCCACCTAGCCACCCCAAAATGAGATAGTTTTAAAGTACTTACTAGCCTTAAAACACTCTGTAAATGCTAGCTACTACTATTAGAAAGGGAAAAAAGTGCAAAGACTACTGGAGGCATTAGAGGCTATAGTCATTTCACAAAGGAGGATGCTGAGAGGTGAACTTGTCCATGGTCAAACAGTTAATAAATGACAGGATTTGAACCCCATATTTTTACCTCCAGTGCTACTTCACGACTAACAATGAACTTGAACAATTCTCTCATCCCTTTCCTATATTATGATTAAGAATGAAGTAGGAGATTTAATCCTATCCTCAGTCCTCCCCCATAGTGATCTATGTGAAATGATGGCCCCTTCTATGGATCTTCTCTGGGAACCCAAGAGGCACAATCAAGTCCTGAGGATAGAGAGAAAACCTCTCCAGGTACCTCTCCCTTCTTTGGTCTCCCAGAGATCAAACTGCCCTTGTGAGTTGGGAGCAAATACTTGCCTCCATTTTCACAGGATCAAGGTGGGTCTCTTCCTTCTCTTCTTTGCCTGTGGAGAGAGAAGAGCAAAGGCTCACCAAATCGATCCTCACTCCTCCTGGGACTGGCATAACTGCTGGTACGAGATCTGAGGCCCAGGATTATACCTGAGTAGCAACTGGTCCTGAGAGGCCTCCCTCGGTCACCTGCCCCATAGATCCAGTCCTTCCCCCATTAGTCAGAAGTAGGCACAGAGCACAGGGATTTTAGGGAGAAAGAATTAGGATAGAAGCTGCTATGAGGGGCTTGGAGCTAAGTCCTGAGTGGGGAATCTGTAGTTCAGGCAGAGTTGTGGTTTCCTGTTCTGTGTCTCAGATATACAGAAAGCAGCTAAAAATAACTGCTTCTCAGAGAAGAGAGGACAAAGATGGGAGCAGGTGAGAAAGGTTAGGGTATAGAAAAGAAAGTCAGGAGGGCCTAAGTACTTGTGACTACCTTCCAGGTCTTTCCTTAAGCTCCAAAAGGGATTGTTTGCCTGTGAATTTGTTCTGGTGTGTTCTCTCCTGCCAGGGGATAGATTTTTGACCTCTCATTAATACTGTATAAGGATGGGAAAGAGTTTGGAAGTCAAGTGGACAGGTTTCACATTCCTCTCTGCTGCTAATTGGTTTAAAGACCTTATGATCACAGATTTTGTAGCTAGACGGTATCTTAGCAGTCACCTAGTTCAAACCCCGTCCTTTTACAGATCCAGAACCAGCTCAAGAGATGAAGCATTTTGCCCAAGGTCATATAAGTATAGAACAGGGATTTAAACTAAGCACTTTCTTAGATTTAAAACAAATCCACCATTTTCTCCACTGCCATCTTAACTGGTCATGGCCTCTTCAGGATTGTGAAATTAAATGTACTCTATGTAAAATTGGAAGCTAGGAGGGGATCCTTTTATTCTATAGCCTGGGTCCCCCAAGTGCTAATTTTGCCCTTCTGACAAATGGCCCACAGCAATTCTTTCTGGCCTGAATTCCTTCTCAAACTGCACAATAGCTTTGCCTTGCTTATCCTTCCAGGTTTCTGAGAAATTTGATTCCAAATATTAGTAGTAGCCAAAGAACCTTGGTTACCTTGGCTGCCTCCTCATTTTACTGCGGTCACAGCTTGTGGTCATAATTCAGAGGGGAGATTCTTTTGGACTCTCCATGCTGCTTCTCCAGCTTCCTCAAAGGGTCTTCAGCATCTTAGGCTGCATCTCTGCCCCTCCCCACTCAACCTTCTAGCTGACTCTGGAGCAAGGCCAAGTACTGCTCTGTGAGCCTGCTGCTTCCTCCCTCCCAGATCTTTCTCTCTAGGTCCAACCAGCTGGCTACAGGATTAGGTTATTTACTCATTCCCTAGTTTCCGGCCAGGGCTCATTCCCCTCAGTTCCCACTTAGGGGCCCTGGCTGCTTTCTTTCAGAGAGTGAGAGTATTTGAATTCAAGACTGAACTTATGGCAAAAAGGTTGTCTAGAAGGCTTGGGGAAGAGGGAAAAGGGGAGAATGGGGCAGGTGGGAGATGGGAGGGATACAAGAATTTTGCAACAAAATAAAACATTACCTACCTACTTGATACTGCAGTTCCAAAGCAGGAAAGCAACTAGAATATCTAGTCACCCAGAATACAAAATCTCCCATAGGCATCTTTCCCACCCTAACTTCTACTTGGGGTTCTTTCCAACATCTAATTTCCCATTGATGTCACTCACTACTCCCCTTCTGGAGACTACTCCCTGGAACTCTAAATTTCTTTCCCTCATATGCCTAAAACCCATAGCACCCTGCCCCCCATATCAATAATCTTAAGACCCAAACTATTTGTTAAGATTCACCATGCCATAGGTTTGGGTGGGGGTAGAGGATAAGAGGAGAGAATAGAGAAATATACAGAGGAGTAATGTGTTGCCCTCCCCTCCTAGATCTAGAACCTTGGAACTGTGCTGAGACTGAAGAGTGAGTGGGAACAAGAAAGAATATGTATGTGAATGTTTGCTATGGCTAGTGTCTGGGGTGGGGGCAGGAGGGTGCAAGGTAAATTGCGTGCATGTTTTGAAACTCTTAAGTGACTTTTCATCCTTATAGACCTTTATGGCTTTCCCCTACTTTATCTGTTTCAAACTTAGCCTGTTTTACTTCCCCTTACTGAAACCACAGCTGTCTCCCTGACTTTTTCTCTGGTTACAGCAAGGGCCTTTTAGAAAATTTCCTTCCCTTTAGGGAGGCCTTCTCACAGTTCCCTTCTGCCACTTGAGAATATTATACCTGGGTCCCCCACCTCTCCTCCCAGGCAGGCTGCTTGGAAGGGCTTTGGTCATCTCTTCTCAGGACATTGACCCTTCTACCTGGAAAGTCTTGAGCCATAATCCAGCTCTGCCACAGAGGGACACAAGACCAGCTGTCACTTTTGTACAACTGGAGGGATTTACAGGAGGAATCTGACCCGGTATTTGCGTTGTATCCAGGCCTTAAAGCAAGGTCAGGGAAAGTTAGGCAGTGCAGTGGATAAAGTGCTGGCCTTGGAATCAAGAGAAAAGGAGTTCAAATCCAGCCTCAAATACTTGAGACTTACTAGCTGTGGGACCTTGGTCATTTAACCTTGATTGCCTCACATCCAGGGCCATGTCCAGTTGTTCTGATTTCTATCTGGCCACTGGACCCAGATGGCTCTGGAGGAGAAAATGAGGCAGGTGACTTAACACAGCAACCCCCTCACTCATATCCAATTCATGTGCTTGCTATGGCATCACTTCCCCTGAGTCATGATCTTCTTTGAGAATAAAGGACAAACATCATAAAGAAGGTCAAGCAGTTTCTCTACCTTCTTTTTTGTTTGACAGAGATCCCAAATCTTTTCTACATTGAAAATGGGTTTGGCCATTGAATAAATGTCAGACTCCCTTTCTAAATCAATTCTTTTTTTTTTTTAGGATTTTTTTTGCAAGGCAGTGGGGTTAAGTGGCTTGCCTAAGGCCACAAGCTTGGTATATTAAGTGTCTGAGGCCAGATTTGAACTCAGGTACTCCTGACTCCAGGGCTAGTGCTCTATTCACTGTGCCACCTAGCCGCCCCTCTAAATCAATTCTAAAGTGTTCCCTTTCACCCACCCCACACCCAGTCAGAATTCTTTTCCTCTAATAAATTCTCACACTTCTTTCTCTCCCCAGATGTCCTTGATCATAGAATCATAGATCTAGATCTGGAAGGGTCCTCAGAGGCCATCAAAGCCAACTAATACCCCATTTGTAAGCTCATTGGTATCATTGAGAATTGGTAGTCACTGGTCTTTGCCTAGAAATGTTTAGTGAAGGGAAACCTACCACTTACCTACAATAGCTTTAGCTATTTGGAAGTTTTTTTCTTGTATCAAGTCAAGTCAGCAAGCATTTATTAAGCACCAGCACTGTGTATCTGCCTCTTGGCTTCTTCTCCCCAGTGTTCCTAATCTTACCTTCGAAGGCCAAGCAGAGCAAATCTAATCCTTCCACATGACAGCCCTTCAATTACTTGAAGACATCTGCCATGTCACCCCTTGAGTCTTCTCTCTCTAGGATGCATAGTTTCAGTTCCTTCGACCTCTCTTTGAATGGTGTAGTTCTTTAGTTCTGTTTATCCTACTCTGAATGTCCTCTAGCTTATCAATATCCTTTCTAAAATTCAGAATTTAATATCTGGGTAGGTTCGGACCAGAGGAGTACACAGTAGAACTATAAATCTTCTTTATCCTGATCTCCACAACCCACCCACATAACCACCAACATGTCACTAGCTTTCTTAATGTAGACAAAGATATGCATTGTCCCTCTGGACAAAAGGGATCATTTTCAGTCTGGTAGCATCAGACAGCAAAACGTGGTATACTTGGCATGAATTAAAGGCACTTTTTCTTCCCTTCTCACATTTATCTGCCCTCTAGGTCTGATTTTGGACCCTTGGGGTCAAGGGTGGCCTCAGGTGGCTGTCTGCTTTCCAGAAGGTTGACTAATCTGATCCCAGTATCAGTTCAAGTTCTAGGGGAACTAGGAAGAGAAGTTTGGTTCTGAGGTCAGTCTGGGAATTGAACCTGTTATATGGAAAGTCTGAAGAACGACCACCTTGAGTCTATTTAAGATGGAATGAGATCACTAAGGACTGAGATGGTACCAGGCCAGTCTCAAAGGAGTAACATTCACCTCAGTCTGGACCTCAACTATTTTACTGGCTAGGAAGTAAGGGGTCAATTAAGAAGTTCACACCTGTCCAAATAATGGCTCTGGCGCCTCCCAGTGGAGATGCCTCCTCCATCTCTAGTCCGTTTCCTTACTCTTATGTTGGTCCTTTCTAGAACTAAGGTCAATAAACAGAATAGACAATGTCTGGGTGCACTGGGAGAGGTTGTCTCAAAAGCTTCTAATTAGTCAATTGATTGATGGATAGATAGATTAGCAAAAAAGGATGCCCAGGTCCATTAGGAGAGCTTTCTCTAAGGGTCTCACAGAAGAGTTTTAGGAAGGACTCTGTGGGACTGTGTACTCTTGAGCAGAGAAGATTGAAATCCACTTTGTAATCTCTCTGCAAGGTCACTAACTAGTTCTGTGACTCTGGAAAAGTTTCTTTATCTGTCAATCGAGAGGAATGAATGAGATGATCTCTTAAGGATCTCCAGCTTTCAGAAAACATTATTTTATTCTATGAACACAGGATGCTGGCAAAGTGGGATTATTTTAATACCTCAACAACTCCACAACCCACCCACATAACCACCAACATGTCAATAATAACCCTACACAAAGCCTAAACATCTCTATAGTGGCTCAGTGATTCCTAATTTTTCAAACATCCAAGCCACCCCACTATGATCTTTAGTAATCCCATAGCAAATTAGGAACAGAGAACAGCTCAGCCTTTCAGGCAGCTGCTGGTGATATAAAGCGCTGGATATGGTATAAGGAAGACTCATGTTCAAATCTACCCTCAGACGTTTGCTAGCCATGTGACCCTGAGCAAGTCCCTTAAACTCTCCGTGCCTCAGTTTCTTCATCTGTAAAATGAAGATAATACCTTATAGGATTGAATGACATAATATGTGTAATAAGCATTTATCACAGTATCTGAAAAATAGTAAATGCTGTATAAAAAAAATGCTTATTCTCTTCTCTTCCCCTTCCCAAGTCTTTCTCTTTAATCTGACAGTGGTAGCCCGAGGATCTCTGCTTCTTTTTTCTTTCTTTTTTTTTCAAGTTTTTTGCAAGGCAATGGGGGTTAAGTGGCTTGCCTAAGGCCACACAGCTAGGTGTCTGAGGCTGGATTTAAACTCAAGTACACCTCACTCCAGGGCCAGTGCTCTATTCACTGTGCCACCTAGTCTGCCCTGGACCTCGGCTTCTAAGAGATGCTAGTAGAAGATCTGGGCACTTCTTCCTTATATATTCAACACAAAAAAGGTCAAAGATTCTGGGAGCCCTTAGGAGTAGATACAGGCAAGACAAAGAGACAGAAGAAACTAGACTCTTCAAAATACACACAATGAAGAGAAAAATAACCAAGGTCAACATGATCACTGAAAGTTTTCCTGTATAGGCTCTGAGACTATACTAATCCTCACAAAATGGTACTCCCACAACCAGAAGAATATAGTAAATCTGGGGCTATCTAAATTGAATGGTGAAGAGGTTAGAAAGCATTATACAACTGGGAATGGGATGGCACATTAGAGATTAAAATCCAACTCATAAAATTAAAAGATGAATGAAAACTAAGACTCAAAGAGGGAGGAGTTAAGAGATCATTTAGTCAAAACCTACCATTTTACAGTTGAGGACCCACAGAGGACATACAGGTAGGAGGTAAGTAACCAGAATTGGGATTTGAACCTTCTGATTCCAGAATTATTATTCTTTCCACTATTACATGCTTATAGTATCTTGTCTAGGTACTTGCTCAAGGGCACACAGGATAGCAGAGTTAAGTAGCAGAAGGAAGATTTGAATCTAGTTCCTGGATTCAAATAGTGATGCCAGGCTCCCTCTCCTCTTGCCCAGTGTGGTTCAGCAACTACTCCAAGGTCACCTCCCAATACCCCTTCCTTTACCTATTTATCCTTTGAAAAAGCTGATGGATCCAGGATAGCTCCCTGTCTGTTCTTCCTGACTCATTTCATAATACTCAAGTTAAGACTTGAAACTGAAGACTCACCACCCACAACAGGGGCTTCTTGGCCATCCTTGGGGGTACAGCAGCCATTCTCCAGAGTGCGGGCAGCTTCTGGGGTGCTTTCTGCCTCTGCCTCTCCCTCAGCCCGGGTCCCACCCTTTCGTCCAGCAGGGCTCCCTTCCTCTGGCTGGGGCTCACTGAGCTTTTCCACATCCCCATTGGGCAGCAGCTCTGCAGGACCTGTGTCCTGAGCCATGGAAGGGGACTTTGAAGTCGCAGCAACGTCCTTAGGGGTATCGCTGTTTTCCACCTTGAGAGATGAGAGGAAAAAAAAAAAACACATGGCAAGGTATTAGACAAAAGAGCTGTAAGTTTACCAACCTGGATTCATGACTCCTGATTCAAAACTTTGACACCCACCACAAGTATACCCACCAAAAGACCCCAGTGGCTCCCAATCAAACTGTATATTCTAAGTCCAATGCTTCTCTATTAGAACAATCACTTTGTTCCCCTAGTCCAGTACCAAATGGATTCAAATGTTCTCAATTTGATTTTGGTGTTCTCTCTTCTAATTTTAGTGCTTTGAGACCCTCCCCTTACACACTCCCTTCTCTTCACCTTTTCAAGGCCAAACCCCAGTTCTAGGCAATGATTAACTGCCTGGTGGGAGAGTAGGAAGGTCAGGGCCATAAAGATAAGTTGTCCCATAAAGGGGCTTACCAAAGGGCCTCTCTGATCCCCAAATCAATGAATTCAACCCCACCCAGCATAGCTCCAAGCCCATGGTCTTTTAAAATAAGTGTGATAACTAGATTGATACTCGGGAATGGATAGGGATGGGAGTGGAAATCTTCTTGTTATCACCTGTTACCTTAAAGCTGTTCTTATCCCTAAGAGATCATCTAGGGGTTACAGGTAGGGTGACTGCTCCTTGACACACCTACTGCTGTTTAGATCATTGGGACCTGGATTACTTTAGGTCCTCCAGGATCTTAAAGGCAAGTCAAATTATTCATTAGGTAATATTTATCCTCAGCATCGGGGCAGATGAAAGAAAGAAACATGAGAAAGCATTAAACAGATAGCATCAAGTTTGCCAAGCTGGAGTCACAGTGAACAAGCCATAATTGAAATGACCATTAAGGGAGCAGCTTGTTTCTCAAGATGACTTCAATGCTTTCCAATGTATAGATCCTATGCCAGAACCTTGACTTTCTTTCTGTCCACCCCCCACCCCCACCCCACTGTGCTTTCTTCCATATCAGCATGATCTAGTGGGAAAAAGCTGTGGATTTGAAGTCAGAGGACCTGACTGTTATTTACTGCCTAGGTAACCTTGTGAAAGTAGTTTAATCTCATCTGTAAAATAGAACAAAAATTAAAAAATAAATAAAAAGCTGGATTAGAAGGCCTCTCTCTAGACTTCCTTCTACCTCATAATTCAAGGTTTGCAAAGCACTCTACATATATTAATTCTTTTGGTCCTCAAAACAACCAATGAGGGACTTGCCATCACTCCCATTTTACAGATGAGAAAACAAAAGCCTAAAAAAATTAAACTAATTAACCAAAAATCACACAACTGATAAGTGTGTGAGACAAGATTCAAACTCAAATCTTCCTGACTCAAGGTAGTTGCTCTTTGATCATATGAATCATAAGACTGACTGACCCTTTTGACTTGGCATTTTCTAGCTGATTTCTTGTATCTATCCTTTCATTAATTTAGTTTTAATGTTCAGTGAACTAGTCTAATACAAAGACAAAAATATAAACTAGTCCCTACCCTTAAAGAGCTTATGGTTCTATTAAGGGAAGGAAAAAAATTCCCAAAACAAAACATGTAAACAGACAACTAAATAGAAAATATATAAAAAGTGCTTTGGGGAGAACATCAAACAGTTGGCTGAGGAGATGGATCCAGAAGGGTCTCATGTAGGAAGGGACACTTGTTATAGCCTTGGAGGTAAAGATTATCAAAACCAGAGATGAGGTTGTACAGCATTCCATGGAAATGAAGAGGGAAAGTTTTCCAGACTAGGGCAATAGAATGAGCAAAGGCAAAAAGGTGGGAGATAGAAAAATGCACATAAAAGGAGAACTAATAGGATGGGGGCCTAAACTCTAGATTTCAAAAGGGTAGGAGGGGGTTAAAGGGAAATTGGATTGTAACAACTATTTACTGAACTAAAATGAAAGCTAGGGAGGAGCCAGATTGCAAAAGGCTTTAAAGTACATCCCTTTCCCTACTAAAGGAAGCTAAAAAAGAGCTTTTGTTTTATCCTAGAGCCAATGGAGTAGGTCAGATTTGTGCTTCAGGAATATCGCTCTGGCAGCTGTTCAGAAGATATGGCCAACACCTGAAGCAGGGAGAGTGATGAGAAGGCTATTTCTGTAATAATCTAAGAGAGCTGGGAGATGAAACCAAACTTGGGTGATGATCATGTGAAGGAGGAGACAAGAGTAGATTCAAGAGATGTTATGTGAGTAAAAGAGACAAGACTTGACAAATGATTGGATTCAGGATGATAAAGAAGAGTGAAAAGTCAAGGGTGACAGAGAGGTTGCAAACTTGAGTGACAACGAATGATGGTATTTTCAACAGAAATAAGGAAGTTAGAAAGACACCTGGTTTAAGGGGAAAGGTGGTGAGTTCTGTTTTGGAGACTGATTTTGAGATGCCTTTGGGGCATCCAGGTGAAACTGTCCAACAGGCAGCTCATGGTGAGGGACTGGAAATCCAGAGAAATGAAAGTCACCTGTATATTTGAGAATATCTGCCCAAAGATAATAATTGAACCCATGGGAGCTAATGAGATCACTTAGAGAAAAGGTATGGCATGGTGAGAGTAAAGGGGTAGGATGGTGCTCTGGTAGCACAAGTATATAGAAAGGATTGAGGCATGGATAATGATTCAGCAAAGGAAAGTATGGAATACTCAAGAGTTAGGTCAAAAGGCACCTAGTGCTTGGAACAGAATGCCTCTCTACAATTATTCTGACGATTGCAAATGCCTCCCCTGAATTTTTGTCTTCAGTCAAACAGAGGAGAGGATATTGGCAGGTTAAGAAGGACCCTTCATCCCTTGTTCCTTAGAGCCCCAGTTCTTATATATGGGCACGGGATTAGTACTGATATGGCTGGACCTACTTGTGTTTTTCTATTCTCTACTATATTTGCCAGCTAGAACAGTGGTCCCTAAATCCCCCATCCTGTAGGGCATGGGGAATTATTCATTATAATGAAATGAAGTTAGAGCTTGTATGCTAAACTGAGAAGTTTGAACTTTCATTCAGTTGGCAATGGGGAGCCACTGAATGTTTTATGGCACCTGTGTTGATTTGGTAACGCTGGATTGGAGAGAGGGAGACTTGGGAAACAGTTACAATAGGCTGGGGCTCTTCTATTACCTGTACCCCCCCCCCAAAGTCAGACTTTTCCAGAATTTTAAAGTTAGAACAGAAAAAAGACTTTACACAGATAAATAATAATACCATAAAGTTAAGTGAGAAGACAGCTCATTTAGAAACTTCTAATTTTTCATTTTATAGAAGGCAAAACAGGTTCAGAGATAGGTCTAGACATTCCCAAGCATTACATAAATTACTAGAATTTGAACCTGGCTCCAGACTCCAAATCTAGGGGTTTTTTTTCCCCTACTAGATCATCCTGGTCCACTAAAAATTAAATTATCTCTGAAGTCTGTTTCAGTGTTAAAATTTTCAGATTGATTTTTGCTGCCTAATCTGGAGGTTCAGAAACCTAGCAGGCAAAGTAAAATAGACTCAACAAACATTTATGGAGGCAAAGCATTGGATCTAATTTGAAAATCGATCAGTCAATAAACATTTATTAATGTTTATGTCCCAAGTATTGTGCTAAGCTTTGAGGAGGATACAAAAAAGAGGCAAAAGATAAGCCTTCTAAGAGCTTATGATCTAATGACAGAGCAACATACAAATACACATATACAAAACAAGCCAAATAAAAGATGAATAAGAGATAATTAAAAGAGGGAAAGCACTGGAATTAAGAGGCTTGGTTGCAAAGGTGAAACTGACAGACCTGGACAATGGCTTGGTTATGGATAGTGAGAGATGGTGAGGAACCCAGGATGATTTCTTGATCACCCTGAGACTACTCTCTTCAGTAACAGGAAAGGGGTGCAGTTCAGAGCGAAAGATAAGGATTTCCCTTTAGGATGTGGTCCAGTTTGAGATGTCTGAAAGGTAGTTAGAGCTTTGGAGATTGAAGATTAACAGAGAGACTGGGGCAGGAAAGGTAGATTTGAGAATCATCATAATAGAGATGGTAATGAAATCCATGGGAACTGATGAGACAACCAAGTGAAATACTGTTATAGGAGAAGAAAAGAGGGCCCAGAATAGCAAGAGGATCCAACAAAGGAGACAGAAGGAGCAATCAGAGGAAGGAGACCTATTATGACAAAAACCTAGAGAGAGGAATATCAAGGAAGAAAGAAAGATCTACATGTCAACACTGCAGACAGGTCGAGGGGAATGAGGATTTAGAAAAAAACCATTGGATTTGGCAATTGAGAGATTGTTAGTAACTTTGGAGAAGTTTCAGTGGAATGATAAGGTTGAAAGGTAGATTCTAAGGGATTAAGAAGTTGAAAGCTCAATTATAAGGGGTTAAGAAGAAAAAGTAGAAGTACTAACTGTAGACAGCCTTTTTGAGTTTAGCCACAAAAAGCACATGAAATAGAGCATGATAGCAGGAATGGAAGGATCAAGTGAGGAGTGGCACTAGGTAGTAAAAATGAACTAGAAAGCTGGAAGAGATTGAATACAAGTAAAAGAATGAGGAGGAGGAGGAGAAAGGGCAAATGTGTTGCAGGAGATGGGATATAATGGAATTGCTTGAGTATGTAAAGGGTCCACCTTAGGAAGGAGGATGGCCACTTCATCATAAGAAAAAAAGGGTGAAAGGGTAGAAATTGGTAGAAATGAAAGGAGACAAAGAAGAGAAAAGAAGAGGAGGTTCATGGTGAAGAGTTTCAATTTTTTTCTGTAAAAATGAGACAAGGTTCTCAGCTAGGGGAAGAGGAGCCATGGGAAGTTTGAAGAGGGATGAAAAGTTTGGAAAAGCCACTGTGGAGAAAAGGGATAGTGAGTTGTTAAGAAGGCATAGTAAGATAGCCTCACAGCAGTCATGTAGCATAAATTTGTAGTGAACCCAGTCAGAACATGTGATTTTTCTCTATCTCATTCAGTAACATATGTATAGGAGGGAAGATAATGAATGGCGGGAGTGATCCAAAACTGAGGCTTGGCTGGGCATAATCAATTATATTATGAGGGGGGCTAGGGATTCAAGAAAGGAGGACAACAGAGTTGAATTGGTTCACCAAGGGATCAAGATGGGGACAAGAGGAGAAAGTGGCTAGTGCAGGGTAAGATGATCTGAGAGAAAATATAGGGGTTAAGTGATTGGAGGTCCCAGTGTAGACAGAGTAGGGTTTTGTAAGGGAAAGCAGAGGGAGAGCTAAAATGTCAATCAGAGAAGGGGATTTTAGAATTCTTGAACATAGAGGTAGTACTTTTATGGGTGATGATAAGATCAAAGTTATCTTTGTTTCTGGCTGAGGTAGGGTCAGGGTTCATGAAAGGTGGTCAGGTAGAGAAACTGAATGATTAGGACATTTGAAGGAGAATCAATATGTATATTGAAGTCCCCTAGAATGAGGGCAGGAATTGGAAAGAAGAAAAAGATTTAGAGACAGGTTTTGAACTTATTGAGAGGAAGAAAGGAGAATGACCTAGGGTATGTATACCACAACCTAAAAAAAAAAAAGTCCCCAAACCTACAAAGAACACTCAGTGGGAACAGGATTGAGAAGACAGATCTCGGTTTGGTGGCACAAGCTTGGAATTCCTCATGGTGGATCTACTAAGTTTGAAGATTCTGAGCCACATCAGGGCTAAGCTGAATCTGAATTGAGTTCAAAAGGAAGTAGAGGACTACCAGGTTGCCTAAAAAGGGGGAAAATGCCCTGGTCATAAATAAACAAGACTTCTACACTAGTCAGTGAGATTAGCTCATGAGTGGTCCCTCCTCAAATAGCCTAACATACTGTTTTTGTTTTGTTTTTTAAAGGATAAACATGGTATGGTCATGTATCATAACCCTGAAGTGAAAGCCCTGGGTTTCAAATCCTGATCTAACCTCCTTGGGCCTCAGTTCCCTCATCTGTAAAATGAGGGAGCTAGACTAGATAACTTCTGGTGGACAGCTCTAAAGCTATGGTTCACTAACTGAGAACAAGGAGAAGAAACCAGAAAGAGAAAACTGGGGCTTGAAGACTCAAGAAAGAAAAAGGATTGTGCTCTGAGAGCCTCCTTCAAATGGGTCTTCATCAAACCTTGATGAAAGGGGTAGAAATGGGAGACTGTCATAGATGAGAAATGGAAAAGTTACAAGTGGGTGGCAGAAGTCCCTGACAGGGCTTAGAGTATAGGAATGAGGCATAATTGGGGAGGGAGGTGGAAAAAAGTTCAAGCTGTGGGGTAGTACAGTGAATGGAAGATGCTAACAGAGCTAGTAGGTTGTGCAAGACCTGTTTCTAGACAAGAAAGAAAAGCTTTATAGTTTCCTAAGCATTAGTTCTAGGTTTTTCCACCTTGCCTCAGCAAGGGAAATCCCCTTGGGTTATGTCTGTCCTCTGACCTCAGGAGGCCTCGCTGTGGTCATGTGGGTCAGAATGACGAGACAGCCTGAAACGTGAAATATGCCAGACTCAAAGGGGACCAGCTGTTCCAGGCATCTCTCATGGCAGACAAGTACAGACAGGCTCATACACGAATGCCACTGATACAGGAAAACAGCTTTACAGGGGTTCCCCTTGCCAACTTCCTTGGCAGCAATGAAGGGGATACCTGGTCCGTCCTACCACTGGGAAGCATCACAGTGGGGTTGGACTCTCCATTCCCTTTCCATGATACAGTCCTTTTATCCCATCTGGTCATTCCCTAGCCTTTGGGGCTGCCAAAGTAGCTGCTGGGGTTCTGGGCCCCACAATGCTGCTCACACACACACACACACACACACACACACACACACACACACACACGATTACTTTTTATAGCTCTCTTGTCACTTCCTGTTCAGTGCATCACAGTGGCTTTCCTCACCTCAAGGACTCACTTCCTGTTGATTGCCAACTCCATGGGCAGAGAGCCCTAAAAGATATGGCTTTCTGCCAGCCCTCTCCCTTCCTACCAGCTCCCTCATCCTCCCACCATGATTTTCATCCTCCCTCCGTTTCCAAACACAGTTTCAAACCAGTCTTTTTTTTTATATAAACATTTTATTGGTTTTCCAATTATATGCAATAGTAGTTTCTACCTATCATTTTTTGTAAGGTTTTGAATTTTACAATTTCCCCCCCTCCCCACAGAAGGCAATCTGATAATCTTTACATTGTTTCCATGTTGTGCATTGATCAATATTGAATGTGTTGAGAGAAAAAAACATATCCTAGAGGAAGAAATAAAATGTTAGAGATAGCAAAATTATGTAGTACACAAGACAACTTTAAAAAAAAATTAAGGTAATAATCTTTGGTCTTTGTTTGAAGCTCCACAGTTTTCTTTAGATGCAGATGGTATTCTCCGACACAGATACCCTAAAATTGTCCTTGATAATTGCACTGATATATGGAATGAGCAAGTCTATTAAGGTTGATCATCACCCCATGTTGTTTTTAGGGTATACAATGTTCTTCTGGTTGTGCTCATCTCGCTCAGTATCAATTCATGTAAGTCTTTCTAGGTTTCTCCGAAATCCCATCCCTCCTGATTTCTTATAGAACAAGTATTCCATAACATAAATATACCACAATTTGTTTAGCCATTCCTCAATTGTTGGATATCCCCTTCTCAATCCAATCCTTCTTTAGCATCACACTGCCTTGACCACCCCCCTTCAAACATCCTTCCTCAGGACCACTAGCCTTGCCCACTCATGTCCCATTCCCCCATCTTCTATGCTATCCTTATTTTATTTCTTCCCTGGTTCTGTTTTGGACGCTCAAGTCTTTGATACCATGACAGTTATCTTCTCAATTGCAAACTTTCCCCCTCACCTGGGACCTCCTTGCCCTGTAAGATCTCTCTGTTCTTTCTGTTGAGTTCCTTCCAGACAGTCTTAGGTTTGGTCAATCCTCTTGCCACTGTTCTACTTCTGACTTTCAGGCTCTGGCCACCACTCTGTTAGTGAGTACCTTCTCCATCCCTCTTTTCAACTCCCTTTCATGTATTGTCTTCCGTTACTAGTATATAATCTCCTTGAGGACAGGGATTATCTTTCTGTTTGTATCTTGAGTGGTTAGCAGTGATTAATAAATACTTCTTGTCTTGCTTGCCTATTTTTCTAGTGCTAGTTAAATCCAAAGCAAAAACTTCCCTTCCTAGGGGAAGATAATGACAAGCACTTCAGGCTACCCTTCATCTTCTCAATCAACACTGGTTTCATAACCACTATGAGCCAGATGCAGGGCACTGCTCCTCACATTGGACCAGGGAAAACTGAGGGAAAACCAGATCGAAGTCAACCAAATGAGAATTTTTTTAAGTACTTTCCCAGCATTGTGATGGTCCATGGGCAGAAATGGAAGAAGAAGAGCAGCAGGAAGGTTACAAAAGAATTATAATGAAATGAAAATTTAGTGGAAATGAAAATTTAGTGAAAATGATCGAATAAACACATGGAGTAATAGGATTTATCCTGTAAGGGAAGCAGGGTAGAGGAGACTCCAGTAAATGTCTCAGCAAAACGGGTTATGTATTCTGGATTTAAGGTCTCCTCTGGCTTCTATGATCCAGTCTCTCCATTTCATCTTCCATCCAGTTGCCAAATTGATAAAACCCTAGTAACTTTCCTGCTCAAGAAATATAAGAGGCTCCCTGTTACCTTACCTTGAAGGTAAAATATATATTTCTGCCTTTGGCATTTGAAACCCTTCACAATCTGGTTGAAGCCTATCTTTCAAGGTTGATCAAATACTCTCATTCATACACTCTATATTCCAGACAAACTGGTCTCCTAATTATTCACCCATAACATTCCAACTCCCCTATCTCTCTCTATGCTTGGGCTGTTGTTCCTCATGCCTGGAATGGTTTCTTTTCCTCCTCGCCTCTGACTTCTAGAATTTTTAACTTCATTCAGAGTTTGACCCTAGTGCTATCTCTTGAATATGATCACCTTATTCCCTAGCTGATTGGGTTTTCCTCACCAAAAGATTCCGTGAATTATTTTGCATTTATTGTATCTTTACCTTACACACCATTGTGTACTAATATAATTTAAGTTCTCTGAGTACAATAAACAGACAATTCTAAAGGATTTGAGATGGAAAGTATCATCCACATCCAGAGAAGGAACTATGGAGTGTTTTCATTTTTGGTTTTGGGTTTTTTCCCAAGGCAGTAGGGTTAAGTGACTTGCCTAAGGTCACTTCAGCTAGGTAATTATTATTAAGGGTCTGAGACCGGATTTGAACTCAGGTTCTCCTGACTCCAGGATCAGTGCTCTATCTGCTGTACCACCTAGCTGCCCCCAAAGCTTACTATTTTCAATTTTTAAAATTTGTTTATTTTTTGTTTTCCTCTCACTTTTTTTTGTTCTGATTAATATGGAAATATGTTTAACATAGGTATACATGTATAGCTTATATTAGATTACTTTCTGTCAAGGGGAGGGGGAAGGGAAATAAGGGAGAAAAATATGGAACTCAAAGCCTTACCAAAAAAATGATGTGTAAACAATCTTTACATGCAGTTGGAAAATTAAACCAATAAATTTAAAATCCAGAATATAAACTCTCTGAGGGTGAAAATTGCCTCATTTTTTTTTGTTCCCTAGCCCCAAAGACTAGTTTAGAGTTCAGAATATAGTAGTTATTCAAGACATGCTTGAATAACTGAGCATTATTGAGCTGAGTCTGAGCATAAATTTGGAGATAACCTTTACAATTCCAATTGGCCATAAAAATACCCACATTCACTCTAAGGCTACTAAATGTTCCTCTGATAAGCCTTCTCCACATCCCACTAAGGATTTTATGAAACTCATTTCCTCAAATACCTTTGATTGATTGATTGACACAGCACTTCTTGCCTTTTCAATTCATTTAACAAACATTTATTAAGCACCACTGGGTTCTGGAGATATTAAGGCAAAAATACAGCAGTATGCCCTCAAAAGTTTTCCATTGGGGGCAATACAGCATGTGCAACAAGAGATAAAACAAAAACAAAAAAACAACCCAAAGTAATATAAAGAGCAGCAAAATATTAAAAAGATGGAAAATAAATTTCAAGGAAACAGTTGTGTTCTGGGGAAAAACTAGTAATTTTAAGATATAGAAGTGAAGATCAAATGCATTTCAGAACTTGGAGATCATTCAGCAAAGACAAAGAGGAGGCAAGGGGTGAGATGTTCTCTTTAGGCAATAGTTAATAAACTGCTAGGACTGAAAGGAAGAAAGCTCTCAGAGCTAGGAGTGGCAAAAGACTGGGAAAGTAGATTGTGTGGAATTTTATTTTTTATTTTAAAAATTCATTAATTTTGAGGCATTCAGGGTTAAGTGACTTGTCCAGGGTCACACAGCTAGTAAGCACCTGAAGCTGGATTTGAACTCCAGTCTTCCTGACTTCCAGGATTGGTGCCCTATCCATTGTGCCACCCAGCTGCCCCACATGTAGAGTTTTAAATGCTTAGCTGAAGATTTGAGATTTTGTCATAGAGGCAACAGAGGTGCAATCAAAGACTTTTGAGTAGGGGAGTGATATGGCCATATTCTGTTTTTCTGGAAGACCAATTTGGCAAACATGTTTAGATTTCCATGTTCTGGGGAATTGAAATTGAGACTCCTTGTCCACTGAGATGACCAAGCAATAGCTATTGCCACAAGAAGATATAAGCTGGGGCAGCTAGGTGGCGCAGTGGATAGAGCACCAACCCTGGAGTCAAGAGTACCTGAGTTCAAATCCGGCCTCAGACACTTAATAATTACCTAGCTGTGTGGCCTTGGGCAAGCCATGTAACCCCATTGCCTTGCAAAAAAACTAAAAAAAAAAAAAAAAGATATAAGCTTCTCCAGTTTTTCAATAATGTGGACAAATTAAAGGAAAGCAAGAAGAGGAAAGCTGATGCAGTATCCATTCCTTCTCCATTCTCATGAGCATCAGCAAAAAGCTTGCAATGTTGGTGAAGTAGAAATTCCATTTCCATCACTGCATGCTTTATGTTACTTCATTTTTTTCTTTCAAGACCTCTTCTAGTGTTCTTCCTTTCCTTGTTACCCCCTCCCTGCCTGCCTCAATAAACTTAAGTTTCTCCCAATTATTTCCAGGATCAAAATAAAATCCTGATCAGTTTTTAAAAATCCTTCCCAATCTGTTATTGTTTGGTTGTGTCTGACTCCATGATTTGGATTTTTCTTGGCAGAGATACTGGAGTGGTTTGCCATTTCCTTCTCAAGCTTCTTTTAGAGATGAGGGAACTGAGGCAAAGAGGGTGAAAAACTGGCCCAGGGTCACACAGTTAGTAAATGTCTGGGGCTGGATTTGAACACTAGTGTGTTGTACCACCTACTCAACCAAGTCCCTTCCTAGCTCTTCCATCATCTTAGATTTTTCTACCTTCAACATATTCTATGATCTAGGAACACTGGATCTTCTTGCTATTCCTCAAATCCTAGGCTCCATTTTCCTACTTGGTGTTTTTAATGACTGTCCTTTTCTTTTTTCTTTTTAGGTTTTTTTTTTTTTTTTTTTTTTGGTAAAGCAGTGGGGTTAAGTGGCTTGCCCAAGGCCACACAGCTAGGTAATTATTAAGTGTCTGAGACCAGATTTGAACCTAGGTACTCCTGACTCCAGGGCTGGTGCTCTATCCATTGTGCCACCTAGCCACCCAATTCTTTTCTGTTTTAATTTTTTTTTTTTATTTAAGGCAATGGGGTTAAGTGACTTGCCCAAAGTCACAGAGCTAGGCAATTTATTTTCTTTCTTTTTTAAAAATTTCATTCATTCATTCATTCATTTGTTTATTTATTGATTTAATTTAATTTTTTTTTGCTAGGCAATTTATTAAGTGTCTGAGGCTGGATTTGAACTCAGGTCCTCCTGACTCCAGGGCCAGTGCTCTATCCACTGCACCACTTAGATGCCCCCTGACTATTTTTTAATGCCCAGAATGTTCCCTCCTCACTTTTTTCCTCCTGCTTTCTTATAAAATTCAGTACATATCAAACCTTCTGCAAAAGGCCTTTCTCAATAAAATTCCCTACCACTTATATCTGCCTTTCCTCTGAGATTATCTTCCTCAGTGTATATCTCATAGGTACAAATATTCACATATAGTATGTCCACATTGGAATTTGGGATCCTTGAAGGCCAGAAACATGCTTTTGCCTTTCTTTGTATCACTAGCACTTAGCATAAGTGACTGGTACATAGTAAGGATGCAATAAATAAATGCTTGTTGCCTGACTATGAAATCATTCAATCTAGATTTCAAAATCCTGTTTAAAAAACCTCCCTTAAATACATCCCTATCACCACAACCATAAAAATATCTTTCTTCCTTTCTGACCATTTGTTTGGCTCATGGCAGTGTGGAATGATGGAAAGGGTGTTACATCTTGGATAAGAAGATCTGGGTTTAAGGGCAGCTAGGTGGTACAGTGGTTACAGCACTGGCCCTGGAGTCAGGAGGACCTGAGTTCAAATCCAGCCTCAGACACTTTAAAAAAGTGACCTAGCTGTGTGATCTCAGGCAAGTCATTTAACCCCGTTTCCTTGCAAAAACCAAAAAAAGGGGGGAAAAAAAAAGATCTAGATTCATATTCTAGCTCTATTTGTTAGCATTGTGACCATGGGTAATTTCACCTTTCAGAGGCTCAGATTCTTTGTCTGCAAAAATAAGGAGGTAGGACCAGATGACTTCTAAGGTCCCTTTCAGATCTAAAATTGTGGTCTTATGTATGAAACTGAATGGGCACCTAGGAGGCACAGTGGATGGAACATTGGTCTTGGAATCAGGGAAATCCATCTTCATGAGTTCAAATGTGGCTTCCAACAGTTGCTAACTGTGACCTTGGGCAAGTCACTTGACCCTATTTGCCTCAGTTTCCTCACCTGTAAAATGAACTGGAGAAGGAAATGGCAAATCACTCTAGTATCATTGCGTAGAAGACCCCAGATGAGGTCACAAAAAATCAGTTACAACTGAAATGATAACAACATAAAACTGTGTTTCTTTTTCTAAACCTAGAACTGTCTCCTATTTCCCCATACTTGTCCCTTATCTTACATAATATTCTCCTCAAGGAAGAAGGCAAGTATAAAGAAGGTTTTTAGTCTTTCCCCAAATCTCCTCACACAATATGCACTTCCAGGCAACCATATTAAAAAACAAACAGGAAAAAACCCCAAACAAACCCAGATCTGAAATCTAACTTTTACAATGGTTAATTTGTTCTTCTTTCCCTTGTCAAATTATCTTGTATTGATTTTGGATTTATTCTGCATATGTCTCCCCTTAAATGAATTATAATTTTCTTGAGGGCAATAATTGTCTACACACAGACACATGACAGACACACACACAGACACAGACACAGACACAAACCCTCCGCCCAGGGCCCCTCCTACATTTTAAATACAAATAGATGTGTATTTGTTGATAGGGATGGATTCTTTGGATTTATATCTTTAGCACTCTAGTACAGAGTAAACACTTAAAAAAATCATTATCTCCAGTTTTGGGTTGTGTGTAGTTGTTTTGCAAGTAGGCATCCCCATTAGATTGTGGGCTCCTGCAGTAGGCCCGTCTCCATGGCTTTTGTATGCATCCTCAGCATCATGGAGGCGCTTAAGAGATGTTTATTGACTCAACTATTGTTTTTTGGTTGATTTTTTTTATTATTATTTTGGTGCACAGGGCCTCACCCTCGGCCCCACCCATCCATTCTATGTTTTACAAATCTGTTGGCACACAACCCAGACAGCCGAGCCTGGCAAGGCGTCTCAGGTGTTCACAACGACTGACCAGCTGGCTGATTTCACGGCTGCCTCATGACAGCAATTCTCAACCCTAACCCGGCAATGAAACCTGAGTGGCGAGGCTCCGAGATTCCCACAGCTCCCCCCGGGCAGAGGCTCTTCTCCGCCCGGCCCGGCCCACCCGTGCGCCCCAGGGTCCTCCCTTCGGGTCTGTCCCCCACCCCCACCCAGGGGCTATCGGCCGCGGCTTGCGGCCCAGCCTTCCAGGACTCGGGAGTCCCGGCTCCTCCTCCCTTTCTGGGCTCAGTCACGCGGGGCCCGAAAGCCGGGGGGGCCCGGAGCCGGCTGCAAGCCCTCCATCTCCCGCTCCCACCCCCTCCATCTTTCCTTCCCTTCTGCCCCCCGCCCCCCGCGGATGCCTACCTGAGTCATCATGAGCGTCGCTGGGGTGCAGTTCCTATAGGAACCAAGCAGAAGAGATGCGCAGGGAAAGTGAGCGGAGGTCAGGTTCGGGCAATGCCATTCCCCGGGGCCCGAGCGGGCCGCTCCCCTCCCCCGCCCGCGCCTCGCTGCCGGCTTCTCCTACAGCTCTGCGCCGGCCGGGGACGCCTTGGGTTCCGTTCCCGAGAAAAGCCTCCTCGGGGAGGGTCCGCAGGATGCGGCGTGAGGAACCCGAGGAAGAGGATCCAGGCTGGAGGGTGTGGCCACGGCAAGGCCCTTCCCCCAGCCCCGGAGGGGAGGGGGTGACGCAGGGCCTAAAGCGCCAGGGGGAACCCAGGCCGGGGCTGCCTCAGTTTACCGCCGGGCCTCCAAAGGCTCCGGAACTCACAGTCCCCGAAGAGCCACGGGGAAGGCGAAGCGGCGGGGGCCTCGGGGCCCGCTCGGGGCCGCCCAGGCCCCTCCCTTCCATGGCGCTCTCCCCCGGCCACGCCCCCCCCCCCCCCCCCCCCCGCTCCGGCCCCTCGGCTCGGCTCCGGGCCCCGGCCCGCCCGCCGCGGCCTCGGGCCCCGCTCGCCCTGCCTGGGAAGGGGCGCCCCGCTCGCACAAAGCTCTCCCTCCCGGGCGCGCTGTCCCTTTAAGGCTCCAGGCCGGCCTACGGAGGCAGACGCAGAGGCCCTGCGGCGGCTCAGCTCGCTGCCATCCGGGAACCCTGGCGGCCGGCCAGCCGCTGCCCGGGGATCAAAGACGCACGCACCCGGGCCCGGGCAGGAGCGCGCAGCCAGCGGCCCCGCGTCCGCACGCCCGGGCCGGGCAGGGACCGCGCAGCGCCGGCCGCCGCCCCCGGCCCCCACCTTCTCGCTCCTCTCCGCTCCTCTCCTCTGCAAGCCCATCGGCTCCCCAGCTCTAGCTCTAGATTTTTCCAGGTTGACTCTAGTTTCAGGAAACAGCCGCATGTCCACGTAAGCAGTGTGGCTCGGCCCCCAGAAGAGCCTGGAAGGGGGCCAGCTCCCCCCGCCCCCGGCTCCTCCAGCCCCGGCCCCTTCTCACAGCCCCTTTTCTCTGGCAGCCTGGCTCCCCAGATCGTGTTGCAGCCAGAGAAGAAGCTGCTGGGAGGCAGGGCTAGCCAGAGAGATTCGGAGCATCCATCACCCCCGACTCCCCCACCCCACCGGCGCCCTAGCCAAGCAGGCCTGCCAGCTCCAAGCCCGGTTGCCTAATTCTTGCCCTTGTTGGGAGTGGGGAAGGTCTGAAAGGAGGGGTTGTCCATGGGGGAGTAGAGCAAAGAAGCTCCTCCCCGGGGACCAGATGGCGCTCCATGGCCAGACTTCAATCACACACTGCACCATTTAGCCCGTCACTCCCTCCTGGGCTACAAGTTATCAGTATTAGGAAAAACCAAGGTCAAGATAGAAAGGATTTTTTGCTTGGCCTCCCCCTCAGAGGCAGACTCCTCCGGAGCTGGATGGACCAAGAGTCTGACCTAGCATAGCATTTCTAGCTTTACTAGGATGCATTAATTGAGCACCTATTACATCTCAGACAAAGGGGACAAATAAAAATAAATAAAATAAAGCAGCCCGTGACCCCAAAGAGTTTACATTCTATTGAGGAAGAAAACGTAACCATATAAAGGCAGAATAAAAAGGAACAAAAGATGATTTGGGGGGAATCAGGTCCTGTTGGAGGCAGTTGGAAGGAGGCCTCAAGGATCGGGAAGGGCGTTATCTAGGAGGTGATATCTGACAAACTTTGATTTGATTTGAGCTAATCTTAATCCAGTGACACTGCACTGTGACACAGATGGCTACAAAGATGAATAAAAGGCAATGTTTGTTTGCCCTCTCTAGGCCTAAAACCTGGTGGGGAAAGGCAGAGGCTATAATGCATACAGAAATATGATAAAACACAACTGTAGTATAAATCACAGGGAAGGTCCAATATGAGAAATCTAAGGCTCATGGGACCATAGATTTAGAAGGAACCCTCCCATTTTACAAATGAGCATATTGCAGAGATTATTAACCCAGGTCTTCCTGCCTCTGAGAGCAGCTCTCTCTACACCACACCAAGATACTTTTCATCAAAAATCATTACTGGGGGGCGGCTAGGTGGCACAGTGGATAGAGCACTGGCCTTGGAGTCAGGAGTACCTGGGTTCAAATCTGGTCTCAGACACTTAACAATTACCTAGCTGTGTGGCCTTGGGCAAGCCACTTAACCCTATTTGCCTTGCAAAAAAAAAAAAACCTAAAAAAAACCCTAAAAAAATCATTCCTAAAAATTATAAAAGAGGAAACTGAGATTCAGAAGTAGATTTGCTATAGAACACACAGCTAGTAAGTGGTGGGGTCAAGACTTGTACTCAGGCCCACTGACTCCAAGCCCAGTGCTCTTTAAGAGTTTCTGTGATTTCATCAGCAAAGGAGAAACTTCCTAGAGCATCAAGGCAAATAACTCAGTCTTTTATTTTTTTTTTGCAAGGCAATGGGGTTATGTGACTTACCCAACACATAGCTAAGTAAGTGTCTGAGGCCACATTTGAACCCAGGTCTTTCTGCCTCCAGGATTAGTGCTCTATCCACTACCCCATCTAGCTGCTCCAGAAAGTAAGTCTAATGGCATTATCTTAGGCACATAAAGATTCAAGAACTTGCCCAAGATCACAAGGGCACAATGGATAGAAATCCAAGTCTAATTTATATACATATATATATATTTTTTTTTTTTGCATGGCAGTGGGGTTAAGTGACTTGCCCAAGGTTACACAGCTAGGTAATCATGTGTCTGAGGCAGAATTTGAACTCATCACCTTGACTCCAGGGCCAGTGTTCTATCCACTGCACCATCTAGCTCCCTGAAAGCCAAGTCTAGAGGCAAGAAGGCCTGAGTTCAAATATGGTCTCAGATACTTATTAATTGTGTGACCCTGGGCAAATCACTTAACCTTGTTTGCCTCAGTTTCCTCATCTGTAAAATGAACTAGAAAAGGAAATGGTAAACCACTCCAGTTTCTTGGTCAAGAAAACCTCAAATAGGGGTCATAGAGTCATACATGACTGAAATTGATACAACCACTACCACCACCAAGATCACAAAGCTAATAATCAATTAATAAACAACTGTCATTAAGCACTTATTTTCAGGCATGTGCAAACCTTTGGATATGCAAAGATAAAAGTGATATAGACTTTTATCTCCTTACAGTCCTTGGAGTGAAGAAAAGAATGTACATATATAGCTATTATAAGTGTATTTAAAATATTTTTTTCCATAGGGAAGTAATAGAAGATGGGGGAATAGGAAATACTTTATGTAGAAGATAGCACTTGAGCTGAACTTTGAAGGAAAATAAGGATTCTGGCAGCTGAAGGTGAGGGAAGTACATTCCAAACATGGTGGACAGCTGCTGTAAACAAGGAACAATCAGAAGGTCAATCTGGTTGTACTGCAGTGTGTGTATAATTTTATATATATATATATATATATATATATATATATATATATATATGGAGGGAAGCAATGTACAATAAATAAATCTGGAAGGATAGGTTGGGGGCAGGCTGCAAATATTGTAGTGCATTTTCTTCTAGGGGAAATAGGAAGTTATAAGAATTTGAAGGAGTGAGACATTTCAATCTTTGGCAACTATGTGGAAGATGCCCAGAGAGACATGAAGCAGTGTGGTCAATTAGAAAGCTATTACAGATGAGAGTTTCTGAAAACCTGAACTTGTGATCTCTGTGGGAGCAGAGAGAAGGGGGACTTTTGTGAGAGATGTTTCAAAGAGAAGAAGAAGCAGATTTGACAGTTGTTTGGATATTTGAGGTGAAAGAAGTTGCATATGACACTGAGATTGTAGGTAATTGGTAAGTGGTAGAGCTCTCAGAAGAAATAAAGAAGTTAAGAAAAGGGAAAGATCTGGGGAAGAAAATGGTAAATTCAGTTCAAAAAGTATCAAATATAAGATCTGAACTTGGGCCTTCCTGAATCCAGTAAAACACATCATTCCAAATAGGCTACCTCTCCTGTGCTTTTTTTGTCCTACTAAAATAACACTTTCATCACTCCTTTCCTCAGAAACCTTCAAGGACTACCCATTGCCAATTGGATAAAATCTTAATCCCTTAGTTCACCATTCAAGGTTCTCATTCACTTCTTCCATATTTTAATCTTCACGACTGCAATTAGATCACTCCACTCATTGTTCCTGAAACACATCCTGTAGTTTGCATTTGTTGGAAAGCTGTCCAACCCCCTCTCAGCTTCTCTGAATCCTAGCCATCCTTCTGGGGCAAAGTCCTACAGTCTCTGTGAAGACTTTCAGGAGCCTAGATCAGCCCAACCCAAAGTGATTCCCCCTCCTCTAAGCACCTGGAGGACTCATGGCCCCCTAACCACACACATAGCTCTTTATATAGCAATGTAAGTTATCTGTTAATATATTTATGTTCTATTGCCTTAGAAAGATAATGGACTCTTGAGGGGGAGGAGCTGCTTGTTCCTTTGTATTCCTCATTCAGAAGGGTCTAAACCAGGTTGGTCCTTACAAAAAGTTCTAACCAAGTGCCCCTATCTGCACACCTTTGAAAACCAGAGAAGGCTGGAGTGAGAATAACTTTGTTGTGATTTTATGCTGGGTGATCAAGAGGAGTATGGTCTGAGAACACTGAGCAATTTACAGCTGTTGATCAGGTTATGCTGACCAGAAAAGGGAAAAAATTAGCTAATGATAGGAGGAAATCCATAGAGGATACAGACACTAAGGTCATGTAATGTCATGAGAGTAGTTTTGACCCACAAACAATTGGTCACCTAGGATCTGAAAAACAAGAAGGACCTTATATCATGGATCAGGGGAGTAAGGAGAGAAGAAACTGAGGAAAAATAGCAAGAAAAAATAACAATAATAATATACATTTTATAGGGTATTCAGTTTTGCAAAGCATTTCACATAAACTACATTATTTGAATCTCATCACAACTCCCTGAAGGTTATATAAGAATCATTCTATTTTATATAGGGGGAAATTGAGGCTCACAGAGTCTAGGTGATTTGTCACTCAAACAGTGAGTGTCAGAGGTAATATTTGAACTCATGTCTTTTTGATTCAAAATCCTATGTTTCATTCATTATACCACTCAGTAAAATTGAAATTGGGAAGTAAATCTGGAAAGAAAACTGAATTCATAAATTTATCTGCTTCTCCCAAGTTTGAATCAGGAGACCGTAAGTGGCCAGCCGGGATCTAATTTGTGTCCTAAGGTCCACCACATATACTGAAGAGGATGAGCTCTGCACTGCACTGACTAAGCTGTGCTACAGTCAGTCTCAAGGAATGATATGAGAAAAAGAAGAAAAGAACTAAATGAATGGTCACTGGACCCATTGAAAGCACTCTTGAAAGCACTAGTGACAAAGATAGGGAACAAGGGGTATGAGGAATAGGATGTAGGGAAAGAAAGGAGTATTTTTAAGTTTATGAGTTTTAAGACCATAAGGTTGTGGGGGCAAGGTGGGCACCTAAAACAATAGATTTCCATATTACTTATTTAATTTTCATAGTCAATTCAGGGTGAGAAATAGTTGTCATCTCTGTGTTTGTACATTCAAGTTTTAGTATGTGAGTATGGGATAGTAGAATTTGGAGAAAGAAAGCTCTGGGTTCAAATCTTCCCCTTGAATTCTTACTAGTTCAATAAAATCCCATTACTCTCTAAATCTCAGGCAACGTTCTAAGACTTATCTACTAAGTTATATATTGGTTAAATCAGATTCTTTGAAAGGACATCCTCCACTGATCAAATCATGGATCTTTGGTGAGCTGGCTAAGCTGGAGGTATCTATGGATGGATTTCTAGTACTGAGGAATGTGTGGACATGTTTAAATCTCTTCATGCTCATTTGTATACAACTAGAAGCCCAGATTGGTCAGTCAGTTGTTTCATGGGGTTTTATAGCTTTGCACTTTCCCAGTTCCCTAATAATAACCAAAGACTATAGGTAGACTATAGGTTTCAATCTTGATTCTGCCACTCACTCCCCACCTCATTTTGGGCATCACTTTCCCTCTTTGGGCTTCAAAGAGGAAGGCTCCTCTGGGTCTCATCTGTACCATAAGGTGTAAGACAAGATGACCTTGGATACTTTTTATGATCATGAGCTTTTATGCCCCATACTTAGATCTTTATTGCCTTTATCAATTCTTTCCAACAATTTTTATTGATATTTAATAAGATGACAAAATTTCCAAGGTAGACAAGAGAACATGTGTTCCAGTCCCTATAATCCCTTTCATTACCATCTTCTTGCCATGCCACTCCAAAAATGAACTTTCAGCTGAATCCGGGGCTTGGACTGCTCTGATGGATATTTCATTTATATGTAGTTAACTCCAGTCACCTGATCATTTCTTCCTGAAATGCCTTGGCATCTTGGCACCTAGAAAACACTATATAAATTTAATACTACCATTACTATTGCTCCTTTCCTCAGAAACCTTCAAGGACTACCAATTGTATAAAATCTTAATCCCTTAGTTTATCATTTATATCTCATTTACTTCTTCCTTATCTTAATCTTCATGACTGCAATTAGATCACTCTACTCTTAGTTTTAAGACCATAAGGTACCTATCCACCCCTTTCACCTCTTGCTATAGGAACAATAATCAAAATATACTATAACATGATATTATATAATAATTTGCTTCTGGATAGAGCTTCTCAATGGATTACCCAAAGACTCTTTCTTCTTTTCTCTCTCTTTTTTTTTGCAAGACAATGGGGTTAAGTGACTTACCCAAGGTCACTCAGCTGGTTAATTATTAAGTGTCTGAGGCCAGATTTGAACTCAGGTCATCCTGACTCCAGGGCCAGTGCTCTCTCTATATATATATCATCTTTCTCAATTAAAATGTAAGTTCCTTGAGGGCATGGATTGTCTCTTTTTTTATTTTTGTATCCCAGAGATCAGCACAGTACACAGTACTGTGGTTTATAGTTTAATAAAAGTATTTGCATTTATTCATGCATGCATAATTCATTCCCTCTCACCATCAGGATCCAAAGTATTCACAGAAAGAAATTTGCCTTACAGTAATCTAAAAAATAATCTCCAAGAACACAATATATTTAAAATCAGGTAGTCTCTACACTTATGTTGGGCCTAAGTGGAGTTATCAATGTGTGTTACTGCAGAAATCTGTGCCAATTTCAAGTATGAGTACTGAGGAATACCTACTAGGTATGTGTATATTGAGAGATTAGGGGGAAAATGGGTTAGGGGCAATAGTAGTGATAGTATTAAATTTATGTAGTGTTTTCTAGGTGCCAAGTATTATTTTTACCTCATATTATTATTATTATTATTATTGTTATTATTATTATTATTATTATCATCCCCATTTTATAGATGAGGAAACTGAGGCAGTTGACATATGTGACTTGGGGTCAAATCGCTAAGTGTATAAGATTAGATTTGAACTCAGGTCTTCCTAACTCTAGGACTAGCAATCTATACACTGTAGCACCCACCTGTCACTATGTAGCAGTAACTAGCACAACCCCAATTAGACTTTGAACTCTAAGTCTAAGATGCTTATATCTAGAAGTTCTTCCTCTCCAGGAAGGTATACTTCTTTCTTGTGACAATTACCTCCCCAGCGCCTTCCTTCAGGGAACTGTTCCTAGGATACCACAATTTCCAAGATCCCATTGCAGTGATATCCTTCTCCTTGTCTTCCCTGAGTTCTCCAAGGGATTAAGGGCTAGACTTTTTGGGAGACAGATTGCCCCATCTCTGGTCTTCATGATTTTCTGGGTGCCTAGTCCTCTCTAGACAAATCCCCAGAATTTTCTGAGTTGTCAAGTTCACTGACAAGGGTCAATCTGTAATATGGCTATGGCAAGGCCCTGCAGGGAAGGAAATTCAGTAGAGGAAGTAGCTAAGTGAATGCTTTGCTTATGAGAAATGAGACTATTAGGAGAACAAGGAGAAGAAGAGTAATTCTTTATTTATTTATGGCAATGAGGTTAAGTGACTTGCCCAAGGTCACAGAGCTAGGCAATTATTAAGTGTCTGAGGCCAGATTTAAACCCAGGTCCTCCTGACTCCAGGGTGGGTACTGTGCCATCTAGCTGCCCCAGAAGGAGTAGTTCTGATAGGATGTAGTTAGGTTTAGTAAAAGACATTGCTATGGGTGGATGGTATCCCAGGCATCTGCCTGGAAGCAGAGTTCCCGAGATGAGTGAAACAACTTGGATTGTCTCCTACATGGACTAATCAACTTTTGGCTCAGCCCAAGCTCCAGAGTTCCATACTTCTTCCTTCTTTGAGTTATTTTTAGCAACTGATGATCTCAGCATATTCCCTCCAAGCAAAAATAAATCTCTTGGAAATAAGCAGGGTATAAATCTGATATAAACAGAAGGAAAGAAAGCTGAAAAAATAGAATGTAAGTTCCTTGAGAACAGGAACTATCTGGGCATTTTGATCATCATTTCTCTAGCACCTAGTACAGTGCCTAGTAGTGTAGGAATTTAGGCCCATAGCTGGCATTCAATACATGCTTGTTGAATAACTGATAAATTGCTAGGTAGAGATTTTTGTTTTGTTTTCATATTTCTAGTATGTGCCTCAATAACTGGAACAATTACTGAATTAAATCAAACTATTTCCTTGAGGAAATAGATATATAGGAATGAAAGGAAGGAAGATAAAGAAAGAAAGAAGGACGGAAAAGGAAAAAAGGAAAAGAAAATGGAAGACAGGTAGGAAGAATGGATGTGGAACCTACAAATCCTTACTCACCACCTACCAACATACTTAAAAACCATCAGTTTCCAGGGACTTGGAACCAAGTCATAGACCTTAGCCTCAAAGGAAGAGGTGACACCTGGAGAATGAGGAAGAGTTACCCAGGATTTAGAGGGATGAAAACAAGAACTGTGTATTTAATTGTTCTGGGTCCTCCTTAGTGGGTGATAGGCTTGGAAACAGCATCTTGTGGTCAAGTCACCTTTAAAGATTTAAGGAGAGGGTCCCTCTTACCCTGCCTGAAACCTTCCTCACCTTGAAACAAGAAAATAAACAGTGCTGTTCCTTCATACTGCAAAAGTAGCTCTTAGAATACTGTCCAGTTTCCCTTCTTCTTGGCTTGTTATCTACTGGACAATATCATCAAAATATTGGTCCCAGGAGGTTTGTATCTTTTTTTTACTTCCCATTATAACTTGATTCTCCAATGGCACTCTCATATAATACTAAAATCTGAGGCTATTAGAGCTGGAGAAGACCTCAGAAGTCCATTTAGCCTTGCTTCCTGTTGCAATGGTTTAAATGTCAGCAGCACTGTGGAAGAGTTAGTCTCTACCACTCCATGGAGAACTTCTCTCCTCCAGGACACACATCAGTCCAAACCCCATTTGGTCATTGTTTGGGTCTTGATTGACTCAGAATGAATGAAATTAGCACTTGCTTCTGTTCTGGGCAGAAACCTGGACTGTCTTCTCATCCCAGATTGACTTTTTTTTTTTACTAGCTTAAAGAGGGCTTTCTTTGCTTCACTTCTTTCTTACTAGTTTTAATCACTTAATGAATATTGCCTCAGGCAAACTGAGACTTGTTAAAGACCTTAGCTTGAAAAGGCCAAGGTCTCCCACTTCAACTGGGGATAGCTATCTCCTGTAGTTCTGATTCATATTTGACCACTGGACCCAGATGGCTCTAGAGGAAAAAAATGAGGCTGGTGACTTTGCACAGCCCTCCCTCACTTAAATCCAGTGTACTTGCATGTTGCCCCTCTGATATCCTAGGAGTCTTCAGGGACAAACAATGACTATGAAGCTCCAGAGCAAGGTGAAAACTACCAGGTACTTCCCTAATATCAGTCCATTCTATCCTATTCTAACTTAGAGAAAAGACTATGTAGTTGAGATTCTAAAGTAGAAGGAAGTTCTTCCCTGACTTCTTTGATTCAGGTGTCATTTCATCCCAACTGCACTTAGAAGTGTATTAAAATGTAACATTGTTGTCTCCATTTCCATTAGTTTGAATTTTCTTTACAGTTACTCCTCTAAATTTCCCAAGAACTAAACCTACATTTTCATAGATGATCTAATATTAAGGATAATACATGTAGAGAGCTGAAAACGACCTTGAGGCTCATTTAGCTAACACTTTGAGTTTATAGATTCGGAAACTAAGACCCAGAGAAAATAAATGATTTATCCTGGGTCACATAGTTATTCTTTGTTAGAGCTGGGACTAAGACTAAAGTACTGAGTATCCTAGTCCAGTTTTCTTTCCAAATTTCTTTTGAATATTCCATAAGCATTCATTCCTACATATATGCATTCAGTATTTGTTAAGCTTGCATAACAGTCACCAAGGCAGCCCAAGAAAAACTAAAGGATTTCCTTTATTCCTTTGAAGGATGCTATGGTCTCCACATATATTTAAAATTGAATTGGAGAAATGAAAATGCATACATGAAACAGCTAATCATCTGTGCCAGACCATATGGGGTTTCACGCCAGTTTTACTGGTATAAGCAGGGAGTGCTCTAGGAATTATGAAATGGGAAGGCTCTGGATGGTCTAAGATGATAAGCAGAGCCTTTGTAAAAGAGGTGGACCTTGAGCTAACCTTGGGGTTTGGGCAGATCTGACTTGGAGATTCCAGGGTGGAAAATAGCATGATCAAAGAGACAGGGGAGAGGCAAGAGTAGACAAGAATGGCTAAGGCAGGGGGTTTTTGCACTGGGGAATAGTTTTTGCACTGGAGGAATAGTTAAAGTGAGAGGCAGAGTGAGTTTTTTTCATGGAAGTCTGACTCCCAGGATGAGAGATTTGGAATCAAGGAAAAGAGCTTTCTCAGGGCAGGAACTACCTTACTTTTGATTTGTATCTCCAATGCCTGGGATAATGGCATACGCTTAAGAAATGTTTGTTGATTGATTTATCACACTCTACTTTAAAGACATAGGGAGCCACTGAAGTTTGTTGGAAAGAGAAGTAATGTGATCAAAGTAGTGTTTTCAAAAGAATAACCTAATGGTAGTTGAAAGACAGTCTGAACTGGGGAGACACTAGCATCACAGAGGCTGTTGCGATGACCTAGATCAACCTAGACCAAAGTAGTGGCAAGTGGGAATGGAAAGAAGTACCTCTTCCAATAAAGACTGGCATCTTAGATACATTTTATAGTCTTAGAGGGTTGAATCTAAAACTGAGTATTAGTGACTTGTCTAGGATCATACAGTGTGGGTCAGAGCCAACACCTGTTCCTAGATCTTTCTGGCTTCAAGGTCAATTCATTATTCATTATACCACAATAACTCTCACAGAAGGCCATCGAGAAGAAAAAGTCAACAGACTTTGGGGACTGATTAGATGGAAATAGCTGAGAAAGAGAGGAGAGAATTCAGTGTAAGTGTCACCATAGAACAGGAAGCATGGTAGTTGTCTCTAATACTGTTCTGTTCACATTATGGCCTTCAATCTTTATTCCCATGTACTCTAGTGCCTCCCAATTACCTCTAGGATCAAATTCTAACTCCTCTCTTTGGCATTTAAAGGATTTCATGATTTGGTCTCAACTTATATCCTGATTAAATATAATTTTCTTTTCTAAACTCTTCAATCAAGACAAATGTATTTTTAATGATCACTGTAGATGACATTCCTTCTTCCATCTTTGAGTCTTTACACAGTCAGGCTGCTCCTCAAACCTAGAATAAACTCCCTCCTTAACTCTCCCCCTTAGAATATCTAATTTCCTTTAAACTTCAGCTCAAGTGACATCTTTTTTGAGAGACCTTTTTTGATCCCCACCTCCACCTGCTACTAGCACCTCTTCCCAATTGCCACCTTGCATTTATTTTAGAGTTTATATTATGTATACATATATGTATGTGTGTGTGTGTGTGTGTGTGTGTGTGTGTGTGTTCCTGTCTCTTCTATATAAGGGAAGATGCCCAAGGGTTGGAATTATTTCATTTCAGTCTTTGTATTTATTCCCAGTACTTTGCACCATGCCTATCACACATCAGCATTTCATACATGTTTATCGATCAATGGATCAGACAAGCAATAGCCTTTTTCTTTTCATTTCCTACAGGTCCTTTCTTGTTTACATTACTTAGATATTTATGATAGGTTCTCATTGCTTCTTCCTCTCTCCCTTGCTCTCAGACTTAGAACCACTAGATGATACACATTCTAATGTGTTAATTCTTCCCATGGCCCAGACTACAAACAGGAGGAAAAGAAGGCTTCTATGTAGTACCCATACTTATCTTAGAGTCATAGATTTAAGATCTAAAGGGGTCTTAGAAGACATTTAGAGAATCCCTTATTATACAGATGAGGAAACTGAAGCCCAGAGAGGCTGTGGTTTGCCACATAGATTATAAGCATCAGAGATGGGATCTGAACCCAGGTCCTCTAACCATTGAACCAATGCTACCCTCACCCTATTGCCTCTTAACAACCATGAGACTCTCCACATTGCTTCCCCTGAAGTGCTTTGTGCTCTCATGGATAGTATTTAGTTTGAGGTGGCTATAGCTACCAGAAGGACATAGGCCTTGCCTGCTAACCTGCCCTCAACCTTGAGATTCAGAAGGTTCAATCTCTAGGAGTGTTCCCCACTCTTTTCCTAAACTCTATAGACAGTTCTCCAAGACACTGGTGGTCTGAATTAATTTATTTTCCATTGCCCCTATCCCCTGCTAGATAATGTTACATCAATCAGGCCCCAATTATTCTCCTAGATAATGCCACTCCAATCAGGCCCCCATTTATTCCTAAAATACACTTATATATTCAACATTTATGGTATAAGATCAAAGAATATTTAAGAGATGGAAGAGACATAAAAGATAAATGTGTACAATTTTGTGTTATGACCCCTTTGGGCAGGTTGGTTAAGCCTACATGCCCCTTCCTCCAAGAATGTTTTTAAATGCATAAAATACATAGTATTACAAAGGAAACTATTTATATTGAAATATTATTATCAAAATTTTTTTCCTAAAAGTTCCTAGATCTCAGGTTAAGAACCCTTCATGAAGTCCAATACCCTAATTAGAACTGACACCAGGAACTAATACCCAAAGATATTAGATGACTTCCCAAAATCATATAGCAGAGAGATTTGAATCCAAGTCCAATGCCCTATCCACCATGGCATAATGACTCTTTTTTGTTCTTTCTTGGACTCCCTAGTCTGTATTATAGTATGTAGTATAGAGTAGGAACTTCATTGAATCTATTGAGTTGAATTAATTTGATAACCTAAATCCATGTTCCATTCTTTACATACTTTTTTCTTCCATTTCTATGATACTAAACCCATCCATCATCTCTCGGGCTTAGGGGTCACTTCAGCCCTTCCAAATCTTGAGAAGAGACTAAAATTATTCTGTTATCTCTATTCCTCTTGCTTCACTAATAGTGAGTTTAATAAAACAGCTAGAGAGCTCTAGTCTAACACCTTTTCTCAGCTGGAGTGGTAGAGCAAAGAATCTTTTTAGTTTCTGGTCCTTATATAGGGAGAAAGCTTCCCTCTGATTCTAAGCAAGTTGTTCACTAGGGAACAGCAAGGGTGTGTGGGAAGTGTCACTCAATTCTTTGAGGCTCCGGTGATCACAGCCTGATATTCAAAAACATTACTTTAATAGATCTCTCCCTCCCTCCCTCCCTCCATTCTCTCTCTCTCTCTCTCTCTCTCTCTCTCTCTCTCTCTCTCTCTCTCTCTCTCTCTCTCTCTCTCCATTGCCTTTATTTCCAGATATATCCCTTCCCCTTCCTCCCCTCACCCTACCCTACCATCCCTAGTTACAAAGAAGAAAAAATAAAGAGGAGGAATTACAAAAAACTCACTAACACACCTAGTCCAACATTTATTCTATGTGATGCTCCAATTCCATGAACAAGGGAGGGACGTATATTTTCTCATCTCTACTTTGGGGTCAGGGCTTGGTCGTTTTAGTCTCAATTTATCTATTTTCAGGTGTGTTTTTTTAAATCTTTCCATTTTCATGGCTGTAATCATATTTTCCTTGTTCTACTACCCTTATTTTAGATCACAATTCAAATAAGTCTTCCTATGCTTTGCTGAAGTCTTTGTATTCGTTGTTTCTAATGGTGCAAAATTATTTCATCCCATTTATGTAACACATATTGTTTAGTTTTTCTTCAATCAATGAATTTCTCCTTTGTTATCAGTTCTTTGCTAGTGCAAAAAAAATTGTACTATGCATATGGAAGGAGTCTTTTTTTTCCTTTAAACCTCTTTGATGTATATAGTAAGAAGTGGGATTAGGGTAAAGTCTTAAGAGGGATGAAGCTTAACTCCCTCTAGGAGATGGATCCAGCCTTAACTGTAAGTTATCTGAAACTACTATGACCAAGTTATTGATAATTGACTGGGGAAGGGTCTCACTCAAGAGGATCAATGTCCTAAGGATATAATCTAGCAATCTGCTGCCAATTTCTCTCTCTCTCTCTCTCTCTCTCTCTCTCTTTTTTTTTTGCAAGGCAAATGGGGTTAAGTGGCTTGCCCAAGGCCACACAGCTAGGTAATTATTAAGTGTCTGAGGCTGGATTTAAACTCAGGTACTCCTTGCTCCAGGGTCGGTGTTCTATCCACTGTGCCACCTAGCCGCCCCTCTGCCAATCTCTCTTTAAAAAAAAAAAAAAGAGTCTCAATCTCAAATTCAAGATTCCCAGGTTCTTCCTTTGGCTAAAAGATGGTTAATTCTTGCCTATGAATAAACATATAAGAGATACTCTCAAGTCTCATTTCTTCCTTTTCCCCTAGAGAAAACTTCCCTCTGATTCTAAGCAAGTTGTATACTTAGTTCTGATGTGATTCCTCTCCTGAGATTTCAGTAGCATGTAATAAGTGACTCTCTCTCTCTCTCTCTCTCTCTCTCTCTCTCTCTCTCTCTCTCTCTCTCTACATATATATATATATATATATATATATATATATATATATATATATATATATATATAAAATGTGGTAGTAGTAGTGGTGGTGGTGGTAGTAGGGGAAGAAAGAGGGGGAGGAACAGAAAAGAAAAAATCAAGGAGTATAGTTCAATGGAAAGAGAACCAACTAAGTAAGTTCATATCCCTTCCCCTTCCTCCCCTCACCCTACCCTACCATCCCTAGTTACAAAGAAGAAAAAATAAAGAGGAGGAATTACAAAAAACTAACTAACACACCTAGTCCAACATTTATTCTATGTGATGCTCCAATTCCATGAACAAGGGAGGGAGGTATATTTTCTCATCTCTACTCTGCCATTTTCTAGTTATGTGACACTGGGTAAATCCCCTTAACCACTTGATTCTCAGTTTTCTCATCTATAAAATGATATTGGTCTAGATGACCTCAAAGGTCTCTTCCATTTCTAAGTCTTATGAGTCCATTAGACCTGCTTTTGAATCTCAGCTTTGATATGTATTAGCAGTGTGAACTGGGCAAAGCACTTCACTCTCTGGGTGTAAAAGGGGGTATGTGTGACAATATTGATATTACTTACCTCCCAGGTTGCTCTGGAAAATGAATGCTTTGTCTATCTTAAAATACTAAATAATCATAATAAATGTGAGATTGTCATGACCTTACTTGATTGCTGAGATCATTATGGTCCTTAGTACCTCAGGATTTGACTTCACTATTTTTTTTTCATAAATATGCTATCCTGAATATGGTGGTATTTACTGGAACTTGGTGTTATTTGAAGGGACTAAGAAAATGGAGCCTATCCATTAGACAATGGAACAAAAACTTTTAAATATGTGAATGTCATGAATATAATTCTGCAGTAAGAACAAATATGGGGGGCAGCTAGGTGGCACAGTGGATAGAGTACTGGCTCTGGAATCAGGAGTTCAAATCCAGCCTCAGACACTTAATAATTACCTAGTTGTGTGGCCTTGGGCAAGCCATTTAACCCTATTGCCTTGCAAAAACCTAAAAAAAGAAAGAAAGAACAAATATGAAAGAAATGTGGGAAAGAAATGTGGGAAAATACATATGAATTGGTGAAGAGAGGAATAAGAAGAATCAGGACAACATACACAATGACTATATAAATGTAAACAAAATGATCAGCAAAAGATAGTTGAGTTTATAGTAGTGAAAAAACCAGCAAAGGTACATAAAACAGGTAAATGATATATGTTATATCTCTCTCCCTACAGCAGAGGGACAGGTAAGTAACAGGTCAGGATGTGGTATTGTATTGGGTGTTTTTACTTAATTGTTTTTCTTTGATATAAGAAAGGGGAGAAACTTGGGTAGGGGAAGTATATTCCCATAAATTACCAAGATAGAAAAACAAAAGGTATCAATAAAACTTAAAAAACAAACAAACCCCAAAACTTCATTTCCTTAGTTGTGGACATGCAGTTTCTCAGCTTCCCAGGTCAGATGATGGCTTCTCTGCACAATTCTTCAGCTGAGACATCCTCTCTTCCCTGCTGATCTCCCCCCTCCTGCCTTAGTTCCCTCCAGCAAAGTCAGATGCTATGGCGTCACTGTTGCTGACATAGGTAGGGATAGTCAGAGCAGGAGGGAAAAAATTAACAAAGGCAGCTTGGCCTTCTAAGGCCAGAATCCTTCAGACATCTTATTCAGGCAGATAATTTAAAGTGCTCTTTCTGATGACTCCTTTTTCTTTATTATTATAATTTTTTACACAATAAAAGCACAATAATATTATCCCCACATGAAACAAGCTCTCATTAGACACTTAAAGGAAATTATTTTCCCTTTCCCCTCCCATTTTAATCTATGGGAATGTCATCAAGCTAGAACACTCAGCCCTAATCTTCCTATCCTCTCTTATTGGTAAACCAAAGCTCCTTTTGTCTTTTTTCTTTTCGCATTTCAATCCAGATACCAGAAATCATACATGCTTCCTCTCTTCTAGCTTTGGGGTCATGGGATAATTCCCCAACTTTCCACCCAGTGGATGTAAACACACACATACACATTTATTATAGCTTGGAAACCTAACTTTCTGTCTTTAGTTTTAGGGTTTTTTTTAGGGTTTTTTTTCCAGGCAAATGGGGTTAAGTGGCTTGCCCAAGGCCACACAGCTAGGTCATTATTAAGTGTCTGAGACCGGATTTGAACCCGGGTACTCCTGACTCCAAGGCTGGTGCTTTATCCACTGCGCCACCTAGCCGCCCCTTATGTTCTGTCTTTAAATACAGCCCCAGGAAGATTAAAAAAGAATTTTAAAATGCATCTATGATCTCATCCATTTGGGTGTTCCCTCCTAAATCACAAGCTATCCAAGAGAAAGCAAGGAAGGTGTCTAGCATAATGCATGGACCCCTTGGAGCAAAGTTAGAAACGGATGTGGACAAGACTTGCAAGGCATGAGATGGGCAAGTGGGTAGGGACTGTAATCCAGGGAAGTTATGCTCCAAAAATTTGGGATGTATCTTGACTGTACTACTGGAGAACTGCCATCATTGTTGGGACTTTCCAAACATCCTCTGTCGTGAAACTAAGGCGTGGTTCAATAAAAAATAAAGTGTTGGATTTGGAGTCAGAAGACTTGGGCTAGCACCCTGAGTGGTCTTGGGCAAGTCACTTCTCTCTGGGTCTCAATTTTTGTAAAATAAGAGCATTGGATCAGAAATCTAATCTATCCAGAAGAAAGGCATTTTTAATTTCTAGATCTATGGTCCATGACCTAGACATGAAGCTCCTGGCCAGAATTCTTTTTATTGCATAGAATGTCAGAGCAGAAAAGAGACTTAGAATTAATCTAACTCAATTCCCTCAGGCAGTCAGCTAAAAAGCATTTATTTAAAGCTTGTTTTGTGCTTGGAAATGTGCTAAGAGTTGGGGTCACAAAGAAAGGCAAAAACATTACCTGTCCTCAAAGAGTTTTTACTTTAAAGGGGGATTGCTCACATTTTACAAATTTACATTTGCTGCCTAGAAAAGGGAAATCACTTGTTCAAGATCTGGACAATTGTAGAGTCAGGATCTGGATGTGAGTTTTTTGACTCCAAGGTCAGTCTGACTTCAAGAAAATGTACTGCTGCCTTATCTGACCCTGGAAGAAACTGGTACCTGTTCCATTTTAGCTTTACTGATAGGTCAGTTCCTTGGAATTCTACATGGTCTAACCAGTACCCCGTGAGGTGGCAGGTACCTCATGTTCTACATCTGTTAAAAAAAAAAAGGAGATGAACACAACTCCCACTCTAGGACAATGGATACCTCCCAAAGGCTGAAATACACTCTTCTTGCATGATCATATTTAGAGTGGAAGGGACCCTTCAAAATCACCTAGGCCATTCTACTCACTTTATTTTTATATTTCCCCCAGAGTATACAAATAAAATTATATATATTCAATTGAAAGGAAAATAAGCAATTACAAAATTTATAGATTTCACAAAATGTCTTCAATGATCTAATCTCTTCATTGATGGCAGTAGAGCCAACTATACTTGGGCTATACCCCAATAATCAAAATGAGAACATAGACATGACTTAAAAAAATTGAATCACACTCATTTTAAATTGAGTAAACAGAAGGTAGTGACTAGTCCAACACCTGTTATTCAATGTAAGAATTGTTTCATTCTTTGTATTATTATCTCTAGTTTCTGGCACATAGTAGGCCCTTGAAAATGCCTGTTGATTGAATGATTGATGGGGTAGAAGTCCTGGGTTCTTTTCTTGTCTCCACCATTTACTAGTCATATTATCTTGAGTTAATTGATCTCATTTTGCTTTCAAGAACTTTGCTTTCCTCATCTATAAAACTAGACTAAAACCTACCATTACTTCCTTAAAGAATCCTTGTGAAGCTCAAACATAATAGAAGTAAAAGTATTTGGTTAAGTTCTAAGCAGATGCAATCAATTAATCGATCCGCAAGCATTTATTCAAGCACATACTCAAGCTAGGTTGGGGAAATTAATATGTGAATGAAATAATGTCTCCTCCCAGAGAGCTCTCATTCTAAAGAAAACAATAAATTATAAATATATATATATATATATACCTATATTACAGGTAAATGTACATTTATATGCACAGAATAAATAGAAAGGGAATAAGTAGAAAGGGAATAAATACCAAGTCATCACATTTAAGGGCACTAGCAGTCGGTGGAACGGATCAGGAAAAGGCTTTTATAGCAGGTGGTGATGATGATGATGCTTGTCCTTCATTTTTTTTTTTTTTAGGTTAAGTGGCTTGCCCAAGGCCACACAGCTAGGTAATTATTAAGTGTCTGAGGCCAAATTTTAACTCAGGGACTCCTGACTCCAGGGCCGGTGCTCCATCCACTGCACCACCTAGCCGCCCCTTGTCCTTCATTCTTGAAGAAGACCATGACATCAGGGGAATTGAGGCCATGACAAGCACAAGGATTGAATTTGAGTGAGGGGTGCTGTGCTAAGTCACCTGTCTCACTTTCTCCTCCAGTGGCCAAATATGACTCAGGATGACTTGAGAACCCTGGATGTGAGATAATTGGGGTAAGTGACTTGCCCAAGGTCACACAGATAGTAAGTGCCTGAAGTTGGATTCAAACTCCTGAATTCCTAACTCCAAGGCTCCTTCCACTGTGCTACCTAGCTGCCCTTTCCAGCACACCTCCCTCATTCAAATCTAATTTATATGCTTGTCATGGTATCACCTCCTTGATATTTTGATCTTCTTTGAGAATGAAGGACAAGCATCATCATCCTCATCCTCATCCTCATCCTCCTCCTCATCATCATCTCTTATAGCAGGTAGTTTGAAGAGAAAGAACATGAAAGACTTGGATGAAAGGAGAGGAGAGGAGATCTGAAAAGGTCCTGGATATGGATGTGGTGGTACCTGAAAGGCTTCTATAAAGCACTACAGGGAAGAATGAGAACCCTCCATGCAAGGATATCCATGAAAAATAGAAAAGAAGGTGACCTCCCCTGTTTGGTCTGAGGCTGTTTAATTGGATATCTCCAAAGTCTGTAGACCTAGTCTGCCAACTTTTCTAACTCTCTGTCCTGTGCCAGCCCTCTCTTCTTGGACTTTTTTTGCTCAATTTCCTCCAGAACACATATGCCAGGGTGACATATCAAACAGGGACTCCTCGAGCTTGTTTTAACTCTGTTTTCACACCGGAGCTCCCAGGGCTTGACCCAGTTCAGGGATACTCACCAGTGGGTGCTTCCTCTTCCGGCCAGGCCGTCCCACCTTCCTCATGGGAGTGCTGGAATCTTGTCGCTCCTCCTTGCCCCTTGACTCCTCCAGCTCTTCTTCCTCCTGTGGGCACAAACAGAAGTTGCTCAGGTAAGATGTGGGAGGCCCAAAGCAAAACTCTGAAAAGATGACTTGGAAGACCTTTCTGCTCCCAGCTACCAGCCTCATTTAACACCCACTGGCTGGCCATAAACCATTCCACAAGGCAACTTTGACTCATGCAGGCACCAAACACTAACCTTGGCTCATCATTAGTGATAACAATGGAGATTATGGAAATAGAAATAGGGCTTCTGGGCCAAAAAGCTCCAGGGGTTGCCTATTCCCTCTGGATAAAATAGACACTCCTCTGACATTTAAAGCCTTTCACAACCTGGCTCCAAATCATCTTACTCATCACTCTCCTTCATGATCTCTACTTTCCAGCTTTGCTTTCTGCTCATGACATTCCAGCTCTCATCTCTTTGCTATTGCAGGCTGACCCCCATATCTGAAATGAACTCCCTCCAACTCTCCACTTCTTAAAATCTCTTATTTCCTTCAAAGCTCAGCTTATATGCTATTTCCTATATGAAGTCTTTCTTTTTTTTTCTCTGTAAGGCAATGGGATTAAGTGACTTGTCCAAGGTCACACAGGTAATTTTATATTAAGTTTCTGAGGTTGGATTTGAACTCAGGTCTGTGCCACTTAACTGCCCCCATGAAGCCTTTCTTAATGTACCCAGTTGCTATTGCTCCCCCTGCCCCAAATACTTTGGATTTCCTTGTTGCTTCTCCCTTTAGAATGTCAATCAGTCAACAAACATTTATTAAGCACTTACTATATTAGTAAAAAGACAGTCCCTTGCCTTCAAGGGGCTCACAGTCAAATAAAGGAAATGATGTGTAACAACTCCAAACTAGCTATATGCAGGACAAACTGCAGATAATCCACAGTGGGAAGTCACTACAATGAAAGAGGACTGGGAAAAGCTTCCTATAGAAGATGGCAGTACTTAAAGGAAGTCAGTAGGCAGAAATGAGGAATGAGAGCATTCCAGGAAAGAGGGACAGAGTTGGGAGATGGATTTTGAGGGAGGAACAGGAGTTTGGTGTCACTGGGTGCAGGGTATATGGAAAAGGAGGGTGCAATAATAATGGTTGTCCTTTGTTCTCAAAGAAGACCAGAACATCAGGGAGGTGATGCCATGACAAGTAAATTAATTGGATTTGAGTGAGAGAACTCTGTTACTGTCACCAGCCTCACTTTCTCCTCTAGAATCATCTGTGTCTAGTGGCCAGATATGGATCAGGACGACAGGAGATGGCTCTGGACATGAGGCTTTCAGGATTAAGTGACTTGCCTAGGGTCACACAGTTAGTAAGTGTCTCAGGCTTGATTTGAACCCCTATTGTCCTGACTCCAAGACCAGTCGCTCTTTCTACTGTGGTATAAGAAGGAGAGGGGAAGCATATTATAAAGGACCTCAAACACCAAATAGAGGGTTGGGTTTTTTTTTAGATTTTTGCAAGGCAATGGGGTTATGTGGCTTGCCCAAGGCCACACAGCTAGGTAATTATTAAGTGTCCAAGGTCGGATTTGAACCCAGGTACTACTGATTCCAAGGCCAGTGCTCTATCCACTGTGCCACTTAGCCACCTCTAGAGGGGTTTTTATTTGATGCTAGAGGTGATAGGGAATCACCAGAGGGGAGTGGGGAGAGAGAGAGAGACAGACAGAGAGAGAGAGACAGAGACAGAGACAGCCAGAGAGAGACAGAATCACTCTGTGTGTGTGTGTGTGTGTGTGTGTGTGTGTGTGTGTGTGTGTGTGTCTGTGTGTCTGTGTGTGTGTGTGTGTGTGTGTGTGTGTGTGTGTGTGTGTGTGTGTAGGTGAATGACATTATCAGACCTTTAGGAAGATCATTTGCATGGAGATTTACTGGGGAGAGATTTGTGGCAGACAGATCAACTAGCAGATTATTGCAATAGTCATATGTGATGGAGTGAATCAGGGTAATGGCGGCATCAGAGCAGAGAAAAGAGGCGTATAAGCAAGAGATGTTTTGAAGGTAAAATGGACAGGTCTTGCAACAGATTGGGTATGAGGGGTGAGACATAGTGAGGAGCTAAGGATGATTCCAAGGTTTCCAGCCTGAGTGACTAGTGGTGGGGTTAGTGGTATCCTCAACAGTAAGAGGGAAATTAGGAATTTAGGCTTTTGAAAAGCAGAAAACTTTTTGTTTTTGTATCTATGCCTACTACTTAGCATAGTGACTGTAACCATAGTAAGTACAAAGGAGAAGCTTAAAAATGCTTAGTTAAAAAAAAACTTGGTTAGAACCAGAAAAACAGTATATACACTAATAACAACATTGGGTGATGATCAACAATGATGGACTTGTTCATTTTAGCAGTACAATAATCAAAGACAATTCTAAAAGATTTGTGATGGAAAATACTATCCATAAACAGAGAGGGAACTATGGAGTTTAAATGCAGACCAAAACTTACTATCTTCAATTTTAAAACATTGTTTTATGAATTATGTCATTTTTCTCTAATTTTTTCTGCTGTTTGGATTTGAGTCTTCTTTCACAGAATGATTACTATGAATCTATGTTTAGCATAATTACACATGTAGAGCCTATATTAGATAGCTTTCTGTCAGGGGAGCGGGGAAGGAAGGGAGGGAAAAAATGCAAAACTCAAAATCTTGCATGTTATTGGAAAAACAAATAAAAACATTTTTTAAAATACTGTTATAAGGATGGTTCTGAAAATAGGAGAAGGATACAGAGGAAATTTAGTCAGTTTAAAAACAAAATAAACCAATACATTTTATTTTAAAAAATAAATGCTTACAGATTAGAATTGAAAGACTTCCTTCTGGAGTCAGAGGTCCCAGGTACAAAACCTAGATCTGGAACTCAATCATCCATGCATATCACTTATCTCTAGGACTTAGTTTCCGTAGGAGAAAAGATGAGGGGGTTGAGCTATATTCTTTCAAAATCAAAAATCCTGTGAAATACTGCTGGATTTGACTGGATGATTTTAGAGAGAACAGTCTCGACTGAGTGATGAGAGCAGCACCCACATTAAAGGAGGTAGGGGAATGCAGCTAGGTGGCACAATGAATAGAGCACCTGTCTTAAGAGTAATAAGATTCTTAGTTCAAATTTGACCTCAGACCTTTTCTAGCTGTGTGATCCTGAATAAATAGACAAGAAGGTGGGAGAACAGCAAATAAAAAGATAAGAAAATTAAGACTGTAGGTTCAGAGAATTTAAAGAATTAAGTTATAAAAGGAGGGTCAAATGAGTTTTGTTTTTCAGAGCAGGGCTGAGAGAGACTGAAATGCCACAAAGCCTGAATTTATGAGAGCAAAAAACAGAGCTCTTAGGAAGTGGGAGGACACTAAGCATCAAGTTAAAAGCACTTTTTTCTTATATTTGAGTCATCTTGGGCAAGTCACTTAACTTCCCCAGACTTCAAATTGTTCATCATTCTCTGCCTTATTTCTTTCTTATCTAACCTTAATTGCATTGCTTCAGTCAAACTGAGACCTGTTAAAGACCTTAGCTTGAAAAAGGTGAAAGTTTCCCACTGCATAAGGATCATTTCTAGTCATCCTGATCCATATCTGGCCACTGGACCCAGATGGCTCTAGAGAAGAACGTGAGGCTGGTGACTGTGTTTTTTTTTTAAATTAATTTATTTATTTAGTTTTAGCAAAGCAATGGGGTTAAGTGACTTACCCAAGGTCACAGAGCTAAATAATTATTTTTTTAAGAAAGATTTTATTTATTTTGAATTTTATAATTTTTTCCCCTAATTTTGCTTCCCACTTCCCCACAGAAGGCAGTCTGTTAGTCTTTACATTGTTTCCATGGTATACATTGATCTAAGTTGAATGCGATGAGAGAAAAATCATATCCTTAAGGAAGAATCATAAAGTATAAGAGATAGCAAAATTACATATTTAGATAATGGGTTTTTGGTCTTTGTTCAAACTCCATAATTCTTTCTCCAGATACAGATGGTATTCTCCATCGTAGATACCCCAAAATTGTCCCTGATTGTTGCCCTGATGGAATGAGCAAGTCCATTAAGGTTAAACATCACCCCCATGTTGCTCTTAGAGTATACAATGTTCTTCTGGTTTTGCTCATCTCGCTCAGCATCTGTTCATGCAAATCCCTCCGGGCCTTCCTGAATTCCCATCCCTCCTGGTTTCTAATAGAACAATAGTGTTACATCACATACATATATACCATAGTTTGTTAAGCCATTCCCCAGTTGAAGGACATTCACTTAATTTTCAACTCTTTGCCACCACAAACAGGGCTGCTATGAATATTTTTGTACAAGTGATATTTTTACCCTTTTTCATAATCTCTTCATTGCTGGGTAAAAGGGTATGCACATTTTTGTTGCCCTTTGGGCATAATTCCAAATTGCTCTCCAGAAAGGTTGGATGAGCTCACAGCTCTACCAACAATGTATTAGTGTCCCATATTTCCCAAATCCCTTCCAACACTGATCATTGTCCTTTCTGGTCATATTGACCAGTCTGAGAGGTGTGAAGTGGTACCTCAGAGATGCTTTAATTTGCACTTCTCTAAGTAGCGATTTAGAGCAATTTTTCATATGGCTATGGATCACTTTGATTTCCTCAACTGTAAATTGCGTTTGCATATCCTCTGACCATTTGTCATTTGGGGAATGTCTTGCCTTTTTGAAAATTTGACACAGTCCTCTGTATATGTTAGAAATGAGTCCTTTGTCAGAAATACTAGTTGTAAAAATTGTTTCTTGATCTTGGTTACAGTGTTCTTGTCTCTGCAAAATCTTTTTAATTTAATGTAATCAAAATTATCTAGTTTGCTTTTAATGATGTCCTCCATCTTTCCCTTGGTCATAAACTGCTTCCCTTTCCATAGATCTGACAGGTAACCTACTCCTTGATCTTCTAGTTTGCTTATAATATTGTTTTTTATGTCTAAATTCTGTATCCATTTTGATCTTATCTTGGTATAGGGTGTGAGGTGTTGGTCTAAGTTTCTTCCATACTAACTTCCAATTTTCCCAAAAGTTTTTAATGGAAGAGTTTTTATCCCAATAGCTGGACTCTTTGGGTTTATCAAACAGCAAATTACTATAATCATTTTCAGCTATTGCACCTACTCTATTCCATTGATCCACTACTCTATTTCTTAGCCATTACCATACAGTTCTGATGATTGATGTTTTATAAAATAATTTTAGATCTGGTAGGGCTAAGGCACCTTCTTTTGTACTTTTTTTTCATTAAGTCCCTGGAGATTCTTGAATTTTTATTTCTCCATATAATTTTACTTACAATTTTTTCTAACTCATTAAAGTAATTTATTGGAATTTTGATTGGTAGGGCACTAAACAAGTAGTTTAATTTTGGTAGAATTGTCATTTTTATTATATTAGCTCAGTCTATCATGAGCAGTTGATATTTGCCCAGTTATTTAAATCTGATTTTATTTGTGTGAGAAGTGTTTTGTAATTATTTTCAAAAAGTTTCTGAGTCTGCCTTGGCAGACTCCCAAGTATTCTATATTGTCTAAAGTTACTTTGAATGGAATTTCTCTTTCTAGCTCTTTCTGCTGCTTCTTGCTAGTCACATATAGAAATATTGAGGATTTATGAGGATTTATTATATATCTTGCAACTTTGCTAAAGTTGCTAATTATTTCTAGCAGTTTTTTAGATTACTTTTTGGGATTCTCTAGGTATACCATGATGTCATCTGCAAAGAATGAGAATTTTGTCTCTTCCTTCCCAATTCTAATTCCTTCAATTTCTTTTTCTTCTCTAATTGCTGAAGCTAACATTTCTGATACAATATTGAATAGTAGTAGTGATAATGGACATCCTTGTTTCACCCCTGATCTTATTGGGAATGAGGCTGGTGATTTTGGCAGACCTCCTTCACTTAAGTTCAATTCACTTGCAAGTCATGACATCACATCTCTGATACTATGGTCTTCTTCAAGAATGAAGGACAACCTACAACATGTGGTATTGTGGAATGACGGATAGAGAGCCAATCAGGTAATCAGAAAAATCTGGGTTCCAGTCTCAGTTCTGATATATACTGTGTGTGTGACACCCTGTAAAATCTGCTTTCCTTTTCCAAGGCCTACTATAATACTCTAAATGGGTGACCAGGCACCAATCTGCACCTGCTTCAGCAGAGAAAGTTTCCTCACTCCTGGAGTTGGGAAGAAAAGCCCCAGGGACCTGAACTAATTGGGAAAATGGTTCTGCAAAACCAAGAAGAAAATAAAAATCCTTCCTGGGGAAGGGTTATGGATCACACACACACACACACACACACACACACACACACACACACACACACACAGATTATATAAATCAAAATACATGTATCCAGCTGCCTCAGAACACATGACTGGGTCTACAGGTCTTAATAACAAATAGCATATGAAAATAAATACACAGACTTACTCTTCTCCAGTGAGATATACTTATCTCCACTCATCCCTACATTCCCATGTACACCTATTCCCAGGAAGGCAAATACAAGGGGGACTGCATTCAAATTCTGCCTTTATCACCTATTATTCATGGGTCCTTGTGCCTTCAGATGAAATCTCTTGGGACCTCTTGATTCCTCCTGTGTCAAATAAGAGGATTGAACAAGATGATCTCTAAGGTCCCTAAATCTATGATCCCAGTATATAAATGGAAACTGTTTAATCATTCAGGTAAGAAATCAGGGTTGGTTTTATTTCTGGGTTTTTTGTGGCATTTTTTTATACATGGACGGATAAATAGAGTACATGTACAGAGATATATATTCACCCATAATAACAAATTCAGTACATCAGCACACTTGCATAGACTCAGAGAGTAACTCATTTACCACATCATGTTCAAACTCCTGTCCTATAACTAATCCTGTTCTATCAAACTGTATCTACATACAGCTGTTATTCCCAAAGGCATTATTTGACCCAAGCTGCCTGCAAATCTATGTACTGATAAAGCTACGTTATAATGTTGTATTATGAACACACACTTACATACACATGGAAAATATTCAAAAATAGATAAATACATGCACAGTACACAGATATTAGTGATAATGATGGTGAAGGTTAACATTTAAAAAGTGCTTTAAAATTTCCAAAACCTAGTTCCATTGTCTGATTGTAACTGAAGACCATGGGTTTAGGGCTGAAAGGGACTTTAGATATCACCTCATCTAGGCCTCTAATTTTCTAGATTTGGAAACTGAGACCCAAAAACATTAAGGGTCACACAAATAGTTAAGTGACAAAGCTGGCATTCAGAAGTACCTTTCCTCTCTTTGGAAGTGACTTAGACACATATCATTTGAATACAGGTTCCCACAAACACAGCCACAATTCAATAATCACACATACAGACATAGCCTATCTCAATTAATATGTATTTGCATAGAGATAGATATGTAATCTGGTCCTTCAGAGATAAAGATGAGATTAGTGACACCCCACCAGCTAAGCTTTTAGGGTTTTGCCATAATGGTAGTAGAATAACCTCAGTTCCTACCTTGTTTCCTTTGTGAGTAAAAAAGACACTTGAAAATGTGGGTAAGGGACTATTGTTCTAGGCTATTGTCATAGAGCACAGATAGCTGGATGAGTTGGCTCAGAGAAAGGATGAATCCATAGCTTTGGCCATGTTAGTGTCTCAGTGCATAGTGTCTCAGTCTCAAGGCAGCACAAATGGATGACATTGGGCCTGAAATCAAGAAGACCTGAATTCAAATTCACCTAGAAAATCCATTTACTAGTTGTGTGACACTGGGAAACTCTCTTAACCTCAGGCTGTTCAACTCTAAAATGGGGATCATGTTTGTACCCACTGCCCAGGTTATTCTGAAGATCAAATGAGATAATATTTCAAATCCCTTAGCAGAGTGTTTAATAAAATTTGTTTGTTTTTTCCTTCCTCTTAAACCTTAAAAAAAGATGCCAATGGTTTGCTTTAGTGAAGAATTTCCTCCCCAAGGAACTTCTTACAGTTTTCAATTCACAAGATCAGAAAAAAAAAAATCCGCAGGGTCTATGTAGTGGAGACTTATATGTAGTAGAATCTTTAAAAAAAAATCTGTTTATTGCCTGATTCATGGTGAATTGACTAGGACAGAGGAATTGGTGAATATTTAGCTAAAAGATCACAGTTTTCCTTCCTGCCCTTCTTGCTAAAGGCAAGGGGGTGATCCATTAATTAGGGCCTGAGGTTTACCAGGTCCATCTTGTCAGACAACATCTGGCAGGTGAGCCCTGAAGGCCGTTCTTCTCCATTTCTATTCCTATCACTTATCATTTTTCTACCTTATTCTATAGTATTTCATCACCTTCTATAAGCGTAAAGATATCACTCTTCCTGCTAAGTGACAAAATAGATAGAAAGTTGGATTGAAGTCAGTAAGATCTAAGTTTAAATTCTGTCTCAGATACTAGCTGTGTGATCCTGGGCAAGACCCTCTGCCTCAGTTTCCTCAACAGTAAAATGGGAATGATAATAATTTTCATGAGGATCCAAGGAGATAACATGCAAAACACTTTGTAAACCATATAAATGCTTATTATTATTTTATTGTTGTTTTTATTATTCTTTTGGGAGGTGATAGCCCTCACAGAGAGGTCTTTGCAGAGGTGGACAAGCAAAAGTCAGTCCTTAATTACCAAATATTTATTAAGTATCTATTTGGTGCCAGTCACTGTTGTAGGCCCTGGAGCTGCAAAGAAAAAAAAAATGAAGCAATCCTTGCCCTCAAGCAACTTACATTCCACAGAGGAAAACAACTTATGTGATTATAAACATGTACTGAACAAATATAACATAAATGCAAAGTAATTTGAGGAACTTGGAGATCATCTAGTTCAAGCCCTTTGTTTTCCAGACAAAGAAAATGAGGGCCAGAAAGGGCAAGTCACTTCCCCAAGTCAAACAGTTAGTTAGAAGGGCTCCAGGTGTTCCCAGCCCTAGATGCTGGGGGGAGGCAGGGCAGTCCAGGGCTTGCTCAGTCAGCATATCTCCCCTCTTCCAGTCTCAGTGGAATGCCCCCCCTCCCAGTCCCTCCTACTCCTACTCTCTTCTGGGCTCAGTTCAACATGTGCTGGGCCCAAGGCTATTCTAGACTCCACCTTCTTGGCAGACACCCCAGCCATTTCCCTCCCCCCAGCCCTTTCTGGACACCTTCAAACATGACTCAATTCACTCTCCTCTCCAACTCTTACCTCCCAGTCTCTTCTGAGTTTCTGGGAGCAACTCAGAAAGAGAGTAAGATTGGGTAGCTAGGTGGCACAGTGTATAGAGCATCGGCCTTGGAGTCAGGAGTACCTGAGTTCAAATCCAGCCTCAGATACTAATTATCTAGCTGTGTGACCTTGGGCAAGCCACTTAACCCCATTGCCTTGTAAAAAAACAAACAAAAAAACAAAGAAAGTAAGATTGAGAGACCCCCCCCCCCCCCCCCCCCCCAGCTACAGCTCTCCAATGAGGCCATGCTGGGGATGCTTAAGTCATAGCCACAGTACTCACTGACTCATCCATGGCCATTGCTAAAACCAGACGGTAGCTGTGGAGCACTGCATCCTGGAAGCACAGACACGGTCTTAGTGCATGACCCTGAGCCAGACTTTGCCACCCTGTTGTCCATTTCCCCATTTCAGAAGGGTCTCTCATCGTTGCTTTCTAGGCAAAGTTCTGGCTTGCCTACCCTGTTCCTGCTTTGCCTATTGATTCCTTTTCCCACCTCTTCTGAGGTATTTTCAGTGCTTTCTGAAGACTGGGAGCTCTACTTTCCTCTATCTATCCCTTTGGGACAGCAGGGTCATATTCCATTTCTAGGCATCCCTGATTCCTTATTCACGGCTCCTGAAGTTCTTTCCATTTTTTAAATCTTTTTTTTTTTCAGTCTGACTTTATGACTTCCATACTGGAGTAGTTTGCCATTTCCTGTGCCAGTTCATTTGACAGCTGAGGAAACTGAGGCAAACAGGATTAAATGACTTGCCCAGTGTCACACAGTTAATAAGCATCCAAAGAACTTTCATTGCCTTCTAGAAATCTAAAGATATTCTTTCTTCTAAGTGAAAAAATTGGAGTCAGGAAGGCCTAAGTTTAATTTTTTTTTTTGGTTTCTGAAAGGCAATGGTGGTGGTGAGATGATAGGGGCGGGGTTAAGGGACTTGCCCAAGGTCACACCATTAATTTTTAAGTATCTAAGGCTGGATTTGAACTCAGGTTCTCCTGACCCTGGGGTCATCCACTGCACCACCTAGCTGCCTCCTCTAAGTTTAAATCTTGCCTCAGACACTAGCTGTGTGACCCTGGGCAAGACCCTTTGGCCCAGGGTCACATAACTGATATGTCAGAGGCAAGGTTTGAGCCAAGGTCTTCCTGCTTCAAAGGTAATCTCCCTTTCTATGTCACACTGCATTTCTTAAATGTATACTTTTTAATGTCAAAAAAAATCTCATTTTATTTTTTTGAAGGCAGTAGGGGTTAAGTGATTTGCTCAGTATCACATAGTTGGCTAGATTTGAAGTCCTTCCTCCCAACTTCAGGGTTGGTTCCTCTATCCACTGAGCTACCTAGCTGCACCTAAAAAAAAATCTCCCTTTAGAATGTACACATAGGCATTTATTTTGTTCTAAATCCAACTGGATGTGGTCATAATAAAAGTATCAAAGCTTTCAGAGGATAATATATTTACTGTTTTAAGAGGTGAAACTATTGATTTCTTTTTTATAGTGGAGGAAAGATATAATTGTTGAAGCTGGAATGGATTCATAAAGGCCTTTCTAGTTTTGTAGCTAAGTGGGGATAAGTACAGAGACGCATAGACAAGGAGAGATGTCACCAGATATCTGTTCCTTCTCTGCTGAGTCAGGTGACATTGGCAAGAAGAGGTGTCTGAGGGTGCCTGAGGAATGGGCTGAGGGAGATTAGGAACAGAGTAGGATGGTCCATCAGAACTGGGAAGCAAAAAGGGAATGTATGAATTCTCACAGAAAGGGGGGAGGGGAAGAATTCAGGAAAGAGGAGGTGGAGTCAGAGTCACAGATCTCCAGAGACCTGTGGCTTGGAAGATTGCCTCATGGTCAAAGTATCCAGCACACTCATGCCAGACTAGTCTAAGTCACTTAGTCTGGTCCAAGTACTAAGCAATAGCTATAGCCTTAGTGATTAGTCTTATTATGACACCTAGTCCTGGGTGGCCCCAGACTTCAAGGGAACAAGTTATGGTTTCCCATCCTGTGTCAGTGAAATGGACAATTCTCATACACTTGGATTACTAGTAAAAATTGCTACCCTGGACTCAGAAACAGGTAAAATGACAGGGGTTGCTGAGTGTGACCACAGAATTGTGTGTTTTTGTGAGTTTAAGGTTCTAATACTGAAACTAAGTCTTCTGCCAATGCAGTGTTATTATGCCTATTTTATAGATGGGGAAATTGAGGTTCAAAGAGGTTCAATAACTTCCTTAACATCACATGGCTGGTATGAACACAGTCTGTCTACAGGCTGATTGTCTTCATTGTGTCACTGTCTTCAAAGGCTGGATGACTACTTGTTAAATATGTTGTAGTGGGGGATTTTTCTCTGATAAGGGTTGGATTAGATGAAATTGGACTAACTGAAATTCTGAGATTCAAACCCAGATCCTTTTATTGTCATGTCCAATACTCTCTATACTGACCTACCCTGCATGACAATAGATGGAGGATGAACTCATCTCCAGATACATAAGAAGAGACATGAGTAATGAACTTCAAGATGTGACAGAAGCTTTCCAGGTAGGAACGTAGATCTAGGTCCAGAAAAGATCTGTGGGGCCATCTAGTCCAAATCCCTCCATTAATACATGAAGAAATTGAGTTCTACAGAAATGAATGAATTTGTCCAAGGCCACACAATGACAGAAACAGGATTATTCAGTGCTGATCATCTTTGGGTTTGGAATGGACACCTGCCTTTTTGAGACAGGTGCAAGTGGCCTTGCATGTGGCAAGACATTGACCAAATGCCCTCTTGTTGTTTCTGATCTGCTCCCTTTTTTTGTTCTCCTCTATTTGGAGTTCCTCCTTTATCCATTCCCCCTTGGACATTCTTTGCCTCAAAAGGTTGGCAGCTTTCTTCAACAAAGACATGTTAAAACCTACCTCTTAAAACCAAACTCTTTCAACTCCTGGCTCATTGCCATTGTCCTCCCCTCTCTTCACACCCAAGTCTTTTCCCTTTTCTCACTCTGAGCTGTCACTTCCGCTCTCTATCTACCCCCTCCTTCTGTCAGTCTTTCCTTCCTTCCTGTTCTTTCACCAGATGCAGAATCACATCACTGGACTAGGGATCACAAGACCAAGAGACAGAATCCAAAGCCTGGCTCAGCCATACTTGCTAGTTCTATAATCTTGGGTATCTACATAACCTCTCTGAGCAGCAATTTAGCTTTTTTTTTAAAAATCAGATCTGTGATTTTGTCAATGTAGGGAAGTCCTCATAAAAACACTAAGAAAGTACATTACTTGGTAAATTAGGACACTGAGATTAAGAGACTTGCCTAAGATCACCTGAACAGTGTATGTCAAAGATAAGACTTGACTTCAAGCTCATTTCTAACCACCATTATATACACTCACTGTAAGACTAGATTAATCATACCTGTTCTATTGACCTCCACAACTGTTGTGCTCTCAAATGAAATCATACACAAGCATATCTCACCTAATATAATTAATTGATTTTTCTAAGACAGGATAATATGTGAAAAATTGCTATTGAGGCCAGTTCCATAGGAACAGTGCCATAAATGTAACTAAACTACCGAAGAGATTTGTGACTTTGGAATGGAGTTCAGTTATAATATATTAATGGCTTCATGAAATGATATTAGTTGGGGCAGCATTGGGTATGCCTGTATAAGAATGCTTTGTAATCTGTAAGGCACTGTCCAAATGTAGGGTATCATGTTCTCTATTGCTCATCTTTCTTCTCCCCTCCAATTCTAAGCAACCTGAGCTCATTCTTTCTCAGCATCCCTAATCTGTTATGGACACTTTTGACCCTGCTGACCTTACTGCCAAAACCTTTGGGGACCTCTCTAAAAGGAAGTGGTCTGTAGTCAATCTTGACTTTAGCACTGCCCTAAGAAAATGTGTGACTTTGGACATGTCACTTCCATTTTTCTAGGCCTTCCTTAAAAACTGAAGATTTGGACAAGATGACTTTCATTTCTAAATCTATGATTGTATACTGCCAGTTTTAAGCTATGATTATGTGATTCTCTGCTCCCATTAAATAATTTTACCTAAATGTAAATCTGGAAAGTAGACACACACACACACACACACACACACACACACACACAACCATGACATTCAATCAGCCAAGAGCAGAAATGATAGCCATAACTGAACATCAAGGTCTTTTGTTCCACACTGTTTTTGTTGTTCTTCTTTGCTTCTCTTCTTTACCACTGATTCTGACCTGCCACTTCTCATTTCCTCTTTGTCTTCTCCTGTCCCAATTCTTACATATTGTTCATCCCATTTCTTCAGGTTTTCTCAGATATGTCAGCCTGACATTGTCACCTCAGATTCAATTTGATGGGAATAGAAAACCAGGAAGAATTTCCTTTACATGGGCACATTCAGAGCTCTGACAATGTGCATGGGTTTTTTTTGGCAGTTGCATATGTATATGTATTTGTATTTTGGTAAATGTACTATCATGTCCTTGCACATTCTCTGTCTTGTCTTTTCTATGGATGTCTCCAATATCATTTACTGTCTGAGTCAATCTTCGAGGCCACACATCATGGAGGTGTGCGACTTTGCAAATGGAGGGGATGATGCCAGATCTTGTGGCTGCTCCCCTTGGATACACACCAGAGGCTATGCAAATCACTGAAGGCATATCTAGGGATGGATTTGAGAGAGGGACAGAAAGATGAGTTAAAAATTATCCCAAGGAGTAGGATCCCTGGACTGACCCTAGCCCTGATTCCTTCTACTCAGGGCATGGAACTTCCACTCCTGAGGTCAGGCATCCTTTGCTATCTGGTTGAGACAACCTTTCAGTCTTTTTGAATCACCTGTGTTATATTTACTAAACCATGGTTGAATAGTCACAGTTTTTCAAAGCATATTCATTATCGGGCGGCTAGGTGGCACAGTGATAAAGCACCGGCCCTGGAATCAGGAGTACCTGGGTTCAAATCCAGTCTCAGACACTTAATAATTACCTAGTTGTGTGGCCTTGGGCAAGCCACTTAACCCCGTTTGCCTTGCAAAAAAAAAAAAAAAAAAGAAAGCTAAAAAAAAATCCAAAGCATATTCATTATCTCATTGCATCCTCACAGCAACAGGTATTACTGTCGCTATTTTACTGATAAGAAGCCAAGAGAACTTAAACAATTTCTTCAGTATCACAAAGCTGGAGTTAAGAATAAAAAGGTCCAGTGGTCCAGTAGTCTTTTCACTATATCTGAATATAAGGATTAAGCATGGCTTCTTCAGTTTGACTTCCAGGGTAACTCATGGATCCTGTAGTTCAGTAGAACTCATCAATCTTGCCAAAGTCCATTTATTCCTTCCCCTATACCTTTAGGGGAAATAGCTGGAGGAGGGTGAGAAGTAGGAGGGTTGAGTAATAATGGTGTGGAATAGAGCAGAAAGAATCTATGTAGGTACAGATCAAGCATCTGGTGAGTTTCTTTATGTATTTGTTTGTTTTTGTAAGGCAGTGGAGTTGTGACTCACCCAAGATCACATAAGCTAAGTAAGTATAAGTGTCTGAGGTCACATTTGAACTCAGGTCCTTCTGATTCCAGAGTCGATACTCTATCCACTGTGCCACCTACCTGTCCCCCTTATATACTTTTTATATGTCCTCTCCTCCCCACGCCATCAAACCATGTCACTCTGGAGCACCCTTCCCTTCCCTCCCAAGATTCTTCATAAGAGGCTCCAAGGCTCCACAGCAGCTGCCTACCTTGCGGTCCTCGTCCCTCTCCAGGTTGGAGCTGCTGCTGTCCACGGTGGTGGCACCACTGGAGGGCATCGTGGGCTATCTGAGAGGTAGGAGGCCGGCTGGGGAAGGGTGAGCTGGATTTGTTGACTTTAGGTAATTTTTTTTTTAAAGAAAATTTTAAACTTCAAAAAAAAAAGTACACACATGCAAATCCACAAATTCCAGCGTCAAGCCTCTGGAAAGATGCGGTCTGTCTGCAGGACTGGGATCCAAGCGGCTCCACCTGCCAGAAGAGAGGCAGAGGGGTCAGCAGGGGATAGTGGGGTTCATCTGGATCATAATTTATCTTCCCAAACTCACAGAAAAACCTGCTACTTGAAAACCTCATTTGTTGTGTCCAGATTAATTATTAGGTCCCAAGTTCCCATTCCTAGTCCTGCCTTTTCCTAACACTCACATTGTTCACCCTCCTTTCAGCTCACTTTACACCCATGACCTCATTTTACCCTTCTTCAGCCTCATTACCCTCCTCCCTGCCCCAAGCCCAGGCAGGAAGTCCCCCTGACTTCCCTTCACAATGATTTTGGGGAAAATCCTAACTACTCCACAAACATGGCTTTTCCTTCCACCTCCCGAGCTCCAAGAAGCTTCCTGCCTTTCAGGCATGCCAGCCTTGCCCTGCCCACCTGCTGATCTGAGGCCATTGGCTCTGTTCCCTGGGGCCTGTTGCTGTGGGCACAACCCAAGCAGGCTACTTCCAGAGCCTTCCAGCTGCTGCACTTGCCTCCTCTCCTCCCTCTCCTTCTGCTCTTTTCCTTTCCCCTCCCACTCAGTGACAAATTCCACCCAAATCCAATTGCTATGGGGAATTCTTAAGGTCCTTCTGCTCAGTTCCTTTCCCACTCCTCCCTTCCTTTTCCAGAGTCAGTTAAACCCCTTGATGGATCGTTATGAACTCTTTTCATCCTAGACCTCCATCCCAGTCCCTTCCCCTCTCCCCATCAGGCCCATGAAGTCATACACCTACCCACCTACCAACCCCCCACACATAACCTTCACAACCAGCCCCTCTGGCAGCCTGCCTCCTGCCCCTTTGGAGGAAGTGAGCCACAGTCACAGGATGTAACAAAGAGAATGCTATTTCACATAACCCACTCCAGAGGAGAACAGTCAACAATCAGGGCAGTCCTATGAAAAGACTCAAAATCTGGGCCTCATTATGAGCATCTAAATGTGTCTGATGAAGATTCAAGCACCTGGGCCACTTTCCAAATTCACTCCATTTGCTCAGATGCAGGCACTGAGAATGGACTCGGGAGACTGAGGCAGGAAGAGAGACCTATGTAGATAGTCAATGACCACCTTCAAATGAGGAAAAATTCTCCCCCAAATAATCCCAGTCTATCCAGACTTAATCCTTCTAGGCTAAGAAGCAAGACCTGGTCTACCAGATGCAAAGGAACATGAATTGAAGCAAAATATGAATCTTCTTATTTCCCCATTAAAATGTACCCATGTTATATCAGGACTTAGCTGGCTACCCCAGACCTGACAACCTTTCCACCTTTTATACACAGACACACACCCATTCTTGTACATTCACATACATACACACACACACACACACACACACATAAATCTATATATATATATATATTTTTTGAGAGGATTTTAGGATCCTCTGTTACTATTAAGAATTAAAATGTCATCCTAGTGACTTGTGCCTGGGTAAAATCAAAGCCTCCAGTTATATACATGGAGCAGGGAGGCATTCCAACTACTTCAATTCACTTTTCCTACCATACTATGAGCAGAACAGAAATACAGGCTAATGTCATGGATTTGGGATGAGAATACCTACCCCAGTCACCTAATAAATATCTGTGTGACTTTGGGCAAGTGACTTAACTTCTTTGAGCCTCTCTTCCCTCATGTACAAAATGTAGGGTTGGATTAGACAGCCTCTGAGGTGCTTTCTAATTCTGGTCCTGTAATTCTAGGAACAGATGATCTCAAAGGTTCCTCATAGTCCTAAATCTATTGTACTCCCACTCCATCCCAAAAGGCAAGAGAAAAGAGTTGGGTGATGGTGATGTGTTCTGGAACTCTCACCTTTTTCTCCAGAGCCTTCTAAAAAAGAATGAAGGAGAAATTACTCAAGACAGAAAGAAGGAAAGTGGAAGCTGCTGAGAGCCCTTGGGCAGGAAATGAAGTTAGCCCCAGTACACACCCACACTCCTCCCTTGTCAGTCTCCCTGTTCCGTTTTCTCTCCTATTCTGCATCTCTTTCTGACCTCTCTAGGTCTTTTCTTGTGCTCCTCCTACCTAAAGTTCCATGGAAAACCCAAAGCAAGATCCCCCATATAAAATATTACTTGGCCCCAGCCTCACCATCTTTCCTATGGAGAGGCAAGGGGAGCCAAGTAACTATCCTCACAGGACCCAGTCAGCCCCACATTTCACAGAGGCAAAGGAGGCAATTCATTCACTGGGGGCTGGGAAGATAACTCTATGTTTTGGGGTCTATATGAAAAAGAGAACAAGATGACAAAGGTTCCGTATGGTTATGGATTTCTATAACCAAAAACAAAGGAAAGACATAGGCACACATGTAGGCAAGCCTTGAAGCAGAAGAATGGAGATCAAAGCCCTGAAGACAAAGATGAAAAGTTCAAATATGAAGTAGAGTCTGCCTAACTAGTCAGACCAACAGGAAGAGACCTTTTTTTTTTTCAGAAGCAGCCAGTAATAGAAATAGGGGCTCTTAAGCTAGCTAGGTAGTCCCCAACTTTTCAAAAGTGGTATGTTTTTTAGGTTTTTGCAAGGCAAATGGGGTTAAGTGGCTCGCCCAAGGCCACACAGCTAGGTAATTACTAAGTGTCTGAGACCGGATTTGAACCCAGGTACTCCTGACTCCAGGGCCAGTGCTTTATCTACTATGCCACCTAGCCACCCCTAAAAGTGGTATGTTTCTAAATCTTTGTTAATTTTCAACTCAGCTTCTTAAATCAACAATGCTCTCACCTTTCTTTGTCATCTGACCAAAAAAGAACTATATTGAATTGGAGAATTTCTAAATCTACTAGAAATCTATTTGAAGAGAACATGGGACACAGGAGAAATGAAGAAGTGACTTCTCTTTTATCAAAAAGGTTGAAGTATGGGGAGATGGTCAGAGTTGAAGGGAAAAAAAGCCTAAAGCTATTTAGAATACCTATAGGATCAGAGATGGAAGAAGCCAACTACTAGCTCAACAGGAGGCAATGTGATGTAGCAAATTAGACCTAAAGTCAGGCAGAACTAGAATCCTAGTTCTGACCCTCTGAGGGTAACTCTGCCTTACAGAGTTGTGAGGTCCCACTGAGATAATCTACATAAGGCAATTTGGAAACTCTAAAGTTATTATTACTTTTGATAATGATTGTGATGAAGATGATAAGAATAATAAGGAAGAGAGAAAAGGAAGGGAGGAGGAAAGGGGGGCAAGTAGGTGCCACAGTAGTTAAGAGTACAAGCCCTGGAGTCAAGAGGACCTTAGTGCAAACCAGACACTTGACATTAGTTGTGTGATCCTGTTAGTTACTTAACCCCAATTGCCTCACCAAAAAACAAAGAAAAGAAAGAAAGGAGAAGGAAGGAAGGAGGGGAAAAATGAGAAAGAAAGAAAAGAAGAAAGAAAGAAAAGGAAGAATGAATGAATGAACAAAAAAGGAGAAGCCTGTTATATCTCCTGACAAGCTATAATCTAGCCTTTATATGAAGAGCTGAGGAGATCTCAGACCCCACACTAACACTCTAAAGGGCTAGTCTTCTAGAGCTCCATACCCCAGAGGACTTCAAGGGCCCCTAATCCCTCTCCCTTCTCACTGGTTCCTATAGAGTTTATTACTATATGTCCTTGTCCTAGGCCCCTCTCCTTCTGTCTCAGGAAAGTTGGCTCCCTTACTCAAAGGACATTCAATAGAAGCTTCTCTTCCTCCTTAACTCCCCCTTTCTATGTCCTTCTCCCTCCTACCTCTTTCTCAGCCAAGCTTGATCCAGAATAGAAATAGCTCAGCACAAATTATCTCTTAGTAAAGGAAAATATCTACGAAAAGAGAACTGGCTTTAGAGTCAGAAAACCTTGAGTTTCATAGTTTCATATTCCTCATCCATCTGGCACTGATTATCTGTGTGACCTTGGGTAAGTTAATTTACCTCTCTGGAGGTTGAACTAGATAGCCTCTAAGATGCTATTGTAATTCTCTTTCCATGCACAAGAAGTGGAAAGAGGGATGGAAGGGCAGCAAATGATTCTAAAACAGAAGTATCAAACATGGCAGTGAAACTAAGGAGTAAGGAAAAGCTAAAGGAAACTGAGAGATGTGAAGGGCACTCCTCCTCCTTTCCCTTCCCCCCTTTTACTCTCCTGCATCATCAAGCTTCAGGCTTTGGTTTGGCTCTCTCCTTTCCAATTTCTGGCAGCAGCATCTGAAGCATTCTGGCTGCAAATTCTGATGGCCTTGGTTTAAGATGTTTATATCTTTTGTAAATTGAACTAATGGTACAACAATCACTCTAAAGCACCTCTCCTGCACCTTGGACAGAGATTACTTAATGATCCTCAGTCTAAAAGAAAGTGTTGTTCCATTGTCATCCTCATCTTCTTCTTCCTCCATGTCCTTTCATGAAGGCACCAAAGGTTTCACCCTTATCTTTTGTTAGAGCTAGAGAATTTCTCACTCTCATTTTTGCCTCCCAGCACTCCTCTCTCCCTTTAAGAGTCAGCTCAAATCTATTTTCTTTAAGGTCTTTCATTATCCTACCCCACTTCAATTGTTAGTGTTTTTGCCCATATCAAAGAGTATTTATTCTTTATAGTCTGTATGTATTTAGCTGCAAACATGTTATATCCCATCCCAACTACCCCAGTAGAATGTGAACTCCAAGAGGGCAGACTATTTAGTTTTTGGTTTTGTATTTTGATATATAATAGGTGCTTAATTAATATTTTCTGACTGATTGTTTGATCATCAACATCTTTATTAGCTGGAGTACAAATCATCACCAGTGCTACTTTCTTGGCTACTTTCTTGGGAACAAGTCTTTGCTACAAGTCACTATTCACCCCAAAATGAGTTGTATAATCAGTACTAATGTTGGCATCAATGCCAAAGAAATCCATAGAAACACAAATCTCCTCATTATCCAAGAACACTACCAGCAAATCCTTAAAGTTGTCCAACACCATAATCCAAAGTTCCAATTCAAGTAGCACCTTTGGCAAATCTCTCCATATTTCATAGTCATCCATTCTTTCTATAAAATTTTGAGGTTGGACTAAATGATTTCTGAGATTCCTTCCATCTTTAAAATAGATGACCCTAAGTTGATAGGGGCTTCTAAGTAATGCAGTGGATAGAGTGCTAGGCTAGGAGTCAGGAAGACATGAATTCAAATCCAGTCTCAGACACTAGCAGTTTGATCTAGGTAAATCACATAACTCTGCCCAGTTTCCTCATTTGTAAAATGATCTGGAGAAAGAAATGGCAAATCACTCCATTATCTTTGCCAAGAAAACCCCAAATGGGGTCACAATGGGTCTGGCATGGCTGAACAACAACCACAAAAAAAATTTCCTAAGCTCTATCTTTTAGAAGCCCTACTTTCCTTCAAAGCTTCTCTTATATGAGGTCCTTCCTAATTTTCTCTAACCACTGATGTTCTCTTCACAATGAAAACCATTTTTATTTATTCTGCATATATTTTTGCTTTCACTTGCATGTGTATATGTTTTTGTCTTTCAATAAAATAAGTTCTTGGAAAGTAGGGATTCATTTTGTTTTTTCTTTCCATCTAGAGTGTCAAGCACAGTAAGCACTCTCTAAATGACTGTTGACTGATACTCTAATCATTGCTAATCCATCAATAACATTAACAATAGCCAATTACAACATCCCAATTGTCACTATAGTTAGGATCTAGGAATATTAAGGTACCTAACCATATCATAGGTGACAACCATCCTAACTATATAATACCAGCCTCCTCCTTGGTCTTGTATTGCACCATATTAGAGTAATAAAACTTGTACCATACCCCCATTCTGAACATCACCATATGATCTCTACTAAAACAGCCCCAATTTATAAGCTGGTCAAATGCACGTTCACTATCTTCACCATTAAAAATATTCCTCCTGACATTAAAAACAAACTTCATTGTTGGCAAACTTGGGGAACCGTACTCTCATCCCCTCCCTCTCCAAAAAAAAAAAAAGATTTCACTTCCATCTTTGTTAAGGTTATAGAATGTTTGACTCATTCATGGCAATAGCCTTAACTTGATCGTAATTATCAATATCTCTAATCAGATTACTAACATCCAAAACAATGCTTCTCCTCTAGTCTACTTCTCTTTTCAAACCCCAACCATCCTTCTTCCATAGTTATTCGAAGTCCCAACTATTTCATGAAAATTTCACCCTTCTTGAAATTCTTAAATCACATATGGTCTGCATCACATAAGTTGGCAAGTTAACTAATTTCCATGCACTAATTTTATTTACCCCTGTAGGTTAAAAGCTCCTAGAGAGTAGGAGCCATGTCTAAAATTTTGCTTTTATTCACCACGTTGCTGTTTCACCATGTTTATAAAGCACTTGTTGAGGGCTTGATTAATTTGCAAACCAGTTTGGGCACTGATCAATGACAAAAGCAAAGTTTTTCAAACAGTCCTGCCCTTCTGATTAAATACTGCCTACACAGGAAAGGCTAGGTATTTAACTCTTAAAAAAAACAAAAAACTAAGGGGGTCATCTTCAACTGGATGGTTTCTAACACCAAACTGATCACATGTTCTAGTCAATTTCCAGCATACCATGTAATTCATTGTGTTAAGAAAAGAAAAACTGATAATCGCCCAGTAAAGATACATTTACTCCAGTACCCATAGAGTTTTTTTCCTTTCTCTACATTCATAAGGTAGAAATGATCTCTTTAGACCAGGGGTTCATAACCTGGGGAATCATGCACCCCAAAAGGATAGATTTCAGAGGACCTGGGAACTTGAACAAGATAAAAATTACATCTTTGCCAAAATATAACTGGTTTCCTTTTGTGATCTTTTTGTATTTTATTTTAATTTGAAAATATTATTATGAGAAGGGGTCTCTAAGCTTGACCAGACTGCCAAAATAGAATATGGCATACACAAAAGATTTAGACGGAGTTTTCTTGGGCAATTCAGACCTAAACTCTTTAGGACAGAACAAAATGCTAATGGAGTATTACAATAAATACCTCTAGTCCACTTATAGTTGGAGCTTTAGATGATCATTGAAGGGTGGATGGGGTTTGAAAAGAGGGGCTGAAAAGGGATGGTGGGGCATTGTTGTTTTGGATGTGAATAATCTGATTAGGGTTAGTGATAATTATGATCAAGTCAAGGCTATTGACGTGAATGAGAAAAACATTCTAAGGCCCTAACAAAGATGAGGGTGAAATCTTTTTTGGGGTAGGGATATGGTTCCCAATTTGTTTTTATGTTTTTTAGAATCACTAAAGTCTAGATATTCCCAGTTCCATTAAAGCTTTCTGGCAATATTCCAGCTGTGGATACACCATGGTCCTTCCCCCTAATTACCGCACCCCCACAACAGGACAGGTTTTCTGTTTCCTTTCCCAGCAGTACAAGGGACCATTGTCTTCAGGGCACAGCCCACAATGGCTCCTAGGTTGATCCCTTTCCCTGATCATAACTAACAACTCAGAGATCACAGCATCTTAGATCTTGTACTGGAAAGGACTACAGAGGCCTCTTAGTTCAATTCCTTCATTTGAAAGATGAGGAAACACCCAGATAAAACAGCTAACTCTGCAGATCTGTTGGCAATTGCCAATTTAATGATCACAAACCTTCTAATTTCATGATGGTGGTCAGGGTGGTGGTCCTGAACCAACTTCAGAGGATGAGACATTTCATAAATTCCCTGAGAGTGACACTGGGCCAGAGATAATAGCCTTCAGCTAAACTTCCTCCTTGACCCCAGGGGATGTTAAAACAAGTTGTCTCAGCTTGTAGTGAGGGTTCTTAATCTTTTTTGGTTAAAACTATTTGGCAATCTAGAAAAGCCCTAAACACCAAGAAAGTGCTCAAGAAAACTCCCGGAGGGCAATAAATGATACTCTAAAAAGAAGGCATAAGTCTCCCTACCAGGTTATCCCCTCCCCCCTGGAAGTCAGGATTATGCTCTGTAATACAGAACTGCTTTATAGTGACCCTGAGCCTGGGGAGTTGTGTATATTTTGAGGGCAGAGAGGCATGTGGAAAGAAAACTAGCCATGGGGACAGTAAACTTGAGTTCAAATCCTGGATCTGATGTCCATTACTTGTGTGATCATGGACAAATCAATTCACTTGGGCCTCAGTTTCCTCATTTGTAAAATAAGGATATTAATGTTGTTGGGTCATTTTTTTAGTCCCCTCCAATTCTCTGTGACCCCACTGGGTATTTTCTTAGCAGAGCTATGCTACTGGAGTGGTTTGCCATTTTCTTCTCCAACTCATTCAGATGAGGAAACTGAGACAAACAGGGTTAAGTGACTAGCTCAGGGTTACAGAGCTAATAATGTCTGAGGCCAGATTTGAATTTAGGAAGGTGAGACTTCCTGACCCCAGTACTTTATCTACTTCATCACTATAGGATTATAGACCGGATTTGTACCAATCAAGGTCTTAGAGAGTTGCCTGGGGGCACTGAGAAGTTAAATGACATATCATTGGCAACAGTCATTATATAGCAGAGGTGGACCTTATCCTAGGTCTTTTTGGCTTTAAGGTCAGATCTTTATTTGCACAACTCACAAGACCTCTTATGATGATGAACATGGGAGAGGAGACTGTATGCACTATATATTCTCAGGAATGAATTAGGCTGGCACATATATTCCTTCTGGAATCTTACTAGAGTAGTAGAAAGAGCATTGAATTTGGATTTTTTTTTAAATTTTTGCAAGGCAACCGGGGTTAAGTGGCTTGCCCAAGGCCACACAGTTAGGTAATTATTAAGTGTCTGAGGCCGAATTTGAACGCAGGTACTACTGACTGCAGGGCCGGTGCTCTATCCACTGCCACCTAGCTGCCCCTGAATTTGGATTTAAAGAACCAGAGCATAAATCTCAAAAAGTCACTTTATCTCCATGGGCCTTAGTTTCCTTATCTAAAAAGCAAAGGGGTTGACTATTTCAAATTATTTACCATCTCAGAGAGGGAGGAAGAAAATTTGGAACTCAAAATTTTAAAAAACTGAATATTAAAAATTGTCTTTACATGTAATTGAGAAAAAATTAAAACATTAGCCTTTAGCCCTAAGTATATCTTTTGATATAAATCAGACTTTAGGGGACAAGATAAGAATGATAAGGGATAAGAAGGCATGAATGAGTTAAAAATCTCATATCGTGAGATGCTGGATTCATCACAGTAGAGTAGAAGCTTTCTAGAGCCTTCTGACTAACCATCCCTCTCCCCTCCAGAGTTGCATGTCTTTGTCATAACCCCTTTCAATCCTAGCGTTCAACATCTCTACATGGCCTTGTCCTGACCTCTACTATCATGATACATATATCAAAAACTTCTAAAGATGGTCCCAAAGTCACCTAAACTTTGATTTCTCCATGGCTGACCTGCTCCCAAATCATGCCCAGCCCTCACCTGGACTCTTGAGCTATTGACATCATTCTTCTCAGCATCACCATTGTTTGCCCACAAAAAGCCTCTGATTTTGTTGAACAAACTAACAAAAACATTGAAGCTTTTTTGTTTGGTTGGTTTTTGACCTCTTCTATTATCAAGGATCAATGCAACACCACTTATCACAGATCTCCTAGCACTAAAGAACAGGTACTCTCTTGGAAATGAATCATGATGGAAGTGATCATGATGGACCCATCAAGGCCTTAACTGAGTAGAACTTTTATAAAACCAGTCTTAGTGCATGAGAGGAACCTTGATGAATTGGTTAGTTATGATCATAGGATCACAGACATAAAGTAGGAAGGGATAGTAGTGGTAATCTTATCCAATCTCGCTTCCCATTTTACAGTTAAAGATTTGCCCAACATCACAAAACTAGCAAAAAAATTAGAGCACCAGTCCTGGAGTCAGGAGTACCTGAGTTCAAATATGGTCTCAGACACTTAATAATTACCTACTGTGTGGCCTTGGCCAAGCCACTTAACCCCAATGCCTTGCAAAAACCTAAAAAAAAAAAAGTAGAAAATTAAACAGTGGATCAAACATCAGAAGAGCTGGGTTCTAATCCTTCCTCTGCTATTTACTTGCTGTGTGATTTTGATAAAGTCTCTTAATTTTTCTCCAGACTTCAGCTTTCTCATTTCTAAAATGAGGAATCATTTTTCAAAAGAGGAACGAACACCAGAAGTCTTCTGGTCCAATCCCTTTATTTACAGATGAAGAAATGAGGGGGTGAGGGGGAGGAATCTGATTATATCTAAATCTATGATTGTGCATCTGCTTGCCCATGACTGTCCCTTGGTATGGGTATTTCTTATGACTCTTTCCTTATAGGTTCTCCACTTCCTTCTTAACTCTACCTTCTTAAGTGCTGACAGTGCCAGAACTCCCAGTGCCATATGTCATGGTCACTGGTACAACCATGGTGTCTGATATCATCCATACCAGTAAGGGGCAGACCTGAACAACTTACACAAGATATACTGAATGTAAATAGGTACAGCTAGAGGTCACTGGAAATAGCCCTCGGCAAAATGAAGAAGGCAGCAAAAAACTGACTTTGGGGCCTCTAACTTCACCTTTTTGTCCTATCTTGGTCTTTGTTGTTTATTCTCCAGAAGCACCTTGGGGCATATCCCCTATAGCCCTTTTTACCATCAGACAGGAGAAAGTCTTATGAACAGTCAGTGGCACTGCCCTCTCCCAAATCAATCAGTTGCCAGATCTTATCAATTATATGTATCACCACCACAACCTCACACTCACACTCCCACCTGCCCAGCTCCCTAGGCCACTCTGCTTCAGGCACTCATCACTTTTTCCTTCAATTGTTGCAACATCTCCTAACCCGTCTCTCCTCTCTCTATCCCCTGGAGATGAGATCTAGAGAGTGTTCAGCAATGACTGACTACCAGAGGGCATCTTGGAGCCGGCAACTGGGATGGAGAACTAAATGTCTCAGGGTCAGAGGTTTCTTTTAACTGTGGCCATGAGGCCTGGAGCCTGCCCAGACTGAACACAGGTCTCCTTATCCTCAGTCCCCTTCTCTCTCCATCTCCTCACCCTCACTTCCCTTTTAGAGACCAATTAGAGCTCCTGCTTTTTAACTCTAATCCTTTTTAACTCTAATCCCATGCTTCTCACATATCCCAGCATGTTTACATGCTAGGAAGCCAGAGCCCACTGTCACTGTGCTCCCTTCCTGCCTCTCCACCCCCACCTCACATCTGCTTCTCTTCCCCCCACCTCCACAGTGTGGTGTCTGTATTGTCTCACACCCCTCCCTCCCCAGCAGGCCATCCATACTCCCTTGGCTCTGAGTTTTCATCTGGCAAACATGTCAGGAATGGGAACAGGCAACAGCTGGAGGTGCCATGCCAGAACTCCTCAGGTGTGAGAAGGGGGTAGAGGAGGGGTCTGGGCTGTTAGGAGAATGTGAAGCAAGCACAAGAAACCTTAGTCACAGGCTATGGGTCAAGGAAATAGGGAATGAAAGATACTGTAGTCCTTTCTTAAGAATGCTAGTATATGTATGTATGTATGTATGAGATTTAAATGGTACATGGTAGCCAGTAATGTTGTCAGGTCTGATGTTGACTATAGAAACTGGAAAACTAACAAAGTGAGAAAAGAAAAACTGTAAAATCTTGGCTTTGACTGTGAAACAATATTACTAATCATGGTCACTGATGTGAAAGGCTCATCATTTGTGTCTAATTACCAGGCAATGAAATAGCAGTTATGTATATCATTCAATATGAACAGGATTTACTGTCTTATTTTATTAGATTAGGACAGTAATTTCTGTTCATGTACACTCAGTATGGCTGCCTGTATAGGAAGCACTGCTATGTGTCTACCTGGACACTTGTAGCAGAACTTCAATCGCAGAGCCAATCTCTTGCTGCCAAAAATGACACCCTCCACCACTACCACCACCACAGGGACACCACCAAAGGAGGAAAGATCATTCTTGGGGATCAAAACCAGAACTCAAGTCACATGCATATTGCACAAATTATCCACAACATCTCCTTAGACATGGGCACAGCACACTCAATAAATTTTTATGGATGGCACATCTTGTCAATGCAAACTTTCCCCTTTACTTCCTTGAATCCTGGCATCCTAGCTCTGTTGAAGAGAGTACAGAAGAAAATATTTGTCAGTGTGAATGTGTGTGTGTGTGTGTGTGTGTGTGTGTGTGTGTGTGACCTCAAAGATGAGGAAAGTACTAAATTTGGAATCAGTGGACTTGAGTTCAATCTAGGATTTTTTCATCCATTATTTGGTTCTATGTTGAGCAAGTCCCTTACCCTCCTTAAGTCTCAGTTTACTTATCTGTCAAATGAAAGGACTGAACTAGAACACTCTAAAAATGTCTTTCAGTTTTATATCTGTGGTTCTATGGTTCATCTGGTCCAACTTTATCTGACCAAGACTCTCTTCTTCCTAAATTTTTGACAGATGTCAATTGCTTCTGTGTCCAGAACAGCAGACAGGTGGTGCAGCAGATAGAATACCAGGTCTGGAGTCAGGAAGACTCATCTTCCTGAGTTCAGATCTGGCCTCAGACACTTAACTATCTGTGCTATCCTGGGCAAATCACTTAACTTTGTCTGCCTTAGTTTCCTCATCTGTAAAATGTGTTGAAGAAAGAACTGGCAACCACTTCAGTATCTTGGTCAAGAAGACTCCAAAAATTGAATTTATGGAAATTCAGACCCAACTTAGAAAAACTGAGTAATGTGCCAGGAACTCTGCTAGGTGTTGGGGAAAATGGAGACAAACAAAACTTTACTAAGTAGCTTACTAACATAATCTAAACATCCTTCTCCTCCTACAAATTCATAGTCTCAAAGTCTTTGAAAACTCTTCAATCTCTCTCTTTGAGTTTCACCACCAAAAATAATCAATCAGTTGTATAGTGTTGTCGATTCTACTCCCATGATATCTCTCCATTCATATAACCACAATCCTTGTACAGGCTCTGGTCACCTCTTTTCTGGATAACAGCAGCAGCCTCCAAACTGGTCTCACTCAAGTCTTTCCACTTTCCAATTCATTCTATGGATAGCTGCCAAAACACAGACCTGACCTCTCTGGCCTACTTAAAGAAGCTCTAGTGATTCTCTAACACCTCTACAATAAAACATAAACTTCTCTGTTGGATATTCAAAAAGACTTTTGTAGTCTGACTCAACTTCTCTTTCCAGGCTTTTTACACATTATACTCATTCATGCATCCTATAGCTGGACTAGCTTTCTTATTACTTCCTCACATACTATATTCTACATTCTATCTCCTTGTCTTTTCCCAGGCTTTTCCTCATTCCTGACTGAAATACTCTCCCTCAATTACACTTGTCTCTTAGAATCCCTAAGCTTAGTTACATGAAGTCTTTCGTGCTAGTGCTTTCTACCATGAAATTATTCTGTATGCATGTATGTGTGTTTGTGTGTGTGTGTGTATAAATGTCATCATTAAGTTATTTCAGTCATGTTCAACTCTTTGAGACCCCATTTATTTTGTTTTGGTTTTTTGTTGGGGAAACAACGGGGTTAAATGACTTGCCCAGGGTCACTCTGTTAAGTAATTATTAAATATCTGAAGTCGGATTTGAACTCAGGTCCTCCTGAGTCACCTAGCAGTCAGAGTTTTCCCCTTAATATAATGTAAAGTCCTAGAGGAGAAGAAGTGTTATTTTTTTACGTTTGTATTACTAGCACAAGTTTTGTATTCTAAACATTACTATGTTTAGAACAGAGTAATTGCTTAATTAATGATTGTTGGTTAATTGATACACCTCTCACTTCCAACAAGTTATAATCTAACCTCTTCTAGAAGACCTGAGGCCATTAAATGGCTGTTTACAATTCATTATATTGTAAACTCCTTGAGGGCAGGGACTGTTTTTTTGTCTCTATTTGTATACCCAATCCTTAGTTTAGTAAACTTAAATGCATATTTACTGATTCATATATTAGTTGGCCTTTCAGAGTGTAACCCCTAGAGGGTATTAGCAGGATCTATAGCTCCTTGGGCCCTATAGAGCTTATTATAAGAAAAAATCAAGACAAGGGGTGGTTGGGGCAGTTAGGTGGTATAGTAGATAGAACACGGGCCCTGGAGTCAGGAGGACCTGAGTTCAAAATCGATGTCAGACACTTAATTGACTAGCTGTGTGACCTTGGGCAAGCCACTTAACCCCATTGCCTTGCTAAAAAAACCAACTGAAAACCAAGGGGTGGCTAGATACTCCAGTGAGTAGAGACCAACCCTGAAGTCAGCAAGATCTGAGTTCAAATCCAGCCTGCGTGACCAGGGCAAGTCACTTTACCTTGAATGTCTCCAAAACAAAAAACAAACAAATAAAAAACCAAAACTGAAAAAGAAAAGTCAAGTCTTTGTCCATCAAAAAGTCACAAGATTTTTGTCAGAGGGGCCAGCTCATCTTCAACAATTGTCTCTTCCTCTTCTCCCCCTTCCTATTCTCTTTCCCTCCTACTTCTCTCTCTGCCAAACCCAATCAAGACAAACCATAGCTTAGCACATATCTGTACTTTTACAAAAAAAGAAATCAATCCTCTGATTTATACTTCTCTAGGTTAGAGATGAACAATGGGTCAACATGGCAGAAAAATAAAAATTGGAAGTACCCAGCTTCAGCTGACCAAGTCAAAGTGGATCCTGGTCTGCAGAACTGGGGGGACTCATGGTGGTAGAAAGGAAGCAAGACACTTGTGACCCCAAGTGCATATCTGTTTACACCAATATTCTCCCTCCAAAGTAGTCACCTAGGAGACTTAGTATTTATTCTGGAGAGGCTACCTATCCTCAGAACAAAGTGGCAACTAATCACACACACATTTGTCAGGTAGTGTTGGAGATATGGCTCTTTTACAGATGAGGAAACTGATGTTCAGGCAGGTTAGAGTGATTTGCCTGGTAGCAAAGGTAGTAAGAGTCTAAGGCAAGATTTAAATCTATCCCTGAGGGGCAGCTAGGTGGCACAGTGGATAAAGCACTGGCCCTGGAGTCAGGAATACCTGGGTTCAAATTCGGTCTCAGACACTTAATAATTACCTAGCTGTGTGGCCTTGGGCAAGCCACTTAACCCCATTTGCCTTGCAAAAAAAAAACCCATAAAAAAAAAAATCTATCCCTGAGTTCTGAGTTTTAACAACTCCACCAAGTTACCTCATGAAAAATTTCATACAATTGTAGAATTAGAACTAAACAGGGTCTCAAAGCCTGGGGCTGATCACAGGATACTCTTCATTTTTCCAATAAGGAAACTGAGTTCCAGGAGAGTTAAGAATTCTGTTCAAGGTCATATTGGTAGCAAGTCTCAGAGGTTGAATTTAAAACTCAGATCCTCTGAATATATCATCTTCCTTTGAATTATATCTGATCTCTGACCAAAAACTGTAGCCATGACACAGTTTAATCATCCACCTCATTTTATCAGATTGGGATTCAAGGGGAAGTTGGTAAGGCAGACATATCAGCAGGACTCCCAGTCTATCCCCAAATTACATGAGAAGCTTTATGCTTTTCAGACCAAGACCAGACAGGGTTAGTGACACAGACTCATAGAATTTAGAATAGAAGGATTACTCAAGGATCTAGTCCAACCTTCCAAATTCACTGAAGTGGAACCCGAGGCCCAGAGATGGAAAATAACTAGCCCCTATGGGCCAGAAAGGCACCAAAAACATTCCATTTGATTTTAGGTGGAGCTCCTGAGATTGAAGAGACAAAAGCCATGGGGCTCAGATTCCACATTAGCCAGAGTTTCACCTCTTTCCTGAGTTCTTCCCAATCCATCTGGTTCAAGCAGAAGAGTGGCTATGTAGAGGACCAAACCCAGCCAGCTCAGGTTTAAATGACCTCAAAGGGCCCCTTCAGCTCTAAGAGTCTATGACTGATTCCAAGTCTCTCCTATTATGTGACTCCTGCCAACCCTCATGGGAATATATCACATCTCCTTCACTTCTAGTGCCTATCAATCACTTTTTCTCTCTGGCTCCCTCTACCCCATCCATGAGACACTGCTTCCAGGCTGAATTCAAAGAACAGTTTGTCACTATTCCCAGATCCATTCCCCCTGCAAAAAACATTTCCTACAACAAAACCCTAGGCCTTCCAGCCAATTATCTTTAGTTTCCTGAGGCTAGGAACTGTCTTATTTTTATTTTTAACTCTTGTACCCTGTTTTGCCACATCCAGCCCAGTGCCTGGCCTATTAAGTGCTTAATAGATAGGTGGTACAGGGAATAGAATGGACAGTGTCAGGGCTAGACTCAGGAAGATTACTCTCTCTGTTCAAATCTGGCCTTAGACACTTACTAGCTGTGTGACCTTGGGTAAGTCACTTAGCCCTATTTGCTTTGTAAAAAGTCTGTGAAATGACCTGGAGAAGGAAATGGCAAATAACTCTAGTAACCAGTCTCGTTGCCTAGAAAACCCCAACTGGGGTCATGAAGAGTCAAGTGAATGACAACAAGTAAATGAATAGATGACTAAGTGATTGCTGAACTGAAACAAGTCAAATACTATAGTTACCAAGGCTCCTGGGAATAAACTACAGTGACCAAGGGAAAGTGAAGTGAAGGTTGCCCTAGGATAGAAATTGGGAGGTCTGGTTTTTATTCCCAGTTTAATTACCATTTAATTGTATGGCATTGAATAAGTTAAGTGGCACATGGGGATGAGATAGTGAGTTCAAACCCTGCCTCAGATACTTATTAGTTATGTGATCCTGAACAAGTCATTTAACTTCTCTCAGCCTCATTGTTTCCTCATTTGTAAAATGAGGGAATACAACTTGATGGTCTTTGGGATTCCTTACAATTCTAAATCTATGATCCAATCTTTCTTAACCACCTCCCTTGCTGGGTTTCTGTCTCCTCATCTGTGAAATGAGTGGCTTGGGTTGGATCATCTCTGAAGTTCTTTCCAGCTCTAATATTCTTATGAGACAGAATGGTGCAGACAGGAGAAAAACCCAGACACAATTAGTAAGTCTTAGTGGACGTCCCAGCCTGTGTGGCCATGGTAGGCCAGGCCCCTTGGCCACCAGCATCTGGGCGGAGAGCTGCTGTCAGGGAGCTGGTGGCAGCAATAACCACATTGTTGATGGTAATAAAACTATTAGAAGTAATCACTGCATGCCAGCTTCCAGGCCTGTGGTTTCAACTCCATTGCTCCTCTCAATTGGGAGCCAAAGTATAGCCACAGTCACTGCTGAGCCCTAGGGCACTGGGGAAGAAGGGCAGTCTCCTAGACTCAGAAGAACAGGGTTGAGGAAGAATCTGGTCCAGGGCGGGAGTTTGCAGTCCCTGGGGATGTCTGAAGAATTTTTACAAAGCCACATGAGACAAATAGTCTCAGTTGAGTATAGCCTTAGAAGGCACAAATATATAGAAAATCATTAAGAACAGACATGCAAAGGAACATAGATTTAGGGCCAAAGAGACCTCAAGGGCTATTTAAGTACAACAACCTCATTTTACACATAAGGAAACTGATCCTAGAAGTGATTTGCCCAAGATGGCAGAGGGTGGAACCAGGTCCCTGATGCCTAATCACATCCTACATCATATTCATCAATTGATCAAAAAACATTTATTACAGACCTACTTTGTACCAAATTCTATACTCGTCTTAAGAGATAAAGACCAAAAACAAAACAAACAAAAAAAACCCCACCCCAGTCTTTGATCTCTAGATGCTTACTTTCTATCAGGTAAAACAATATGTATAGGTATGTCTATACAAAATAAAAAGAGATGGATAATTCAGGTAGATGAAGGCCTTCCAGGATCTAGTCCAACCTTCTTTTTTTAACATATTTGGTTAAGTGGCTTTACCCACGGGCATGTAGGAGGTTAGGGCCAGGGTCTAGACTAGAAAATCCAGGTTTCCTAATTCCCCTTAGGCAGTAAAGTGGTGCAGAGGCTAGAGCCCTGGGCCTGGAGTCTGGAAGATTGGAGAGCAAGGCAGCTTTAGACCCTCACAAACCATGTGACCCTGGCCAAGTCACTTAAATCCAGTCTAAGTTTTCTCAACTTTTAAATGACAGTAGTAGCATCTTCTTCCCAGGACTGTTGTGAGAATTACATTTGATGTTTATAAAGCATTTCTTACACTTGGCACATAATAGGCATTTAATTCCATCTTCCACCCTCCTTCACTCCCTTCTTTCCCTTCATCTTTTCTTCCTCCTTTCCTTCTTCCCTCTTTCCCTCCATCTTTCCTTCTTCTTTCTTTTTTTTTGTGTTTTTTTTTTTCAAAGCAATTGGGTTAAGTGACTTGCTATGGTCACATAGTTAAACAAGTATTAAGTATCTTAGATCAGATATGAACTCAGGTCCTTCTGAGTCCAGATTCTCTATCCACTGCACCACCTAGTTTCTCCCCTTCTTTCTTTTCTTCCTTCTCCCCTCCATCCTTTCTTCTTTCTTTATTCCCTTCCTTTCCTTCCTCCCTTCCAACCTTTCCTCCCTCCCTCCTTCCCACTGCATTCAATGCTTTTCTGCTCTGCCAGGGTGTCTCTTGAAGTGTTTAAAGTGGTCCATTTTCTCTGACCTCTCCCCATTCAACCCCAGAGTTCCATAATGGATTCAAGAGTTCACTCAACTTGAGTTTGAATCCTGATTTTGCCACTAATTCCCTATATGACCTTGGGTAAGTCATTTAAACCCTTGATATTTATTGTAAAATGTGAGAGAGGTGGTGACCTCTAAGGTTCCTTCCTCCCCTAGATCTATAAGCCTATGAGACCAAAGTCCAATTCTTTGGAAAAGAAAAAAAAACTACAAACAGAACTCCAGTGCATTCATGGAATCAACTCAGGTAAGGACCAGTGTGCATCCGAAATGTTGTGGGTTACAGTAGAGAGTAGAGAGAGGTAGAACCTAACCCAGAAGATTGTCTCTGATTGTGGCACCAAAGGGCCTAAGTTTTTACATAAAGGTATGGCTCCCCTCCCCCATGACAGAATAGTAGGTATTTCCCCCAATCATCCTAGTTTCCTTTAATGATTCATAATGACTTAGTCAATAACTTCTGTATCTTTACTATGTCTGCCAGAAGTACTATCTTTTTTCATCCAAAATCATCTTATTTTCATCTGGGGCCATCCCAAGAGGGGTGCAGAGCCTGGGGCCGATCACAGGATACCATCTGCCTTCTCCTCCCTCCCCCACCAAAATTTTGTATCTGGGTGAAACCAGAATGCTGATCAACATCAAGAGCATCCTTGAAGGGGGAAAGAGATCACTAAAGGGCAAACTGCAGCCTGTCGGGTGGTAGGGGGTGGTGGGTGGTAGAACCAGAGGAGTGGGTGTTGTTGCCAAGCAGCCAGTCCCAATGACAAGGCTGATTGTGTGGGGAGGTCTTTTTTAGCAGCCACCTTCTCTTTCTCAACCGCTGCTTCTCTGAGTCACTAGTCCACCCCCCTCTACTAGCAAGAGCAGCAGCAGCAGCTCTGAGTCCCCTTCACAGAAGCCAGCTGTGGCAACTACCCCAATCTGCCATCATCTTAGCATATTTCAGGACTCAGTTTGATATCATTCAGCAGGCTATAGCCTTTAGCTCTACTATCAGCCTCCTTAGGATAACAAAATAGTGAAGTAGGAAGAAGTTCTGGGTTTGAAATGAGGACACAGATTCAAATTCTGCCCAAGCCACTCCTTATCTCTAGCACCCTTGTGAAGTCATTTCACTATTGTAGACCTTAATCCGTAAAATGGGAATCCTGAGACCTGTAGCACTTACCCCAAAGGGTAGTTATAAGACTCAAATGAGTTAATAGATATCTAAAGTGATTTGCAACTCCTGAAGCACTATAGAACTGTCAATTATTATTCCTTCAAACATGACATCGAGATGTGTACAATACAGGTGAGAGCAATTTGACTCTCATATGTACAGGTGAAATGTTTTGTTTTGTTCCCAATGGCCTTTCCCATAGGCTGAACCTGAACATTGGGTTGATGTCTCCAGAGAGTTATATACTATTACTCTTGGCTCCCATTTCAGAGTTAGAACTGACACTTCAGAGCCCATCACTCTCTAAGCACAATTGTGATAATCTTCTCCCTTTTCCCCCTCCCTCATGTTCCTTCCATTGCAGTCTGCCACCCTTTCATTCATAGCCTCATGAGGCTTTCCTGCAGTTTATACCCTTCAGCTAGTCATTTCATCAATTGGAAGATCTCAGTGATGATAATAATAACTAACATTTCCATAGCACTTTAAAGTTGGCAATATTCTTTACTAGGGTTATCTCATCTGCAACTTCAGAGATGGCACCATGTAGTCTCTGAAGGGTCCTGCTGTAATCTCATCTTCCCTAACCAGAGAAATGACCATTTATTTCCATCCAAGGTTTTCTAGATTTTTCCCTCTACAGGACTAGTGCTCCCTGCTCTTCCCCTCCCCCATTTCTAGAATGGAACCTTGTCAAAGGCTTTCAAAGGCCTAAATTGATTCATCTTTCTCCACATGCTGATTTTATCCCTTTAGAAAATTCTAGCAAATTAATCAGAGATGATTTCTTCTTGAAGCAGCCCTTTCCCCAGTAGGTTGAATTGTATAAATATTCAGTGACCTTACCCTTTACTATAGATTGCATCAGCTTGCCTAGTAAGAAAAGAAATCTCAATGGTTTGTTTTTAACTCCCAGGATCCTCTCTAGATAAAAAAAAAAGCCCTTGTTAAGCACAGAGGTGGGTGAGGAGGGGGGCTTATACTGATAATCCATCAGTTGTCCAATATTTTAAGCTGTAGCTGTTTATAAAGCCAAGTTACATGTTTTCATCCTATCTTTTATAGCTCCACCTTTGAATTTCTTTTAAAGTCGGACCAATGATTGACACTACACCTGATTTGATGATTAGATTTAAACTGTCTTTTGCATTTACCCTAGCTTGATTCTGCACCTCCCATCTACCTACTTCAAAGGTCATCCCAGGAATAGGAAGGAATCTCACTAAAGAGGCAAAAAATTCATTCAGTCTCTCTTCCAGTTCCTTTTTCTCCCTGAGCTCATCTTTTAAACCATGATCATCAAAGCAGTCCCATTTGATATTTTGAATCTAGTTGTCAGCTAACAACTGCCATGTATATTAAACAGAGGTTGGATCATGTTCCAGATGGCCTAGAAGACAGGGGAGTCAAGAATCCATTGCCCTCCTTGAGAAAATTCACCCTTTTGAATGTCCTCAAAAGAGAAGTTCTGGGCTCAGTGTTAGACCCATCAGTGTGGGGGTGGCAAGCTAGTATCTGCTAAATATATCATTAACATTAGAAAGGTGGGTGAAGTCTAAAGTAAAAGCAAAGAGAATTAATATAAAAAGGAATTAATTCAATAACATACTTAAAGAAAAGATGCTATACTTAAAAAAAAATAAACAAGGCTGAAAAGCTCCAGAAGTCAGAGTGGACCAAGGGTGAATATGGACAAGAAATACAAATTGATGTTGTTGGGTTTTTTTTAACCTAAGATCAGAGCACATAGATAAGAGTATGATACTGTATTTATATTCTTTCAGTCTGGGAAAATGCTTAGAATATGAAATTCAAGCTAATAAAAAGAAGGGACCTCTTCTCTTCACCTCTTCTATGTGGGAACACATAGATTTTCTATTTGCCTATGACAGCTAATGTTTTTGTCCTTCATTTTTGAGGATCACAACATCAGGGAGGTGATGCCATGACAAATAACATGAATTGGATTTGAGTGAGGGGATGCTGTGCTGTCACCAGTCTCATTTTTTCCTCCAGAGTCATCTGTGTCCAGTGGCCAGATATGAATCAGGACAACTAGAGATGGCTCTTGATGTGAAGCGATCAGGGTTAGTGACTTTCTCAAGGTCACACAGCTAGTAAGAGTCAAGTGTCTGAGGCTGGATTGGAACTTGTATCCTCCTGCCTCCAAGGTCAATGCTCTAATCAGTGCTCTATCCATTGTGCCACCTAGCTGCCCATAAAGGATGGAATACCATACCTAATGATGAATCTTCCAGAGTTGAAATCTGGTTTCAGACAACATCAGACATCTAATAAATCACTTAACCCTTTGTGCCTCAGTTTCTTCATTTGAAAAATGGAAACAAAATGGCAAATTACTCCAGGATCTTTGCCAAGAAAAGCAAATAGGTTCATGGAGACTTGAACATGACCGAGAATGACTGAAGAGCAACTGAGTGAGTTGCACACATGCCCTTCTGCTCCCCTTCCCCATACACACTCCAGAAAGCTATGGCATTGAAATATCCTGAAAACATCTAAGGACAAATCATATCACCTTTTGAATTTACCTTCCAGCTTTAGTCAAAGCATCAGTGCTAAGGGACATGGTAGGAAGAATATTCTTGCCTATACAAAGCAGAAAATTGGATCACTTATAAGAGAAACACAAGTTAATCCTTGCCTGCTTTATCTACCTTATTACTGGTCAGTCCTTTTCTAGAAAGTTGTATCCATAGCTGAGGGGGTTCAGAGAACCACAGAGATGAGTAGATGGTTATAATACATGAATTATGAAAAGACTTAAACAAGTCAAGCTCTTCAACTTAACCAGCTCAAAGTCTTTCCTTCCAGTTCAGGAGTGGTCCAGTAAATTGCTCCTGAGGAATAAACCCACTGTCATTAAGAATGTGGGTCAGCTCCCTGATCACAAGGCTTAACCTTACACTAGCATTGCTGCCAAGGGAGGGGCACAGGAGGTTATCTGGGAGGGGATGGGGGGAGGGTAAATCACATATGTACTGCTTTAGGGTGCCGATGAACTGATCCTGGTGACAGCTTTGTAAGATAGTAATACATGAGGAAACTGAATCTCAGAGAAGTTATATCACCTTCCCAAGATCACAAAGCAAATTAGTGACAAAATCAGGATTGAATAACCAGGTCTTCTGCATTCAATCATACATGCATTTTTCCCATGTGATCCTGTGAAAGAATCACCACCGGGTCAAACTGTCCAGCTCCATTTCCTCCTAGGAATCACACTACTACCTCACATAGTTCATCACAGAGTCATCTTGCACACATTTCTGGTGTGTGTGTGTGTGTATGTGTGTGTGTGTGAGAGAGAGAGAGAGAGAGAGAGAGAGAGAGAGAGAGAGAGAGAGAGAGAGAGAGAGAGAGAGAGAGAGAGAGAGAGAGAGAGAGAGAGAGAGAGAGAGAGAGAGAGAGAGAGAGAGAGAGAATGGAGGCAATTCTTCTCCTATTCCATAGCCCTCTACTAACCATAACATGGGAGCCTGCAGGGCTGCTTATCACCAGCATAAAAACTATCAGGGCTCTGTCTTCTCTAAAGGGTGAATACAAGGAAAATGGTTGACAGCATGAGGGGTTCAAGCTAATGCTAAGGGAAACCTGTTGACATTAAGAAATCATAATGGAGCAAAAAAGTCTCCCATACTTGAAGGTCTTTTAACAGACCTTTAACAGGATGTCAAAATAAATAAGCAGAAACAGGAGAACGATTTACATGAGGAATACATCAATAAAGAAAAAACTATACTGAAAGAGTCCAAAATACTGGTCAATTCAATGACCAATCATGACTTCAGAGAACTGACAGCAGAGAAGCTGGTGGGCTATGGTTATGGAATAAGATACAGATTGTCAGACATGGCTAATATGTTCATTTCTCCTCAGCTAGACTTGGCTGACTTCAAAGAAGGCTCTATGGGGACAGAATGGGAAGGGAGTCATAGAGAAGTGAAGTTGATTTTTTAGAAGAATATCAATAATATACTTAATTGAAAAAAAGGTGAATATTTATTTTCATCTGTCCCAGATCATGGTAGTCTGGTTAAGGATGGATTCAGTGACTTCTCTAAGTGTTTTTCTGCACTCTGATTCTATACATAGATATTTTCATACTAGGTAAATATAAACTAGACATATCCATGTATATATAACCATGTATACAGCACAAACTAACACATCTATCCTTGAAGGGAGATGCCTCATTAAGGAAACATTAAAAAGTACACAAACTAACTGATAAGGACATAGAATCCAGATAAATACATATTTACTAAAGTCTATATGAAGACAGAAATCTGGAGAAGCAGCAAAGTCAGAAGTCCTGTTCAAATCTTGCCTCTGACCCAGAATAACTATTTGACCCTGGCCAATTCACTATTTCAAGTAACTCTCACAATCTACAAGTTACAGACAAATTGACATGTTTCCATGCTGCAAGTCCAAGTACCAAGAAAATCATAGCTCTGACCTAAATATATGTATATATAGGAGAGAGAAAGAGATGGGAGGGGGGTGGAAGAGAAAAAAGGAGAAAGAGAAAGAGAAAGGGGGGGAGAGAGGGAGAAGCTGTGATTTCATTGGTATAGATAATTGACACAGATAAACTTCTACTAATGCATATTATCACTTCCTCTGCAGTTTATAGTCCTGAGAGTTGAAAACAAGCAATGAGAAGTTAAAAGACTTGTTCAGGATCACACTGTCTGTATATTGAAGTAGGACTGGAAGCCAGGCCTTTCAGACTCTGAGACTGACTCTCTCTCTCTCTCTCTCTCTCTCTCTCTCTCTCTCTCTCAGGGAGACCCATATTTACATACAACAACATAGACCTATGTATACAATGTCCATCCATGTCTGCAGTGGGGTAATGGGAAAAGTTCTAGACTTGCAGTTGCTAATGATTTCTCCTTACTCTCCTCCCTTCCTCTACCAAAATTACTTGTAATTTCTCCTCTCTGGATTTTGTACGCTCTAATCAAAATACATAATGTTTCCTCCACTGAATATAAGTGATTTGAAGATGTTACCATTCATTTTCATTTCTATATTCCTAGTGCCTTGCTTAATAAATGCAATTATATTGAACAAAAATACCCACAGTATCCTAGCACTGCCCTTTTTTTAGCTTTTGGGAAAGTCCCTACCAGCTCTGACACTTTGCAATCCATGTTTCATCTCTATCTACATCCTATCATTCAAGTTCCCTGACTCTCAGCTATTCCTCTGTAAAGAGAGGCTAATGTGCCTCTCCCCTCCACATGCTCCAAGCCCAGATATGGGAAAGAACACTGTGACTGGAGCATTTAAATAGAACGTATTCTGATGATTCCTAAGCACTCACAGGGAAGCTGTTGGATGGGACCTTCTCTTTGGTGCCCCTTGGGTAGACATAAGGAGTTGAGGCTGAAACTGGGCCCTCCAGGTTGTATGAAAGGAAGAGGAATTTGTACTCTTTATTTTACTATTAGGAGTGCACATAGACACACCAAAACATATATGCACACACACACACACCCAGCCTTCCACGAAGGCCACAGAAGTTCCTGACCTGCTTTGCCTATCTGCCCACATCTCAAATGCAAACAACTCATAGGGTCCCCCAGATAAAATTTAATCCAGTTCCTCTCATTGCCAGAGGAATAATTTGAAGACCTCTCTATGTGATAACAAACACACCCAGTCATTAAGGGGCAAGTTGGAAGAGAGGGGAAAGGGGAGGGCATAGGAAGGATAAGTGGAGCTCCTCTCTTGATTTTGCCCTTCCACCTTCTTTCAGCTGCCCCTCTCCCCAACCAGATGAGGGTCGCTCCATGCCAGGAATGCAGAAAGCTGGCTGCCCTTGGAGGCTGCCTCCTGCTGCGTCAGCAGGAAGGGCCTGTGTGGGAAGGGATCTTTGAGCGCAGGTCAAGTCAGTTCCTCATTTGACCCAGGGCCCAGCGGAAAGCTGCAAACCCAAGTAGAAATAAGGTTTTAGTGGACTTCAGGAACCTTGACCTCCCCTCCTCCCTCCCCTTCCCCACCTGGCTAGTGGGATCGAAGGCCCCATTGAAGGGCTAATGCCTCTTCTTGTTCTTAGAATAAACTCCAGAGTTCTTATGTTCTAATGACTCCAAAGGGAAGGGAAAGCCGGGGGGGGGGGCAGGGGGGTGTCATAGTTTGCTATTTTAACATCCATATTTATCTGAATCTGAAATGAGCCAGGAGGAGACTGATTAATCAAGAAAGCACCTCCGACCATGTTTTCTGCATGTCTTAAACAGGAAAAATATAGCTACGTGCTAGGCCTGGCTAAATTTCCAAGCCTCAGGAACCAGGACCTGAGAGCCAGGAAGAAGGAACCATCTTTTCAGTGCCAGAAAATCGGGGGAGACAAAGCATTAAGAGGAGAAAATGAATCCCAGACTGAGCTCAAGCACTAATGTATACTGTCTTGGGAATGGGGGCATAAACTCACTGTTCTCTCTGGGCAATGAGTCCCTAAGAACAGACACACACACACACACACACACACACACACACACACACACACACACACACACAGACAAACAAACAAACAAAGATTTGCATATGGATACATAGAATCATCAAATCTTTTACTTGTTGGGGACCTTCAAGACTCTCTTGTTTACTCCATCCCTGAACAAAAATCCAGTTTTGTCTGAGGACTTCCAAGGAAGGCCAGCCCACCCTTTTCTCAAGGCAGCCCACTCCATTTTTGTATGGCTCTAATAATTACAAAGTTTAGTTTAAATTTGCCTCTTTGGAACTTCTATCCATCACTCTTGATTTTGTTCTCTGAAGCTGAGCCCAGTGAGCTGAGTTCTTCTTCCACCTGACAATCCAGCAAATACTTGAAGACAGTTATTGTGTCTCTCTCCTGAAGCTTGCACAATCTTTGCAAGTGGACCACATTTTTACAATCACCAGGCACTCAAGGCATGACACATTGATCTACTTGGGATAGGATAGTCATAGCTTGGGTTTTTCCCTAACTGGAATGCCTTTCCCACCAACATTCTGTTTACTGAAATCCTAAAAGCAATGGGGACATAGAGGAAAGAACTCAGAATCTGAAGCTAGAGCCTCAGTTTGGAATTCTGCTATAGACATTAGCTGTCTCAGTAAGACAGTTAACCTCATGGAGTCTCAGTTTCCTCATCTGTAAAATGAAGATTAAAATACTTGCACTATCTATCCCCACAGGGTTGGAAACTTTCCCTTGCAAACACAGCATTATAGGAAAAGGAATGGTTTTTATCATGAAACAATTTTCATGGCTCAGGTCAAAACCCACTTCTAAAAGGACTTTCCAAATTCTTTTTACTGAAAGTGTTCTCTCCTTCATTAAGGGACAACAACTACCCAGACCACTTCTCTG